>NW_025408669.1:7200000-7800000 GCF_020360975.1 Hirsutella rhossiliensis
TCTCCTTTACTAGCTTATAAAAGGCCTTAAACTTATCTAAAGCTACTACGCCCTTAAACTTAGAAGCTAGCTCTTATATTAAGTCTTAGTAGCCGCGCTACTTAATAAGGACTTTACGCTTCCTACCGCGGCTTATATTCTTTTAATAGGCTATATATAACTCCTTTACTAAGAACTCCTCCTTCCTCTTAATAAGAATAGTAGCTAGTTAAGGATCTACTATCTCTTAGCCTAGTAAGGGGTCTATAATAATATAATAAAAGAGGTTAACGTTAATCGTACTATAGATACTAAAGGGTAGCCCTTCTAGCTTTATAGTCTATAGACTTAGTACCCTCTTTACTATATACTTAGCGTATAGCTAGTTAAGCTTCTTCTTTAGCTTTATCGACCTATAGTTATAAAGGTCTAGCTAGATCTTATCTCTTACCGCGAACTTATTTATAAGATCCTATAACTTATTAGCTTACCGCTCTTAGTCTTAGGCGGTAGACGCTATTAAGGATTAATAGAACTCTATAACTTATTATAGCTTTTATATAAAAGTAGACGCCCTACCTTTTAAAGAGCTAGCTAGGTAGCGCTTTACGCTTATATCTATAGTAATAGGCTATACTAATAGCGGTTTAAACCTATATAGCGTAAGGAAGGGAGATATACTAATAAAGGAGTTCGACCTACTATTAAGCGCTATCTAAGCTATAGGAAGCTACTTATCTTAGTTTACTTAGTTATAGGCTATTACCTTTTAAAGGTAAGCTTATACTTCTTAGTTAAAGTATTTAGGCCCCTTATTAGTCTATAAGTAGTAGGCTATACTTAGTAACTAAGTAACTTAAAGTAGCTTATAAAGGTACTATTAAAAGCAGCTAGTTTAATTAGTGCCCTTATTACTAGTAATTAAGGCTAGCTACTAATAGAAGCGGGCGTAGTATTAAAGGAAGCGCTTAGTATAGGCCTTTACTTTTATAAATAGTATTAGCTTTAGTACTACCTCTTTACTTAAACGGTCCTTAATAACCTAAAGATTATAGTTACCGCCTATTATAAAAAGGAGGTCTATAATAAAGTCTATCTATATATATATATAGAATTAGTTAGGGACTAATAATAACTTTAATAGCCCTTTCTTAAATACTTACTAGATTTTTAAGCGGCTATAGATATTATAGTTATAAAGGAAATAGCGAACGTATAGTACTATAAGCGGCTAGTAAAAGTCTTAGCTAATCGCTACTAGCGTGCCCTTATAGTTAAGGTAGCTAATTACGCTTAAGTTATAAATTATCTATATAATCTACCCTCTTAACTTATCCCGCTCCTTAACTTTTAAGGGGGCTGCCCTAGTTATAGCCTCTATTATTACTAGCGCGCCTAAGACCTATAGCTTACCCTTATAGCGAAGGTAGCTATAAGGGTCGATATAGTAGTCGCTTACTTAGACTTTTAACCTAAGGCCGCGGTTAAGGGAGCGTGCCCTTACTTTTATAGCGCGGCGTACGTTTATATATATACTATCTTATACTACTAGCTAGTCTTATAAGCGTTAGAGCTCCTTATCTTAAAAGATATACTAAAGGATATTAAGCGTACCCTTAAGGGGGGCTAGGACCCTAGCCGCTTTTAAGGGGTTACCCTTTATACTTAATAAAGTAGCGCTAAGGTAAGTCTAGAGCGCTTTATCTAGGATTATCTATATATCTTATATATTAAGGTCTATAAAAGTAAGCTAGTCTTACTCTCTTTATAAGAGGGCGTCTAAGACTATAGCCTCCTTACTTACTTTATACTTAATATAGAACTAAAAGTATAAGAGATACTTTACTTAGCGTACTTACTACTTTAAGAGATATTATTAAGTTATAAAGTATTTAAGGTTCTTATAGTCTATAAGGATCTTAAAGCTTTTATAGCTATAGAGCTCCGCTTACTATTACTTAAGGTAGCTAATAATCGCTAATATCTCCTTATTATAGATTAAGTAGTTCCTCTTTACTATAGTAAGCTTATATAAGTAAAATGCTACTAGACTCCTTTACCTTTTTACTTCTTAGGATAAGGTTCCCTTAAGTATATAGCCGCTATAGTCCGCTTCTATAGTTAAGGGATTATTAAAGTCCTATTATAGTAGTACTAAGGCCTATAAAAATAAGTCCTTAAGGGCTTAGAACGCCTTTACTTATATAAGTTCCTAAGAAAAGAGGGCCCTATCTTTTATTAGCTTATTAAGTAGTAGTATAATCTATAAGAACTCCTTAATAAAGACTTAGTAATAGTTAGCGAAGCTAAGGAAGCTTTATATACCTTGTTATAATATTAAGGTCGCTTAGTCGCGGATAGCTTAAATCTTAGCTAGGTTTACTTATACGCCTATACCCGCGATAATAATAAAGCTAAGGTATTTAACGCGCTTAACGCTAAATTTATATTTATTTAAGTCTAGGTATAAGCTATACTTTACTAGGTAGTTTAATACCTTTTATATCTTTTATATATAGTTTTTATAGCTCCTACTTAAATAAATAAGAGTATTATCTATATATATAGATATAAACTTATTAAGGAAACCCTTAAGTACCTAGTTAATATAACGTTAGAATATAGCTAGGGCACCTACTAAGCTAAAGGGGGTAACTATTTACTTAAATAAGCTATATCTTATATAGAACGCTATCTTTTACTCCTTTCTATACGCTATTTATACCTTATAAAACGCTTAAACGATATTAAGCTTTATAAACTACTTTGCTTTTACTAGGTTATAAAGGGTCTCTCCTATAAGCGGAAAGGGGTACCGGTCTAGGCGTATAATTACGTTTAACGCTTAGTAGTCTATATAAAAGTAAAGTCTCCCCCCTAGCTTCTATATAAATAAGACTAGAGCCGCTACCTTAAAGGAGCTAGCCTTAATAAATCCCTTATTAAGGAGTTCTATAAAAGTCTTCTTTAATACTAATAGTTCCTTTTATAATATACTATATAGCAGCCTAAATAATAAGGGAAGCTCCTTACTATTATCCCTTATATAGTATTATAGAGTAAGTAAAGGTATAAGCGTAGGTACCGTCTATAGGATAATATTAATAAGCTATATAGAGCTCTCTTATACGCGGCTAGCTTATATATATATATATAGGATCCGGCCCTTTATACGTAACTATATAGCTTAGGCCGTAGCTTAAGCCTATAACTTATAATAGTTAAAGACTCTTATATAATGCCCTTCCTTAAGTATAGCGCGGCGTTACCTAATTAATAGCTTCTATACTATTAGGCCTATACTACTAGCTCTACCCTACCCTTTCCTATTAATTATATAGGCCCTACTAGCCCTATTATCCCCGCGCCTATTAGCTTAGGTAGCTAGAACTAGGCTTTATACTTATCAGCTAGCTAGCTATTTAAATAAGGGCGCGACCTATTATATATACCCTTAGGTAGCCGGCGGCCGGCCTAGACCTATATAAGCCTTAGGTTACCTATCCCCTCGGCCTTAAGTAGCCTCTTCTACCTAGGGGTATATAAAGCAGCATCCCCCCCTTCCTTTATTCTTTCCTTCTTTTCTTTCTTTAACTATAGTAGTAGTAGTAATAAGTAAGTTCTACTTTACCTAAGGTATTAGTTCGTTCCTAGCTATATAGGCCGCTTTATTAATATATACTTATAGTAGTAGCTATAGTAATAATAATAGCCTTAATAATAATAACTTTAACTAATAAGTTCTCTACCCTATAGAGTAAGAGGCTATAATCTATAATACTAACTTCCGTAATAGATATATCTACCTCCCCCTCCTTTACTTCCTCCTTCTTAGAGTATATAGAGTCGTTCGTCGACGCTATACTAGGCACGGCCGATAACGGCTCCGCCGCTACCGCTGCTCCTACCCGCGCCCCCGCGACCGCGCCTACTACCGCCGCCTCTACCTCTACTACGCTAGCCGCCCTTATATCGCCCTTCTATATAACGACGCTATCCCCGCCGCTAGCCGTAACGCCCGGCCCCTCTACCCCCGCCTCCGCCTTTACTACCCCTATAAGTCCGCTACCTAGCGAGCGTAATAGCTATTTTCCGCTAACTTCTTAAAGTATAAACGCTAAGTATAGGCTAGAGCTACTTACGCGGCCCCCTATATATAGTGCGCGTTATAGGAGCTCCCCTACGCCGACTAAGTCGGGCGCCGCTATAATAGTAGTTATTATTAGTACGCGCGTACCGGCCGCGCCTATAAGGCGGCGCCTCCTATCTTACTCGCTATAGCGTTAGCTTAAAAGGCCGGCGCGTATAGGTAGGTATAGGGGGCTACTAAGAAGCGCTTTACCGCCGCCGCCGCCGCCTACTATAATCTCCGCGCCCTTAAGCGCTAGGGCCTTATCCTTAAGTAAGTTCCTCTCTTTTAGCTCTTTTACTTCCGCTATTAACTCTCCTAGTACTAGGAATACTACCTCCGTTGCCTTATCGGCGGTCCCCTTAGCCGTGCCCGCTACCGCCCCCGCCGCTACTACTAGCCGGGCCCCCTTTACTCTCGGAGCCCCCGGAGCCGCCGCTACCGCCGACTAGCTCGCGGGCTTAGAGGGCCGCCTAAGCGCCTTAGAAAGCGCCGCCGCCGTTAATAAAGTAGAGGAGGATAATAAGAATAAGGATAAGAACGATAATAAGGATAAGGAGTAGGTCTAAGTAGTCTAAGGGCTCTACCTTAAAATAAACGCTATTTTTATCTCCGCTTATATTATTACGCTTATATTATTATAACTACTTACTTTACTTTACTTACTTTATAGTCTTAGCCTAAGCTATTATCGGTAGTCTACTAGTCTATTATTTTTATTTACTATTCTAAATAAAGCTTTAAACTTATTAAGGGCTATAGTTCTTATAAACTTATATATAAGTTCCTATATAAGGTTAAGATACCCGCGCTACTTAATAAGGACCTCTTAGCGTTTCCCTTTACTAACCTTTTTCTAGTACGCGGCTTATATCTCTTCGACCTTAAACTTATCTTCTCCTTTTACCTTAATTATAGGCGGTTAAGCGTCTACTACTTCTTATTTAGGTAGTAAGTTAAAGGAGGCTTTATAAAAGAGGTCTATATTAATCTTATTATAGACCCTTATTAAGAGACTATTAAGCTCTATAACCTATAAGCTAATAACCTTCTATACTATAAACTTTATATATAGCTAGTTAAGTTTTTTCTTTAGCTATACTAACCTATAGTTACGGAGGTCTAGCTATACCTTATCTCTTACTATAAACTTATTTATTAGGGCCCTAGTCTTATTAGCGTGCCGCTCTTAATTTTACGCTATAGCGGCTATCGTAGATTAGTAATAATCTATAGTCTCTTATAGCTTTTATATAAATATAGAAGCACGGCCCTTTAGTAATAAATTACTATACTACTCTACTACTATATCTATAGTAAAGGGAACTAATAAGGGTAGTTTAAAGCTATATATTATAAAGAAAGGGGCTATTTTAATAAAGGTATATAGTTTACTATTTAACGTAAGTTAGGCTATAGGGAGCTAACGGTCTTAGTCTACTTAGTTATAGGCTACGATAGCCTATAAGTAAGCCTATACTTCTTAGTTAACCCTCTTAGGCCCTTTATCGGTCTATAAGTAATATACTATACTAAGTAGCTATATAATTTAAAGTAGCTAGTATAGGTACTACTAAAAGCGGCTAGTTTAATTCGATCCCCTATCGCTTATAATAGAGGCTAGCTAGCTATATAAGCGGGCCTAGTACTATAGGAAGCGCTTTATATAAGACTCTATATCTATAAATAGTATTAGCTTTAATACTATAGACTTACTAAGTTAGTCCTTAATTACTTATATATAGCGGTTGCCGCCCTTTATAAGTAAGAGGTCTATTATAAAGTCTATTTATATATATATATAGAACTAGTTAGGTACCGGAAGCTACTTAAGTAGCCTTTTAAGCTACGCCCTCTAAATCTTAGTATAGCTATAGATATCGTAGTTATAGAGAAAGCGGCGAACGTAGTACTATAGGAGGGGCTAGTAGAAATCCCTCGTAAGGCCTATTACTATACCCTACCTACCTAGGTAGCTTACGATACTAGAGTTATAGACGAGCTAGACTAGCTTCCCTTAAAGCTCGTTTTATTTATTTAGCTCCGGCGGTCTATCTTTCTCCTTAGCTTCTATAGTATATAGCGCGCCCGGCACCTATAGTCTCCCCCGCTAACGTAGATGCCCTTATAGGTCGATATAATAGTCGGCTACTTATACCTTTAGCTTTAGCTTTAAATTAAGGCGTTAAGTAACGGACTTAATAGCGTAGCGTACGCTCTTATAAGTATAGTCTAAAGACGATATCCTATCCTATAAGCGCTAGAGGACCTTATCTTAGAATACCTATGCTATATACGCCCCTAGGCCGGTCTATCCCTCCTTACTAGGCCGAGGTAAAGGTATAAGGGAAGGCTTATCTATTAGCGCTACGCCTTCCTCTACTAAGGAAGCTCCTATATAAGTCTATAGCGCTTCTTATAGGATAAGTTATAGATTCTAGGCCTCGATATCCGCTCCTATTAGCTAGTCTTAATCCCTCTAAGAAAGCGTATTTAGGACTATAGAGTCCCGCTTTAACTAGTACTTAATTAAGAAGTTAAAGCGTAAAAGATACTTTACTTAGCGGGCTTACCGTTCTAAGAGGTACTAGCGGGTTATAAAGTACTTAAGATTCCTATAGTCTATAAGAACCTTAAAGCTTATATAGCTTTAAAGCTCCGCTTACTATTACTTAAGGTAGCTAATAATCGCTAGTATCTCCTTATTATAAATAGCGTAATTCCGCTCTACTAAGGTTAGCTTATAGGAGTAGAACGCTATTAGTTACTTCTACCTATCTACCTCCTAAGAGAGCATTCCTTTAAGTGCCTAGCCGCTATAGTCCGCTTCGACTAACGTAGACTAGTCGAAGTCCTACTAAAGTAATACTAGGGCCTATAAGAATAAGTCCTTAAGCGTATAGAACGCTCCTTCCTATATAGGCCCTTAATAAAAAGCGGTCTATTTCCTAGTAATCTTATTTAAAGGACTTATAATATAGGAGAAGCCTTTAATAAATATCCTATAATAGTTCGCGAACTTAAGGAAGCTCTATACGCCCGTTTACGTAGTTAGGGCCGCTTAGTCTTAGATCGCTTAAATCTTTATAGGATCCGCTTATATACCTACGCTTATATAGATAATAAAGCCTAGGTACTTAACCCTCTTAACCCTAAATTTATACTTATCTAGGTTAAGGTAGAGCCTATAAAGTTAAAGGCGCTCTAAGACCCTTTATACTTTCTATATATAGTCCTTATAAGAGCCGCTTATATAGATAAGGATATTATCTATATATATAGAGGCGAACTTATCGAGGAAGTCCTATAGTACGTTATTAATATAATACTAAAAGGTAGTAGGCGCTCCTAAGAGGCTAAAGGGCGTTATAAGCTACTTAAATAAGCTATAGCGTATATAGAACGCTGTTTTTTACTTATTACCTTCTAAGATCTATACCTTATAAAACGCCTATTTTATATCTAGCTTTATAAACTACTTTACCTTTAAAAGGTTATAAAGTATATCTAAGATTAAAGGTAAAAGGTAGCGGTCTAGCCTTATAATTACGTTTAGAGCCCTATAATTATAATAGAACTATATTCCGCCCCTTAGTTTACGTATAAATAGGACTAGCGCTCCTACTTTAGAGCTACTTACTTAAATAAAACCCTTATCTAAGAGGTCCCTTAGCGTCTTCTTTAGTACTAGTAGCTCCGCGTATAATATACTATATAGCGGTTTAAATAGTATAGGTAGTTCTTACCCCTTCTTATTAGTATAAAGTACGATCCTATAGTCTACCCCTAGCTTATATAAGTTAAGCTTATCTACTTCTTAGGACTTAAATAGCGGTAGGAGGTCGTAAAAGCGCTCCGGTATCTACTACTATAGCTTAAAGGGCGAATTTAGCTTCTTTATTTAAAGGGCCTTATCGATATCCGCTAAGCTAACTATATAGACCGCTATGTTAGCCGCTGCCCGGCCTTACCCTTACTCTACGTATTATATAGTTCTTATAAAGATAGAGGTAAGGACTTCTTATACTAAGTATAAAGCTTATACGCTTAGTCCTATACTTATAAAACTATTATTATAGCGGACCTATTATTACGTAGGCTTAAACTATAGCTTCCTTTAGTATAAAACTAAGTATAACTCTATATATAATAACTAGGGTTTCTTAAGGATTAAGGGAAACTCTAGTTAAGGGATTATATAAGCTACGATAAGCTTATAGTAACCGTTAACCTTTATAGCTAGCTATATAATACCCTTAATTACTATACCTTTTATCGTACTTAAAGCGCCCTTTACTTGCCTTAAGGCGATCTTTTTCATTAGTACTTATATCTCTTATATAAGAGCCTCGTTAACTATAGCGTAGTACTAATAGCCCTTATCTATAAGGGCAATAATAGGTAAGGAGGTATTAATTATAACTTATATTAAAGTAAGCTCTTCTTTTATATAGGCGGATAATTCCTCCTTCTCCTTTACTAGTACTAGTAATTAAGGCTCTAGAGCCTATCTTTACTTTAGAGCTACTCTTTTTCCTCTAAGCCTAGGGGGGCGGAGTCCTCCTTATTATCTAAAGCAAGGAGCGGTTTTATCTTTACTACTTAAACCGCTATAGGCCGCTTAGCTAAAAGGAAAGGGCATTTTAATATAAAGTATATAGATACTCTATAATATAGGTAGCGGCCGTTAGCCTTCTTCTTCCTAATTTCCTTACTTATTACTTACTTCGCCCGCTACTTAGAGTATAGGGCGGTATAGGGGGTAGTCGATAGCGTCTTCTTACTATATCTAGCCCGGTTTATATAGGTAGCCGATATTAAGGTATCCCTATCTATATTAATAGCTAGTTATTTATCTTATAAAGGGGCGGTAATCCTATCGCCGCTATATAGCGTGCGCTTATAAAGCTTCTAGAAACGCGGTATCTATTTATAGCCTTAAGCTACCTTTATTAACCGGCTTATATACTCGCTATAGTTAGTAGGTATAATTATAAGGATAAGTAGCTCTCGTAGGGCTAGCGTAATTAAATTCTATAGCTATATAAGCTTCGCGCTATCTTCTTATACTATAGTCCCCGCTACCTATAAGAGCGTCTCTTTAAAATTAGGAAGGAATTCGCTAAAGGTTTATCTATCTTTTTACTTAAGGGTCTATAGCCTATCTTATGCCTTCTCTTACTCCTATACGTTACCGAACGTATATATAAGGTATTAAAAGAAGTCTTATAGGTCGCGTCTACCCTTAGGGCCGCCCTTATCCTAGAATCTAGAGATTCGCCGTATCTAGGGCTCTAGTAGCGTATAGAGGAGCAAATACTACGCTATATCGCGATAGCTATTTTAGCCCTATTTCTCGTTAGTTATAAACTTCGTCTATAGCCGGCTAAGGAAGAAATAGAAGGACTCTAGCTTACTATCCTAAGTCGGCTAAGGGAGCGGCTTCTACGTTAGTAGTATCGCCGCTATAACTAGCGTTACGGAGGCCGTAGGGGTTAGAGCTAGTCTCGTAGATAGCTCTCTTAGTATAGCGAGAACCTTATCCTTCTCGCTAGCCGTCGCGCTTTTAATCGCTTCTAGGATAGCTATAATACTTCCTATCTATCTAAGGAGAGGCAGAGTACTTCCTTAAAAGGGAGGCGCCCTCTTTAAAAAGATATCTATTAGATCTATTAGTTAATAGCTTATACTATTATAGAGTAAGCAGAGGCATAGGTATAGGTACCGTCTATAGGATAATATTAATAAGCTATATAGAGCTCTCCTATACGTAGCTAGCCTATATATATATATATAGGATCCGGCCCTCTATATATAACTATATAGCTTAGGCTATAGCCTAAGCTTATAACCTATAATAGTTAAAGACTCTTATATATAGAGCGGTATTAAGTAGTCTACGCCTAGCTTATAGGGGTTTAACTTATTAGCCTTACTCTTTTAAAAGAGCGGTAGTAGGTTATAAAACCGCGGTAAGATAGCCTACTATAGCTCCTCTTTTAATATAAGGCGCTTTAGTTATAGCGCTTTCTTAATATCTATTAAGCTAACCGCGTAGATTAACGCTATAGCTATAGCTAGCCCCTTTTACTTATAGATTTACTATAGCATGCCTATAAATACTAAGGCTAAGACTTCCTAAGCGTTTTATAAGTTAAGTAGGGCGTTTAGCGCTCCCTCCTTACTATAATACTAAACCTAGGACTATATAAGGCTAAACTATAGCGTCTCTTTATATAGTACTAAATATATATAAGGAACGGTGTTCCTACTATAAATAAAGCAGCTATAATATACTCTCCCGATTATATAAGCTAATAAGTAGTATATTAATTATAGATAAAATCTTATTCTATAGAGTAAGAATCGCTCGTTATTTTATATGTTATTATATATTAAACGGGTTGCCGGTTATCGTATAATCGGGAATCGAAGGAATAGAGCTAGCTTAGAATGCTAGCTAAGACCTCTTAAGAATACCGGCATAACTAACCTCCTTTAAACACGAATATTAGTAGAACTAAGATACTTCTAAATTTACTCGAGGCATCACGGAATTTCCTAGTCTTAGGGCTATACGGCAGCCTAAATCTAGTCCCGAAAGGTTCTTCCGTTTAGCTATAATTTTCTATATAAGATAGTATATCCGCTAGTAAATAGATTAAGAATTATTAACTTTAATACCTCTTCTATATACTAATATACTACTAATAAATTCCGTTGAAAATCCTACCTTATACTCCTTCTTCCCCTTTATTATATAGTCTTACGTAATTCCTTAATTTCCTAAAATTCCGCTTTTGCTTATATACCTTAAGAGGTTATAAGCCTAGCTTACTCCTTTTAAGCTAGGAAATTAACTTATACCTTTAAAATTCCTTGTCGAAATACCCGATTAAAATTCCTTTCGAAAATCCCCCTAACGACCTTTTCTACCTTCCTTCGCTCTTAAACTCCCGCCTAGACTTCTCGATCTCTATAAACGAAATAATACCGAATTTATATAAAATAGGTAGATAGAAAGAATATAAATTCTCTAGACTTAAGGGAAATTTAAATTATACTCTTTAGACTATAAGGATAAGAGCTATCCTTACTAAGGAAAAGCTTATCTCTACCTTAAAGTAAGAAAATTATATAAAGACTATAGAAGCTTTATCTTAGATTTTTCTTTAAGTTAAAGATAGCCCTTTAATATAAATTAAGCATTTAATAAATACTAAAGCTACTTAGGATAAGCTTATAAAGCTATATAATCCGTTGAATTTCTCGTCGAATTATTTACTTATAAAGTAGCTCTTTAATCTTAGTCCCTTAGTATTATAACTATAGCTACTAGGCCGCTAACGGTCGACCGCGTTAAGCACGTAATACGGTCTAATAGATAAATAGTTAGCACGACTATCTAATAAATATAGGATCGAGGGGATCGTAAAGATCTAAGTAATCTAGGATTAATAGGATTACTACGCTCTATACAATCTAACGTTAGGGATTATAGCTAGGCCTATAATCTAAGGATAGTCTTTATAGGTATATATAGCTACCTACTTTTACTCCTTTAAATAGATAGCTCGATAGCTTTTAATATAGATCTTTATTACGATTCTATCTTTAATTTTAATTACTTAATTATAGTCTACGGTCTATAACCTCTAACTTATTACTAACGTAATATATATATTATTACTTAGACCACGCCCTATTATATCTATTAATATAAACCCCTCGATAGGTTTATCCCTTAGGAATAATACCGGTCGTTATATATTAAAAGCTCTTATTTAGTATAATACCGCGTTACTCTAAGTAATATCGTAACTATTAATATACCTATATAGTAAACTAGATTAACTAACTCTAAAGCTACTATATCGCCTTAGGATATAATACGCGAGATTATTACCCTTCGATATAAGGTATAGTTACTTAGAAATAAAGGAGGCAATAGATAAGTTAGGGACCTTAGAGAAGTAGTTAAACTAAAATAGCTAGGACTATTCGATAGTACTTATAGTACGATTCGAGACTTTCTTACTTAACTTAAGGCCTACTACTAGTTTTACCTTACTAAACTCTTAGACCTAGTCGAAAAGGTACTCTATATAGGAAATTATTTATTTAGAACGGTACTCGCTTAGTTTAGACCTATTATAAGGGACTTTCTTAATAACTAACTAGCGCGATAAGATAATAAGATAGATAAAGTCTTTACTAGTTTCTAAGGATTTAAAGAAGCTATTATAAAGGTATTTAAAATAACTAATAAGGAATAAAAAGCTAAATAGAAACTTAGAGAACTCTAATAAAGGATCTTAGTATTAGATTATACTATAAAGTTCTATTAAGTTACTCTTAAGGTATATGAGCAAAAGCGGAATTTTGGGAAATCAAGAAATCACGTAAGACTACGTGATAGAGGGGAAGAAGGAGTATAAGGTAGGATTTTCAACGGAATTTATTGGTAGTGTATTGGTGTGTGGAAGAGGTTTTGAAGTTGATGATTTTTATCTATCTACCAGCGGACATGCTGTCTTATATAGACAATTGTAGCTGAACGGAAGAACCTCGGGACCAGATTTAGGCTGCCGTATAGCCCTGAGACTGAGGAATTCCGTGATATCTCGAGTGAATCTGGAAGTGTCTTGGTTCTACTAATATTCGTGTTTAGAGGAGGTTGGTCGTGCCGGTGTTCTTGAGAGGTCTTAGCTAGCATTCCAAGCTAGCTCTGTTCCTTCGATTCCCGATTGTACGATAACCGGCAACCCGTTTAATGCATAATGACATGCAAAATGACGAGCGATTCTTGCTCTATAGGATGAGATTTTGTCTATAATTAATATACTACTTATTGGCTTATATAATCGGGAGAGTATATTATAGCTGCTTTATTTATAGTAGGAACACCGTTCCTTACAGTTACCTTAAAGCTTAATTAAGAAAATAAACCTCTTATATTATAATTTTACGATAAGCTTAAAGAAGAAGTTAAGGATAAGCTTTATAAGGAAAATCGACTTAATAACCTCTTAGACTATATTACTATAGTAGTATAAATCGACGATAGATAGTATACGCGATACTAAGAAAACAAATAAGGAAGAGGAAACTAGAACCCTTCTTATAAAAATAACTTTAACTAACGCGCTAACTATAAAAAGAAGCGCGAAACTCCTATTACTTATACTTATATAACTAACCTAGGTAGGATAGATCTAAATATAATATAGAAAAGCAAAGGAAAGTATTTTAACTATAGGAAACCTAGATATTACTTTAAAGAATATAGATAACCTTATAAGGAGAAGAAAACCTACTAGGTACTAGCCTTAAAAGGTAAGAAATACCTAAACGCTATTAATAAATAGGAACTAAAGTATAAACTCTTTAGTTAAACTATATACTACGATAATAAATATATAGTATACTTTAGCGATAAAAACGGTAATAGATAGTTCTTAAAGCTATTAAAAAAGACCTTTATAATAATATAATAAAAGGATCTTAAAATATAGAAATAAGTTAAATTTATAGAACTAAAATACCCCTATCTTAAAGGAGTCTCCTAAGACTAGATTAAGAAGAACGGTAAACGATTCTAGGAAGATATATAAAATAAAAATCGATAATAATAATAGGTAGTCTATAAATAATATAATAAGGAAGATATAGATATAGCCCTTATACTTACGAAACTTAGATAATAACCTAAGGAGGAATAATAAAGTATCGATAATATAAGCTTTAAAGAATAAGAAATACTTAGAGAAATAAAAGATAAGAATAAACTTATACTACTACCCTTACTATTAAAGGAGAGTACTATAATTAAAGAATATACTTTATACTTCGAAGAATTTAAAGAAATACTTAAAATTAAAACCTAATAAATACCTTAAATTCTTATAGAAAACTAATAAGCTATATTAATTCGATATTAACTAGTACTACGCGGAGGAGACTACGCTATAGCTATTACTATAGTCGATACCTTTATAGCTCTATAACGAGAATAATAACTATAGGGAGAATTTAAAGACAATCTATAAATACTACTTACTTATAAGTACTATAAGTATATTTTATAGATATTATACGTTTACTTAGATTATATAATATACTTTTAGATAAAGGCACGATATAATACCTTTTTAGTTAGGTTTAAAGGATAAGTACTTTCGAAACCCTACCTAAGTATAGAACTAGACTACTAGAAGATCGATTAACGCTACCTAAATAACTAAGTTATATTATTAGAACCCGATTATAGCACGCTACTTAAATACCGCGATAATTACGGCTTATTAACGAGATATCTTTTAAAGATATATAAAATCTATAAATATACTAAAATAAAGGAAGAGTATAACGCTACTCGCTTTAAGGTATCTAAGCCCTTAATCTTTTAAAGACTTTCGTAATAAGTTAAATATAATAAAGAAGATTATAATAAATATATATACCTAAACTATAGAATTTATAAATATAAAAAAGTATAAGTATAGTATAAACGATATAATAGTATACTAAAAGATTACTAGTAATATATATAAAGGCTATAAGCTATATTCGACTAAGGAAGAATCGATAAGGAAATACTATATAAAAAATAAAAAGACGCTAAACGAAAACTTAACCTTTAGTACGAAAACGAATAAAATTATAAAGTATAGTATATAATTAACTATAAAGTAGTATAATATAAACGATATAGCGTTAAGAAAGAAAGAATCTTTAATTAGCTATAAGAAATTAGTCTTTTAAGCCCTAATATAATACTATACAACGAAAATATAAAGAAATAATATTAATAATAAATCGAAGAAGAATACCTAAATAAAATAAATAAGGACTAAGTAAAAAATAAGGTATACTATTTATAAAAGGGTTATAGACTAGCATAATATAATAAGATCTAAGGACCCTATATATAGTAATAGTAAGCTATAGCGACTAAATAGTATTAGATATTTAAATCGTAGGATATTATATACGTATACTTTTAAACTATAGCGCGATAGGTAATTATATTTTACTTAAAGTCGTTAATCGTTACCGACTTATATAGAGATATAAGATAGATCTATATTAACTTATAAATATTAAAGGAGAGGCCTTTAACTATAATAATAGAATTATTAATATAGAGATTAATTACCTTAATATTAATATCTAGGGCTATAACGAATAAGTTAACTTTAATATTATAGATATTAAAGAATACGACCTTATATTAAGACTTTTATAGCTATAAGAGAGCAACCTACTAATTAACTAGAGAACTAGCTAGCTATATTAAAACGAAGATATAAGTTTCTAGGACTAATAGATTTAAAAGAAAGTAAAATTTTACGATAATTTAGCTATTAAATAGGATAAAAGGGATAACCGTTTAAGTAAATTATTATAGGCTTTAGTAATATAAACGGAAATAGTAACCGAACTAGCGGATATAATAAAATCGACTACTAAGACCTATATACTAACTAATATAGGTATATAACCTAGTATCTAATATAAATAGAATAAAGGATATAATATAAAGATTTAAAGAGTTATTACTACTTTAAGGAAAGACCTTAAATAAATTAATAAAGAGCTTAAGTTAAGAGAAACTAGCTCTTAAAAGAAAGAATAAAGCCTATAAGATAGAATAAAGAATATCCCCTAGGAATACCGGAAATATAATAAACTCTTTAAAGAAGAACTTAAGATAGGGTTACCTAAATATAGCTAATAAGACTACGAAATTTATCTTAAGGATAAAATAACGCTAACGTTTTATAAAATCTATAACTTAAACGAAAAGCAACTATAAACGCTATACGACTACCTCGATAAGAATCTATAAAAGGGATATATATAAATATTAATATCTAAAGTAGGCTATCTAGTTATATTTATTTTAAAGAAAAACAGTAAGCTATAACTAGTTATTAACTATAAACGCTTAAACGATATTATAATAAAGGACTAAATACTATTACCGTTTATATTAAAACTATAAGATCGACTATATAGTAAAAAATAGTTTATAGCCCTCGATCTTAAAGGCGCCTATAACTTAATACGTATAAAGAAGGGATATAAATAAATAATAGCCTTTAAAACGAAATTTAAACTATTTAAATATCTAGTAATACTATTTAGACTTATAAATATACTAGCTACCTTTTAATAGATAATTAATAATATCCTATACGAATACTTAAATATCTTTATAGTAGTATACCTAGATAATATCCTAATCTTCTTAGATACCCTAAAAGAATATAAGGAATACGTCTATAAGGTACTCTATATACTTTAAAATATAAAGTTACTAGTTAAACTAAAGAAAAGTAAGTTCTATATATAAGAAGTAGACTTCCTTAGATATACGATCTTACTAAAAGAGATATAAATATAATAAGATAAAATTAACTTAGTTAAAGAATAGCTAACGCTAAAGAATATTAAGGACGTATAAAGTTTCCTAGGATTTATAAATTACTACTAACGATTTATTAAAGATTTTAGAAAGATTATAATACTACTATATAACTTAATAAAAAAGGAAAAAGAATTTATATAAGACGATAAAGCTAACGAAGGTTTCGAATATATTAAAACTATAATTATATAAGAACTAGTCTTAACTACCTTCGATTTAAAATAATAAATTAAACTCGAAACTAATATATTAGACTTTACTCTATAAGTATAAATCGGATAAAAAGATAATAAAGGAAGACTATAACTAATTATATTTTACTTAAAAAAGCTATATAGCGTAGAACTTAATTACCCTATCTACGATAAAGAATTCCTTATAATTATTTAAGCTTTTAAGGAATTTTAATACTACCTTCTTAGAAGTAAATATAAAGTTAAGGTCTATATAGACTATAAGAATATCTTATATTTTATAACGACGTAATAGTTAAACGGACGATAGATTTAATAGGCCGAATACCTATTAGAATTTAACTATAAAATAATTTATAGAAAAAGAATAGAAAACGGTCGAGCTAATACCCTTAGTCGACGAAGTAACTATAATATAGGAGCACCTATAGCGAAAGGATAGCTCCTAGAAATTAACGAAAATAGGAACTACTAGCAACGATAGCTAAATATAATATTTAAAGTATAACCTAATAACTTAATATACTAAAAGATCCTAAAATAAATAAAAGAATATAAAGTACTAAAGGGATATAATATAGAATATTCGGAAGTTCTAATATATAAGAATAAAATCTAGATACTACTAGAATTATAAGATAAAGTTATATAAGATATATATAAATATTTAATATATAGATACTAAGGAATCTAAAGAATAATAAAATAGATTAAACGATAATATAACTTCCTATAGCTTAAGGAAGTAGTACGATAAGTTATTAAAGAATATAAACTTTATATATAAAGTAAAGCTAAACGATATAAACTATATAGAGAATTATAACCGCTACTAGTACTAAAGAAACTATAGGATTTAATAGCTTTCGACTATATTATAAAGCTATTACCGTCGAAAGAACTTATAACTAATATTAAGTATAATAGTATATTTATTATTACCGATAGATTAATAAAGTATAGGCATTTTTTACTATATAAAGAAGTAAGTAATATAAAAGAGCTAGTATATATATTCCTATAAATAATTATTAGTAATTATAAACTACTAAATAAGATTATCTTTAATAAAGGAAGTACGTTTATAGCTAAGTTTTAGTAAGCTCTTATAGTATAATTAAGAACGAAATATAAGCTTAGTATAGCTTATTACTTATAAATAGATAGATAAACGCTTAAATAATATTTACGATACTATATTAGCTACGAATAAAACGATTAAGTTAAATAGCTATTAATAGCGTAACTAGCTTATAATAACTTAGTTATAGAAATAACTAAGCTCTTACTAGTATACGCTAATTATAGATATAACCTAGAAGTATTTAAAGTTACTTAATAAGGACTATAAGTAGAACGAGTAATACTATAAGTAGATTAGCTATAAAAATTATATAAAGATATAATAATAAGAACTTTAATTTATTAAAGAACGAATATCTACTTACTATAATCGGAAAAGATTATAGGGACTAATCTTTTAAGAGGGAGATATAGTCTACCTTATATAATAAAATATTAAAATAAAACGACTAAGTAATAAATTAGATTTTAAGAAACTTAGACCGTTTAAGGTTAAGAAAACTATTTTAAAAGTTAACTACGAACTTTCGCTACTAATAATAATACGGATATACCTAATATTTTATATCTTATTATTAAAACTAGCGCTATAAAACGATAAACTATAGGAAAAAATTAAAGTTAATAACGATTAAGAATATAAAGTAGAATAAATACTAGATATAAGAAAATAAAGTTAGTAATAAGAATACCTTATTAAGTAAAAGGGATATAGACTAGAGGAAAATACCTAGGAACTACTTAAATACTTAACTTACTATAGCTCTTTACTTCGATAATTTTACTAAAAGGTTTAAGAGGGATTAAAGGACTAAGATCTATAAACTCCTCGCTAATACTAAATAAGGACTAATTCGCCTTATTAAGAACGCCTAACGATTATAAATTATTTATTACTTAATACTTATATATATCGAGCGTAGGCAAAACGCTATCCTTAGTATCTACTTTTTAGATACTACGACGAAATAACTTAGAAGAGTAATCAAACATGCACTCCTGATTTTCAAACATGCACTCCGACTTAAACCCCATTTGGAAGAGAGCCCCACCAAAATTTGGCGCGGCGCGTTCCCAACGCCGTGGCCGCCGCGGCTGCCGCCCGGTCGCATTCAATCAGCATTTAATTATCACCAACGCTGGAAGCTGCGTTCCTTGAGTCGTTCAAATATATCAATACGCCCGGCCCGACCTATTTTCCGATATATATACAATGTGCACACCTTTGACTACCGCCCGTGAGATCAATCAACGCCGTGACTATGACTGTGACGGTGCCGGAGGATCCGTAGGATCCGTCTGATCCGTCTGACGCGGCGGAGGACGAGGCACGTAAGGGACGAACGTATGCCCGGCCTGCCTACCAAAATGTATGGCGCCGTGTCCCTCTGATCCCCTGGCTGTCGGGCAGGCTCCTTGCCGTCCCTTGCGACTGTACCGGCGGCTGTGCCCACAGGCAGCTATCGTGATGTCCCTGTGCCGAGGGGGCGGCCCTGCTGCCACTGTGAGGGCGTAGGTGGCATCGGGTAGACGTACGATGCCGCCGGCGGCGCCTGTGTGTATACAGGCACATGTGTTGTAGGCGGTGGCATTACGTAGTACCCCTGAGCCGGCGGCGCCTGTGGAAGTGAGGGCATCGTCTGTTTGTATTCATGTTGCGATCGGTCGAATTCATCGTGACGGTTGTGCGGTAGGCGGCGGCGGCGGTGGCGGCGTTGGTGTGGTGTGCTGAATAGTTGGTGATAGCTTCAAAACGATGGCTTCAAAACGAACGAACGTGTGTGCAGAGGTGGCCTCGGGCGCCGGCGGCAAGCCGCGGCGGCCACGGCGTTGGGAACGCGCCGCGCCAAATTTTGGTGGGGCTCTCTTCCAAATGGGGTTTAAGTCGGAGTGCATGTTTGAAAATCAGGAGTGCATGTTTGATTACTCAACTTAGAACTCTTTTCCTTTATATAATTCTAAATCTTTTAGATATAAGCTAAACGATTAATAGCGATAGATATTTACGACTAAAGGTTTATAAGCTATACCTAAAGCTCTAATAAGGCTTCCTTAGCTTCCTCCTCTTTAAAATATAGCTTATACTACTCCGCTAATAATTTAGTTACTAAAAGAAATATATTAGCTACTATATATAAAAAGAATTAAAAGACACCTATAAGAAGAGGCTACTAAAATACTATTATAATAGGGACGACTACTAGTAATATAATTATTATAGCGCGAAGAAATTTCGGATATTTAATAATTCGTCTTCTTTGCCTTAAAGCATCGAGTATATAGTATATCGGTAGGATCTCTACTTAAGTCGATATATTTAGTAAGAGTAGCGCGCTTAGAGGCTTTTTAGGAACGATTTTTTAGTATACGACTAGATATACTATTAGTAGTATATCCTAAAAAGATAAAGAAATAAGGAACGATATACTTATATATAACGCGATAAGGGTATATTTATATACGGCGGCTAAGGTAGCTATAGTAGGTCTTATAGATAAGACTAAAAGGAGGGGAGATATCGTATTATAACTATAGCTACTAGGCCGCTAACGGTCGACTACGTTAAGCACGTAATACGGTCTAATAGATAAATAGTCGGTATAACTATTTAATAGATATAAGATCGAGGGGATTATAGAGATCTAAGTAATCTAGGATTAATAAGATTACTACGCTCTATACGATCTAATATTAAGGATTATAGCTAGGCCTATAATCTAAGGATAGTCTTTATAGGTATATATAGCTACCTACTTTTACTCCTTTAGATAGATAGCTTAATAGCTTTTAATATAGATCTTTATTACGATTCTATCTTTAATTCTAATTACCTAGTTATAGTCTATAGTCTATAACCTCCGACTTATTACTAACGTAATATATATATTATTACTTAGACCACGCCCTATTATATCTACTAATATAAACCCCTCGATAGGTTTATCCCTTAGGAATAATACTAGTCGTTATAGTCCCTTAGGCTTTAATTTAAAGAAATACCTTTATAAGGTAAAAGAAATCTATAAGGATTTAAAATCCTATAATATAGAAATTCTAAAAGTTATCCTTATAGTATAGATTCTTAATTGCCTTATTAAGGAATTTAGAAGCTATATTATAAATATTATATAGAGCCTTAGGTATAATTTTACGGCGTATACCCTCGAATCCCTAATAGCTAGTCTTTTAGACGAAGCTAGAAGAATAAAGGATATAAATAAATCTTTAGAGAAAGCCTTCCTAATATAAAGGAAGCCTTAGAAATCCTATAGAAATTCTATAGATACTCCTTATTATAAGGAATGCAAAAAACTAGGGCATTTTATAGTAAATTGCTATAAATTATACCTAAATAAGGCTCCTACTTATTAGGTTTTAAATAAAGGAAAGAAGGACGATAGGACTTAAATTTCTAAGAAGAGAAAATCTTCTTTTTTATTTTCTTCTTCTAAAAAGAAATCCCCTTTTAGTAGTATTTCTACTACTAATAAAAGAAGGAAGGCTCGAATTATAGAGCTAGAGTCCGATTCGGACGATAGTAATAAGGTCTTAAATATAGCTTCGTAAGAAAATATAGACCTAGATATCGACCTTATAGACCTTTCTAGGGCTCCGACCCCTATATAAACGTCTAAGGATTTAGAGGTAATTTTAACCTCTATAAATACCTTTATAGTAGAAGCTAATAAAGACTCTCTTTTAGGACCTCTAAAAGCCTCGATTCCTAGAATAAAGGAATTAGTTTTAAAGGTAAGAGAAGGAGGATTTCCTAGTTATAAGAATAAAAGGATCTTTAATTTTATCTATAATACCGGAGCTACTAGGCATATAGTATCTAATAAGAATTTCCTTATTAACTATAAAGAAATTAAGTCTAAAGTTTACTAGGGAAAAGCTTCCTTTATATTAGTAAAAGGAAAGAGGGACTTAGTATTTAAGTTCCTATATAGTAGAAAAAGGTATATCCTTTAAGACTACTTTTATATACCTAAATTAAAGGTAAATATACTATCCTAATCTTATTTTAATAATACCTATGCCTTAATAGGAGGAAATAAAGTCCTTTTATTAGATAATAAGGCTAAGGTCCTTACTAAAGGATTTCTTAGAAATAAATTATATTATATTCTTATAGAACCTTTATTAGAAAGCTAATCGATCCTTATTACGTCTTAAAAAGCAAAGGATATAGATTTTTATACTTAGTACTTACGCTTAAGGTATATAAATAATAGAGCTATTTTAGAAATATTAAAAAGATATAATAAGGATATAAAAATACCTTTAGAAGAGGAAAATAAAATAAGGTAATACGAAATATATATTAAAGCTAAAGCAACGAATAAGGTTAATAAATAACCTTTATATAAGTCTTATACCTATTTAGAAAAAATAGTATTAGATATTTAGGGGCTAATTAAAGTGCCTACTTATAATAAATATTACTATTATACTTCTTTCCTAGACGTAGGAACCTAATATCTAGAAATATACCTTCTTCGAAAAAAGGGAGAAGCTTTAGATAGGTTCCTAGAATTTAAAAATAGGGTAGAAAATAACCCTAAAAATACTAGGATTAAAGAAGTATTTTCTAATAATACTAAAGAATTTATATATAAAATAAAGCTCTATTATAAAAAAGAAGGAATTACCTTTAATTCTAGTCCTCCTAGGACGCCGGAATCTAACAGTAGAATAAAAAGAATAAATCGTACTATATTAGAAAAAGTACGAGCTCTTTTATTTACTACTAAGCTTCCTAAATATCTATAGGGAGAAGCTATTTTAATAGCTACCTATTTATATAATAGATTACCGCATTCTATAATAGGATTTAAAAGTCCTATAAAAAAGAGGGATAATATAATACTACCCTTCGAGACCTTAAATAAAATTAAGACCTTTAAAAGCCTTATATATTATAAGAATAAAGACCTTAAAGATAAGCTAGATAATAGAGCTTTTAAGGGAATAATAGTAGCCTATTTAGAAAATCCATATAAAATCTAGGATTTTTTAAGAGAAAGATTACTATCTCTAGAGATATTACTATACTAGAAAATATATTTATAAAAAATCTAGAAATCTCTAGTAGTAATAAAACCTTTAATTTTAATTCTATTCTAAATAAAGATAAGCTAGAAAGCTATATCCCTATAGAGGAAGCTACTAAAGAACCTAGAGATAAAAGTCCCTCGCCCTTTATAGAAGAAGAGTCTTTAAATAACGATCTTATTCCTACTACTAGTAAAATAGTAGTAGAATTACCTAAGAAGCCGGAAGGGTTCGATTCTAACTATATCGAATACCCTAACGTTAATTTATTTCTAAACTACGATTTTATAGAGTTAATTCTAGCTAGTATAGAAAATTAGGATCTAAAAATTCTAAAGACCTATAAATAGGCAATAAATAGCCCTAAAGTAGTATTTTAGAAAGAAGCTATAATTAAGGAAATTAGCTAGCTAATTAAATATAAAACTTAGGAATTTTCCTACCTCCTTAAGGATAGGGAGGCTATAAGAGGCCGCTAGGTCTATACTATTAAGAAGGATAGTTAAAATAATATAATAAAATATAAAGCCCGTTTCGTAATATAGGGATTTAAGTAGATCTATAGCTTAGATTTCCTAGATACCTTCTCGACTACGGCTAGACCTAAATCTATTAGAATTCTACTTATTTTAGCTATTATCTATGAATTTAAAGCTTTATAGATAGATATAATAAATGCCTTCGTATATACCGATATAGATAGCAAAGTTTATATCGATCTTCCTATAGGCTACGAAGAATATACTCTTAAAGAATATTATTTAAAATATAGATTAGCTTATAGAGCTAAAGGAATTAAATTAACTAAATTCCTAGACCTATATAAAACCTATTAAATTAAAGCAAAGCTAAAGAAAGCATTATATAGCCTAAAATAAAGTCCTAAGCTCTAGTATAATTATTTAAAAATTATACTAAATAATATCGGATTTCTTCCTCTTTTAATAGATAAAGGAGTATTTATAAATAAGGACTATAGTATAGCCTTAGTAATTTACGTCGACGACTTTCTTATAGTAGGGCCCTCTAAATCTATAATAGAAGAAAGATTATTTAAAGAATTATCTAAATTCCTAGATTTTACTATCTTAGGAGATATAAAAGACTTCTTAGGTCTAAATATTATAATAAACCGAGAAACTAAAGAGCTATATATATCCTAAGAAGATTATACCTTAAATAAATTAAAGGAATTTAATAAAGAAGGTTTAAGAACTTCGAATTTACCCGCTATAGTAGGCTTTAAGCTTATAAAAGTAAAGGAATTACCTTTTAAGGAAGATATATTATAATTTTAGAAAGAAATAGGATCTCTATTATACTTAGCCTTATTTACTAGGCTAGATATCTTATACTCTATAATTTCCTACGCTAGATTCGCAGCTAAGCCCGACTAAACGTATTTTAAGGCTTTAAATATAATTTAGAAATATTTAAATAAATTCCCTAGCCTAAAGATTAAATATAATTATAATATCCCTTTTACCTATCTATATATAAAGGGTTTTACCGACTCTAGCTAGGCGTCGGATTTAATAGACGGAAAGTCCTTTTCCGGTTACTATTTTTATATATATAATAATATAATAAGCTAGGCTTGCTCTAAGTAGAAGGCCGTTGCCCTTTCTACCTACGAAGCAGAGTATATTAGCCTTAGGGAGGCAAATAAAGAAGCTATTTATTTAAATATACTTTTTAAAAATATTACTAAGGATCTATCTATTAAGATTCTTAATACTATACCTCTTATTTTAACGGATAATACTACTACTATTAAATTAATAGAAAATCCGGAATTTTATAAAAGGTCTAAGTATATAAGATTAGCCTATTACTATACTAGAACTAGTATAAGAGAAGGGGAAATTAAAGTTTTTTATATTAAATTAAAAGATAATATAGCTAATACTTTTATAAAGGAATTAAGACCTAGATTACTCTATAAATTTAGAGACGGTCTATCATTAATATAAGTTCCTAAGCAATTAAAAGGGGTTTTTAGATATTTCTTATACTTTCTATATCTTTCCCTTACTAGGTTTTTCCTTTTTAAGTTTCTTAGAGAAATATTTACTAGGTTTTTATCTATTAAGATTTTCCTAGTAATAATAGGTTTTACCTTATATAAGGTTATCCTATAAATAATTATTATAACTATAGATTTTTCCTACCATAGGTTTTTCTATTAGTATATATACCTAAGGATTTTTTTCCTAAGAAAGAATAGGTTTTTATATATCCTATTAAGGTAAAAGAATAGTTTTCCTAAATTAGGGTTTTACCCTATATATATACTACTATAAATAAATTAGTAAAGAGTATATAAATCTACTCTTTAAGGGAGGCTATAAGGAACGGTGTTCCTACTATAAATAAAGCAGCTATAATATACTCTCCCGATTATATAAGCTAATAAGTAGTATATTAATTATAGATAAAATCCTATCTTATAGAGCAAGAATCGCTCGTTATTCTATCCATTATTATGCATTAAACGGGTTGCCGGTTATCGTATAATAGGGAATCGAAGGAATAGAGCTAGCTTAGAATACTAGCTAAGACCTCTTAAGAACACCGGCACGACTAACCTCCTTTAAACACGAATATTAGTAGAACTAAGACACTTTTAGATTTACTCGAGGCATCACGGAATTCCCTAGTCTTAGGGCTATACGGCAGCCTAAATCTAGTCCCGAAAGGTTCTTCCGTTTAGCTATAATTGTCTATATAAGACAGTATATCCGCTAGTAGATAGATTAAGAATTATTAACCTTAACACCTCTTCTATATACTAATACACTACTAATAAATTCCGTTGAAAATCCTACCTTATACTCCTTCTTCCCCTCTATTACGTAGTCTTACGTAATTCCTTAATTTCCTAAGATTTCGCTTTTACTTATATACCTTAAGAATATAACTTTATATATATTAACTATAGCTTCCTAAGAATTAAGGGAAACTTAAGCTAGGGGACTATATATACTACTAGTAGCTATAGGAGGCTATTAACCTTTATAGCTACCTAAGAGACGCCTTTAATAACCGCGCTTTTTGTTATAGCTAAGGCGCCCCTTATATACTTAAGGCGAATCTTTTCTACTAGGAAGTATAGCTTAAGGGCTTTTACTTTATTAATTATAGCGTAATACTAATAACCTTTATTTATAAGGGCGGAGAGAAGGTTAGTTTAGTTAATAATAACTAATATTAAGTAGGTTCTTCTTTAATACGCCTTACTAGGTCCTCCTTAGCTAGTATTAGCTTACTAGGCTTTAGGGCCCGCTATTATACTAGAGCTAAGCTTTTCCCTCCGCTTTATATATAACGGAGGTTCCTTTATCTCCCTTATTATTAGATTTTAATAAGGCGTAGGTAACCTATATCTTTACTAGCCTCCTTACTAAGAGGTAGGGGTAAGACCTAACTATATATATACTTACGCTATAATATATATAGCGGCCCTCTTTATATTATTTACTAATTTCCTTATAAGGTACTTACTTAGCTATCTTACTAAACTACGCCGCTAGTAGAGCGGCTAGGGTCTTACTATTACCGCGCCCTTTAAGGCGTATAGCCGCTATCTAAACGTTACTATCTATATCGACCGCTAACTTAAGAGTAAGCTTAGGTATAAACGGGTTAAGTAAGGAGTAACTATCTAGCTTATTAATCCCGCTTAAGGCTAAGCGCTTATATAGCTTTTAAAAGCGCGGCGTTTACTTATATCCCTAGGCTACTTTTATAAGGCGGGCTACGTAGCCCTTATAGGTAGAGGGTATTATAATAAAAATAAGTAGCTCTTAAAGCGCTAAGGAGATTAAGTTCTAGAGCTAGGTAAGCTTAGCGCCGTCCTCCTAAGCGGTATTATCTACCGCTTAGGTTAAGGTCTCTTTAAATTCTAGTAAGAACTCCTTAAAGGATTGCCCCTCTTACTAAGTAAGGGTCTATAGCCTATCCTACGCCTTCTCTTACTCTTATACGTTACCGAAGGTATAGACTAAGTAGTTAAAGAATACTTAGGGGCCTTTTATCCCCTTAGGACCGCCCCGCTCTTAAATGCCCGCTACTCGCTATATTTAAGGCTTTAGTAGCGTATAAAGGAGTAAGAACTAAGCTATCTTTTTATAGCCGTTAAGGCCTTATTTCTCGTTAATATAGTATTTTACTATTAAGTAGTTAAGGAAAAAGTAAAAGGTCTTTAGCTTACTATCTTAAGTAGGCTAAGGTAGTAGCTTTTATTTACTAAGGGCCGCCTCGCGCTCTAACCTCTTAGTAGCGGGGGGCGTATCTATTAAAGCTAGCGTTAAGAGGGTATTAAGGATCTAGTATAAGGTTACTTATTAGTCTAGGTCTTATAATAGCTAGTAAAATAGCTTTATAAATTAAGCTAATTTATCCTATTACTACTAAGCCTCTTCCTATAAGTATTACTAATATAGCTCTTTTACTTATTACTATAGCTATTAATACTAAGCTTCTTCTTATAATAGCTACTACTATTACTACTACCTTAGCTAGTACTACTAAGGTTTAAATATTAAGTTTAATATAAAGATAGCTTATATTATTATAAGGTAAGTAAAGGGTTATACTATAAGTGCCTTTTATTATATTATAATAATAAGCTATATAAGATCTAACTATATACTATACTTACCGCTACTAAATACGCGTTTATATATATAGCCTACCTTACCTTATAACGCTATTAGCTAAGGTCTAAGCTAATACCTAGACCTATACTAAGGGTAAATACCTTTATACTTACTATTAGTTTATACTAACTATTAAAAGGAACCTATTAAAAATATAAAAGATAGATATATAAAGTACTATAAATACCTAAATAATAAGGAGTATTTAATTAAGTTTACCGCTCTTATATTTAACCTTAGTCGCTTTATATATAAATAAAGGTATATAACTAAAGTTATTAACTTTTTAGTAGGCTTAAATAAAAGGGGACTTTACTAAGGAGCGTTCCTTTAAGACTATAAAAAAGGAAACTTAGTTATTTTTAATACTTAGAAAGAAAGATAGTATACTAGACTTTATATATTCTTATAAGTATAATAGTAGTTTCTTTATATCCTTTAAGTTCCTTATAACTTTACTTATATACTAGTCCCTTATACCGCTTAGTAAGAAAGGTAGGAATATAGCTACTTAGCCTTAATAATAATCTAATACTAAGTTAAAGGTATAGTTAGGCTATACTTTAAAATAATTAAGTAGCGATACTTAAAGGTTAAAGTAATTTTAAAGTAAAGGTATAAAGTAACGTAAGAAGCCTTATAAATAGATAAGATCTTATACTAAGACAAGTATTTCTTTAAGCTAGATAAAAGGATAAGTATAAAAGGCTATATTAATACGCTAATATATAGAATCTAAGCTATTATAGTAAATAAAATTAATTATATATAAGCGATATTATAAGGTAGCGGAGTTTCTTAGTAGTTTAATAGTAAGGTTAAATAACTATATAGGATACTATTTAATTAAGGTTTAATAACTTTTAATAGAGTCTTTCTTATAAGGATTCTTAGGTATAAGCGGATTTACTAATATAACTATATTATCTTAGGATATTAAGAAGAATAAGACCTCTAAGAAGTCTTAAAGGTAGCTAACCTTTTATATAGGCCTATTAAATAAAAACTATTACTTTAAAGAGACGTAAAACTAGCTTATATAGTAAAGAGAGTAAGAAAAGAGCTATCTATACTAGCTGCCCTTATAAAGTAACCTAACTTAATTACTTAAGCTATATATAGTTTCTTTATAAAACTCCTCTTTAAAAAGACCCTTAACTATTTAATTATACTAATAGGAATCGAGAATAGGCCTAGACCTTTATTACCTTAAGCGTTAACTAAATTAAGCTCTTTATTTAAACTAAGTAGCCTTTCCTTAAGTAACCTTAAGATAGGATCCTTACCTTAGATTCTATAAAGGAAAGAGCTAAGCGCCCTTACTAGTCTCTTTATCTATATAAAAATAATACCTTTATTCTCCTCTTTAAATATATAGCTAATTAAGCTTACTCCTTACTTACTATTAATAACTCCTTAAAACGTATAAAGGAGTAAAAGACTTATAACTATACCCTTATTAATAACTTAATAAGAAGCTAGTAAGGAAGAAAGGTAAATAGCGCGGCTACTAACTCGCCTTAGGACTCTAAAATTACTAAGCGCTTAGTTAATTACCTTAAGGCTAAAGACTCTAGTAACGCTTATAATATACCTTATTACTCCCTAGAAATAAAGTATAGTATAGCCTTTCTAGCTATAGTCCTTATAAGGTTTATACTAAGCTTTAAACCTACTTATATTAAAGTAGTTAAAAACCTAGGAATATATTAAAACTACCGCTAAGATATTAATAACTATAACTCTATATATTTATATAAGACTACTAGTAATATAATAATTATTAGTCTATAAGACTTTATAGCTTATTTAATCTAGCTATACCTAAGCTATAAACTAGTAAAGACGCTAACTACTTTATTTCCTTAATACCCTTAAGAATAATAAGCGCGAATACCTAGGAGCGTATATAAGGGGTAGTAGATAATTATCTAAAAAGGGAAGTACATAAGTAAAGATAGGAAAGAGCTAAATATATAGCTTATAGGTAAAGGAAGGAATAAATAATATAAAGGAAAGGAATTATAGTAAAGGAGAAAAGTTCTATTAATAGTTTATTTACTTACTTACTTAAAATAAGAGCCCTTACTTATTATTATCGCGCCCTTTCTATTAATATCTTAGGTCGGAAAGCCGCTAAGAAGGAGTTTAATAAGTAAGATTATACCCTTATAGATATTAGCCTATTAAAGGGATAAGACCCTTAGCGCTTTCTATCTACCCCCCCCCCCCCTAAGTATACTTAAAGGCTTTATAAAAGCGCGGATTATTTAATTAAATATCCTTTTTAATTATAGTTAATTTAAATATTTATTTTTCCTTTTTAAAGTAAAGGCCGCTAATTACGCGACTTTAATAAAGATAAAGAGGTATAAAGTAAAGAAATCTCTAAGACTTATATTAATAACCTAAGACCCTTAGAGCTATATATAGGACTAATTACTAGATAATTACACGGTTAATTACTTTACTAATCCTTAGCTATATACTACTGGTGCTTTAAGTATATACCCTTATCCCTATTAAAGTAGCTAATACTAATAGATATCGATATACTATAGCTAGGTTAATAGCTTTACGTTTTCTATTAGAATTTATATAGTCTATATATTATTATATTCTATAGCTAATAAGGATTAAACTTATAGTTATAAAGATATAAGTAGCTAGCTAAGAATAATCGCTTCTTTTAACGCTTTTAAAAGAGCTAGTAGCTCTACCTCTATACTTAAAGTCCTAATAGTAGCTTACTTTAAAGCTCTCTAAGTAATAGTTCCTTTAAAAAGGGATATAATATACCCCTATAAGCTCTTTTTATTTAAGGAATTATCTATAAAGGATAAATCGCTTAAATAAAAGAAGATTTTAGTAGCTAGTTTCCTTCCCTACCCTCTTAGGCGTAAACTATATAATCTTATTAAATAGAAATAAAGGATAGCTTAGTCTACTACTTCTTAGTACCTAGGGCTAGGATTCTAGTTATACCTAGCTAGCTAAGAGACTATAAAAGAGATATCCGGTCTAGTAGAAATAGCTAAAAAAGGTAAGGAGCCTACCTTCTATTAGTATAAGTATTTCTCTTACTCCCTAGCTTAAAAGGACGGATTAAGTAAAAGCACTTTATTTAATATAGGTATAAAGGGAAGCTTCTTATTAAGGGAATTAGGGAGGAATTTATAAGCGACCTTATTAATATAAGTATCTTAGGTAAGCTAGATAGTTTATTAGGACCTATTTTAAAAGATTTAAATCCCTAGGAACTACTTTAGCTCCCTTAGCTTAGTTATCTTATACCTTTATTATAGGCCTTTTATAGCCTCCCTAGTAGTTACTTCTTCCTCTTTTAAGTAGGCCTAGATAATATCGTCGATATAGAAAAAGACTATAATTTTACCCTTCTATATTATATATAGTTCCTAAGGGACTTTCTTAAAGCCTAGGGCTTTAAGGGAACCTATTAAATACTATTACTAAAGAAAGGGTAATCTTTATAGTCTATATAAAGCTTTCTTAAGCTATAAAACCTTTCCTAGCTATTAAAAGCTTAGTAAAAGGTATATATAAATAACTTCTTTTTCTTTAAAGGGGTAGTTAATAAAAGCGTTAATAGTATCTATTTAATTAAGTTCGAGGTCGAATTCTACTATTATAGCTATAAGGGTCTAAAAAGATATCCCTATTAAGGTAGTTACCTTAGTAGGTAGATCCCCTTTTTCCTATTAATTCTTATAAATAACTAGCTAGGCCTTATACTTTTAAAGGAAGCTATATTTATTAGTCTTATAGATAAAGACCTACTTATAGCTAAGGACCTATTTTCCTCTTACTTTTTCTTTAAGGACCTCTTTAAAAGACCCTATCTCTTTATATAAGGCTAGGTAGTCTTTCTAAGCCTAGAAAAACTAGTCTTTAAAAGGGTGTTTTTCTAGCTACTTTTAGTTTACTAATAGGTCTAGGAGGTCTCTTTTATATACCTTCCTTACTAATAGAAGCTTAAAAAGCCGGCCTACTATAAATACTCTATAGGAACTATCTTCTAGAGTATTACTATTTATATAGATAAAAGTCTCTATTTATATAGACGATCTACTTTTTCTATATATACCCCGCCCGCTTAGGCCCCGCTACCTAATTTAGCTATACTAACGTAGTAAAGGAGGGAGCCGCGCTAAGTATAGCGTAAAGCCCTACTAAGGGAGAAATCTACCCTTCCTACCTATATCGTAAAGTAAAGCTATTTGCGATAGACCTACGATTTATCCTTAACGAGCCTACTAAAGAGCCTATTAAAGAGCCTACTAAATAGCCTACTAAAGAGCTCGTTAGGCTATTAATTCTACCTCTACTGCCCTTACTAACCTTTAACTCCTTTAACGAGCTCTATAACTTCCTTTAAAGCTTCTATTATAGTTATAGCGCCGCTATTATTAAGAGCTCTAGCTTATATAAGTATAAGATTAATAGGTAGGTCTTACTTATATATATTATATTTATTTATAATCGTAGCCTTTAATAAGCTTCGTTAAGTAGCAGCCTTTATAAAGCTTCCTTATAAAAGCTTAACTACCCTATTAAGATTATTATATCTATAATAAAAAGATCCTACTAAAAGTAGACTTTTTATATTAACGATAGTTAATATAACTATAGGTAATTAATCGACCCTTTAGCTTATAACGTCTATCGCCGCTAAACCTAAGTATAGTAAGAGCTTAAGAGAAGCCTTTCTAAGTATCGCGCCCTCCTAGCTCGCGAGATAGCCTCGATTATTAAGGACTCTATTAAAGAGAGCTTCTTCTATTAGCGAGATATATATAATTTAACGGGGACGAGGGTATATACCTAAAGTATATATAGTACGTAGCAAAGGATTAATAAAGTAATTAACTATATAATTATTTAATCGTTGGTTTTATATATAGCTCTAAGGGCCTTAGGTTATAAATATAAGTCTTATAGATTTCTATACTCTATACTTCTTTATCTTTATTAAAGTCGCGTAACTAGCGGCCTTTACTTTAAAAGGGAAAAAAATAATTTAAATTAACTATAATTAAGGAAGATACCTTATTAGATAATTAAGGTCTTTATAAAGCCTTTAAGTATACTTAGAAGTAAGTAGGAAGGGGAGTACTAAGGGTCTTATCCCTTTAACGGGCTAATATCTATAGGGGTGCGATCTTACCTATTAAAATAATAACCGCTAAAAGATCTATATCGCGGCCCTTAGTAGTAAGACTATAACCTAGGCCTTTATCGATTACCTTTAACGCGGCGGCCTTAAGTATATAGTAAAATTTAGCGATAATAACGATAAGTAAAAGGTCGAGGCTATCTTTTAGATATACCCTTAGTATAAGTAGATATAAAAGCGCTTTCTAGAAGTCTTAGGACTTAATAATATATATAAAATAAACCGGTTTAAGATATATTTCTTTTAGGCTATTAGAGTTACTAATTAATAGTCTATAGCTAACTTCGCTTTAGCCTTATTAATATAGAGAAGGAAGAAGGGTTCTAGTAGCTTTATAAACGCTTTAATAAGCTTTGCTTTAAAGTTAAGGTCCCGGCGCTTTCTATAGTTATTATAAATAAGGAAAATGCCCTTAAAAACATACTTTTATACGTTTTCCCTTTATTATAGGAATAACTTTACGTTTACTATATTAACGCTAATATTAACGTAGAAATTAAGTTACGTTAAAAGGAGCTTAGCGGCGTTAATAATAATAACGATAATAATAATAATAATAATAATAATAATAATAATAATAATAAAGCTAATAGCGTTAATAGCGCTAACGATCTTATTAATATCTTCCTTAATAGAGTTGCTATATAAAAAGAAGCTAAAGATAAGATCTTAAGTATATAACCTATATAACCTAAAGACTATAGCTATAAGGGGATATTTACTACTTAAAAGGCCGTTATCTATACCTTAACTAAGGTATGCTTTTAGTCGGCTTAGCGGGCGCTTAATCATAAGTATAGATAATACTAAGGCTATATTATAAGATATATTTCTAAGGAATATATACTATAGTAAGAGTAGTAAGCTTATTACTATATTAGCCGCTATTATAACTTTAGTTAGAGGGTTAATAGCTTAGTTAAGACTATATATAAAGATATAAAGTTATATTTACTTATAGGTACTAGCGATCTTTTTTACTTATATACTATATTAAAGTAAATAATCGCGAATAAAGAACGCTCTTATATTTAAGAGGCGGCCCGTTAAAAGTTATAGTAGCGGCTTCTTTATCTTAACTAAAAATAGCTAGGTAAGCTAAACGTTAAACTTACTTACTAAGCGGTTAACCTCCTTACTAAGTAATACCGGCTTACTTTAGCCGCGATACCCTTAAAGCCTAGGTAAGAGTAGGAGTTATAGCTACTACTATATTATATAGGTCGATTTATATAGTAGTAAGGGCTTCCTTATATATATTAAATCTTTTAACGCCTTTAAGCTAACGTTCTACTTATAAAGTAAGATACTTACCTTTAGTAGTAGCTTAAGAAGCCTTTAGTAGAGAAGCCCCCCCTTTTATATACGAATTACGCTAATCCTTACTATTAAGATCTTAATAAGCTACTTCTTTAAATCTAAGACGCTAATATCGTTTAAAGCCTCTATAGCCGACCTCGTATTACTAAGAATACTAGCCTACCTATACCTTAAGACCTAAGGCTATATTTAGATGCCGCATAGCTAGCTTTATAGCCGGCCTTATAGTTAGTTAGAGGTATATAGAGACGGTTGCCGCGGTCTAGTTAGGTAAGCACCCGCCGCCTTAACGCTAGCGTACGCCGTACGCGTATATAAGCCGAGATCGATAAAGGAGGTAGTTAGGGCTCTCCCTAGCTATTATTAAGAAGATCGCGAGCGCGCGTAAATATATAAGGAAGGGGATCTTAAGGGAGATAGGGTAGAGGTATAAGGGCTATGCTAGCCTTATTAGTAAAGGAGGTTATCCTAGCTATATAGCCTACGCTTATATAGCTTAAGCTAGACTATTAGCCGGGCTATAATATATAACGTAATATATATATATCTTACGATAATCGTAAAGATATATTATTTAAACGAATTAAGCTACCCTAGGCTTATAGGTATATATAATCTTTATACTAGCGCGGCTCCCTCTTTTACTATATTAGTATAGCTAAATTAAGTAGCGGGGCCTAGGCGGGTAGGGTATATATAGAAAAAGTAGATCGTCTATATAAATAGAGACTTTTATCTATATAAATAGTAATACTTATCTTTTATAGGTATTAGATAGAAGTTAGAAAAACGATCGAAATAAGGGAGAGGTTAGTTTTCTTTAATAACTATATCGGGCCCTATACCTTCCTTTACTTCTTAAAGTAAGGATAAAAAAGCAGCTAAGTAATCCTTTAAGAGAGGTGCCTTTCCTACCCTTTTAAGGGTCGAGATAAAAAGACTAATAGAAAAAGCTACTTTTAGATCTTCTTATTATATAAAAGGAAGTATAGGGAGGTAAGCGTATTCTAGCTCTACCGCTTTCCTATAGTCTCTTTCTTTATTTAGATTATCTAATCTAGTAGCTACCTTTTCTTTAAAGTTAGCGTTATCCTTAACTACTTCGATATCGGTTTCTTTTTTTATTTCCTTATCTAAGACCTCTTTTTAAGACTATTAGGAAGGGGGGATTTAGATCTTTTAAATTAGCTAACGTTATAAGAGTAAGAAGGGCTATTAATCCCTCTTTTTATTAAAGAAGCTAGATTTATCGAAAATCACGTCCTTAGTTAAAATAACCTTTTATAAAAGAGGAATCTAAATCTAAAAGATATTAGTATAATTATAACTAACGAGGTAACTAATAAAGGCTCTAAGATTAAGCTTTTTTTTTCTTCTTCCTTTTTAGCTATATATTAGTAGTTATAGTATATACCTTATAGCTATAGGTATAAAGGTAGGCTAGTAAGGCCCTCTTCTTTATAAAGAGCTTAAGGGGGCTTTTCTAGTTTATTCCTTAAGTAGTCCCTTTAAGGGTTAAGTTTTATAAGTAATAAGCGGTCTTAACGACTTCCTTTTAAAGGTTATAAGGAAGCCTTATAATAAGTCTTATTATATAGGCCCTTTTTATTATAGTACCCTTTAATCTTTCTACCCCTTTATTTTAGGCCTAGGTATTTAGTACTAATAAGAAGGGTAAAATACCCCCTTTTTAAAGCTAATTTAAGATATCCTTTATAAATAACTCTTTATTAAACTATATCTTCTTTACCTTATAGCTAAAGTAGGATTTTATTTAGTTAATAAAGTCCTAGAAGGTAGACTAGTTATACTTACTTAGGTAAGTCTATATAAAATAAGGGAAAACTATCCTTAAAAACGCATCTATAAAAAACATTACCTTAATAAAGCTTTCTTAGTCCTTAGAGACGTTAGTTTAGTTAACCTAAATTTCCTTATATAGCTAGTCTAGCTATAAAGGGGTTTATCTAGAAATTCGTTTCTTAGTCTTTCCTTAGCTATAGTATTTATATTTAATAGTCTTTTGGCCCCTTATTTATATACTTTATTATTAGCCTAGCTTATATAAAGCTAGGGGGCCTAGGTAACTAAGTCGTGCGTACTAAAGAAGGCCGTCTCCTTAAGCTACTAAAAGAGGGTCCTTTATAGTAGACCTATTCCTCTTAGTAGGGAAAGCTAACTTCTTAAGAGATTCCTTTTTAAGGATAGGTTAAAATTCGAGAATAAATTAATTAAATTTCTCCTCGATAAGCCTAATCGTCTAATTCTTTTAGACTAGCCTTATAGGCTTAAACGTTATATCTTAGAAGATTCCTTTCTCTTAAAGAAAGCGGAAGGAAATTAAGCTTATTAAAAATTAAGGGTAAAAAGCTACCCTTTTTTATCGAAGAATTTATATAGACCTATTAAGTAATTTTATTATATAATTTACCCTTCTATACCCTTCTATCTATATAGTTAATTCCCTAGTAATAAGGTATTCCCTTTATACCTTCTTAAAGAACTAGAATTATAAGAGGGTATTATAGATATTAAGGGAAGTATTAAAGTTAAGGATAGCTAATTTTTATAGGGGATAATTAAAGGGCTCTAACGGTTAGTCTTAGCTTTATTAATCTATAAGGAAGATAAAGGCTAGATTTACTATACTAACGATCTTTCCTTAGATTTATAGCTCGAATAAGGGTAGCGGCGTTAGTTACTATTTCTTAGTAACTTAAATCTTATCTATCTTTTTCTATAATAAGGGGTCCTCCTTAAAAGACTTTTTAATAACGTCTTTATTATAGGATACCCTATAGTCGATAATCTAGGTACTTATAACGATATCGGCCTCTTTTAAGAAAGTTACCCTTAACTCTTTAAGGCTCCCTATAAAAGAAAGAACCTAGAAGCTACTAAGTAAACTCTAGGAAATTACCTAGAAATCCTAGAAATAATAACTAAGTAGATTATTTAGATATTTTATAGAGATTTCCCTTAAGGATATATTATATAATAAATATACTACGATTTCCTAAGTAATAATAGCTCCTTAGGAATTATACGGATATTTCCTTAAGAAGTTACTATAAGAATATAGTAAGGAAATTATAAAGAAATACCTATGCCTACCTAGGGAAAATACTAGGAAATACCGCTAATATACTATACTACTATTATACGATTATAAGGTTACGATATTACTTAGTTAAAGCCCTAAGTAAGGTCTTACGCTTACTATAGTATATATAAAAGATAGAGAACCTACTAGATCTTAAGTAAGCGGAAAAGAATATAAATAGTTATTACTACTCTTACTTTAACTTATAAGACCGGTAGCTAGTCTATATTTAACGCGCGTAATAATATATAGTAGCTAGTCTATATAATACGTTTAATTACGTATAGTAGCTATTTTATTTAATTACCTATTAGACTTATACTAAATCTAAGTAAATAGCTAGGTTAAAGTACTAGCCTTATACTAAGGGACTAGTATATAATAAATAGTAGTAATTCCTATTCCCTTAACTATTTATTATCTTAAGGTCTATATTTAGTAGAACGAAAGATAAAGAATAAGGAAAGGGATAAGTTAACCTCGACCTATAAACCTTAATATCTTCTTAGGAAGAAAGCTCCTACTCGCGTACTAATAAATACTAGCTTCTTAATCGCTTTTTATAGAAGAAATACTTAGGGAACTCTAGATAAAAGTAGAACTTTAATATATTAAAGCTTAAGTAATATAGAGCTTTTATTAGTAGATAGAAAGATACTTATTTCTAGGATATTTCCCGTTAAGTTCCTATAGAAATAGAAGATAGCTAGATCGCCTACCTTAGTAATAGGAATAACGCTTAAAATAATTAAAAGTAGAACTTCTATAATATAACTTACTAGCTTACTTAGCTAATCGTTAAGGCCTATAAAAATAAATTAATAACTTAGAATACGTTCTAGAAATAAGGTAATATTAGCTATAAATAATAAAGCTATATAGAAATCGGTATAATATAGCTTCCCTTACCTTACCTTAACTACTTTTATTAAAAGGATAAAGCCTTAAAAGTTTACTAAACTATAATAACTAAAATAAAAAAGAACCTTTAAATAATACTGCCCTTAGCTATATATTCGCGATAATAACCCTAGTAAACTAGCTAGTAAGCTTAATTATAAAAGAAGCTCTTATAAGACTATTAGTAAAAGCTATAGTAAGAGAAACTAAGGATAATACTATTATAAACCCTCCTTAAGTACCCTTAGTATATATTAAACTAAAAGATATAAGGAAGTTTAACCCTACTAGCCCCTTTAATATAACGTTCGATATTCTTAAAGAAACTAAGAAAACAATTATATATAAAAGCATCGATCGATTTATTAATTCCCTAAAGTAAGTAGCTATTTATAGACCGAAATACGCTAATAAACTAACGATATTAATCCCTAGCTTACTCCGCGGAACCGCTATTAAATAGTATTCTAGCGATCTTAGTAAATCCGACTAAGCTATACTTTATACCCTAGACTAAGGATATACCGCCTAGTATACTAAACTATAAAAATACTTTACTATCTAGCTAGAAGTAGCGTTAAGATCTTTATAAATAAAACGATTTACTACCTTAAATATTATAAATAAAGCCGACTTTTATAAATAGATATTAAAGCTTTACTAAAAAGTAAAAGTAGCGCTATACTTAAAAGAGTACCTTATTATACTAGTTTATTAACGACTAAACGTATTACTATAAGAATTATTCCGCTAACCTATTAGTCTAAAATTATTTAATACTTAGATTAATAACTATAAGTAACTTATCCTATAGTTAGAAACTAAGCTAATAGTTAGGTTATAAGGAAAGATAAGTAATATAGTAAAAGAACGTATATAAAGTAGATTATATAAAACTAAGAATAAGACTATAGTAAACTCTACCTTATCTATAGCTAAACTAACTAGTTAGAAACCCTAGGAATAAGGGTAATTTTAATAGAAAGGAAATATAATAACTATATTAAGATAGAATAATCTATACTAAGTAAACGTAGGCCTAGTACTAAACTAATTAACTAGCCTTTAAGCTAGACTATAGCCTTAGGATTTAAAACTAAAGGAGGGCTCTTAGGAAAACCTAATTATTATTAACCTCGCTTATTAGCTTTAAGCGGTATTAACTAATAACTAAGGTAAGATATATCTTTCCTAGGAAATATAAAACTAGATCTTATTTACCTAAGATAAAGGGCTAGAAGATAAAGATACTACCGCGAATATAAGAGAAGATATTAAAGAAATAAAAGATAAGATCTTATTTATTCTTAATATAATAGAAGTAGAACTTATAAGACTAAGTAGTTCGCTTAGAGTACTAAGAAACTAGCTAATTATAAGAGCGGCGCTATAAACCGAAATATTAAATCTAATAAAGCCGTCCTAGTTTATATACGCTTAGATATCTATCTTTAAAACTAAAGGCCTAGACTAACTATTAAATATATATATAGACTTTAATATAGCCCGCTTTATAATTAAGGAAGACTAGCTTAACTACTTTAACGATATAACCCTTAATATAGCCTAGTAGGTCCTACTATTTAGTATAAGGAAAAGCTAAACTAAGGGTTAAGCGACCTTAATAATTAATATCTTAGGGAAATAGGGAACGGGATTTAAGGTTAGGTAATTTACTATTAGCGCCTAGGTAGTTTAGACCTTATCTATAAGATTATTACTTAGATAAGATTTCTTAGTACTAAATAAAGTTAATATCCTAAACTTTAAGGGAATAATATTTATTAGCTTATATAGTAACCTAATAGTTATAGCTTGCTCGACCTAATAAGGCTATACGATCTATTATTAGGTTATATACTAAGCTAAAGTTAACGTCCCTATATATAGGATAAAACGCTTACTAGTATAGATTAAGGACATACTAAGGGATTATAACCTAGTATTTTTTCTAAGAGACCTATTATTAGTTTATAACTTAATCTAAGGTATAACTTTAGTTATAGCGGTTAATACTACTACTTACTATATCTAATTTAAGAAAGGATAGTACTTAAGAATATTAATAGACCTTAGCGACGAAATATAGTTTTTATAGATCGACCTACTTAAGGAAACCCTAGCTAAGGTAACTTTAATTAAAGAGCTAGCTATATAAAAGACTATAAAATATAGTAAACTATATTAAGATACTAACCTATTAAAAGAAACCTTAGAAGAAAGGAGCCCTAAGTTTATTAAAGGGGAACTCCTTTTATAGATATATAGATAAACTCCGAACTATAAGATTAGGATTTTATAAGACTATAGCCTCTTAGAGATAACTATTTTAAAGGATATTAAAATCTATAATTAAGACCCCGCGTTTATAGAAAAGATCTAATATATAGTCGCCTCTTTCCTAACCTTATAAAAGGACTAAGGTATTATTAAGGTCTACCTAGACTACTATATATATATTCTACTAGTAGAAAATTAATACCTATAAAAACTAGCTTTTAAGGCTTACTCGCTTAGCTAGAAAGATAAGGTGCTAATTAACTAGACTTATAAGGACTTATATTAAAAGGGGCGTATAAAATAAGCTATAAAGGTAACCTTATTCGCTTACCTTATATTTATAGTTTAAAGAACTATATATAATAACGAAAAGGGCTAAATAGTAATAGACCTATATACTCTTAATAGTATAGCTATCTTAGACGCCTACCTAATACCGCTTTAAGGAGATATAATTTAAAAGCTATAAAGAAAACGCTTTATTTCTATTATAAATACTTAGTCCTTCTTTTATTAGTTCCTTATCTATAAGGAGTATTAAGAAAGGTTTATAGTAATTAGCTATAGAAGCTTAAAATAACTAACGGTAGCCTTAATAGGATATAAGAACTTACTTATATATATTTAACGATTTATAGACTAAATCCTTTAAGAATATATAGAATATTCTTTTAAGTATATCGATAATATTATAATATACTTAGATATAGAAAACGACTATATTTATTACTTTTAGGCTATCTTCTAACTCTTTATTAACTATAACTTAGCTTTAGCTAAATTAAAATTATTCTTAAGCTACTTATTTATAAAACTATTAGGATTTTAAGTTAATAGTATTAGCTTAATAAATACTAAAGAATAAGTATAGGTATTATAGGATATAGAGTTTCTAAATACCTTATAGGTACTAAAAAAGTAGCTTAGCTTAGTTAACTAGCTATAGTACTTAGTAGCTTACTTCTTTTAAAAGGTAGAGGCGCTCTAGGTTTAGAAAATAGTAATACTTAAAAAAGTATAAGATAGTTAAGCGCTACTTAAAGGATTAGTAAGGAATAAATATACCTTTAAAGTAATATACTAACCGTCCTTAGTAAAGGAATAAGCCTTCTAAGATATTATAAACGCTCTTATAAAACTAACGTAGCTATACTATTTCGACCTATAATAGCTATTATTCCTATAAATTAATACTAGCCGCGAGCTAGGCTTTATAGTAGTAGCCTTTTACTTAGTATTAAGGGTAGACTAGAACCTAAGAAGAACCCTACCTTAAACGAGTATCTAGCTAATCCTTTACCTTAGTAAATGCTTACTTAGTAGAGAGCCTAGATACTAGCTTACTAAACTTAAAGTTACTTATCTTTCCTAAGCTTATTAGAAGCTCTAGTTATATATTATCTCTACCTTACTACTAAAGGTCGTTATATTAATTAACTACGCTACTATAAGCGTAATCTTAAAGTAAATATCGTTATTTACTATTAGTATAAAGATAAATAATTAGCTTATACTTACTTTATAGTACCTTAGCTAGTTTCCCTTAAAGGTCTACTATATTTCTAGAACTATAAATATCCTTACTAATATACTATCTTAACTACTATTTATAATACCTAGGAAATATAAACCTAGGGAATTAAACCGCGTTTAAGAAGATAAAGCGCTAGTTAAATATATATATATAGTTATAGAATCCTTTATTTAATCTAACTTATACTAAAAGATCTAAGAAGTATATATAAAAGAACCTAAGTAGGCCGGTATACTAAAGTAGCTTAAAAGCGATAAGTCCTAGGTTAGTCTCTTATTTATTTAGCGGAATAAGTTACTTTACTTAGTTAAGTCTAAAGGTTATTACTAGCTTTATATCCCTACTACCTATACTAAGGAAATTATCGCCGATAACTATATAAGTAAATTTTACCTTAGATAGCGAAGGATATAAGAGGAATTATCCTTTATATTTACTATTATTAGCCTTAAGAAACTTATCGATAGCTTTATTAATAAGTATAACGCTTACTATAAGAACTAAACTAACTAGTTAAAGGCCCTTAATAAGTTAGTTTTAATTACTTCCCTAGCCTTACCTTTTTATATAATTGCTATAGATTTTATAATAAGGCTCTTAGATATCCTTATAAACTAAACTTTATAGATACTACCTATTAAGGTCTATTATAATATACTACTAATAGTAACTAATAAGTTCTTAAAAATAAAGCTCTTTATCTTAAGCTATAATTAGTTTATTATAAAAGACTAAGCTAAGGTACTATTTACTAAGTTAATATACTATAACTAAGGGATTCCTACTTAGATTATCTTTAACTAAGACCCTAAGTTCCTCTTAGCGTTCTAAAAAGGACTATAGATAGTATATAGGTCTAAGTTACTAGTATCTATAGCTTAGTATCCCTAGACTAATAGCTTATTAAAATAACGTAACTAAGTAGTTAAAACTATACTTTAGTTCTTTATAACTAACTTCCTATCTTATTAATAGGTTAATATATTACTATTACTTTAATTTACCCTTAATAACTCTTACTCCTTAGTAATTAGCACCTTTTTAAGCGAGCTATTAACTAGGATATAGATAGATAATAGTAGGCGATACCTTAGGGAAGGCCCCTTATAGATAGATAGGGAGATACTCTAAGACTAAGCTAGGATCTCGATCGCTCTAGCCTAAGCGGGAATAAAAAGGCGGTATAATATAAAGTACTAACCGCTAGAGTTTAAGCTTAGGGATTAAGTATAGCTCTAGCTAGGGAAAGGATATAGCGTAGCTAATAAATAAGTAGTAAAGTTAAAGGAACGCTATATAGGACCGTTCGAAGTCCTTAAACGGATCGGCTATTTAGCCTACCGCCTTAACTTAGCTAGATCCTTAAATATCTATAACGTTATTTCCGTTATATAGCTATAGCCGGCCGAACGATTAAACGCCCGACCTAGCTTAGAACTTAATACTAACTACTAGGAAATCGAAAGAATCCTTAACTCTAGAACTTATAAATATAGCTAAGGGACCGCTTATATAAAATACCTCGTTAGCTAAAAAGGCTAGCTAAGTAGATAGTAAGGAGCATTATAAGGTTATATTACCTATACCTAGAAGCTCCGCGCGCGCGCTATATAACGGTATAAGCTACTATAGCTAAGGGAGAAATAATAGTATATAGTATACGCTATTACTATTCGTTCTCTTAAAAGTCTAAGGATAAGTTAACTAGCTAATAAATATTAATAAGCTATTTATAGCGAACGGTAATCTAATACTATATTTTAGTACCTATATTTATTTTTATTTTAAGAACTTAATTTCCTTATTCTTTTACGCTCCCTTTTTTATATTAAACCGCGCCCCTCTTATACCTATATTTAAGGTTCTTATTATCTAAGGCTATAAGTATTATAGTAAGGACCTAGTATTTCGCTAGTATTTCTCCGACTAAATCTATTACTAACCGCTATACCTAAGCCTTAAGGGATTCTACTAAGTAGTTTAATTATATAGGAATAAGGTAGAACTCTTCTATAACCTTAAGTTTAATATAGCCGCTTTTACTAAGTAGAAATAGGATAATTATAGTATATATACTAACTACCGCGACCTCTTTACTAGATAAGGATACGATCTTAATATAGGCTTAATAGAAAATAGTATATATTACGCCCCTTTATCTCTTCCCTTATTTAAAGCCCGCGACCTATATAACTATAACTAGCTATACTTCTCTATACTTTATAGCGCCGCCGCCTATTATAAAACTACTATAACTCCTATAACTACTTAAACTAATAGGAATATAATATTAACTATCTAACTATAATAGGTTAGCGCTTCCTATCGCTATAATCTTAGTACTCCTTTATATATTTACTTTAACGACTATACTTTATTACTATCGAGCTTTAGTAATTTATCTAGCGACTCGCTACTATTAGTTTTAGGTATTATAAGAAAAACCCCTAGCACCCCCTATAACGCCCGCGGGTAGTTTACCCTATTATTTAATAAGGATAAGCTTCTCCCTTTATTACTACGCGACCTAGATAGGGCTATCTTCCCCGATAAAACTAAGATAATAACTAGCGCCCTTAAAACTATATAGATCGCTATAATCTTAGCTAACGTTATTAATAAGCTCCTATTTAAATAAGTCGCCTTTATAAATACTAAGATACTTAAGATTATTGCTATTATTATTAGTATAAAGTACCTCCCTACCTATCTAAAGATATTTAAGGCCGCCGCTATAAAGGAGCGTAAGGCTATTAGTATACCGGGAACCTATAAGTTTAAGGAGAGCCTTAAGCGTACCCCGGCTAAACCTAGAGGATCTAGTATAATAAACCTTACCTTTAACGAGCTATTAAGGAACCTGTTCGCTAAACGCTTACTCGCCGCTACTATAGCCTTACCCTTTACTCCCTTTAAATAGGCTAACCTATTCGCCGAGGAATAAGCCCTAATACTAGTTTAATAGAAGCTTAACCCCTTTTAAGTTCTAAGCTATAGAAAACCTAAACTATTCCTTATTATACTTTTTATAGTATACTATAATAACCCGGCTAATATAAACGGCTATATAGGTATTATTTACTCTAGGTTAAAAGCGCTAGTCTATAGAGCCCTAAAGGTAGCCGTAATATTACGAACTAGCTAACTATAAGGGGAAGACGGTTAAAATATAGGCTATATAGCTAAAGCGTAGGATACTAAGTACTATAGACTATAAAAGAACCGTTAATATAAAGGTTATATAACGGATTAGTTAGATTAGTTAGATCGGATAATCGATACTAAGTAAACTAAGTACTAATTAGTTTAATTAGTTAGATTAGCTAAATTAATACTAAGTAGACTAAATAGGCTAAATATAATAAGTAATATTATTAGGGTAAGGAAACTATAGATATATAGCTACCTACTTTTACTCTTTTAAATAAATAGCTCCTTAGCTTTTAATATATTATAATTATTACGATCTCTATTATAATCTTATCTTTAATTCTAATTACTTAATTACTTAGTTATAGTCTACGGTCTATAACCTCTAACTTATTACTAACGTAATATACTTATTATTACTTAAACTACGCCCTATTATATCTATTAATATAAACCCCTTAATAGGTTTATCCCTTAAGAATAGCACTAGTCGTTATACGTTAAAAGCTCTTATTTAGTATAATACCGCGTTACTATAAGTAATATCGTAACTATTAATATACCTATATAGTAAACTAGATTAACTAACTCTAGAGCTACTATATCGCCTTAGAATATAATATACGAGATTATTACCCTTTAATATAAGGTATAGTTACTTAGAAATAGAGGAGGTAATAGATAAGTTAAGGACCTTAGAGAAGTAGTTAAACTAAAATAGCTAGGACTATTTAATAGTACTTATAGCACGCTTTAAGACTTTCTTACTTAACTTAAGGCCTACTACCGGTTTTATCTTACTAAACTCTTAGACTTAGTTAAAAAGGTACTTTATATAGGAAATTATTTATCTAGAATAGTACTCGCTTAGTTTAGACCTATTATAAGGGACTTTCTTAATAACTAACTAGCGCGACGAGATAATAAGATAGATAAAGTCTTTGCTAGTTTCTAAGGATTTAAAGAAGCTATTATAAAGGTATTTAAAATAACTAATAAGGAATAAGAAGCTAAATAGAAACTTTAAGAACTTTAATAAAGAATCTTAATATTAGATTATACTATAAAGTTCTATTAAGTTACCTTAAAACTTAATTAAGATAACGAACCTCTTATATTACGATTTTATAATAGGCTTAAAAAAGAAGTTAAGGACGAGCTCTATAAGGAAAATTAACCTAATAACCTCTTAGACTATATTATTATAGTAGTATAAATCGACGATAAATAGTATACGCGACGCTAAGAAAAGAAATAAAGAAGAGGAAACTAAAACCCTTCTTATAAAAATAACTTTAATAAACGCGCTAACTATAAAAAGAAGCGCGAAACTCTTATTACCTATACCTATATAACTAACTTAGGTAAGATAGATCTAAACGTAATATAAAAAAGTAAAGGAAAGTATTTTAATTATAGGAAACTTAAATATTACTCTAAAAAATATAGATAACCTTATAAGGAGAAGAAAACCTACTAGGTACTAGCCCTAGAAGGTAAGAAATACCTAAACGCTATTAATAGATAAGAACTAAAGTATAAACTCCTTAGTTAGACTATATACTATAACGATAAATATATAGTATACCTAAGTAATAAGAACGGTATTAGATAGTTCCTAAGGCTACTAAGGAAAACCCTTATAATAATATAACGAAGGGATCTTAAAATATAAAAATAAGTTAAATTTATAGAACTAAAATACCTTTATTTTAAAGGAATCTCTTAAAACTAAATTAAGAAGAATAGTAAACGATTCTAGGAAGATATATAAAATAAAAATCGATAATAATAATAGGCAGTCTATAAATAATATAATAAAGAAGATATAGATATAGCCCTTATACTTATAAAACTTAGATAATAACCTAAGGAGGAATAATAAAGTATTAATAATATAAGCTTTAAAGAATAAGAAATACCTAGAGAAATAAAAGATATAAACGAACTTATACTACTACCCTCGCTATTAAGGGAAAATACTATAATTAAAGAATACGCTCTATACTTTAAAGAATTTAAAGAAATACTTAAAATTAGAACTTAATAAATACCTTAAATTCTTATAGAAAATAAATAAGCTATATTAATTTAATATTAACTAGTACTATATAAAGAAGACTATATTATAGTTATCGCTATAGTTAATACCTTTATAGCTTTATAATAAGAATAGTAACTATAAGGAGAATTTAAAGACGATTTATAAGTACTACTTACTTATAAGTACTATAAGTATATTTTATAGATATTATATATTTACCTAAATTATATAATATACTTTTAGATAAAGGTATAATATAATACTTTCTTAGTTAGGTTTAAGAGATAAGTATTTTCGAAACCCTACCTAAGTATAGAACTAAACTACTAGAAAATTAATTAACGCTACCTAAATAACTAAGTTATATTATTAGAACCTAATTATAGCACGCTACTTAAATACCGCGATAATTATAGTTTATTAACGAGATATCTTTTAAAGATATATAAAATCTATAAATAAGCTAAAATAAAGGAATAGTATAACGCTACTTACTTTAAGGTATCTAAACTATTAATCTTTTAAAGGCTTATATAATAAGTTAAATATAATAAAGAAAATTATAACGAATATATATACTTAAACTATAGAGTTTATAAATACGAAAAAGTATAAGTATAGTATAAACGATATAATAGTATACTAAAAGATTACTAGTAATATATATAAAGGCTATAGGCTATATTTAACTAAGGAAAAATCGATATAAAAATACTATATAAAAATTAAAAAGACGTTAAACGAAAACTTAACCTTTAGTATAAAAACAAATAAAATTATAAAGTATAGTATAGAATTAACTACGAAGTAATATAATATAAACGATATAGCGTTAAGAAATAAGAAATTTTCGATTAGCTATAAGAAATTAGTCTCTTAAGCCCCGATATAATACTACGCGATAAAAATATAAAGAAATAATATTAATAATAAATAAAAGAAGAATACCTAAATAAAATAAATAAAGACTAGGTAAAAAATAAGGTACGCTATCTATAAAAGGGCTATAGACTAGTATAATATAATAAAATCTAAGGACCTTATATATAGTAACGGTAAGCTATAGTAACTAAATAGTATTAGATATTTAAATCGCGGGATATTATATATATATACTTTTAGACTATAGCGCGATAGGTAATTATATTTTACCTAGAGTTATTAATTATTACCGACTTATATAAAGATATAAGATAGATCTATATAAACTTATAAATATTAAAGGAGAGGCCTTTAATTATAATAACGGAATTATTAATATAGAGATTAATTACCTTAATATTAATATTTAGGGCTATAATAAATAAGTTAACTTTAATATTATAGATATTAAAGAATACGACCTTATATTAAGACTTTTATAGCTATAAGAAAGTAACTTATTAATTAACTAGAGAACTAGCTAGCTATATTAAAGTAAAGATATAAGTTTCTAAGACTAGTAAATTTAAAAGAAAGTAAAATTTTATAATAATTTAGCTACTAAATAGGATAAAAGTAATAACTATTTAAGTAAATTATTATAGGCTTTAGCGATATAAACGAAAATAGTAACTAAATCGGCGGATATAATAAAATCGACTAATAAGACCTATATACTAACTAATATAGCTATATAACCTAGTATTTAATATAAATAAAATAAAGGATATAATATAAAGATCTAAAGAGTTATTACTACTTTAAGGAAAGACCTTAAATAAATTAATAAAGAGCTTAAGTTAAGAGAAACTAGCTCTTAAAAGAAAGAATAAAGCTTACAAGATAAGATAAAGAATATCCCCTAAGAATACTAAAAATATAATAAACTCTTTAAGGAAGAACTTAAGATAGGGTTACTTAAATATAGCTAATAGGACTATAAAATTTATCTTAAGGATAGAATAACGCCGACGTTCTATAAGATTTATAACCTAAATAAAAAGCAACTATAAACGCTACGCGACTACCTTAATAAGAATCTATAAAAGGGATATATATAAACGTTAATATTTAAAGTAAGCTACTTAGTTATATTTATTTTAAAGAAAAATAATAAGCTATAACTAGTTATCGACTATAGACGCTTAAACGATATTATAATAAAGGACCGAATACTATTACCGCTTATATCGGAACTATAAGATTAACTATATAGTAAAAAATAGTTTATAGCCCTCGATCTTAAAGGCGCCTATAACTTAATATATATAAAAAAGGGATATAAATAGATAATAGCCTTTAAAATAAGATTTAGACTATTTAAATATCTAGTAATACTATTTAAACTTATAAATATACTAGTTACCTTTTAATAAATAATTAATAATATCCTACGTAAATACTTAGATATCTTTATAGTAGTATACCTAGATAATATTTTAATCTTCTTAAATACCCTAGAAGAATATAAAGAATATATTTATAAGGTACTCCGCGTACTTTAAAATATAAAGTTACTAGTTAAACTAAAGAAAAGTAAGTTCTATATATAGGAAGTAGACTTCCTTAGATATACGATCTTATTAAAAGAGATATAAATATAATAAGATAAGATTAACTTAGTTAAAGAATAGCTAACGTTAAAGAATATTAAGGATATATAAAGTTTCCTAGGATTTATAAATTACTACTAATAATTTATTAAAGATTTTAGAAAGATTATAGTATTATTATACGACTTAATAAAGAAGGAAAAAGAATTTATATAAGATAATAAAGCTAATAAAGCTTTCGAATATATTAAAACTACGATTATATAAGAACTAGTCTTAATTACCTTTAATCTTAAATAATAAATCGAACTTAAAACTAACGTATTAGACTTTACTCTAAGAGTATAAATCGGATAAAAAGATAATAAAGGAAGACTATAACTAATTATATTCTATTTAAAGAAGCTATATAGTATAGAACTTAATTACCTTATCTATAATAAAGAATTCCTTATAATTATTTAAGCTTTTAAGGAATTTTAATACTACTTTCTTAGAAGTAAATATAAAGTTAAGGTCTATATAGATTATAAGAATATCTTATATTTTATAATAACGTAATAGTTAAACGGACGATAGATCTAATAGGCTAAATACTTATTAGAATTTAACTATAAAATAATTTATAGAAAAAGAATAAAAAACGGTTAAGTTAATACCCTTAGTTGACGAAGTAACTACGATATAAGGGCACCTATAGTAAAAGGATAGCTCTTAGAAATCAACGAAAATAAGAACTACTAGTAACGATAGCTAAATATAATATTTAAAGTATAACCTAATAACTTAATATACTAAAAGATCCTAAAATAGATAAAAGAATATAAAGTACTAAATAGATATAATATAGAATATTTAAAAGTTTTAATATATAAAAATAAAATCTAGATACTACTAGAATTATAAGATAAAGTTATATAAGATATATATAAATATTTAATATATAGATACTAAGGAATATAAAGAATAATAGAACGGATTAAACGATAATATAACTTCTTATAGATTAAAGAAATAGTATAATAAGTTATTAAAGAATATAAACTTTATATATAAAGTAAAGCTAAATAATATAAGCTATATAAAGAATTATAACCGCTACTAGTACTAAAGAAACTATAGGATTCGATAGCTTTTAACTATATTATAAAGCTACTACCGTTAAAAGAACCTATAACTAACGTTAAGTATAATAGTATATTTATTATTAGTAATAGATTAACGAAGTATAGATACTTTTTACTATATAAAGAAGTAAGTAATATAAAAGAGCTAGTATATATATTCCTACGAATAATTATTAGTAATTATTCTTATAAAGAGAGATATAAGAAGTATATAAAAATATATAAAGGTAAAATTAAAAGTAAGGGGTCGGATAGGTAGGGTAGAGAGATTTAATTCTTACGGGGGTAGTAATAAAGGTAGGGGAGTAATTATTATATTGCCTTAATTATCCTTCTTTCCTCTATCTAACGCCCCTCTTTATACCCGTCTAGTATCTTAATTAATAAAGAAGATCCCGCTTAAAGAAGCTATTAATATCCTTTCGACTACTAAGCTTTTTACCGGTTTTTCCCCTCCTTTCTAGCCGTTGCTAGCATATCCGTCTTATCTCTCGCTACCTTTATAGGAAGCTATCGCTACTTTTGCTTCCCCTCTTGCCCCTACCCTCCTCTCTATACCTCTTTTTAGCTCCTTCCTTAAAACCTGTTTTTTAGCTTCCTAGGTCCCTCGTGCTAAGGGATATCTCTAAGAACTACGAAATTAGGCCACGCTTCGCGACACACCCCCTTAGCTATAGCCTGCCCTTATAGAAAGGGTAAAGCTAAATACCTAGGCCGGTAAGCGTATAGAGGAGGTCTTAGTCTATACTTATCCCCTACTTAAGAAATCCGGGTTTTAGCCCTAGGCTCTTTTAGACCTACTTTAGGAAAAGGGGCCTTAAGGAGGAAATTAAGTCCTATAAGAAAGGGGGGCTTCTTTAAAGATAAGTCCTTAAAAAGGGGGCCTTTAAGAAGAATAAGTCTTAATTAAGCTAGGGGCCCTTCTCTAGGATAAGTCCTAATTCCTCTCTTCGGCTATAGATATCTCCTTCCTCCTACGTACTATTAGCTCCTCTCGTAGACTCTTAAGGCGGGCTTCTAAGGATAGCTTCTCTTAAACGTCTTCTAGCCTAATTTACTATAAAAAGATAGCTAGCTTCTACTTTAGTAAGGGCTTCGTAAGACTATCGGCTTTTATTAATGCCGTTAGAACTTAACGGATAGAAATAAGTCCCCTTTAGACCTCTTAGCGTAACTAATACTAGTAGATATCGATATACTATAGCCGGGTCGATAGCTTACTATTTTCCTCTATAAGAATCTATATAGTCTATATATTATCGTATTTTATAGCTAACGGGGTCGGGATTTATAGTCGTAGAGATATTAGTAGCTAGCTAAGAAAAATCGCTTCTTTTAACGCTTTTAAAAGAGCTAGTAGCTTTGCCTCTATACTAGAAGTCGTAACGGTAGCTTGCTTCGAAGCTTTCTAAGCAATAGTTCCTCTAAAAAGGGATATAATATACCCCTATAAGCTCTTTCTATTTAAGGAATTATCTATAAAGGACGAATCGCTCTAATAAAGGAAGATTTCGGTAGCTTATTTTTTCTTTTCTAGCCCTCCTAGGCGTAGACTATATAATCTCGTTAAATAGAGATAAAGGATTACTTAGTCTACTACTTCTTAGTACCTAGGGCTAGGATTCTAGTTATACCTAGCTAGCTAGGAGTCCGTAAAAGAGATATCCGGTCTAGTAGAAATAGCTAAAAAAAGCAGGGAGCCTACCTTTTATTAGTATTAGTGTTTCTCTTACTCCCTAGCTTAAAAGGACGGATTAAGTAAAAGCTCTTTATCTAATATAGGCGTAGAGGGAAGCTTCTTATCGAGGGAATTAAGGAGGAATTTATAAGCGACCTTATCGATATAGGCGTCCTAGGTAAGCTAGATAGTCCGTTAGGACCTATTTCGAAGGATTTATATCCCTAGGAACTACTTTAGCTCTCCTAGCTTAGTTATCTTATACCTTTATTATAGGCCTCGTATAGCCTCCCTAGTAGTAGCTTCTTCCTCTTTTAGGTACGCTTAGATAATATCGTCGACGTAGAAGAAGACTATGATTTTACCCTTCTATATTATATACGGTTCCTAAGGGACTTTTATAAAGCCTAGGGCTTTAAGGGAACCTATTAAATGCTATTACTATAAAAGGGGTGATCTTCGTAGTCCGTATAGAGCTTTCCTAAGCTATAGAACCTTTCCTAGCTATTAAAAGCTTAGTAGAAGGCGTATATAAATAACTTCTTTTTCTTCCTTAAGTAGGTAGTTAATAAAGGCGTTAACTATATCTATCTAATTAAGTTCGAGGTCGAATTCTACTACTATAGCTATAAGGGTCCGAAAAGACATCCTTACTAAGGTGGTTGCCTTAGTAGGTAGATCCCCTTTCTCCTATTAATTCCTATAGATAACTAGCTAGGCTTTATACTTTTAAAGGAAGCTGTATTTATTAGTCTTATAGATAAAGACCTACTTATAGCTAAGGACCTATTTTCCTCTTACCTTTTCCTTAAGGACCTCTTCGAAAGACCCTATCTCTTTATATAAGGTTAGGTGGTCTTTCTAGGCCTAGAAAAACTAGTCTTTAAAGGGGTGTTTCTCTAGCTGCTTTTAGTTTACTAGTAGGTCCGGGAGGTCTCTTTTATATACCTTCCTTGCTAATATTAGCTAAAATAGCCGGCCTACTATAAACGCTCTATAGGAACCGTCTTCTATTAGTGTTAGGTAAAAGTCGGAAAAACGATCGAAATAAGAGAGATATTAGTCTTCTTTTATATCGGGCCCTATACCTTCCTTTACTTCTTAAAGTAGGGATAAAAAGGCAGCCGGGTAATCCTTTAAGAGAGGTACCTTTCCTACCCCCTTAGGGGCTAAGATAGGAAAACTAACTAAAAAAGCTACTTCTAGATCTTCTTCTTACGTAGGAGGAGGCGTAGGTAGGTAGGCGTATTCTAGCTCTACCGCTTTTCTATAGTCTCCTTCTTTGTCTAGATTATCTAATCTAGTAGCTTCCTCTTTTTTAAAGTCGGCGTTATCCTTAACTACTTCGACGTCGGTTTCTTCTTTTATTTCCTCGTCTAAGACCTCTTCTTAAGACTATTAAGAAGGGGGGATTTAGATCTTTTAAATTAGCTAACGTTAAGAGAGTAAGAGGGGCTATTAATCCCTCTTTCCGTTAAAAAAGCTAGATTCGTCGAAAATTATATCCCTAGTTAAAATAACCTTCTATAGAAGAGGAATCTAAATCCGGAAGATATTCGTAAAATTATAACTAACGAGGTAACTAATAAAGGCTCTAGGATTAAGCTTTCTTTTCTTCTTCCTTTTTAGCTATATATCGGTAGTTATAGCGTATGCCTTATAGCTATAGGTATAAAGGTAGGCTAGCGAAGCCCTCTTCTTCGTAAAGAGCTTAAGGGGGGATTTTTAATTTATTCCTTAGGTCTTAAAAAGGGTCTCTAAGTCCCTATAGTCCCTTAGTCCCCTAGGGTCCCTTAGGGTCCGGTTCTAAAGGTAATAGGCGGTCTTAACGACTTCCCTCTAAAGGTCGTATAGAAGCCTTATAGTAAGTCTTATTATATAGGCCCTTTCTATTATAGCACCCCTTAATCTTTCTGCCCCTCCGTTCTAGGCCTAGGTATTCGGTGCTAACGGGAGGGGTAAAATACTCCTTTTTCGAAGCTAATTTAAGATATCCTTTATAAATAGCTCTCCGTTAAACCGTATATTCTTTACCTTATAGCTAAAGTAGGATTTTATCTAGTTAATAAAGTCCTAGAAGGCAGACTAGTTATACTTACTTAGGTAGGTCTATAAGAAATAAGGGAAAACTATCCCTAAAAAGGCGTCTATATAAAACATTACCTTAATAAAGCTTTCCTAATCCTTAGAGACGTCGGTCTAGTCGACCTAAATTTCCTTATATAGCTAGTCCGGCCGTATTAGGGTCCGTCTAGAAATTCGTCTCCTAGTCTTCCCTTAGCCGTAGTATTCGCATTCGACGGTCTTTAGGCCCCTTATTTATACGCCCTATTATTAGCCTAGCTTATATAAAGCTAGGGGGCCTAGGTAACTAAGTCGTGCGTGCTAAAGAAGACTGTCTCCTTAGGCTGCTAGAAGAGGGTCCTTTAAACCTACCCTCTTAGTAGGGAAAGCTAACTTCTCGAGAGATTCCTTCCTAAGGATAGGTCGGAATTCGAGAATAAATTAACCGAATTTTTCCTCGATAAGCCTAATAGTCTAATTCTTCTAGACTAGCCTCGTAGGCTTAAACGTCGTATCTTAAAAGATCCCTTCCTTTTAAAGAAAGCGGAAGGAAATTAGGCTTATTAAAAATTAAGGGTAAAAAGCTACCCTTTTTCGTCGAAGAATTTATATAGATCTATTAGGTAATTTTATCGTAAAATTCACCCTTCTATACCCCTCTATCCGTATAGTTAATTCCCCGGTAATAAGATATTCCCTCTATACCTTCTTAAAGGACCGGAATTATAAGAGTATATTATAGATATCGAGGGAAGTACTAGAGTTAAGGATAGCTGATTTTCGTAGGGGATAGTCGGAGGGTCCTAACGGTTAGTCTTACTAATTTATAGGGAAGACGAATGCCGGATTTACTATACTAACGATTTTTCCTCGAATTTACGGCTCGAATAAGGGCAGCGGCGTTAGTTACTATTTCTTAGTAACCCGAATCTCGTCTATCTTCTTCTATAACGAGGGGTCCTCCTTAAGAGACTATTATATCGTTTCTTATAGCCTCTTTAAAGGGTTAAATCCTTTAGGTCGGTTTTCCTCGAAGACCTACTAGTATTATAATAATCGATAACCTAGGGATTTATATACTAAGCAGCCGTTTCGTTATTTAGTCTTCTATTTCTTCGAGGAATCCTCGTCCCGATCTAGAAGGTCTGCTTAAAAACCACCCCTCTTTATACCTTATTGCTAATATTAATAAAGAGGTTCGATTTCGACTAGTTTCCTAATTTTTCGACTAATAGACTAAAAGGTCTATTAAGAGACTAGTCGAGCCGGTCTAACTAACGGGACCGGGGCCGGGCCCGGAGTAAGATATAGAGCCGGGGCCGGGGCCGTAGCTATAGTTAACGACAGCGTTAAGGCTCTCGAGGGAAGAGGAGCCGAAGGAGCAACAGCCATAGTAGCAGTAGCGGGAGCCGTAGTAATAGGGGCTGTAGCAGCTATAAGGGCAGCAGGTCGAGCCGTCTAGGTCGAGTGCTAGCTACGAAGGAATAAGACTGCTTACTATTATACTCTAGTAGCCTCTTCGTCTAGTTCCTAGCTAGCCTCTCGAAAGATAGTCGAGTAACCGTTACTAATAGGCTTTATTAGTAGAGATATATCCTATAGCTACTAGCCGGAAAGAGCTTCTATAAGGAAGTATTAGTTAGCTTCCTTAAGGATTTCTTCCTACGTAGCTAGCTACGATAAAGCTAGTAGGTTTCTAGTAGAGAAGGCTCTTAGATATACTATATAGGTCTTCCTAATACGGTTAGTTATATAGCCCTTTAAGGGAGCTATCGAGGTCTCGAGCTTTAAAAGCTACTGCCTAAGAGTCTCTTCCTTTCGAATAGTAATTAGCTTTACGGTACTAACGGATTCTATTATTGCCGTGCGTATAGTAGTTAGTAGCTTCGTCTTATAAAGGTATTCCTTACGGTAACTCTCGTAGTTACCTAAGGTAGCAGAAAAAGCTCTCCATTATACGGAGGTTAGCTCGGAGAAGAGGGAAGCTCCTTCTATAAATTCTATTGCCCTAGGATAAAGAGGGGGCTCGAGAGGGTCCTACTTATTAAAGAAGACTAAATTATAGATAGTTCTATCTATACGAGCCCGTAGCTCCTTTACCTACTTATCCTAATCTTAGGGCTTTATAAGAATCGTCCTATAGACCGTAGGGACGGTAGAGGAGTCGTTTTTTAATATTATTACGGGGGAAGGGTAGAAAAGTCGGTTAAAAGTCGGCTTTTCTAGTAAGAGGGGTAAAAGGATATAAGAAGGTGCCTTTTATAGCAGCCGGAAGGTATAGGAATTCTATTCCTCCCGGGCTTATAACTCTCGCGAAGAGAGATATAAGAAGTATATAAAAATATATAAAGGTAAAATTAAAAGTAAGGGGTCGGATAGGTAGGGCAGAGAGATTTAATTCTTATAGGGGCAGCAATAAAGGTAGGGGAGTAATTATTATATTGCCTTAACTATCCTTCTTTCCTCTATCTAACGCCCCTCTTTATACCTATCTAGCATCTTAATTAATAAAGAAGATCCTGCTTAAAGAAGCTACTAATATCCTTTCGACTACCGAGCTTTTTACCGGTTTTTCCCCTCCTTTCTAGCCGTTGCCGGCATATCCGTCTTATCTCTCGCCTCTATAGGAAGCTATCGCTACTTCTACTTCCCCTCTTACCCCTACCCTCCTCTCTATACCTCTTTTTAGCTCCTTCTTTAAAACCTATTTTTTAGCTTCCTAGGTCCCTCGTACTAAGGGATATCTCTAAGAACTATAAAATTAGGCCACGCTTTGCGATAATTATAGACTACTAAATAAGATTATCTTTAATAAAGAAAGTACGTTTATAGCTAAGTTTTAGTAAGCTCTTATAGTATAATTAAGGACGAAATATAAGCTTAGTATAGCTTATTACCTATAAATAGATAGATAAATAAAACGACTTAAGTAAACGCTTAAATAATATTTACGATACTATATTAGTTATAAATAAAATAATTAAGTTAAATAGCTACTAATAAAGTAACTAGCTTATAATAGCTTAGTTATAAAAATAACTAAGCTCTTACTAGTATATATTAATTATAGATATAACCTAGAAGTATTTAAGGTTACTTAATAAGGACTATAAGTAAAACGAGTAATACTATAAGTAGATTAGCTATAAAAATTATATAAAGAAATATAATAAGACCTTTAATTTATTAGGGAATAAATATTTACTTACTATAATCGGAAAAGATTATAGGGACTAATCTTTTAAGAGAGAGATATAGTCTACCTTATATAATAAAATATTAAAATAAAACGACTAAGTAATAAATTAGATTTTAAAAAACTTAGACCGTTTAAGGTTAAGAAAACTATTTTAAAAGTTAACTATAAACTTTTACTACTAATAATAATATAGATATACCTAATATTTTATATCTTATTATTAGAACTAGTACTATAAAACGCTAAACTATAAGAAAAAATTAAAGTCGATAATAATTAAGAATATAAAGCTAAATAAATACTAGATATAAGAAAATAAGGTTAGTAATAAGAATACCTTATTAAATAGAAAGGATATAGACTAGAGGAAAATACCTAGGAACTACTTAAGCACTTAACCTACTATAGTTCTTTACTCCGATAGTTCTATTAGTAATACTAGTAGTAACGCCGTTAGACTATAACTATAAGTTAAGTTCTAACTACGGAAAAGCGTTATCTAGAACCGCTATTTTAAGGGTCGATAATAAGTCTAACTCGTTTAACGTATAAAGCTCTTAGCGTAATATATATAACTACGCCTTAGAGTATTAATTAATTTAAGAAGAGATATCGATCTCTTCTTATTGCGCCCTTATAAGAGCGGTATACGCGGCAGCCGCTATAGCCGCGAGCCGACCGACCTCTTAGCGCTTAGATTAGGTATTAACCTAAAGACGATTCTTTTAGACCTTAAGGCTATTAAACTCTACTATCGAAAAATTTCTATTATAATAACGAATGCTTTTTTTCGTATAAAACGAGTATTTCGAATATCCTTTTAGGACGAAATATAATAAGCTACTCTCTTAGTAAGGTAAATACCGACCTATTTCGAATAACTAAATACCGATTTTTTTAATTCGAGATACTATATCCCTACGGCGTTAAGTAAAAGAACGGAATAATTTAGAGACGCGAGAACTAAATATAGTTAGCTATAGTAGAAAAAATATAAAGAAGGAAAGAACGTACTAATACTTAAGGACGACGTACTATACTACTTATAATCCTTAGGATAAGGATTATAAGGGCGGAGAGAATAATATTATAAACTAGCTAACTATAAGGGGAAGACAGTTAAAATATAGGCCGTATAGCTAAAGTATAGGATGCTAGGCGCTATAGACTATAAAAGAACCGTTAATATAAAGGTTACGTAATAGATTAGTTAGATTAGTTAGATCGGATAATCGATACTAAGTAAACTAAGCACCGATTAGTTAAATTAGTTAGATTAGCTAGATTAATACTAAGTAGACTAAATAAGCTAAATATAATAGGCAATATCGTTAGGGTAAGGAAACTATAGATATATAGCTACTTACTTTTACTCCTTTAAATAGATAGCTCTTTAGCGTTTAATATATTATAATTATTACGATCTCTATTACGATATTATCTTTAATTCTAATTACTTAATTACCTAGTTATAGTCTATAGTCTATAACCTCTAACTTATTACTAACGTAATATACTTATTATTACTTAGACCACGCCCTATTATATTTATTAATATAAACCCCTCGATAGGTTTATCTCTTAGGAATAGCACCGGTCGTTATATATAATTTAGGTAAATCTATTCGCCGCTATCTAATAAAAGGCTAACGCTAACCTCTTACTTAGCTAGTACGCTGCCCTTACTAAAGTACCCGCTAGCTTTATTTATCGGTTTACTTTCGCCGCTTACCTCTTAGACGACTTACCTAAGCTCGCTATAGTATATTAAAGAGCGGCCTATATTAGCCCCCTTTATACGCTAGTAGCGGCCTACTTTTATACGGCTAATATAATAGCCTATTTTAACTTATTAAACTAAAAGTTTATTAACGCGTACCTAGGTAGGTTCTAGAACCTAGGCCTAACTATATAGGTATTAGTAGTAGTAATCTATAACTAGGTTCTAGCCTCTTATAACAGACTAGCTATAATGCTCTTAGTAGAACCGGCCCTAAATAACGCTTATAGCGTGCCTATCTATAAAGCCTTTAATATATAAGATACCCTAGATAATATACTAGTAAGCCCTAAGGATCTAATAAAGGAGGAAGCTAAGAAGGAGATTCCTTGCCTTACCCCTACCCCCTTAGTATAAGACGGTCGGTTACTAGTTTAGCCTCGTTATATCCTTAGTCTTATTTATTTTTTTCTTTTTACCGGCTTAGCTATAAAGCGCCCCCGGTTATAATTAGTTTTCCCTAGCTTAGCTATACTATACCCCTAGCTTTACTCGTTTATTACCCTAGCTTAGCTACCTAGCGCCCTTAGTTTTAATAGTATTTTACTCCTAGCTTAGCCGCCTCGCGCCCTTAGTATTAGTTATACTAGGTTATATCCTAGATAAGATATAAGTTATTCCTTATACTAACCTTAGAAATCTATATAACTCTATTATAATTCCCTATTAGCGCGACTCCCGCTTAAATACTATAAGAGACTAATAAGGACGTTAGTTAATTCTTTCGCCCTAGGTATTTATTATAGGATACCCTATAGTCGATAATCTAGGTACCTATAATAATATCGGCCTCCCTTAGGGAAGTTACCCTTAACTCCTTAAGGCTCCCTATAAAAGAAGGAACTTAAAAGCTACTAAGTAAACTCTAGGAAATCACTTAAAAATCCTAGAAACGATAACTAAGCGGATTATATAGATATTTTATAGAGATTTCCCCTAAGAATATATTATATAAGGAATATACTACGATTTCCTAAGTAATAATAGCTCCTTAGGGATTATACTAATATTTCCTTAAGAAGTTATTATAAGAATATAGTAAGGAAATTATAGAGAAATACTTATACCTACCTAGGGAAAATACTAGGAAATATCGCTAAGACGCTATACTACTATTATATAATTATAAGGTTAAGATATTACTTAGTTAAAGCCCTAAGTAAGGTCTTACGCTTACTATAGTATATTTAAAAGATAGAGAACCTATTAGATCTTAGGCGGGTAGAAAAGAATATAGATAGTTATTACTACTCTTACTTTAACTTATAAGACTAGTAGCTAGTTTATATTTAACGCGCGTAATAATATATAGTAGCTAGTCTATATAATACGTTTAATTATATATAGTAGCTAGTTTATTTAATTACCTATTAGACCTATACTAGATCTAAGTAGACGGTAAGGTTAACGTACTAGCCCTATACTAAGGGACTAGTATATAATAGTAAAGCTAAATAATATAAACTATATAGAGAATTATAACCGCTATAATACTAGAAAAACTATAGGATTCCATAGCTTTTAACTATATTATAAAGCTACTACTATTAAAAGAACTTATAACTAACGTTAAGTATAATAGTATATTCGTTATTATTAATAGACTAATAAAGTATAGATACTTCTTACTATATAAAGAAGTAAGTAATATAAAAGAGCTAGTATATATATTCCTATAAATAATTATTAGTAATTATGGACTACTAAATAAGATTATCTTTAATAGAGGAAGTATATTTATAGCTAAGTTTTAGTAAGCTTTTATAGTATAATTAAGGACGAAATATAAGCTTAGTATAGCTTATTACCTATAAATAAATAGATAAATAAAACGACTTAACTAAACGCTTAAATAATATTTATAATACTATATTAGCTATAAATAAAACAATTAAGTTAAATAGCTACTAATAATATAACTAGCTTATAATAGCTTAGTTATAGAAATAACTAAGCTCTTACTAGTATACGCTAATTATAGATATAACCTAGAAGTATTTAAGGTTACTTAATAAGGACTATAAGTAAAATAAGTAATACTATAAGTAGATTAACTATAAGAATTATATAAAGAAATATAATAAGAACTTTAATTTATTAAAGAACGAATATCTACTTACTATAATTAGAAAAGATTATAAGGACTAATCTTTTAAGATAGAGATATAGTTTACCTTATATAACGAAATATTAAAATAAAATAACTTAGTAATAATTTAGATTTTAAGAAACTTAGACCGTTTAAGGTTAAGAAAACTATTTTAAAAGTTAACTACGAACTTTCGCTACTAATAATAATACGGATATACCTAATATTTTATATCTTATTATTAAAACTAGCGCTATAAAATACTAAATTATAAGAAAAAATTAAAGTTAATAATAATTAAGAATATAAAGTAAAATAAATACTAAATATAAGAAAATAAGGTTAGTAATAAGAGTGCCTTATTAAGTAAAAGGGATATAGACTAAAAGAAAATACCTAGGAACTACTTAAGCACTTAACCTACTATAGCTCTTTACTTTAATAATTTTACTAAAAGGTTTAAGAGGGATTAAAAGACTAAGATCTATAAACTCCTTACTAATATTAAACGAAGACTAATTCGCTTTATTAAGAACGCCTAACGATTATAAGTTATTTACTACTTAATACTTATATATATTAAGCGTAGGTAAAACGCTATCCTTAGTATCTACTTTTTAGATATTATAACGAAATAACTTAGAACTCTTTTCCTTTATATAATTCCGAATCTTTTAGATATAAGCTAAACGATTAATAGTAATAGATATTTACGACTAAAGGTTTATAAGTTATACTTAAAGCTCTAATAAGGCTTCCCTAGCTTCCTCCTCTTTAGAATATAGCCTATACTACTCCGCTAATAATTTAGTTATTAAAAGAAATATATTAGCTACTATATATAAAAAGAATTAAAAGATACTTATAAAAAGAAGCTACTAAAATACTATTATAATAAAGATAACTACTAGTAATATAATTATTATAGCGCGAAGAATTTTTAGCTATCCGATAATTCGTTTTCTTTACCTTAAAGTATTAAGTACACGGTATATTAGTAGGATCTTTACTTAAGTTAATATATTCGGTAAGAGTAGTATACTTAAAGGCCTTTTAAGAACGATTTTTTAGTATATAACTAGATATACTATTAGTAGTATATCCTAAAAGGATAAAGGAATAAGGAACGATATACTTACGTACGACGTAATAAAGGTATATTTATATATAGCGGCTAAGGTAGCTATAATAGGTCTTATAAATAAGACTAAAAAGAGGGAAGATGTTATATTACGACTATAGCTACTAAGCCGCTAACGGTTAACCGCGTTAAGTATATAATATAGTTTAATAGATAAATAGTTAGTATAACTATTTAATAGATATAAGATCGAGGGGATTATAAAGATCTAAGTAATCTAGGATTAATAGGATTACTACGCTCTATATAATCTAACGTTAGGGATTATAGCTAGGCCTATAATCTAAGGATAGTCTTTATAGGTATATATAGCTACCTACTTTTACTCCTTTAAATAAATAGCTCTCTAGCTTTTAATATAGATCTTTATTATAATTCTATCTCTAATTCTAATTACTTAGTTATAGTCTATAGTCTATAACCTCCGACTTATTACTAATATAATATATATATTATTACTTAAACTATACCTTATTATATCTATTAATATAAACCCCCTTAATAGGTTTATCCCTCAAGAATAATACCGGTTATTATACGCCGCCTATTATAATACTACTATAACTCCTATAACTACTTAAACTAATAGGAATATAACGTTAACTATCTAACTATAGTAAGTTAGCGCTTCTTATTACTATAATCCTAGTACTCCTTTATACGTTTACTTTAATAACTATACCTTATCGCTATTAAGCTTTAGTAATTTATTTAATAACTCGCTATTATTAGTTTTAGGTATTATAGGAAAAACCCTTAGTACCTCTTATAACGCCTATAGGTAGTTTACCTTATTATTTAATAAGGATAAGCTTCTTTCTTTATTACTACGCGACCTAGATAAAGCTATCTTCCTTAATAAAACTAAGATAATAAACTAGCGCCCTTAGAACTATATAGATCGCTACTATCTTAGCTAACGTTATTAATAAGCTCTTATTTAAATAGGTCGCCTTTATAGATACTAAGATACTTAAGATTATCGCTACTATTACTAGCGTAAAGTGCCTCCTTACTTATCTAAAGATATTTAAGGCCGCTACTATAAAAGAGCGCGAGGCTATTAGTATACTAAGAACCTATAAGTTAAGGGAGAGCCTTAAGCGTACCCTAGCTAGACCTAAAGGATTTAGTATAGTAGACCTTACTTTTAACGAGCTATTAAGGAACCCGTTTACTAGATACTTACTCGCCGCCGCTATAGCCTTACCCTTTACTCCCTTTAAATAAGCTAACTTATTCGCTAAGGAATAGGCCTTAATACTAGTCTAATAAAAGCTTAACCTTTTCTAGGTTCTAAGCTATAAAAAACCTAGACGATTCCTTATTATACTTTTTATAGTATACTATAATAACCTAGATAATATAAACGGCTATATAAGTATTATTTACTCTAGGTTAAAAGCGCTAGTTTATAAAGCCTTAAACGTAGCTATAATTTAAGTAAATCTATTTACTGCTATTTATAAGGAGGCCGACGCCGACCTCTTACTTAGCTAGTATACCGCCCTTACTAAAGTGCCCGCTAGCTTTATTTATTAGTTTACTTTCGCCGCTTACCTCTTAAATAACTTACCTAAGCTCGCCGTAGTATATTAAAGAGTAGCTTATATTAGCCCTCTTTATATATTAGTAGCGGCCTGCCTTTATACGGCTAACGTAATAGCCTATTTTAACTTATTAGACTAGAAGTTTACTAACGTATACTTAGGTAGGTTTTAGAACCTAGGCCTAACTATATAGGTACTAGTAGTAGTAATCTATAACTAGGTTCTAGCCTCTTTTAATAAACTAGCTATAATACTCTTAGTAGAACTAGCCTTAAATAACGCCTATAGTATACTTATTTATAAAGCCTTTAATATATAAGATACCCTAAATAACGTACTAGTAGGCCCTAAGGAACTAATAAAAGAAGAAGCTAAGGAGGGGATTCCCTACCTTACCCTTACCTCTATAGCGTAAGACGGTTAGTTACTAGTTTAGCCTCGTTATATCCTTAGTCCTTTTTTTTTTTACTAGCTTAGCCGCCTCGCGCCCTTAGTATTAGTTATACTAAGTTATATCTTAGATAAGATATAAGTTATTCCCTATACTAACCTTAGAAATTTATATAACTTTACTATAATTCCTTATTAACGCGACTCCCGCTTAAATACTATAAGAGACTAATAAGGATATCGGTTAATTCTTTTACCTTAAGTATTTATTATAAGATACCTTATAGTCTATAATCTAAGTACCTATAATAATATCGGCCTCCCTTAAGGAAGTTACCCTTAACTCTTTAAGGCTCTTTATAAAAGAAGGAACTTAAAAGCTACTAAGTAAACTCTAGGAAATTACCTAGAAATCCTAGAAATAATAACTAAGTAGATTATATAAATATTTTATAAAGATTTCCTTTAAGGATATATTATATAGGGAATATACTATAATTTCTTAAGTAATAATAGCCCCTTAAGGATTATACTAATATTTCCCTAAGAAGTTACTATAAGAATATAATAGGGAAATTATAAAGAAATACTTATACCTACCTAGGGAAAATACTAAGAAATACCGCTAATACGCTATACTACTATTATATAATTATAAGGTTAAGATATTACTTAGTTAAAGCCTTAAGTAAGGTCTTACACTTACTATAGTATATATAGAAGATAGAGAACCTATTAAATCTTAAGCGGGCGGAGAAGAATATAAATAGTTATTACTACTCTTACTTTAACTTATAAGACTAGTAGCTAGTTTATATTTAACGCGCGTAATAATATATAGTAGCTAGTTTATATAATACGTTTAATTATATATAGTAGCTAGTTTATTTAATTACCCGTTAAACCTATACTAGATCTAGGTAAACGGCTAGGTTAAAGTACTAGCCCTATACTAAGGGACTAGTATATAATAGTCTTTTAGTCCTTTAAAAGGCGTAATTTTAAAAGGTCGACTTTCTTTAAAGACTTATTAATAGTCTTCTAGCTTATAGGGCCTTTTATACGCTTAGTAAGAAGGTCGATTCCTCCTTATTTATTATTTCTTTAAGGAGTCCTTATTCCTTTTTAAAAGGTCTACTTAAAAACCCCCCCTTTTTATACCTTATTATTAATTTTAATAAAGAAGTTCGATTTTGACTAGTTCCTTAATTTTTCGACTAATAGACTAAAAGGTCTATTAAGGGACTAGTTAGGCCGGTCTAACTAATAGGACCGGGGCCGGGCCTAGAGTAAGATATAAAGCTAGGGCTAGGGTAGTAGCTATAGTTAAAGATAGCGTTAAGGCTCTTAAGGGAGGTAAAGCTAAAGGGGTAGTAGTAGTAGTAGCGGGGGCTATAATAAGAAGGGCTATAGTAGCTATAAGGGTAGTAGGTCGAGCTATATAGGTCGAGTACTAGCTATAAAGGAATAAGACTACTTATTATTTATAAGGAACAGTGTTCCTACTATAAATAAAGCAGCTATAATATACTCTCCTGATTATTTAAGCTAATAAGTAGTATATTAATTATAGATAAAATCTTATCCTATAGAGCGAGAATCGCTCGTTATTTTATATGTTATTATATATTAAACGGGTTGCCGGTTATCGTAAAATCAGGAATCGAAGGAACAGAGCTAGCTTAGAATGCTAGCTAAGACCTCTTAAGAACACCGGCACGACTAACCTCCTTTAAACATAAATATTAGTAGAACTAAGACACTTTTAGATTTACTCGAGGTATCACGGAATTCCCTAGTCTTAGGGCTATACGGCAGCCTAAATCTAGTCCTAAAAGGTTCTTCCGTTTAGCTATAATTATCTATATAAGATAGTATGTCCGCTAGTAGATAGATAGAGAATTATTAACTAAATACCTCTTCTATATACTAATATACTACTAATAAATTCCGTTGAAAATCCTACCTTATACTCCTTCTTCCCCTCTATTACGTAGTCTTATATAATTCCTTAATTTCCTAAAATTCCGCTTTTACTTATATACCTAAGATTATTATACTTTAATAGCTTCTTCGTTTAGTTCCTAGCTAGCTTCTTAAAAGATAGTTAAGTATTTATTATTAATAGGCTTTATTAGTAGAGATATATCTTATAGCTACTAGCTAGAAAGAGCTTCTATTAAGAAGTATTAGTTAGCTTCCTTAAGGATTTCTTCTTACTTAGCTAGTTTAATAAGAATAAGGGTATATACTTAAAGCACGTATAGTATATAGCTAAGGATTAGTAGAGTAATTAACTATATAATTATTTAATTATCGGTCTTATATATAGCTCTAAGGGCCTTAGGTTATAAATATAAGTCTTAGAGATTTCTTTACTCTATACCTCTTTATCTTTACTAAAGTCGCGTAACTAATAGCTTTTACTTTAAAAGGGAAAAATAAAAATTTTAATTAACTATAATTAAGGAAGATACTTAATTAGATAATTAAGGTCTTTATAAAACCTTTAAGTATACTTAAAAGTAAGTTAGAAGGGGAGTGCTAGGGGTCTTATCCTTTTAATAGGCTAATATCTATAAGGGTGCGATCTTACTTATTAAACTCTTTCCTAGCGACTTTCTAACCTAAGATACTAACGGAAAGGGCGCGATAATAACGGGTAAGGCTTTCTTCTTAAGTATATAAGTAAGTAAATAAACCGTTAATAGAACTTTTCTCCTTTATTATAATCCCTTCCTTTCGCGTTATTTATTCCTCCCTTTACCTATAAGCTACTTATTTAGCTCTTTCTTATCTTTACTTATATACTTCCTTCTTTATATAATTATCTACTACCCCTTATATACGCTCCTAAGTATTTATACTTATTATTCTTAGGGGCGTTAAGGAAATAAAGTAGTTAGTACCTTTACTAGTCTATAGCTTTAGGTTTAGCTAGATTAAATAAGCTATAGAGTCTTATAGACTAGTCGTTATCGCGTTACTAATAGTCCTATATAAATATATAGAATTATAGTCATTAATATCCTAGCGGTAGTTTTAATATATTCCTAGGTTTTTAACTCCTTTAACCTAGGAGGGTTTAAAGCCTAGTATAAACCTTATAGGGACTATAGCTAGAGAGGCTATTACTATACTTTATTTCTAAGAAGTAACGTAGTATACTATAGGTATTACTAAAGTCTTTAGCCTTAAGGTAATTAACTAAGCGCTTAGTAATTTCGGAGTCCTAAGGTAAGTTAATAGCCGCGCTATCTACCTTTCTTCTTTACTAGCTTCTTATTAGGCTATTAGCGGGGGTATAGTTATAAGTCTTTTACTCCTCTATATATTTAAAGGGGTTATTAGTAGCGGGCGAGGAGTAGGCTTAATTAGCTATATATCTAAGGGAGAAAATAAAGGCGTTATTTCTATATAGATAAAAGGACTAGTAAAGGGCGCTTAGCTCTTTCTTTTATAGATTCTAAGGTAGGGATCCTATCTTAAGGTTACTTAGGGAAAGGCTACTTAGTTTAGATAAGGAGCTTAATTTAGTTAATACTTAAGGTAATAAAGGTCTAGGCCTATTCTTAATTCCTATTAGCGCGATTAAATAGTTAAGGGTCTTTTTAGGGAAGAGTCTTATAAAGAAACCGCGTATAGCTTAAGCAATTAAGTTAGGTTACTTTATAAAGGTAGCTAGTATAGTTAGCTCTTTTCTCGCTCTCTTTACTATATAAGCTAGTTCTATGTCTTTTTAAAGTAGTAGTTTCTATCCGCTAAGCCTATCTTAGAAGTTAACTACCTTTAGGACTTCCTAAAGGTCTTATTCTTCTTAATCTCCTAGAATAATATAGTTATATCGGTAAATCTATTTATACCTAGGAATCCTTATAAGAAAGACTCTGCTAAAAGTTATTAAACCTTAATTAAATAGTATCCTTTATAATTATTTAACCCCGCTATTAAACTACTAGGAAACTCTAGTACCCTATAATATCGCTTATATATAATTAAGTTCGTTCGCCGCGATAGCTTAGATTCTATATATTAGCCTATCGACGTAGCCTTTTATACTTATCCTCTCGTTTAGCTTAAAGAAATACTAGTCTTAATATAAGATTTTATCTATCTACGGGGCTTTTTATATTACCCTATACCTTTACTTTAAAATTACTTTAACCTTTAAGTATCGCTACTTAATTATCTTAAGGCATAGCTTAACTATACCTTTAACCTAGTATTAAATTATTATTAAGGCTAAGTAGCTATATTCCTACCCTTCCTACTAAGCGGTATAAGGGACTAGTATATAAGTAAAGTTATAAGGAACTTAAAGGATATAAAGAAACTACTATTATACTTATAAGAATATATAGAGTCTAGCGTGCTATCCCTCTTTCTAAGCATTAAAAATAACTAGGTTTCCTTCCCTATAGTCTTAAAGGAACGCTCCTTAGTAGAGTCCCCTTTTATCTTATCCTATTAAAAAGTTAATAACTTTAGTTATATACCTTTATTTATATATAAAGCGACTAAGGTTAAAGGTAGGAGCGGTAAACTTAATTAAATACTTTTTATCGTTTAGGTATTTATAGTACTTTATATATCTATCTTTTATATCTTCGATAGGTTCCCCTTAGTAGTTAGTATAAACTAATAATAGGTAAAGTAAGGGGTATACCGCGTTCTTAATACCTTTTATTAAGATCTTAATTATCGCGCTAAGGCTAAAGCTCGTAGCTTATTATTTATCGATAGCTCTATAAAGAAAGTTATATACGTCGACGATATACTCTTCTTAGCGGGCCTTATTCCTAGTAAATCTATTTATCTTTTTAACGCCCTTATATATTATCCGAGCGTCTTTAAGGGTAATATCCCACCGTTTAATAGGGCCTATTAGTATTAAGTATTAACGATCTTTATAAATATACTAAGGAGGTTACTTTTACCTATAAACGTCTTATTAGTCTTAGTCTATAAACTTTTCCTTATCTTTAGCGTAGAAGCGCCCTTTACCGCCTTTTACTTTAACTTCGCTATAGTAAGTAAGTAAAATAAAGCTCTTACTCTTAAATAGTAGTACGCTAAAAAAGATAGCGGTATTCTTAGGGAGGTCTATAGCTAGGCCTAGGATACTATTTAGGTTCGCTACTATATCTTAGGAAAGGGTAAAGTAAGTAAAAGAAAAGGAAAAGATAAGATTAAATAGTTAAGGTAAGTAGTTCTAAGTTATAATACTAAGAGGCTAAGAGGGTATTATATATATATATAAGAGTTATATTAGTAAAGGGGATTATTATAAGTAGGGAAGCGTATAAGGTATATATATATATATATATATATAGAAGGAAGAAGAAGAAAGGAAGAAAGAAGGTATAGTAAGAGGAATAAATAGTTATTAAAGCGCGCGGTTATTAGTTACTTTAGCCGGCCTTTATAGTAGTAAGGTCTTAAGTAGGTTTAAAGGTTATACTTAAATAGCTTCTTTTACTAGTTATTAATTAGTAAGCTATCTAATCTCTACCTTTTTCTTCTCCTCTTTACTCTTTTATTCTTCTTCTTCCTTATCTCTCCTCTATCTTTTTTATTTCTTTAGACCGCTACCTCTTATCTTCTCCTTTTATAACTACCTCTTCTTCCTTATTATATCTTATAAAACCGCTAAACTTAAAACTAAAGAGCTATTAAATATCGTTAACCTCTCTTTAACTACTTTTCTATAACCTTCCCTTATTACTACTACTCTTCTTACTTAGAATTATCGTACTAAGGTCTTTCCTTTTTATATAGAGTACTTTTAAGTAATCTTAAGGTATATAAGCAAAAGCGGAATTTTAGGAAATTAAGGAATTACGTAAGACTACGTAATAAAGGGGAAGAAGGAGTATAAGGTAGGATTTTCAACGGAATTTATTAGTAGTATATTAGTATATAGAAGAGGTATTAAAGTTAATAATTCTCTATCTATTTACTAGCGGACATACTATCTTATATAGATAATTATAGCTAAACGGAAGAACCTTTTAGGACTAGATTTAGGCTGCTATATAGCCCTAAGACTAGGGAATTCTGTGATACCTCGAGTAAATCTAGAAGTGTCTTAGTTCTACTAATATTCGTGTTTAAAGAAGGTTAGTCGTGCCGGTATTCTTAAGAGGTCTTAGCTAGCATTCTAAGCTAGCTCTATTCCTTCGATTCCCGATTATACGATAACCGGCAACCCGTTTAATATATAATAATATATAAAATAACGAGCGATTCTTACTTTATAGGATAAGATTTTATCTATAATTAATATACTACTTATTAGCTTATATAATCGGGAGAGTATATTATAGCTGCTTTATTTATAGTAGGAACACCGTTCCTTATAAGTAATAACTATCTAACTTATTTAATCTCGCTTAGCTCGTTTTAACTATCTTCTTTTATAGATCTATAGTTACTTTAAGACCTAGGTCTATAGTAGAAATAATATCGGTTACTAAGGGTTTTTAATTTATATAGAAATTGCCTTTTAGTTATAGGTTCTATTAAAAGCTCTTAATATTATTAGGATTAAAGCGCGCGGTCGCTTTCCTTTTTCCTACTTTCTTAAGAGCACGCTAGGTTAGTATAATTAAATCGTTTTCTATACCCTTTATTATAAACGTCGGCTAGTAACCTATATCCCTATAAAAATCGCTTATCTATATAAATACTTCTTTTCTTAGCCTAGTTTAAGGCGGTAAGAATACTCTTAAGTAGTCTTAATTACTTTATATAAAACTTATAATCCTTACCTTTATTAAAGGTATATTCGAACTTATTAAATAACTATAACTTCCGCTTATAAGTATATTATATTTCCTTTTTATAAGTATATCTTACTTCTAAGTACTACTAGCGGTTCTTACGCTAACTATATCTAGGATTTAACTAAGGCGCCCGTTTATAAATAGCAGCACTTCCTTAGATACTATAGGGCTACTTATAACCTTAATAGATTCGCTAACTATATATATAGTTATAATTTCTATACTAACCTTAAGACTAATAAGTTTTATAATAAGTATATTAGTAACGAGACCGCCCTTTATCTTCTTTATAATATCCTTAATCCCTTTAATCTTACTAAGGATTTAAAGGAAAGGGAGGAAATTAACCTTATGCCTATTTTACTTAGAAAGAGATTATATAGGTTTAATAAGCTCTCTCTTAAGTAATAATTAAATAGTCTTTAAGTTCGCCTTATAGTAGTCTATAATAGGTTTACTAAGAGTAGGTAGCCTTATTTAGTCGCTATCTTTAGTAGTAAAAGTTTTTCTCTTAAGGTTATATACGTTTAATTTAGTAAGTCGAAAATATATTAAAATTTATCTTATAGGCGCGTTTATTTTCGCTATAGCGGGTCTCCCCTTTTATAATAAAGAATAAACGTCCCTATCTATAAAGTAAAAATTCCTATTCTTAAGGGAGGTAGGTAGTAAGAATATTCGTTTTCTTACTTTATTATTTAATTATATCTTTATTTTTTTAAGGTAGTAAAGGGTAGGTTATTATTAAGGAAGGGTAGGAAATATTATCTTTATCTACTTAAGGAGCTTTAAGTAGAAAATTTAAAATAATAAAGTAGTAGGTAAGGCGCTTATAAATATCTTAGCTACTATAGTCGTCCTTTAATTAAATAGTTAAACGGTGCCCTAGTTACTACTTAGGTTCTAGTATACTTCTTACGATAGTTATAGATTTTTATCTTTACCGCCTTTTCCTCCTTAGCTCCTTTTTACCGCTTCCTTTTCTTATTAGATTAGTGTCTTTAAGGCTCTAATATAGAGATCCTTTTTTACTTTACTAAGTTACGGTAGCTAAACCTTAATTATATACCTTAGGCCTTTCTTAAGTATCTATAGTCGCTCTTCTTCCTCTTCCTAGCTTTAATCCTTCTAAGGTTTATTAAGGAGTCGTTATAACTATAGTACTATTTAATCTAAGGCTTCTTTACTTAGTAAGAGTAGTAAATTATCTACTTTATTTATTATTTTTTCCTTCTTCCTCTTATTAAGAGTAATCTTATCCTAGAGCAACTAGTTATCCTTAGTAAAGTACTACTAACCTTCCTTATCCTTTTTAAACTTCTTTAAATACTCTCTTAGGATTATCTTATTAAGTATAATTCTATCTAAAGTTTTAATCCTATATACCCTATATTACTCTAAGCGCAATACTACTTAAAAAGGACCGTTCTACTTTATTTAATACTTAGCTTACCTTCCTAGATTATTTAATCGTCTTACGTCGAATAGTAAGATAAGGTCTCTAAGTTATAGGCTTTATTTCCTTACTATATACTTATTAGCTTTATTTATTCTCTCTATTAATTAACTCCGATATCTTATTACTCTTTTCTTAGCTTTTTTTATATCTTTTTCTTTCCTTTTTAAAACTTATACTTATACTTTAAATAATTCTTCTCTTATCTTTACTTCGTCTTAGTCGATTAGTTACTAAGTTAGGTATTTTACCTTAAAAGGTAATACTAGTTCCTATTTATATAGTAAGTAGAAAGCTAATATTCTATAAGACTCTTTAACTATTATACGGTCTATAAGGATTACTTAGTTAAGGTGTTTAATCTACTTACCCTTTTTCTCCGCTATTTTTATAAGTGCTATTATTAACCTCTAGTACCCTTATTTTACTACCGCGTTCGCTTTTTATAAGAAGGTTTAAGTAATAAGCGTAGAATCGGGTAATCGATAACGTAAGCGGAAAGATCGGTCGAAGGAATATAGGGTAGGATTTCGTCTAGAATTTATAACGAGTATATAAGGGGCTAAATAATATATTAAAAGAATAGCGTTGCAAAGGATGCTTATAAACTTACTTATTCTATCTACTACTCCTAGGGAAATCCTTCGTCTTTTATAGACTATTACTCGCCTACTAGTAGACTAATTAGTTAGCTTTCTAGTATATTCTATAGTGCTTAAAAAGCTCTATCTATAGTATATCTTCCTAACTTAGTAGGTAGTCTAATTATAGCGTAATAGTTAACGTAAGACTATAGGTTCTAGTATAAGTAGTGGATTTAACTAGAATATTCTATGCCCTACCTATTCTCGTATCGCGGATATCTTCGGAACTACTAAGCTAAAATAGGTAATAGGGTATCCGTTCTACTTATAATTAACTTATGCATTTTATATATATTTTATTTTATTAGGATAGGCTTATCTTAACCCGCTTTTCCTAAAGAAAGGTATAGATGTTTAGTAGAGGTCTTTATCTTTAAGGGTTATTCCCTTAGACTATATTATAGAGCTTCTTTTTACTAGCTTATTTTATAAAGCCTCCCTATACTTATTATTTCTTTATAATAGTAAAATAAGAATATAAGGGTATATTTTTATAGCCTCCTTTAAAGAGTACTAGGTAAATAGTGCTCTTTACTAGTTATTTCTTTTATAGTAGAATTATCCTTATTAAGAATAAGGTATATAATAGGAATATAAGGGAAAATTTTAAAACCCTTTCTAGGAAAAACCTTAGTAGGAAAAATCCTAGTTATAATTATAATTTTTTCTCCTTTTTTTAGGTAAACCTTTATAAGGAAAAAGCCTTATAAAGTTATTATAGGAAACCTTTAATAAGGAAAAACCCTATTTTTATAAGTTGTTTTTTACTAATAAGAAACCTTTTTAAAGGAAAAAACCTATTAGTTATATATAGAGGAAAAGCTAAGAAAGTAAAAGATAGCTAAAAAACCTTTATTAAAGGGATATAAGCTTTTTTTTTTAAGGCTCTTTTAATTCCCTAAGGGAAAGAAGCTCTTAGAACTTAAAGAATTTTTCTCTTCTTAGTTCCTTAGTAAATATATCGGCAATATTATCTTTAGATTTAATATAGAAAATCCGAATCTTCTTTTCCCTAATATTTTCTTAGGTATAGAAGTAAGCAATGTTTATATACTTTATCTTTTTATAAAATTCCGGATTTTTAGCTAATTTAATAGCTACCTCGTTATCCGTTAAGATAGGAGGTATAGTATTAGGAATTCTAATAGATAAGCTATTATTTATCGTATAAAATAGCCGATTTAGATATAAAGCTTCTTTATTAGCCTCCCTAAGGGCAATAAATTTAGCTTTATAGGTTAATAGGGCTATAGATTTTTGCTTTTAGTAGGCCTAACTTATAATATTTTTATAAATATAGAAATAGTATCTAAAAACGGATTTTCTATCTATAAGGTTAGACGCCTAGCTAGCATTAGAATAACCTTTTATAAAATTATAAGTATAAGGGATATTATAGTAATAAATTATCCCTAGGTTAGGGTATTTATTTAAATATTTCTAGATAGTATTTAACGTATTAAAATACGTATTATCTAGTTTAGAAGTAAATCTAGCGCAGGAAATAACAGTTTATAAAATGTCTAGCCTACTTATTATAGCTAGATATAATAAAGCCCTTATTTCCCTTTAGTAAATAAGGATTTCCTTTTATAAAGGCGTTATAGTAGCCTTTTTAAGTTTTACTCCTACTATAGTAAGCGTATTAAAAGTCCCTAAGTCTTCTTTATTATATTCTCGTATTTTATTATAAGTATATTTTTCCTAGGATATAAATATCTCCTTTCTACTTTAGTTTATAATTATATATATTCCTAAGAAGTCTTTTAATTCGCCTAGAGGCTAAACCTTTATATAATCTACTACCTTTTTAAGTAGACTATTTATTATACCTTTATTAGGTCCTATTATTAAGAGGTTATCTATATAGATTACTATCGTAATTTTATATTACGTATTTATAAATACCCTTTTATCTATAAGAAGGGCTAAAAATCCTATTTTAGCTAATATAGAGCTAAGATAGTTATACTAGAGCTTTAGGCTTTATTTAAGGCCGTATAATACTTTCTTTAATTTTACTACTAGCCTTTTCTTTTTATATAGCTCTAGAAACTATAAATAGCTAATATTATACTTATACTAGTTTTTATTAAACTAGTCTTTAAGTATTAGCTCTTCGTAGCCTATAGGGATTTTTATATAAATATCTATATCTATTTCGGTATATATAAAAGCATTTTTATATCGTATTATAGTAGAGTATAATTATTAGAAATAGCTATTATAAGTAGCATTTTAATAGATTTAGGTCTTACTATCGTAGAAAAGGTTTCTAAATAATCTAGGCTATAGACCTAATTAAATCCTTATACTAAGTAGCGGGCTTTATATTTAATAATATTATTATTATTATCCCGCTTTATTTTATAGACCTAACGGCCGCTTAGGGCCTCCCTATCGCTAGGAAGAGGCTTTAAATCCTAGGTATTTTAGTTTAAGAGCTCTTTTATTTCTAGAAATATAGCTCTTTTCTATTCTATAGCTTCTAAGCTATTTATAGCCTATTTAAATGTTTTAGGCTCTATAGGATCCTTATTTTCTAGTAAAGATAAAATAATGTCTTTACTTTTATTATTTAATATAGTATTTATTTCGGGGTATACGATATAGTCTTTATAAAATCCGTTTAGCTTCTTAGGTATATTAATACGGATTTTTAGATCCTTATTTAATCCCTTTTTTAAAAGAGGATTATTTCCCTTTTTTATAAAAGGGTTATCTTCCTTCTTTATAGGAGGGTTATCTTCCTTCTTTATAAGAGGGTTATTTTCCTACTTTATAAGAGGGTTATCTTCCTTCTTTATAGGAGGGATATTTTCCTACTCTATAAGAGGGTTATCTTCCTTTTCTTTTACCTTATATATAAGGTCTTTAATTTAAGAGGAATTTAAAGGTCCTTTGCTTCTTCTTCGGAGCTTTTATATCCTCTAGGGGTAAGAGGAGGAATAGAAAAATCGATTTCCGGTTCTTCGTCCGTTTAATTATCGATTTCTATTTTTTCTACTTCCGATATATATAAAGAAGAGGGTTTTTTCGTCTTTTTATCGACGTAAGAGTCTAATTCGATAGGATTTCCTTCTATAAAAGGTTTTCTAAGCCTCTTAAAAGGTATTCCTTTATTTTAATTTTTTGAATTTTTAGAAAAGCTTTTAAGGGCCTTTTCTAAGTAAAGATAGTAGTAATCTTTAACTAGATGCCCTTTCTTCTTATAGTAAGTATATTATAATATAATTTTTATCTTTTTCTAGGGCTTCTTAGTAAAGAAAGCCTGCTTAAGGGGATTTTCTAGAGACTTAGTCCTCTTAAATTCGTCTATAAGACTACTAGAGAGAGACTCTAAATTAAAAGCCTCTAAGTTATTTTAAAGAGCTTACGTTATATTAGTTATATAGCTAGAAAACGAGCTAGAAAGGCTGTTTAAAATTTAAGCTATAATAACTACTTCCGGAATTATAATATTCTATGCTTTTAGCTCCTCGAATACCTCTTTTACCTTATTTAGGTAGCCTTCTAGGGATTTAAAATCCCTTACTAAAGTATTAAAAGGCTCCTTTATAAGTAAGTAATTTAAAGTAAAGGAAATAGGGTTATATGGGTTTTTTAACCTATCCTACGCTTCTTTAGCATTTATTATATACTTTACTTAGGTTAAAGGACTATCTTTAATGCAAAGAAAAATCAAAGTAAGTACTTCTTTTATTTTTAAGTAATTTTCTTACTATATAGTAGTAGAAAGCTTCTCCCTAACTAAAAGAGTCTATATTTAAATAGCCTAAAAGGTATAGTTAGAACTACCCTTAAGTTTAGTAAATTCGAACTTATCCCTAGAGCCTATTTTAGATAATTCGAGGTCGTATAGTTAGTATTAGAATTTCGAAGTTATTACCTAACTTATAGAGAAGCCGGGCTTATAACCTATAAGAAGGTTTAAGCAATAAGCGCAGAATCGGGTAATCGATAACGTAATCGGAAAGATCGGTCGAAGGAGTATAGGGTAGGATTTCGTCCGGAACTTATAACGAGTATATAAGGGGCTGAATAATATATTAAAAGAACAGCGTTATAAAGGATACTTATAAACTTACTTATTCTATCTACTACTCCTAGGGAAATCCTTCGTCTTTTATAGACTATTGCTCGCCTACTAGTAGACTAATTAGTTAGCTTTCTAGCACATTCTATAGTGCTTAAAAAGCTCTATCTATAGTATATCTTCCTAACTTAGTAGGTGGTCTAATTATAGCGTGATAGTTAACGTAAGACTATAGGTTCTAGTATAAGTAGTAGATTTAACTAGAATATTCTATGCCCTACCTATTCTCGTATCGCGGATATCTTCGGAACTACGAAGCTAAAATAGGCAATAAGGTATCCTTTCTACTCGTAATTAACTTATGCATTTTATATATATTTTATTTTATTAGGATAGGCTTATCTTAACCCGCTTTTCTTAAAGGAAGGTATAGATATCTAGTAAAGGTCTTTATCTTTAAGGGTTATTCCCTTAAACTATATTATAGAGCCTCTTTTTACTAGCTTATTTTATAGAGCCTCCCTATACCTATTATTTCTTTATAATAGTAAAATAGGAATATAAGGGTATATTCTTATATTTTTAGATTATATACTAAAGTTTAAATAACTTTAACGCTTATATTCTCTAAGATAAACTTAAAGTCTTTCTTTATTTTAGGCCCTCTATTAATTATAGCGTATAGTATTACGCTATACCTATAAATAATAAAGAGTATAAATTTAGTTATAGCTCCCGCGGTAATTTCTTTAACTAAGGTTACTTTTACTTATTTAATAAGGTTATCTTATACTTCTATAAGGTATAAATACCTATAATTAAATAGTATATACTAGCTATTAAAGTAAATCTTACTTATAAGGTAGCTAAGCGCGGTCGCGGTTATAACTTCTTAGGGTCTCTTAGTTATAAAGTATTAGTATTCTTTATAAAAAGAGATTATACTATAAATATTATTTTAAAGGCTAGCCTATTAATACCTATTCTTTATAAATATATATATAACTTATCGTCCTTTATATCCTATTTATATATAGTACTTTATAATAATCCTTTTCTATTCTTTTAGGTCGTCTATAACTAGTATAGGTCCCCTTTCTTTCTTCCTAGGAAGTCGCTAAAGCTTTTAATCTTTAACGTAGAAATTTAGACTCTTTAAACGTAGCTTCCTATAGTTTTATTTAGAAAGGCCCTCCGGCCGTTTTAACGTTTAAAGGAAGTCTATAATTATCCTCGATTCCTTTAAGTAGTCCCTTTATAGCTTAGTCCCTTATACTATATTTAAGTAAAAGTCTATAAATTCTTTAATATTACCTTCTATTTCCTTATCTAATACGTTAGAAGGTCCTTTAAGCTTTCTTAAGAGTCCGTCGGCTATACTATTCTTCTTACCTTCGATATATTATATAGTAAAGTTAAAGAGGAAAATATAGCTTATCTAGTAAGTTACTATAGCTCTAGGGATATCTTTAAGGGCACCTTTTAGTTAATTAACTAAGACCTATATATTAGTTTCTAGGATAAAATATACGCTATATAGGTATATTCTTAGTCTCTTAAGCGTACTTAATATAGCGCTATACTCCCTCTTTATTATATTATATTTAGTTTCTACTAGTAACTACGTTCTACTTTTAAACCTTATAAGGCGCCTCTTTCTATCGACGATTTATATTAAGACTGCCCCCTAGCTAAGTAAACTAGCATTATATATTAAAATAATATCTCCTTTTCTAAGGCTAACGTCGAGGGATACTAAAAAGACTAGATTAGTAATAGCTTTCTTAAGGGTAGCTATTACTTTTACTTATTTATCTCCTTATTCTTAATAGACTTCTTTCTTTAGTAAGTCTATAAAGGGTTTTACTAAGATAGCGAACTATTTAATCTAGATTCGATAGTATCCTATAATACTAAGGAAAGCTTTAATATATATTATATTAAGGTATCTTATCTATTCCTTAATTTTAATAACTTTAGCTTTTATAGGGCACCTTTTATTTATTCTATAGATATAACTAATAACTTTAGTTACTTACTAGTAGAATTTCGATTTAGCCCTTATAATTATATAACTAAAGAGTTCGACGTTAACTAAGACTTTATTAAGGTTAATAAGGTATTTAAAGATAAATCTCCTTACTCTTAGCGCTACCTCTTTATTATTATACGTTATATCGGGCCCCTTAATACTTATATTATCGAGGAAATTCCTATAGATATTTAGTATAAGGTCTTATAAGATTCTTTATATTATCCTTATAAATTAGCCGACTAAGTTTATAGCCCTTTAAGGGAGTATATATATATATAAAAGGCTAATAAGTATTATAAATATCGTTAAGTTATAGCTTTTAATATTAAAAGGGATCTAATTATAGCCTAAAAAAAGGTCTAAGAGGGAAAGGTATAACGACCGGTATTATTCCTAAGGGATAAACCTATTAAGGGGTTTATATTAGTAGATATAATAGGGCGTGGTCTAAGCAATAAGAAGTATATTACGTTAGTAATAAGTCGGAGGTCGTAGACCGTAGACTATAACTAGGTAATTAGAATTAGAGATAGAATCGTAATAAAGATCTATATTAAAAGCTAGAGAGCTATCTATCTAAAGGAGTAAAAGTAGGTGGCTATATATACCTATAGAGACTGTCCTTAGATTATAGGCCTAGCTATAATCCCTAACGTTAGATCGCATAGAGCGTAGTGATCCTATTAATCCTAGATTACTTAGATCTCTGCGATCCCCTCGATCCTATATCTATTAGATAGTCGTGCCGACTATTTATCCGTTAGACCGTGTTACGTACTTAACGCGGTCGACCGTTAGCGGCCTAGTAGCCGTGGTCGTAATAAAAGGATCTTATATATCGAGAAGTAGCTACTAAACTCGTTTATATTTAGTAGTAGGTTTATATTTCTTATTATAACGGTATTTATATATATAGCGGAATTAACTAAGTATAGTCCTCTATCTTTCTTTACTACTAGGAAAAAAGGGTTCTTATAGGGCCTATACCTTTCTTTAAGGACTTTTATTTCTAGTTTAATTTTAAGGATATCGATAACTTTCTACTCTATTACTTTTAAGATTAGGATTAAGGCTACTTACTACGCCTTATATTTTATTATCCTAATAACCTATAGAGGGGCTATAGCTAGGTCGACTTTTATTACGAAAAAGATATAGCCGCCTATTAAATATAAGCGATAGCGTTAATTAACGTATATAGTATACGCGATATACCCCCTTAGGGATATCGGGTTAATTCGTCCCGGGATACCTAGATATCCTAGACTATAGCGGGAATTTTTATATAGGTAGGCCCTATACTAAAACCGCGCTTAATTACGCTAGCGGGACTCGAACTACGGGCCTTTAGGTAATACGCGCTAGGCTAGCTAGAAGTACGTACGTAGTTACTAGGAAGTTCCTAGAGGGGTAACCCCTCCGCCCGGGCTTATAACTATCACGAAAAAGATATAGCCGCTTATTAGATATAAGCGATAGCGTTAATTAACGTATATAGTATACGCGATATATCGCGAAGCGTAGCCTAATTTCGTAGTTCTCGGAGATATCCCTTAGTATAAGGGACTTAGGAAGCTAAAAACACTTAGTATAAAAAAATAGGTTTTAAGAAGGAGCTAAAAAGAGGTATAGAGAGGAGGGTAAGGGTAAGAGGGGAAGTAAAAGTAGCGATAGCTTCCTATAGAGGTAGCGAGAAATAAAACGGATATACCGGTAACGGCTAGAAAGGAAGGGAAAACCTAGTAAAAAGCTCGGTAGTCGAAAGGATATTAATAGCTTCTTTATGCTAACTACTATACGTACGGCGATAACGGAATCCGTTAGTGCTATAAAGCTAATTACTCTTCGAGAGGAAGAAACTCCTAGGTAGTAGCTTTTAAAGCTCGAGACCTCGATAGCTCCCTTAAGAGGTTATATAACTAACCGTATTAGGAAGACCTATACGGCCTACCTAAGAGCCTTTTTTACTAGGAACCTACTAGCTTCTTCGTAGCTAGCTAAGTAGGAAGAAATCCTTAAGGAAGCTAACTAATACTTCCTTATAGAAGCTCTTTCCGGCTAGTAGCTATAGGATATATCTCTGCTAATAAAGCCTATTAGTAACGGTTACTCGACTATCTTTTAAGAGGCTAGCCGGGAACTAGATAAAGAGGCTACTAGAGTATAATAATAAGTAGTCTTATTCCTTCGTAGCTAGCACTTAACCTAGACGGTTTAACCTATAGCCCTTGTTACTACGGCCCCCGCTACTACTACTATAGCTATTGCTCCTTTAGCTCCTCCTCCCTCGAGAGCCTTAACGCCGTCGTTAATAGTAGCTACGGCCCTAGGCCCGGCCCCGGCTATATATCTTACTCTAGGCCCGTCCCCGGTCCCGTTAGTTAGACCGGCCCGACTAGTCCCTTAATAGACCTTTTAGTCCGTTAGTTAAAAAATTAGGGAACTAGTCGAAATCGAACCTCTTCGTTAAAATTAGCAATAAGGGGTAAAAAGGGGAGGTTTTTAAGTAGACCTTCCGGATCGGGACGAGGATTCCTTAAAGAAATAAAAGACTAGACAACGAAACGGCTGCTTAGTATATAAATTCCTAGGTTATCGATTATTATAATACTAGTAGGTCTTTAAGGAAAACTAACTTAAAGGATTTAACCTTTTAAAGAGGCTATAAGAAATAATATAATAGTCTCTTAAGGAGGACCCCTTACTATAAAAGAAGATAAATAAGATTCGGGTTACTAGGAAATAGTAACTAACGCCGCTACTATAAATTTAAGGGAAAATCGTTAGTATAGTAAATCTAGTATTTATCTTCCTTATAGATTAGTAAGACTAACCGTTAGGACCCTCTAACTATCCCCTACGAAAATTAGCTATCCTTAACTTTAGTACTTCCCTTAATATCTATAATATACTCTTATAATTCTAGTCCTTTAATAAGGTATAAAGAAAATATCTTATTACCGGGGAATTAACTATATAGATAGAGGGATATAGGAGGGTAAATTTTATAATAAAATTACTTAATAGGTATTATAGAGTAGGTAGAAGCGTATATATAGGTACCGTCTATAGGATAATATTAATAAGCTATATAGAGCTCTTCTATATATAGCTAGCCCGCCCTTATACTTATAGGATCCGGCCCTCTATATATAACTATATAGCTTAGGCCGCGGCCTAAGCTTATTACCTATAATAGTTAAAGACTCTTATATAATGCCCTCCCTTAAGCGTAGCGTAGCGCTGCCCTATTAACGGCTCCTATATAATTAGGCCTATACCGCGGGCTCTTCCTTACCCTTTCCTATTAATAAGGCTAGCCTTACTAGCCCTATTATCCCTATACTTATTAGCTAAAGTAGCTAAGACCTAGCTTTATACTTATTAGCCGGCTAGCTATTTAAATAAAGGTATAACCTATTATATATACCCTTAAGTAGCTAGTAGCTAGTCTAGACCTATATAAGCCTTAGGTTACCTATCCCCTCTACCTTAGGTAGTATCCTCTACTAAGGGGTATATAAGGTAGTATCCCTCCCTTCCCCTTTCTCTTCCTTCTCTTCTTTCTTTAACTATAGTAGTAGTATTAATAAGTAAGTTCCGCTTTACTTAAAGCGTTAGTCTATTCCTAGCTATATAGGCCGCTTTATTAATATATACTTATAGTAATAGCGGTAGTAGTAATAATAGCTTTAATAATAATAATAACTTTAACTAGTAAGTTCCGCGCCCTATAAAGTAGGAGGCTATATTCCGTTATACTAACTTCCGCGATAGATATATCTGCCTCTCTCTCTTTTACCTCCTCCTTCTTAGAGCGTGCGGAGTCGTTTATCGACGCTATACTAGCCGCGGCCGACGATAACTCCGCCGCTGCCGCCGCTCTTGCCCGCGCCGCTACTACCGCTCCTACCGCCGCCGCCGCCGCCTTTATTACGCTATTCGCTCTTACGTCGCCCTTTAAGGTAACGACGCCGTCCCCGCTACTACCTATAACGCCCGGCCCCTTAGCCCCTACCTCTATCTCCGCTACCCCTATAAGTCTATAATTAAGTAAGCGTAATAGATATTATCCGCTAACCTCCTATAGTATAAGCGCTAAGTATAGGCCGGCGCCGCCCGCTTAGCCCCTTATATATATTATATATTATAGGAGCTCGACTACTTTAACTAGGCCGGGCGCCGCCGCGGCGGTAGCTACTACTAGTATACGCGAGCCGGCCGCGCTTATAAGGCAGCGCCTCCTATCCTACTCGCTATAGCGTTAGCTTAGAAGGCCGGCTCGTATGGGTAAGCGCGGGGGGCTACTAAGAAGCGCCTTACCGCCGCCGCCGCCGCCTACTATAACCTCCGCGCCCTTAAGCGATAAGGCCTTATACCTAAGTAAGTCCTACTTCTCTACTCCTTTATTTCCGCCTTTAATATACCTAGCGCTAGGGATACTACCTCCGTTGCTTTATTAGCGGTCCCCTTAGCCGTGCCCGCCTCCGCTACCGCCGCTACCCCTACCGCCGCCGCTAGCCGCCGCCCCTCTACCCTTAGAGCCGCCGCCGCCGCCGACTAGCTTATAGGCTTAAAGGGCCGCCTTAGCGCCTTAGAGACCGCCGCTACTACTAATAAAAAGGAGGAGGCTAACGAGGATAATAATAACGAAGATAATAATAATAATAACGATAAGGAATAAGCCTAGGTAGTTTAAGGGCTCTACCCTATAATAAACGCTATTTTTACCTCTACTTATACTATTACGCTTATATTGCCTATATTACTATAACTACCCCCTCTACTATACCTACTTTATAGTTCTTAAGGTATATAAGCAAAAGCGGAATTTTAGGAAATTAAGGAATTATATAAGACTACGTAATAGAGGGGAAGAAGGAGTATAAGGTAGGATTTTCAACGGAATTTATTAGTAGTATATTAGTATATAGAAGAGGTATTAAAGTTAATAATCCTTTATCTATTTACTAGCGGACATACTATCTTATATAGATAATTATAGCTAAACGGAAGAACCTTTCGGGACTAGATTTAGGCTACTATATAGCCCTAAGACTAGGGAATTCTATAATATCTCGAGTAAATCTAGAAGTATCTTAGTTCTACTAATATTCGTGTTTAGAGGAGGTTAGTCGTACCGGTGTTCTTAAGAGGTCTTAGCTAGTATTCTAAGCTAGCTCTATTCCTTCGATTCCCGATTATATAATAACCGGCAACCCGTTTAATGCATAATAATATATAAAATAACGAGCGATTCTTACTCTATAGGATAAGATTTTATCTATAATTAATATACTACTTATTAGCTTATATAATCGGGAGAGTATATTATAGCTACTTTATTTATAGTAGGAACACCGTTCCTTATAGCCTCCCTTAAAGAGTAGATTTATATACTCTTTACTAATTTATTTATAGTAGTATATATATAGGGTAAAAACCTAATATAAGAAAACTATTCTTATACCTTAATAGGATATATAAAAACCTATTCTTTCTTAGGAAAAAAATCCTTAGGTATATACTAATAGAAAAACCTATAGTAGGAAAATTCTATAGTTATAATAATTATTTATAGGATAACCTTATATAAGGTAAAACCTATTATTGCTAGGAAAATCTTAATAGATAAAAACCTAGTAAATATTTCTCTAGGAAACCTAAAAAGGAAAAACCTAGTAGGGGAAAGATATAGAAAGTATAAGAAATATCTAAAAACCCCTTTTAATTGCTTAGGAACTTATATTAAGGATAGACCGTCTCTAAATTTATAGAGTAATCTAGGTCTTAATTCCTTCGTAAAAATATTAGCTATATTATCTTCTAATTTAATATAAAAAACTCTAATTTCCCCTTCTCTTATACTAGTTCTAGTATAGTAATAGGCTAATCTTATATGCTTAGACCTTTTATAAAATTCCGGATTTTCTACTAATTTAATAGCAGTAGTATTATCCGTTAAAATAGGAGGTATAGTATTAGGAATCTTAATAGATAGATCCTTAGTAATATTTTTAAAAAGCATATTTAAATAAATAGCTTCTTTATTTACCTCCTAAGGCTAATATACTCTACTGTAGGTAGAAAGGCAACGGCTTTCTACTTAGAGCAAGCCTAGCTTATTATATTATTATATATATAAAAATAGTAACCGGAAAAGGATTTTCCGTCCGTTAAATCCGATGCCTAGCTAGAGTCGGTAAAACCCTTTATATATAGATAGGTAAAAGGGATATTGCAATTATATTTAATCTTTAGGCTAGGGAATTTATTTAAATATTTCTAAATTATATTTAAAGCCTTAAAATACATCTAGTTAGGCTTAGCCGCGAATCTAGCGTAGGAAATTATAGAATATAAGATATCTAGCCTAGTAAATAAGGCTAAGTATAATAGAGATCCTATTTCTTTCTAAAATTATAATATATCTTCCTTAGAAGGTAATTCCTTTGCTTTTATAAGCTTAAAGCCTACTATAGGTAAATTCAAGTTCCTAAACCTTCTTTATTAAATTCCTTTAATTTATTTAAGGTATAATTTTCTTAGGATATATATAGCTCTTTATTTTCTCGGTTTATTATAATATTTAGACCTAAGAAGTCTTTTATATCTCCTAAGATAGTAAAATCTAGGAATTTAGATAATTCTTTAAATAATCTTTCTTCTATTATAGATTTAGAGGGCCCTACTATAAGAAAGTCGTCGACGTAAATTGCTAAGGCTATACTATAGTCCTTATTTATAAATACTCCTTCGTCTATTAAAAGAGGAAGAAATCCGAGATTATTTAGTATAATTTTTAAATAATTATACTAGAGCTTAGGACTTTATTTTAGGCTATATAATGCTTTCTTTAGCTTTGCTTTAATTTAATAGGTTTTATATAGGTCTAGGAATTTAGTTAATTTAATTCCTTTAGCTCTATAAGCTAATCTATATTTTAAATAATATTCTTTAAGAGCGTATTCTTCGTAGCCTATAGGAAGATCGATATATACTTCGCTATTTATATCGGTATATACGAAAGCATTTATTATATCTATTTATAAAGCTTTAAATTCGTAGATAATAGCTAAAATAAGCAGAATTCTAATAGATTCGGGTCTAGCTATAGTCGAGAAGGTATCTAGGAAATCTAAGCTATAGATCTGCTTAAATCCCTATATTATAAAACGGGCTTTATATTTTATTATATTATTTTAACTATCCTTCTTAATAGTATAGACCTAGCGGCCTCCTATAGCCTCCCTATCCTTAAGGAGGTAGGAAAATTCCTAAGTTTTATATTTAATTAGCTAGATAATTTCCTTAATTATAGTATCTTTCTAAAATGCTATTTTAGGGCTATTTATTGCCTGTTTATAGGTCTTTAGAATTTTTAGATCCTGATTTTCTATACTAGCTAGAATTAACTCTATAAAATCGTAGTTTAGAAATAAATTAACGTTAGGGTATTCGATATAGTTAGAATCGAACCCTTCTAGCTTCTTAGGTAATTCTACTACTATTTTACTAGTAGTAGGAATAGGATCGTTATTTAGAGACTCTTCTTTTATAGAAGGCGAGGGACTTTTATCTCTAGGTTCTCTAATAGCTTCCTTTATAGGGATATAGCTTTCTAGCTTATCTTTATTTAGAATGGAATTAAAATCAAAGGTATTATTACTACTAGAGATTTCTAGATTTTTTATAAATTTATTTTCTAGTATAGTAATATCTCTAGAGATAGTAATCTTTCTCTTAGAAAAATCCTAGATTTTATATACATTTTCTAAATAGCCTACTATTATTCCCTTAAAAGCTCTATTATCTAGCTTATCTTTAGGGTCTTTATTCTTATAATATATAAGGCTTCGAAGGTCTTAATTTTATTTAAGGTCTCGAAGGGTAGTATTATATTATCCTCTTTCTATAGGACTTTTAAATCCTATCGTAGAATGCGGTGATCTATTATATAAATAGGTAGCTATTAAAACAGCTTCTCCTTATAGATATTTAGGAAGCCTAGCAGTAAATAAAAGAGCTCGTACTTTTTCTAATATAGTACGATTTATTCTTTCTATTCTACTGTTAGATTCCGGCGTCCTAGGAGGACTAGAATTAAAGGTAATTCCTTCTTTTCGCAATAGAGCTTTATTTTATATATAAATTCTTTAGCATTATTAGAAAATGCTTCTTTAATCCTAGTATTTTTAGGGTTATTTTCTACCTATTTTTAAATTCTAGGAACCTATCTAGAGCTTCTCCCTTTTTTCGAAGAAGGTATATTTCTAGATATCGGGTTCCTACGTCTAGGAAAGAAATATAATAGTGATATTTATTATAAGTAGGCACTTTAATTAGCCCCTAAATATCTAATACTATTTTTTCTAAATAAGAATAAGACTTATACGAAGGTTATTTATTAACCTTATTCGTTGCTTTAGCTCTAATATATATTTTATATTGCCTTATTTTATTTTCTTCTTTTAGAGGCATTTTTATATCCTTATTATATCTTTTTAATATTTCTAAAATAGCCCTACTATTGATATACCCTAAGCGTAAGTGCTAAGTATAAAAATCTATATCCTTTGCTTTTAAAGACGTAATAAGGATCGATTAGCTTTCTAATAAAGGTTCTATAGGAATATAATATAATTTATTTCTAAGAAATCCTTTAGTAAGGACCTTAGCCTTATTATCTAATAAAAGGACTTTATTTCCTCCTATTAAGGCATAGGTATTATTAAAATAAGATTGGGATAGTATATTTACCCTTAATTCGGGTATATAAAAGCAGTCTTAAAGGATATACCTTTTTCTACTATATAAGAACTTAAATACTAAGTCCCCCTTTCCTTTTACTAATATAAAGGAAGCTTTTCCCTAGTAAACTTTAGACTTAATTTCTTTATAGTTAATAAGGAAATTCTTATTAGATACTATATGCCTAGTAGCTCCGGTATTATAGATAAAATTAAAGATCCTTTTATTCTTATAACTAGGAAATCCTCCTTCTCTTACCTTTAAGACTAATTCCTTTATTCTAGGAATCGAGGCTTCTAGAGGTCCTAAAAGAGAGTCTTTATTAGCTTCTACTATAAGGGTATTTATAGAGGTTAAAATTACCTCTAAATCCTTAGACGTTTATATAGGGGTCGGAGCCCTAGAAAGGTCTATAAGGTCGATATCTAGGTCTATATTTTCTTACGAAGCTATATTTAAGACCTTATTACTATTGTCCGAATCGGACTCTAGCTCTATAATTCGAGCCTTCCTTCTTTTATTAGTAGTAGAAATACTACTAGAAGGGGATTTCTTCCTAGAAGAAGAAGATAAAGAAGAAGATTTTCTCTTCTTAGAAATTCAAGTCCTATCGTCCTTCTTTCCTTTATTTAAAACCTAATAAGTAGGAGCCTTATTCGGGTATAATTTATAGCAATTTACTATAAAATGCCCTGGTTTTTTGCATTCCTTATAATAAGGAGTATCCGTAGAATTTCTATGGGATTTCTAAGGCTTCCTTCGTATTAGGAAGGCTTTCGCCGAAGATTTATCTATATCCTCTATTCTTCTAGCTTCGTCTAAAAGACTAGCTGTTAGGGATTCGAGGGTAAACGCCGTAGAATCATGCCTAAGGCTCTGCGTAATATTTATAATATAGCTTCTAAATTCCTTATTAAGGCAATTAAGAATCCATGCTATAAGGATAACTTCTAGAATTTCTATATTATAGGATTTTAAATCCTTATAGATTTCTTTTACCTTATAAAGGTATTTCTTTAAATCGGAGTCCGAGGGACTAAGATTAAAGAGCTGCTTAATAAGCAGATAATTCGACGAAAAGTTCGACGGATTATATAGCTTTTTAAGCTCATCCCACGCTTCTTTAGCATTTTTTAGATGCCGAATTTATATTAAGGGACTATCTTCGACTTAAAGGAATATTATAGATAAAGCCTCCGTAGTCTATATATAATTTGCTTACTCTAGAGCAGTAATAAGCTTTTCTTTTATAAGGATAGCTTCTATCCTTATAGTCTATAAGGTATAATTTAAATTTCCCTTAAGTCTAGTAAATTCATATTCTTTCTATCTACCTATTTTATATAAATTCGGTATTATTTCGTTCGTAGGGATCGAGAAGTCTAGACGGGAGTTTAAGAGCGTAGGAAGGTAAAAGAAGTTAAGGGGAATTTCGAAAGGAATTTTAATTAAATATTTCGACGAGGAATTTCAAAGGTATAAGTAGTTGATTTCCCGGCTTAAAAGGAGTAAGCCGGGCTTATAACCTCTTAAGGTATATAAGCAAAAGCGGAATTTTAGAAAATCAAGGAATTACGTAAGACTACGTAATAGAGGGGAAGAAGGAGTATAAGGTAGGATTTTCAACGGAATTTATTAGTAGTGTATTAGTGTATAGAAGAGGTGTTAAAGTTAATAATCCTCTATCTATCTACTAGCGGACATGCTGTCTTATATAGACAATTATAGCTGAACGGAAGAACCTTTTAGGACTAGATTTAGGCTGCCGTATAGCCCTAAGACTAGGGAATTCTATGATATCTCGAGTAAATCTAGAAGTGTCTTAGTTCTACTAATATTCGTGTTTAGAGGAGGTTGGTCGTGCCGGTGTTCTTAAGAGGTCTTAGCTAGTATTCTAAGCTAGCTCTATTCCTTCGATTCCCGATTATACGATAACCGGCAACCCGTTTAATGCATAATAACATGCAAAATAACGAGCGATTCTTGCTCTATAGGATAAGATTTTATCTATAATTAATATACTACTTATTAGCTTATATAATCGGGAGAGTATATTATAGCTACTTTATTTATAGTAGGAACACCGTTCCTTATAATAGTCTTAACCTAGGCTACTATTAGTAGTCTATTAGTCCGTCGTTCTTATCTACCGTTCTAAATAAGGCTTCGAACTTATTAAGGGCTATAGTTCCTATAAACTTATATATAAGTTCCTATATAAGGTCGAGATACCCGCGCTACTTAACGAGGACCTCTTAGCGTTTCCCCTTACTAACCTTTTTCTAGTATATAGCTTATATCTCCTTAACCTTAAACTTATCCTCTCCCTCTACCTTAATTATAGGCGGTTAAGCGTCCGCTACTTTTTATCTAGGTAGTAGGTTAAAGGAGGCTCTATAAAGGAGGTCTACGTTAATCTTATTATAGACCCCTATTAAGAGACTATTAAGCTTTATAACTTATAGGCTAATAACCCTCTATACTATAAACTTTACGTATAGCTAGTTAAGCTTCTTCTTTAGCCGTGCCGACCTATAGTTATAAAGGTCTAGCTATACCTTATCTCTTACTATAAACCTATTTACTAGGGCCTTAGTCTTATTAGCGTACCGCTCTTAATCTTACGCTACGGCGGCTATCGCGGATTAGTAATAATCTATAGTCTCTTATGGCTTTTATATAAATATAGAGGCGCGGCCCTTTAGTAACGAATTACTATACTACTCTACTACTACGTTTACGGTAAAAGGAACTAGTAAGGGTAGTTTAAAGCTATACGTTATAAAGAAAGAGGCTATCTTAATAGAGGTATATAGTTTACTATTTAACGTAAGTAAGGCTATAGGAAGCTAATAGTCCTAGTCTACTTAATTATAAGCTATAATAGCCTATAAGTAAGCCTATACCTCTTAGTTAACCCTCTTAGGCCCTCCGTTAGTCTATAGGTAATATACTATACTAAGTAGCTATATAATCTAAAGTAGCTAGTATAAGTGCTATTAAAAGCAGCTAGTTTAATTCGATCTTTTATCGCTTATTATAGAGGCTAGCTAGCTATATAAGCGGGCCTAGTACTATAAGAAGCGCTTTATATAAGACTTTATATCTATAGATAGTATTAGCTTTAATACTATAGACTTACTAAGTTAGTCCTTAATTACCTATATATAGCGGTTGCCGCCCTTTATAAGTAAGAGGTCTATTATAAAGTCTATCTATATATATATATAGAACCGGTCGGGTACTAAAAGCTACTTAAGTAGCCCCTTAAGCTATACCCTTTAAATCTTAGTACGGCTATAGATATCGTAGTTATAAAGGAAGCGGCGAACGTAGTACTATAGGAGGGGCTAGTAGAAATCCCTCGCGAGGCCTACTACTATACCCTGCCTACCTAGGTAGCCTATAATACTAAAGTTATAGATAAGCTAGACTAGCTTCCCTTAGAGCTTATTCTATTTATCTAGCTCTAGTAGTCTATCCTTCTCCTTAGCTTCTATAATATACGGCGCGCCCGGTACCTATAGTCTCCCCCGCTAACGTAGGTGCCCTTATAGGTCGATATAATAGTTAGCTACTTATACCTTTAGCTTTAGCTTTAGATTAAGGCATTAAGCGCTAGACTTAACGGCGTAGCGCACGCTCTTATAAGTACGGTCTAAAGACGATATCCTATCTTATAAGCGCTAGAGGACCTTATCTTAGAATACCCGCGCTATACGCGCTCCTAGGCCGGTCTATCCCTCCTTGCTAGGCTAAGGTAAAAGTATAGGGGAAGGCTTATCCGTTAGCGCTACGCCTTCTTTTACTAAGGAAGCTCCTATATAAGTCTATAGCGCTTCTTATAGGATAAGCTATAGATCCTAGGCCTTAATATCCGCTCTCGTTAGCCGGTCTTAATCCCTCTAAGAAAGTATATCTAGGACTATAGAGTCCTACCCTAGCCGGTACTTAATTAAGAAGTTAAAGTATAAGAGATACTCCGCTTAGTGGGCTTACTACTCTAAGAGGTACTAGCGAGTTATAAAATACTCGAGGTTCCTATAGTCTATAAGAACCTCGAAGCTCTTATAGCTCTAGAGCTCCGCTTACTATTATATAAGGTAGCTAATAATTACTAGTATCTCCTTATCGTAAATAGTATAATTCCGCTTTACTAGGGTTAGCTTATAGGAGTAGAATACTACTAGTTACTTCCGCCTATTTACCTCCTAAGAGAGCGTTCCTCTAAGTGCCTAGCCGCTATAGTCTACTTTAACTAACGTAGACCGGTCGAAGTCTTACTAGAGTAGTACTAGGGCTTAAGAGAATAGGTCCTTAAGTATATAGAATACTCCTTCCTATATAGGCCCCTAGTAAAAGGCGGTCTACTTCCTAGTAATCTCGTTTAAGGGTATTATAATATAAGAGAAGCCCTTAATAAATATCTTATAATAGTTCGCGAACTTAAGGAAGCTTTATATACCTATCTATATAGTTAGGGCAGCTTAGTCCTAAATCGCCTAGATCTTTATAGGATCCGCCTATATACTTATACTAGCGTAGATAATAAAGCCTAAGTACTTAACCCTCTTAACCCTAAATTCGTACTTATCTAAGTTAAGGTAGAGCCTATAAAGTTAGAGGCGCTTTAAGACCCTCTATACTTTCTATATATAGTCTTTATAAGAGCTACTCGTATAGATAAGGATATTATCTATATATATAGAGGCGAACTTATCGAGGAAGTCTTAAAGTATATTATTAATATAACGTTAGAAGGTAGTAGGCGCTCCTAAGAGGCCGAAGGGCGTTATAAGCTACTTAAATAAGCTATAGTATATATAGAACGCTGTCTTTTACTTATTACCCTCTAAGATCTATACCTTATAAAACGCCTATTTTATATCTAGCTTTATAAACTACTTTGCCTTTAAAAGGTTATAGAGCGTATCTAAGATTAAGGGTAAGGGGTAGTAGTCTAGCCTTATAATTACGTTTAAAGCCTTATAGTCGTAATAGAACTATATCCTACCCTTTAGTTTATATATAAATAGGACCGGCGCTCTTACTTTAAAGCTACTTACTTAAATAAAACCCTTATCTAGGAGGTCCCTTAGCGTCTTCTTTAATACTAGTAGCTCTATATATAATATACTATATAGTAGTCCGAATAATATAGGTAGTTCTTACCCCTTCTTATTAGTATAAAGTACGATCTTATAGTCTACCCCTAGCTTATATAGGTTAAGCTTATCCGCTTCCTAGGACTTAAATAGCGGTAGGAGGTCGTAAAAGCGCTTTAGTATCTACTACTATAGCTTAGAGGGCGACTTTAGCTTCTTCGCTTAGAGGGCCTTATCGATATCTACTAAGCTAACTACGTAGACCGCTATATTAGCCGCTACCTAGCCTTCCTCCCGCTCTAACTATCGTATAGTTCCTATAAAGATAAAGGTAAGGACTTCTTATACTAAGTATAAAGCTTATATACTTAGTCCTACGCTTATAAAACCGTTATTATAGTAGACCTACTATTATATAGGCTTAAACTATAGCTTCTTTTAATATAGAACTAAGTATAACTCTATATATAATAACTAAGGTTTCCTAAGGATTAAGGGAAACTCTAGTTAAGGGATTATATAGGCTACGATAAGCTTATAGTAACCGTCGACCTTTATAGCTAGCTACGTAATACCCTTAATTACTATACCCTCTATCGCGCTTAAGGCGCCCTTTACTTACCTTAAGGCAATCTTTTCTACTAATACTTATATCTCTTATATAAGCGCCTCGTTAACTACGGCGTAGTACTAGTAGCCTTTATCTATAAGGGCGGCGATAGGTAAAGAATTATTAACTATAGCCTATATTAAAGTAGGCTCCTCTTTTATATAGGCGGATAATTCCTCCTTTTCCTTTACTAGCGCTAGTAATTAAGTATTACGACTACGGCTACTAGGCCGCTAACGGTCGACCGCGTTAAGTATATAACACGGTCTAATAGATAAATAGTCGGCACGACTATTTAATAGATATAGGATCGAGGGGATCGCAAAGATCTAAGTAATCTAGGATTAATAGGATTACTACGCTCTATATAATCTAACGTTAGGGATTATAGCTAGGCCTATAATCTAAGGATAGTCTCTATGGGTATATATAGCTACCTACTTTTACTCCTTTAGATAGATAGCTCTCTAGCTTTTAATATAGATCTTTATTACGATTTTATCTCTAATTTTAATTACTTAGTTATAGTCTATAGTCTACGACCTCCGACTTATTACTAACGTAATATACTTCTTATTACTTAAACCACGCCCTATTATATCTACTAATATAAACCCCTTAATAGGTTTATCCCTTAGGAATAACACCGGTCGTTATATATTAAAAGCTCTTATTTAGTATAATACCGCGTTACTTTAAGCAATATCGTAACTATTAATATACCTATATAGTAAGCTAGATTAACTAACTCTAGAGCTACTATATCGCCTTAGGATATAATGCGCGAGATTATCGCCCTTCGATATAAGGTATAGTTACTTAGGAATAGAGGAGGCAACGGATAAGTTAAGGACCTTAAAGAAGTAGTTAAACTAAAATAGCTAGGACTATTCGACGGTACTTATAGCACGCTTTGAGACTTTCTTACCTAACTTAAGGCCTACTACTAGTTTTACCCTATTAAACTCTCGGACCTAGTTAAAAAGGTACTCTATATAGGAAATTATTTATCTAGAACGGCACTCGCTTAGTTTATGTGACGACCGGTGATATTCCCAAGGGATAAACCTGTCGTGGGGTTTATGTTGGCAGATACAACAGGGCGTGGTCTGAGCAATGATAAGTATGTCACGTTGGTGATGAGTCGGAGGTCGTAGACCGTAGACTGTAACCAGGTAATCAAGTGATCGGAATCAGAGATGAGATCGTGATAGAATCGTAATGATTGTGTTGAAAGCTAAAGAGCTATCTAGTCTAAAGGAGTGGAATTGGGTGTCCTTATATACCCAGTGGTCCTTCGTGGATCATTCAGCGAACGTGATGATCCTGTTCACGGATCGTTGGATCATTGAGACGATCCAATGATCCTGTACATCGTCGTTGGATCATCGAGATGATCCAATGAGCCGGATCGTTGGGATCACCAAGTGATCCAAATGATCCATCACGTGACTTCGCGGGATCCTGTACCCCTCCGTCACGTGTCGGCCTTGTTGAGGGCTGCTTGTGACCAACCGTTGGTCGGGTCGTAACAGTTTAGACCTATTATAAGGGACTTTCTTAATAACTAACTAGCGCGACGAGATAACGAGATAGATAAAGTCTTTGCTAGTTTCTAAGGATTTAAAGAAGCTATTATAAAGGTATTCGGAATAACTAACGAGGAACGAGAAGCCGAATAAAAACTTTAAGAACTCCGATAAAGGATCTTAGTATCGGATTATACTACGAAGTTCCGTTAAGTTACCTTAAAGCTTAATTAAGACGACGAACCTCTTATATTACGATTCTACGACGGGCTTAAGGAAGAAGTTAAGGACGAACTTTATAAGGAAAATCGACCTAATAACCTCTTAGACTATATTACTATAGTAGTATAAATCGACGATAGATAGTATACGCGACGCTAAGAAAAGAAATAAGGAAGAGGAAACTAGAACCCTTCCTATAGGAATAACTTTAACTAACGCGCTAATTATAAGAAGAAGCGCGAAACTCCTATTACCTACGCCTATATAACTAACTTAGGTAGGATAGATCTAGATATAATATAGAAAAGTAAAAGAAAGTGTTTTAACTATAGGAAACTTAAATATTACTCTAAAGAATATAGATAACCTCGTAAGGAGAAGAAAACCTACTAGGTACTAGCCTTAGAAGGTAAGAAATACCTAAACGCTATTAATAGATAAGAACTAAAGTATAAACTCCTTAGTTAGACTATATACTATAATAATAAATATATAGTATACTTAAGCGATAAGAATAGTACCGGATAGTTCCTAAAGCTACTAAAGAAAACCCTTATAATAATATAACGAAGGGATCTTAAAATATAGAAATAAGTTAAATTCGTAGAACTAGAATACCCCTATCTTAAAGGAGTCTCCTAAGACTAGATTAGGAAGAACGGTAAACGATTTTAGGAAGATATACGAAATAAAAATCGATAATAATAATAGGCAGTCTATAAATAATATAATAAAGAAGATATAGATATAGCCCTTATACTTACGAAACTTAGATAATAACCTAAGGAGGAATAATAAAGTATCGACGATATAAGCTCTAAAGAATAAGAAATACCTAGAGAAACGGAAGACGAGAATAAACTTATACTACTACCCTCGCTATTAAGGGAAAATGCTACGATTAGAGAACACGCTTTATACTTCGAAGAATTTAAAGAAATACTTAAAATTAAAACCTAATATATACCTTAAATTCTTATAGAAAACTAATAAGCTATACTAATTCGATATTAACTAGTACTACGCGGAGGAGACTACGCTATAGCTATCGCCGTATTCGATACCTTTATAGCTCTATAACGAGAATAGTAACTATAAGGAGAATTTAGAGACGATCTATAAATACTACTTACTTATAAGTACTATAAGTATATTTTATAGATATTATACGCCTACCTAGATTATATAATATACTTCTAGATAAAGGCACGATACGACGCCTTCCTAGTTAGGTTCGAGGGATAAGTACTTTCGAAACCCTACCTAAGTATAGAACTAGACTACTAGAAAATCGATTAACGCTACCTAAACGACTAAGTTATATTATTAGAACCCGATTATAGTATACTACTTAAATACCGCGATAATTATAGTTTATTAACGAGATATCTTTTAGAGATATATAAAATCTATAAATACGCTAAAATAAAAGAATAGTATAACGCTACTCGCTCTAAGGCATCCGAACCCTTAATCTTCTAAAGACTTATATAACGAGTTAAATATAACGAGGAAGATTATAACGAATATATATACCTAAACTATAGAGTTTATAAATATAAAAAAGCACGAGCATAGTATAAACAATATAATTCTCGCGAAGAGAGATACGAGAAGTGCATGAAAATGCATGAAGGTGAAATTAGGAGTAAGGGGTCGGACAGGCAGGGCAGAGAGATTTGATTCTTGCGGGAGCAGCAATTGCGGCAGGGGAGTGATTGTTGTATTGCCTTAATTGTCCTTCTTTCCTCTATCTAACGCCCCTCTTTATACCCTTCTAGCATCTTAATTAACAAAGAAGATCCTGCTTAAAGAAGCCACTAATGTCCTTTCGACTACCGAGCTTTTTGCCGGTTTTTCCCCTCCTTTCTAGCCGTTGCCAGCACATCCGTCTTATCTCTCGCCACCTCTATAGGAAGCCATCGCCACTTCTGCTTCCCCTTATGCCCCCACCCTCCTTTCTATACCTCTTTTTAGCTCCTTCTTCCTTCTTCTACACCGGGTGTTTTTTAGCTTCCTTGGTCCCTCTTGCTAAGGGATATCTCCGAGAACTGCGAAATCAGGCCACGCTGGGCCTTCTTAGAAGGGAAAAAACCCAATCAAAATAGGGGGCCCTCTAAAGGGAAAAACCTCTTCCTTTTCTTCGGCTATAGACGTCACCTTCTCGTACGTGCTATTAGCTCCTCTCGTAGACTCTTAAGGCGGGCCTCTAAGGACAGCTTCTCTCGAACGTCTTCTAGCCCTATTTACTGTAAAAAGACAGCTAGCTTCTACTTCGGCAGGGGCTTCGTAAGACCGTCGGCTTTCATTAATGCCGTTAGAACCCAACGGACGGAAATAAGTCCCCTTTAGACCTCTTAGCGTAACCAATGCTAGTGGATATCGATATGCCGTAGCCGGGTCAACAGCTTGCTGTTTTCCGTAAGAATTCGTATAGTCTACGTGTTATCGCATTCTATAGCTAATGGGGTCGGAATTTGCAGTCGTAGAGATATTAATAGCCGGCTAAGGAAAATCGCTTCTTTTAACGCTTCTAAAAGAGCTAGTAGCTCTGCCTCCGTACTAGAAGTCGTAACGGTGGCCTGCTTCGAAGCTCTCTAAGCAATGGTTCCTCTAAAAAGGGACATAATATACCCTTATGAGCTCTTTCTATCTAAGGAATTGTCCGCAAAGGACGAATCGCTCGAATAAAGGAAGATTTCGGCAGCTTGTTTCCTTCCCTGCCCTCCTAGGCGCAGACTATATAATCTCGTTAAATAGAGATAAAGGATAGCTCTGTCTGCTGCTTCTTAATGCCTAGGGCTAGGATTCTGGTTATGCCTAGCTAGCCGGGAGACCGTAAAAGAGATATCCGGTCTAGTAGAAATAGCTGAAAAAAGCAGGGAGCCTACCTTCTATTGGTATTGGTGTTTCTCTTGCTCCCTAGCTTGAAAGGACGGATCAGGCAAAAGCTCTTCGTCTAACATAGGCGTAGAGGGAAGCTTCTTATCGAGGGAATTAGGGAGGAATTTATAAGCGACCTTATTAATATAGGCGTCCTAGGTAAGCTAGATAGTCCGTTAGGACCTATTCCTAAGGATTCGTATCCCTAGGAACCACTTTAGCTCCCCTAGCCTAGTCATCTTATACCTTTATTGTAGGCCTTTTATAGCCTCCCTAGCAGTTGCTTCTTCCTCTTTCGGGTAGGCCTAGATAATGTCGTCGACGTAGAAGAAGACCGTGATTTTACCCTTCTGCATTATACACGGTTCCTAAGGGACTTTCTTAAAGCCTAGGGCTTCGAGGGAACCTATTAAATGCTGTTGCCAAAGAAGGGGTGATCTTCGTAGTCCGTATAGAGCTTTCCTAAGCCGTAGAACCTTTCCTGGCTGTTGGAAGCCTAGTAGAAGGCGCATATAGACAACTTCTTCTTCTTCCTCGAGTAGACAGTTAATAAAGGCGTTGACTGCATCTATCTATTCGAGCTCGAGGTCGAATTCTGCTGCTATAGCTATAAGGGTCCGAAAAGATATCCCTGCTAGGGTAGTTGCCCTAGTAGGAAGATCCCCTTTTTCCTGTTAATTCCCATAGACAACTAGCCGGGCTTTGCACTTTTAAAGGAAGCCGTGTTTATTAGTCTTATAGATAAAAACCCACTTGCAGCCAAGGACCTGTTTTCCTCTTGCCTTTTCCTTAAGGACCTCTTCGAAAGACCCTATCTCTTCGTGTGAGGCTAGGTGGTCTTTCTAGGCCTGGAAAAACTGGTCTCTAAAGGGGTGTTTTTCTAGCTGCTTCTAGTTTGCTGGTGGGTCCGTGAGGTCTCTTTTATGTACCTTCCTTGCTGATAGCTATGGCTTGAAGAGCCGGCCTGCTGTGAACGCTCCGTGGGAACCGTCTTCTATTGGCGTTGGGTAGAAGTCGGAAAAACGATCGAAATAGGGGAGAAACTGGTCTTCTTTCGTATCGGGCCCTATACCTTCCTTTGCTTCTCGAAGCAGGGATAAAAAGGCAGCCGGGTAATCCTTCGAGAGAGGTGCCTTTCCTACCCCCTTAGGGTTCGAGACGGGAAGACTAACTAAAAAAGCTGCTTCTAGATCTTCTTCTTGTTCCGTAAGAGGAGGCGTAGGGAGGTAGGCGTATTCTAGCTCTACCGCTTTCCTATAGTCTCCTTCTTCGTCTAGATTATTTGATCTAGCAGCTTCCTCTTCGAAGTCGGCGTTATCCTCGACTACTTCGACGTCGGTTTCTTCTTCCGTTTCCTCGTCTAGGACCTCTTCTTAAGACTGTTGGGAAGGGGGGATTTAAATCTTCTAAATTAGCTAACGTTGAGAGAGTAAGAGGGGCTGTTGATCCCTCTTTCCGTCGAAGAAGCTAGATTCGTCGAAAATTACATCCCTAGTCGAAATAACCTTCCGTAGAAGAGGAATCTAGATCCGGAAGATATTCGTAGAATTATAACTAACGAGGTAACTAACAAAGGCTCTAGGATTAAGCTTTCTTTTCTTCTTCCTTTTTAGCTATGCATCGGCAGTTATAGCGTATGCCTTATAGCCGTAGGCACGAAGGTGGGCTAGCGAGGCCCTCTTCTTCGTAAAGAGCTCGAGGGGGGATTTCTAGTCTGTTCCTTAGTTTAGTCCCCTAGGGTCCTTTGGGTCCCTTAGGGTCTGGTTTCGTAGGTAATAGGCGGTCTCAACGACTTCCCTCTAAAGGTCGTGGGGAAGCCTCGCAGTAAGTCTCATCGTACGGGCCCTTTCTATTACAGCACCCCCTGATCTTTCTGCCCCTCCGTTCTAGGCCTAGGTATTCGGTGCTGACGGGAGGGGTAAAATGCCCCTTTTTCGAAGCTAATTTAAGATATCCTTCGTAAATAGCTCTCCGTTAGACCGTATCTTCTTTACCTCGTAGCCAAAGTAGGATTTCATCTAGTTAACGAAGTCCCGGAGGGCAGACTAGTTATGCTTACTTAGGTAGGTCCGTAAGAAATAGGGGAAAACCATCCCTAAAAAGGCGTCTGTGAAAAACATTACCCTGACGAAGCTTTCCTGATCCCTAGAGACGTCGGTCCAGTCGACCTAAATTTCCTTACACGGCTAGTCCGGCCGTAAAGGCGTTCGTCTAGAAATTCGTCTCCTAGTCTTTCCTTGGCCGCAGTGTTCGCATTCGACGGTCTTTGGTCCCCTTATTCGTACGCCCTATTGTTGTCCTAGCTTATGTAAAGCTAAGGGGCCCGGGTGACCAAGTCGTGCGTGCCAAAGAATGCCGTCTCCTTGGGCTGCCGGAAGAGGGTCCTTTATAGTAGACCTATTCCTCCTAGCAGGGAAAGCTGACTTCTCGAGTGGTTCCTTCCTAAGGATAGGTCGGAATTCGAGAATAAATTGACCGAATTTTTCCTCGATAAGCCTAATAGTCTGATTCTTCTAGACTAGCCTCGTAGGCTTAGACGTCGTATCCTAGAAGATTCCTTCCTCTCGAAGAAGGCGGAAGGAAATCAGGCTCGTTGAAAATCGAGGGCAAAAAGCTACCCTTTTTCGTCGAAGAATTCGTATAGACCTATTAGGTAATTTTATCGTGAAATTCACCCTTCCGTACCCCTCTATCCGTACGGTTAATTCCCCGGCAATAAGGTATTCCCTCCGTGCCTTCTTAAAGGACCGGAATCGTAAGAGTGTATTGCAGATGTCGAGGGAAGCACTAGAGTTAAGGATAGCTGATTTTCGTAGGGGATAATCGGAGGGCTCTAACGGTTGGTCTTAGCCTTATTAATCCGTAGGGAAGATAAAGGCCGGATTTGCTATACCAACGATTTTTCCTCGAATTTACGGCTCGAATAGGGGCAGCGGCGTTAGTTGCTATTTCTTAGCAACCCGAATCTCGTCTATCTTCTTCTGCAACGAGGGGTCCTCCTTAAGAGATTATTATACTATTTCTCGTAGCCTCTTTAAAGGGTTGACTCCTTTGGGTCGGTTTTCCTCGAAGACCTGCCAGCAGTCTTCCAGCCGATAGGGCTTTTTGCATGCTTGGTAGGTAGGTCGATTCCTTCTCGTACGTTGTCTCTTCGAGGAATCCTCGTCCCGGTCCGGAAGGTCTGCTTGAAAACCCCCCCTTTTTACCCCTTATTGCTGATGTTAACGAGGTTCGATTTCGACTAGTTCCCTGATTTTTCGACTAACGGACTGAAAGGTCTATTGGGGGACTAGTCGGGCCGGTCTGACTGACGGGACCGGGGCCGGGCCCGGAGCAAGAGGCGGAGCCGGGGGGCCTAGGCCGCAGCTGCAGTTGACGACGACGTTGAGGCTCTCGAGGGAGGAGGAGCCGAAGGAGCAACAGCCGCAGCAGCAGCAGCGGGAGCCGTAGCAACAGGGGCTACAGCAGCTGCAGGGGCAGCAGGTCGAGCCGTCTGGGTCGAGTGCTGGCCACGAAGGAACAAGACTACTTGTTGTTGCACTCTAGCAGCCTCTTCGTCTAGTTCCCGGCTAGCTTCTCGAAAGATAGTCGAGTAACCGTTACTAATAGGCTTTATTAGCAGAGATATATCCCGTAGCTACTGGCCGGAAAGAGCTTCTATGAGGAAGTATTAATTAGCTTCCTCGAGGATTTCTTCCTACTTAGCTAGCCACGAAGAAGCTAGCAGGTTCCTAGCAGAAAAAGCTCCTAGGTGGGCCGTATAGGTCTTCCTAATACGGTCAGTTATATAGCCCCTCGAGGGAGCTGTCGAGGTCTCGAGCTTTAAAAGCCACTGCCTAGGAGTCTCTTCCTCTCGAAGAGTGATTAGCTTTGCGGCACTAACGGATTCCGTTATCGCCGTGCGTGCAGTAGTTAGCAACTTCGTCTCGTAAAGGTATTCCTTACGGTGACTCTCGTAGTCACCTAAGGCAGCAGAAAAAGCTCTCTGTTATGCAGAGGTTAGCTCGGAGAAGAGGGTAGCTCCCTCTGCAAAGTCCGTTGCCCTAGGACGAAGAGGGGGCTCGAGAGGGTCCTGCTTGTCAGAGAAGACTAAATTGTGGATGGTTCTGTCCACCCGAGCCCGTAGCTCCTTTACCCACTTATCCCAATCTTAGGGCTCTGTAAGAATCGTCCTACGGACCGTAGGGGTGGCAGAGTCGTTTTTCGACATCGTTGCGGAAGAGGGGGGGCAGAAAAGTCGGTTAAAAATCGGCTTTTCTAGTAAGAGGGGTAAAAGGAAGCTACGAGGGGTGCAAGAAAGGTGCCTTTTATAGCAGCCGGAAGGTATAGGAATACTATTCCTCCCGGGCTTATAACTCTCGCGAAGAGAGATGCGAGAAGTGTATGAAAATGCACGAAGGTGAAATTGGGAGTAAGGGGTCGGATAGGCAGGGCAGAGAGATTTGATTCTTACGGGAGCAGCAATTGCGGTAGGGGAGTGATTGTTGTATTGCCTTAATTGTCCTTCTTTCCTCTATCCAACGCCCCTCTTTATACCCTTCTAGCATCTTAATTAACAAAGAAGATCCTGCTTAAAGAAGCTACTAATGTCCTTTCGACTACCGAGCTTTTTGCCGGTTTTTCCCCTCCTTTCTAGCCGTTGCCGGCACATCCGTCTTATCTCTCGCCACCTCCATAGGAAGCCATCGCCACTTCTACTTCCCCTCATGCCCCCACCCTCCTTTCTACACCTCTTTTTAGCTCCTTCTTCCTTCTTCTACACCGGGTGTTTTTTAGCTTCCTTGGTCCCTCTTGCTAAGGGATATCTCCGAGAACTGCGAAATCAGGCCATGCTTCGCGATAATAATAGTGCACTAAAAGATTATTAGTAATACGTACGGAGGCTATAGGCCGTATTTAACTAAGGGAGAATTAATATAAAAATACTACGTATAAAATAGAAAGATATAGAATAAAAACTCGACCTTTAGTACGAAAACGAATAGAATTATAAAGCATAGTACGCAATTAACTACGAAGTAGTATAATATAAACGATATAGCGTTAAGAAATAAGAAATCTTCGATTAGCTATAAGAAATTAGTCTCTTAAGCCCCGATACGATACTATGCGACGAAAATATAAAGAAACGATATTAATAATAAATTAAAGAAGAATACCTAAATAAAACGAATAAGGACTAAGTAAAAAATAAGGTACGCTATCTATAAAAGGGCTATAGACTAGCACGATATAATAAGATCTAAGGACCCTATATATAGCAACGGTAAGCTATAGTAACTAAATAGTATTAGATATCTAAATCGCGGGATATTACGCGCGTATACTTTTAGATTATAGCGCGATAAGTAATTATATTTTACCTAGAGTCGTTAATCGTTACCGACTTATATAGAGATATAAGTAAGATCTATATAAACTTATAAATATCGAAGGAGAGGCCTTTAACTATAATAACGGAATTATTAATATAGAGATTAATTACCTTAATATTAATATCTAGGGCTACGACGAATAAGTTAACTTTAATATTATAGATATTAAAGAACACGACCTTATATTAGGGCTTCTATAGCTATAGGAGAGCAACCTATTAATTAACTAGAAAACTAGCTAGCTACGTTAGAACGAGGATATAAGTTTCTAGGACTAGTAGATTTAGAAGAAAGCGAAATTTTACGATAATTTAGCTACTAAATAGAATAAAAGGGATAACCGTTTAAGTAAATTATTACGGGCTTTAGCAATATAAACGAAAATAATAACCGAACCGGCGGATATAATAAAATCGACTAATAAGACCTACGTACTAACTAACACGGCTATATAACCTAGCATCTAATATAAATAGAATAAAGGATATAATATAAAGATCCGAAGAGTTATTACTACTTTAAGGAAAGACCTTAAATAAATCGATAAAGAGCTTAAGTTAAGAGAAAATAGCTCTTAAAAGAAAGAATAAAGCCTATAAGATAGAATAAAGAACATCCCCTAAGAATACTAGAAATATAATAAACTCTTTAAGGAAGAACTTAAGATAGGGTTACCTAAATATAGCTAATAGGACTACGAAATTTATCTTAAGGATAGAATAACGCCGACGTTCTATAAGATCTATAACCTAAACGAAAAGTAACTATAAACGCTACGCGACTACCTCGACGAGAATCTATAAAAAGGATATATATAAATATTAATATCCGAAGTAGGCTACCTAGTTATATTTATTCTAAAGAAAAACGGTAAACTACGACTAGTTATAAACTATAGACGCTTAAACGATATTATAATAAAGGACCGAATACTATTACCGCTTATATCGGAACTATAAGATCGACTATATAGTAAAAAATAGTTTATAGCCCTCGACCTTAAAGGCGCCTATAACTTAATACGTATAAAAAAGGGATACGAATAAATAATAGCCTTTAGAACGAAATTTAGACTATTTAAATATCTAGTAATACTATTTAGACTTATAAATATACTAGCTACCTTTTAACGGATAATTAATAACGTCCTACGCGAATACTTAGATATCTTTATAGTAGTATACTTAGATAATATCCTAATCTTCTCGGATACCTTAGAAGAATATAAGGAACACGTTTATAAGGTACTCCGCGTACTTTAGAATACGAAGTTATTAGTTAAACTAAAGAAAAGTAAGTTTTATATATAGGAAGTAGACTTCCTTAGATATACGATCTTACTAAGAGAGATATAAATATAATAAGATAAGATTAACTTAGTTAAAGAATAGCTAACGCTAAAGAACGTTAAGGACGTATAAAGTTTCCTAGGATTTATAAATTACTACTAACGATTTATTAAAGATTTTAGAAAGATTATAGCACTACTATATAACTTAACGAAGAAGGAAAAAGAATTTATATAGGACGATAAAGCTAATAAAGCTTTCGATTATATTAAGACTATAATTATATAAGAACTAGTCTTAACTACCTTTAATTTAGAACGATAAATCGAACTTAAAACCGATATATTAGACTTTACTTTAGGAGTATAAATCGGATAAAAAGATAATAAAGGAAGACTACGACTAATTATATTCTATTCGAAGAAGCTATATAGCGTAGAACTTAATTACCTTATCTACGATAAAGAATTCCTTATAATTATTTAAGCTTTTAAGGAATTTCGATACTACCTTCTTAGAAGTAAGTATAAAGTTAAGGTTTATATAGATTATAAAAACATCTTATACTTTACAATAATATAATAGTTAAATAGACGATAGATCTAATAGGCCGAATATTTATTAGAATTCGACTATAAAATAATCTATAGAAAAGAAATAGAAAACGGTCGAGCTAATGCCCTTAGTCGACGAAGTAACTACGATATAGGAGCACCTATAGCGAAAGGACAGCTCTTAGAAATCAACGAAAACGGGAACTACTAGTAACGATAGCTAAATATAATATTTAAAGTATAACCCGATAACTCGATATATTAAAAGATCCTAAAATAGATAAAAGAATATAAAGTACTAAACGGATATAATATAGAATATTTAGAAGTTCTAATATATAAAAATAAAATCTAGATATTACTAGAATTATAAGATAAAGTTATATAAGATATATACGAATATCTAATATATAGATACTAAGGAATCCGAAGAATAATAGAACGGATTAAACGATAATATAACTTCCTATAGCTTAAAGAAGTAGTACGATAAGTTATTAAAGAATATAAACTTTATATACGAAGTAAAGCTAAACGATATAAATTATATAGAGAATTATAACCGCTATTAGTACTAGAGAAACTATAGGATTTAATAGCTTTTAACTATATTATAAAGCTACTACCGTTAAAAGAACCTATAACTAACGTTAAGTATAATAGTATATTCGTTATTACCGATAGACTAACGAAGTATAGATACTTCTTACTATATAAAGAAGCAAGCAATATAGAAGAGCTAGTATATATATTCCTACGAATAATTATTAGCAATTACGGACTACTAAATAAGATTATCTCTAATAGAGGAAGTATATTTATAGCTAAGTTTTAGTAAGCTCTTATAGTATAATTAGGGACGAAATATAAGCTTAGTATAGCTTATTACCTATAAATAGATAGATAAACGGAACGACTTAACTAAACGCTTAAATAATATTTACGATACTATATTAGCTACGAATAAAACGATTAAGTTAAATAGCTATTAATAGCGCAACTAGCCTATAATAGCTTAGTTACGGAAATAACTAAGCTCTTACTAGTATACGCTAATTACGGATATAACCTAGAAGTATTTAAGGTTACTCGATAAGGACTATAAGCGGAACGAGCGATACTATAAGTAGATTAGCTATAAAAATTATATAAAGAAATATAATAAGAACTTTAATTCGTTAGAGAACGAATGTCTACTTACTATAATCGGAAAAGATTATAGGGACTAATCTTTCGAGAGGGAGATATAGTCTACCTTATACGACGAAATATTAAAATAAAACGACTAAGTAATAAATTAGATTTTAAGAAACTTAGACCGTTTAAGGTTAAGAAAACTATTTTAAAAGTTAACTACGAACTTTTACTACTAATAATAATATAAATATACCCGATATTTTATATCTTATTATTAGAACTAGCGCTACGAAACGTAAAACTATAGGGAAAAATTAAAGTTAATAATAATTAAGAATATAAAGTAGAATAAATACTAGATATAAGAAAATAAGGTTAGTAATAAGAGTACCTTATTAAGTAGAAGGGATACGGACTAAAGGAAAATACCTAGGAACTACTTAAGCACTTAACCTACTATAGCTCTTTACTTCGATAATTTTACTAGAAGGTTTAGGAGGGATTAAAAGACTAAGATCCGTAAACTCCTTACTAATACCGAATAAGGACTAATTCGCTTTATTAGGAACGCCTAACGATTATAAGTTATTTACTACCTAATACTTATACGCATCGAGCGTAGGCAAAACGCTATCCTCGGTATCTACTTCTTAGATACTACGACGAAATAACTTAGAACTCTTTTCCTTTATACGATTCCGAATCTTCTAGATATAAGCTAAACGATTAACGGCGATAGATATTTACGACTAAAGGTTCGTAAGCTATACCTAAAGCTCTAATAAGGCTTCCCTAGCTTCCTCCTCTTTAGAATATAGCCTATACTACTCCGCTAATAATTTAGTTACTAAAAGAAATACGTTAGCTACTACGCATAGAAAGAATTAGAAAATACCTATAAGAAGAGGCTACTAAAACACTATTATAATAGGGACGACTACTAGCAATATAATTATTATAGCGCGAAGAATTTTCGGCTATCCGATAATTCGTCTTCTTTGCCTTAAAGCATTAAGTGCATAGTATATTAGTAGGATCTCTACTTAAATCGATATATTCGGCAAGAGTAGCGCGCTTAGAGGCTTTTCGGAAACGATTTTTTAGTATACGACTAGATATACTATTAGCAGTATATCCTAAAAAGATAAAGAAATAAGGAACGATATACTTACGCACGACGCAATAAGGATATATTTATATACAGCGGCTAAGGCAGCTATAGTAGGTCTTATAGATAAGACTAAAAGGAGGGGAGATATCGTATTACGACCACGGCTACTAGGCCGCTAACGGTCGACCGCGTTAAGCACGTAATACGGTCTAACGGATAAATAGTCGGCACGACTATCTAATAGATATAGGATCGAGGGGATCGTAGAGATCTAAGTAATCTAGGATTAATAGGATTACTACGCTCTATACGATCTAACGTTAGGGATTATAGCTAGGCCTATAATCTAAGGATAGTCTCTATAGGTATATATAGCTACCTACTTTTACTCCTTTAAATAGATAGCTCTCTAGCTTTTAATATAGATCTTTATTACGATTCTATCTTTAATTCTAATTACCTAGTTATAGTCTATAGTCTACGACCTCCGACTTATTACTAATATAATATACTTCTTATTACTTAGACTACGCCCTATTATATCTACTAATATAAACCCCTTAATAGGTTTATCCCTTAGGAATAACACCGGTCGTTATATTAGGGCTCTAGAGCCTATCTTTACTCTAGAGCTACTCTTTTTCCTTTAGGCCTAAGGGAGCGGAGTCCTTTTTATTGTTTAAGGTAAGGAGCGGTTCTATCTTCGCTACTTAAACTACTATAGGCCGCTTAGCTAAAAAGAAGGGGCATTTTAATATAAAGTATATAAACGCGCCGTAATATAGATAGCGGCCGTTAGCCTTCCTTTTCCTAATTTCCTCGCTTATTACTTACTTCGCCCGCTACTTAGAAAGCGGGATAGTATAGGGGATATTTAAAGACGACTTCTTACTACGTTTAGCTTAGTCTATATAGGTAGCTAATATTAAGGTATCTCCGTTAGTATCGATAGTTAGCTATTCCTCTTATAGAGGGGCGGTAATCCTATTACCGCTATATAGCGTACGCTTATAAAGCTTTTAAAAACGCAGCGTTTACTTATAGCCCTATACTACCTTTATTAACTAGCTTATATACTCGCTATAGTTAGTAGGTATAATTATAAGGATAAGTAGTTCTTATAGGGCTAGTATAATTAAGTTCTATAACTATATAAGCTTTACGCTATCTTCTTATACTATAGTTCCCGCCGCTTATAAGAGCGTCTCTTTAAAGTTAGGGAGGAATTCGCTAAAGGTCTACCTATCCCTCTACTTAAGGGTCTATAGCCTATCCTATACCTTCTCCCGCTCTTATACGTTGCCGAACGTATATATAAGGTATTAAAAGAAGTCCTATAAGTTACGTTTACTTTTAGGGCCGCCCTTATCTTAGAATCTAGAGATCCGCTATATCTAGGGCTCTAGTAGCGTATAGAGGAGTAAATACTACGCTATATTACGATAGCTGTTTAGGCCCTATTTCTTATTTATTATAAACTTCGTTTATAGCCGGCTAAGAAAGAAGTAGAAGGACTTAGGCTTACCGTCCTAAGTTAGCTAGGGAAGCGGCTTCTATATCGATAGTACCGCTACCGTAACCGGTATTACTAAGGTTATAGGGGTTAACGCTAGTCTTATAGATAGCTCCCTTAGTATAGTAAGAACCTCGTTCTTCTCGCTAGCCGTCGCGCTTTTAATCGCTTTTAGGATAGCTATAATACTTCCTATCCGCCTAAGGGGTAGCGGGGTAATCCCTTAAGGAAGCGGCACCCTTTTTAAAGAGATATTTATTAGATCTATTAGTTAATAGCTTATACTATTACGGAGTAAGTAGAGGCGTATATATAGGTACCGTTTATAGGATAATATTAATAAGCTATATAGAGCTCTTTTATACGCGGCTAGCCCGCCCCTATACTTATAGGATCCGGCCCTCTATACGTAACTATATAGCTTAGGCCGCGGCCTAAGCCTATTACCTATAATAGTTAAAGACTCTTATAATAGGTCTATACGAATTCTTTAACGAAAAAGGGTAGCTTTTTACCCTTAATTTTTAACGAGCTTAATTTCCTTTTACCTTCTTTAAGAGGAAGGAATCTTTTAGAATATAATATCTAAGCTTACGAGGCTAGTTTAGAAGAATTAGATTATTAGGCTTATCGAGGAGAAATTCGGTTAATTTATTCTCGAATTCTAACCTATTATTAAGAAGGAATCTCTTAAGAAGTTAGCTTTCCCTACTAAGAGGGTAGGATCTAAGGACCCTCTTCTAGTAGCCTAAGGAGATAGCATTCTTTAGTACGTATAACTTAGTTACCTAGGCCCCCTAGCTTTATATAAGCTAGGCTAATAATAGGGCGTACGAATAAAGGGCCTAAAGACCGTCGAATACGAATACTACGGCTGAGGAAAGACTAGGAGACGAATTTCTAGACGGACCCTAATACGGCCGGACTAGCTATATAAGGAAATTTAGGTCGATTAGACCGACGTCTCTAAGGATTAGGAAAGCTTCGTTAAGGTAATGTTTTTTATAGATCTTAAGGTATATAAGCAAAAGCGGAATTTTAGGGAATTAAGGAATCACGTAAGACTACGTAATAGAGGGGAAGAAGGAGTATAAGGTAGGATTTTCAACGGAATTTATTAGTAGTATATTAGTATATAGAAGAGGTGTTAAAGTTAATAATTCTCTATCTATCTACCAGCGGACATACTATCTTATATAGATAATTATAGCTGAACGGAAGAACCTTTCGGGACTATATTTAGGCTGCCGTATAGCCCTAAGACTAGGGAATTCCGTGATATCTCGAGTAAATCTAGAAGTGTCTTAGTTCTACTAATATTCGTGTTTAAAGGAGGTTAGTCGTGCCGGTGTTCTTAAGAGGTCTTAGCTAGTATTCTAAGCTAGCTCTATTCCTTCGATTCCCGATTATACGATAACTAGCAACCCGTTTAATGCATAATAATATGCAAAATAACGAGCGATTCTTGCTTTATAGGATGAGATTTTGTCTATAATTAATATACTACTTATTAGCTTATATAATCGGGAGAGTATATTATAGCTGCTTTATTTATAGTAGGAACACCGTTCCTTATAATAGACGCTTTTTTAGGGATAGTTTTCCCTTATTTCTTACGGACCTACCTAAGTAAGTATAACTAGTCTACCCTTTAAGACTTCGTTAACTAGATACAATCCTACTTTAGCTACGAGGTAAAGAAAATACGGTCTAACGGAGAGCTATTTACGAAGGATATCTTAAATTAGCTTCGAAAAAGGGGTATTTTACCCCTCCTATTAGCACCGAATACCTAGGCCTAGAACGGAGGGGTAGAAAGATTAAGGGGTGCTATAATAGAAAGGGCCTATATAATAAGACTTACTATAAAGCTTCTATACGACCTTTAAAGGGAAGTCGTTAAGACCGCCTATTACTTATAGAACCGGACCCCTAGGGACCCTAAGGACCTTAGAAAACTAAACTAAGGAATAGACTAGAAATCCCCCCTCGAGCTCTTTACGAAGAAGAGGGCATTACTAGCCTACCTTTATGCCTACGGCTATAAGGCATACGTAATAACTACCGATATATAGCTAAAAAGGAAGAAGAAAAGAAAGCTTAATCCGAGAGCCTTTATTAGTTACCTCGTTAGTTATAATTCTACGAATATCTTCTAGATCTAGATTCCTCTTCTACGAAAGGTTATTTTAACTAGGGATATAATTTTCGACGAATCTAGCTTTTTCGACGAAAAGAGGGATTAATAGCCCCTCTTACTCTCTTAACGTTAGCTAATTTAGAAGATCTAAATCCCCCCTTCCTAATAGTCTTAAAAAGAGGTCCTAGATAAGGAAATAGAAGAAGAAACCGATATCGAAGTAGTCGAAGATAACGCCGACTTCGAAGAAAAGGAAGCTACTAGATTAGATAATCTAGATAAAGAAGGAGACTATAGGAAAGCGGTAGAGCTAGAATACGCTTACCTCCCTATGCCTCCTCTTACGGAATAAGAAGAAGATCTAGAAGTAGCTTTTTTAGTTAGTCTTCCCGTCTTAGCCCCTAAGGGGGTAGGAAAGGCACCTCTCTTAAAGGATTACCCGGCTGCCTTTTTATCCCTGCTTTAAAAAGCAAAGGAAGGTATAGGGCCCGATATAAAAGAAGACTAACCTCTCCCTTATTTTAATCGTTTTTCCGACTTCTACCTAACGCTAATAAAAGACGGTTCCTATAGAGCGTTTATAGCAGGCCGGCTTTTTAAGCTACTATTAATAAGGAAGGTATATAAAAGAGACCTCCCGGACCTACTAGTAAACTAAAAGTAGCTAGAAAGACACCCCTTTAGAGACTAGTTTTTCTAGGCCTAGAAAGACTACCTAACCTTATACGAAGAGATAGGGTCTTTCGAAGAGGTCCTTAAGGAAAAGGTAAGAGGAAAATAGGTCCTTAGCTATAAGTAGGTCTTTATCTATAAGACTAATAAATATAGCTTCCTTTAAAAGTATAAAGCCTAGCTAGTTATCTATAGGAATTAATAGGAAAAAGGGGATCTACCTACTAGGGCAACCACCCTAGTAAGGATATCTTTTCGGACCCTTATAGCTATAGTAGTAGAATTCGACCTCGAACTTAATTAAATAGATATAGTTAACGCCTTTATTAACTACCTACTTAAGGAAGAAGAAGAAGTTATCTATATACGCTTTCTACTAGTCTTCTAATAGCTAGGAAAGGTTCTATAGCTTAGGAAAGCTCTATACGGACTACGAAGATTACCCCTTCTTTAGCAATAGCATTTAATAGGTTCCCTTAAAGCCCTAGGCTTTACGAAAGTCCCTTAGGAACTATATATAATATAGAAGGGTAAAATCATAGTCTTCTTTTACGTCGACGATATTATCTAGGCGTACCTAAAAGAGGAAGAGGCTACTGCTAAGGAGGCTATACGAGGCCTATAATAAAGGTATAAGATAACTAAGCTAGGGGAGCTAAAGTAGTTCCTAGGGATATAAATCCTTTAGAATAGGTCCTAACGGACTATCTAGCTTACCTAAGACGCCTATATCGATAAGGTCGCTTATAAATTCCTCCTTAATTCCCTTAATAAGAAGCTTCCCTCTACGCCTATATTAGACGAAGAGCTTTTACCTAATCCGTCCTTTTAAGCTAGGGAGTAAGAGAAATACTAATATTAATAAAAGGTAGGCTCCTTGCTTTTTTTAGCTATTTCTACTAGACCGGATATCTCTTTTACGGTCTCCTAGCTAGCTAGGCATAACTAGAATCCTAGCCCTAGGTATTAAGAAGTAGTAGATAAAGCTATCCTTTATCTCTATTTAATAAGATTATATAGTCTACGCCTAAGAGGGTAGGGAAGGAAATTAGCTGCCGAAATCTTCCTCTATTCGAGCGATTCGTCCTTTATAAATAATTTATTAAATAGAAAGAGCTTATAAGGGTATATTATATCCCTTTTTAGAGGAACTATTGCTTAGAGAGCTTCGAAGTAAGCTACCGTTACTATATTAAGCACGGAGGCAGAGCTACTAGCTCTTTTAAAAGCGTTAAAAGAAGCGATTTTCCTTAGTAAGCTACTAATATCGTTATAACTATAAATTTCGTCCTTATTAGCTATAGAATATAATAATATATAGACTATACGAATTCTTATAGAGGAAAATAGTAAGCTATCGACCCGGCTATAGTATATCGATATCTACTAGTATTAGTTACGCTAAGAGGTCTAAAGGGGACTTATTTCTATCTATTAGGTTCTAATAGTATCGATAAAAGCCGATGGTCTTACGAAGCCCCTACTAAAGTAGAAGCTAGCTGTCTTTTTATAGTAAATTAGGCTAGAAGACGTTTAAGAGAAGCTATCCTTAGAAGCCCGCCTTAAGAGTCTACGAGAGGAGCTAATAGCACGTAGGAGGAAGGAGACGTCTATAGCTAAAGAGAGGAATTAGGACTTATCCTAAAGGAGGGCCCCTAGCTTAATTAGGACTTATTCTTCTTAAAGGCCCCCTTTTTAGGGACTTATCCTTAGAGAAGCCCCCCTTTCTTATAGGACTTAATTTCCTCCTATAAGGAACGGTGTTCCTACTATAAATAAAGCAGCTATAATATACTCTCCCGATTATATAAGCCAATAAGTAGTATATTAATTATAGACAAAATCTCATCCTATAGAGCAAGAATCGCTCGTCATTTTGCATGTCATTATGCATTAAACGGGTTGCCGGTTATCGTACAATCGGGAATCGAAGGAACAGAGCTAGCTTGGAATGCTAGCTAAGACCTCTCAAGAACACCGGCACGACCAACCTCCTTTAAACACGAATATCAGTGGAACCAAGACACTTCCAGATTTACTCGAGGTATCACGGAATTCCCCAGTCTTAGGGCTATACGGCAGCCTAAATCTGGTCCCGAAAGGTTCTTCCGTTCAGCTACAATTGTCTATATAAGACAGCATGTCCGCTGGTAGATAGATAAAGAATCATAAACTTCAACACCTCTTCCACACACTAATATACTACCAATAAATTCCGTTGAAATTCCTACCTTATACTCCTTCCTCCCCTCTATCACGTAGTCTTACGTGATTCCTTGATTTCCCAAAATTCCGCTTTTGCTCATATACCTTAAGACCTCCTTAGGCCCCTTTTTCCTAAAGTAGGTCTAAAAGAGCCCGGGGCTAAAACCCGGATTTCTTAAGTAAGGGAGAAGTATAGAGCTAAGAACCTCCTCTATACGCTTACTAGCCCGAAGCCGTATTAGCTATGCCCTTAAGGGGCAGGCTATAGCTAAGGGGGTATATCGCGAAGCGTAGCTTAATTTCGTAGTTCTCTAAGATATCCCTTAGTATAAGGGACCTAGGAAGCTAAAAACACCCGGTATAAAAAATAGGTTTTAAAAAAGGAGCTAAAAAGAGGTATAGAGAGGAGGGTAAGGGTAAGAGGGGAAGTAAAAGTAGCGATAGCTTCCTATAGAGGTAGCGAGAAATAAGATAGATATGCTGGTAACGGCTAGAAAGGAGGGGAAAAACCGGTAAAAAGCTCGGTAGTCGAAAGAATATTAGTAGCTTCTTTAAGTAGGATCTTCTTTATTAATTAAGATAGTAAATAGATATAAAAAGGGGCGTTAGATAGAGGAAAGAAGGATAATTAAAGCAATATAATAATTACTCCCCTACCGTAATTACTACTCCTATAAGAATTAAATCTCTCTGCCCTACCTATCCGACCCCTTACTTTTAATTTTACCTTTATATATTTTTATATACTTCTTATATCTCTCTTCGCGAGAACCTTACCTCTTTCTATAAAGTCCTAAGATAATACTACTTCCCTATTAAATAAAATACTATTAAAGATTTAGATTTTTACCTTTATAAGAAAGCCCTTAAACTATTTATAAATTACTTTAAGTCTTTCTTATATTAGCCGCTTTCCTTTCTATATACTTAAGAATTTTCCTATTAAGTATTCTAGGTAAGGTCTAGGCTATATCTTATCTTTAATAGTATTTTATTTAGTCTTCTTTTAGTTAGGGTCCCCTTTTAGTATCGAGCCGTTTAATAAAGTATTATTAATAAGGTTAATCTTATTTACTTTTCTTTTAAAGAGAGTATTAACTCTTAGATTATATAATCTAATAGGTCGTTTCCTCCCTATCTTAACTTTAACCTTTTAGATCTTTCTAAACTTTTTTTTAGCTCTAATAATATTTTTCTTAAATTCTCTTATAGCCTTTATAACTATAACTTTAATAATCTCTTTTACTATTTTAGATTTAATAGCTAGAATCGCCTTATCTCCTTCGTCTATAATTAATTACTATTATACTAGTATTATTAAGGGCTTATTTACGTTAGTATAGGCTAGGTTAGGGACTTAGTTAGCGCCCCCTTTATAACTAAGGATCTTACCTCTTAGTAAGAGAATCTCGGCTATCGGGGTATTTATAAGAGGTTCTCTCTATAATTATTAAGTAGCTCCTAGGTTATCTTCTTTAACTTCTATTACTAAAGCCTAAAAAAAATTCTTAGGAGCTAGGTAGCTATTTCCTATATAGTTTCCTTAAGCTTTAGTCTTTTATATACGTTTTTATTAACTATTAAGGTCGTATTCTAAAAGGATTTTACTATATCGACCTCGTTTAAAAGCTCCTATCTAATAGCTCCTACCGCTAGCGTAACTACCTAGATAGTGCCGATCTAATATTTAACTTATATATCGCCGTTCCTTAGGGAATAATTAAATAATATACGCGCGGCTCTAATAAATAGTATGCCTAAGATAAAAGGGACTAAGACTCTATCTAGTATAATATAAAGATAGATTAATATCTAGGCCGTACTTAGATAGAGATTAGTCTCTACCTCCCTAACTATATCTATAAGGGACCTAGTATACGCCGTTATTAATACTCTTATTAGTAGGATCTTAAGCCTATATATATTTATATATCTTTTAGTAATAAGGTTTCTTTTAAACCTAGTATCGATTAAGGCGCTTAGAACTTTAGCTTTCTAGCTACCGAGCTATACTTAAATATAGGGTAGGTCTTATATATACTTAAGCGAGTAGAAAGGTATAAGGACTATATTTGTATATATTATAGGAATCGCTATAAGGTCCTTTAAAGTTATCTCTTAGTATCTTATTAAGAGTACTACTTTCTATATAATAAATTTATCTTTCTCTAGTCTTATTACCTCTAGAGTTTATTAATTAAATAGTCCTTAGGCTAGTTATATTACGCTAATTATATTAGTTATAAACCTAACTTCCTTTAATACTTATTAAACTTTAAGGTACTTATAATCCGATTCTTTATAAGTAAGGTAAGTAAGCTTAATCGGTTTAACTTAGTATTCTTTATCTTATTCTTTAACTTATACTAAAGCTACCGCGAGTTTTCCTTATAGATATTTAAGGAGGAGTAAACTACTCTTTATATTATCTTTAGCTACTTTTATAACTATTATCGTAGCTCTATAAGGTCTTATAATACTCTTTACTTTCTCTAGGGTCTAGAATTTAGTATTTTCTATACCTTAGGCTATATCTATATATCTTATACTAAGTCTCTTACTTAGTTAGGGAATAAAGTTAATTAAGTAATTTAAAGGGATTAAGATTCTTTTATATATAATTTCTCCGACGATTTTATCTATAAGTCTATTAAACTTTTTATCTAGATCTACTTTATATCTATAGTATATAGGGATAATCTTTAAGCTAGTTTTTACTATTCTTATTATCTCGATTTCCTCTATATCCTCTTTAACTCTTTATCTTTTCCCCTTATAGGTATTAATCCCTATTATAGTTATATAGATTATTTAATTATATATATCGCTTTATTATATATTATCTATAATTATAATAACCGATATCCTTCTTACTTCTTTTTTTATATCGCTTACTTTTAGATTCCTTAGCTTCTACTTATATAGGCTTTTATATCTTTAAAACTAGTCTAGGAAACCGGATTCTCTTTTACTAATAGCCTAATTTAAGTAAGATAGTATAACTATAGCTTTAACCTATTTTATAAGTAGTAATATAAAGGAGTCTAGCTATATATCTACCTAATATATAATAAGCCTTTAAATATATATACCTATTTAAGAAAACCTATTAGTAAGTACTAGGGGAATTACGCTTTTATTATCTTTTCTTTAAGGTAAAGAGTCCTATTTATTACTTTATATATTATAAATCCGATCTTATAGTCCTAAGAGTATACCTTATACTTATTAAGGTAATATCCTTCTTTACTATAATAAAAGTATCTCTTAGGCCGGTTAAAAGTATTAACCTAAAACTATATATATTAATTAGATAGGTAGTAAAATCCGATAGTATTTACGCTACCTCCTTATCTATAACTTAAAGAGTAGCTTCTACTACTAATATATCTTTATTCCTTATTAAGCTAGTTAAATATCTACTTTTACTAGTAAGTAAGGTTAATCTTTATATCTTTAAAGGCTTTTATTAGGTCTAAGATTTCCTTTATAGGCTATTTAGGTTTCTTATCTATTTTCTTTAACTCTTTAAGAAGTTTTTCTTTGCCTTTATCGGATTTAGCTTCTTTTATTACTTAGTTAATTTCCTTAAAGAGCTAGTCTTTCTTTAGGTTCTTAAGCTTTTAATTATAGACTTTAGATACTATATCTTATTACTTAACGTCCTAGTAAGGTACTAAGTAGTTATTAATTATATAGATAAGGCTTTTATATAAGAGTTTTAAGATAACTTTAGATATCTTCCTATTTCTCTTTATAATATTAATAATAAGCTCCTTTAGTATTATATAGTAGATAAAGTATAATTAGACTATAGATTCTTCTTAGCCGTTAGGTTATACCTTACGCTATAGGTATAAGTAAAGACTAAGCTATTTTATAACTTCTATAATAGTCTTAGGCTTTTTAGTATTATAATAGTCTAAGTAATCGTTAGTAGTTTCTAGTTATTTAATATTATATATATAGTAGTATTAAAGGAGTCTCTTCTTTACTTCTTCTTAGGTAAGTCTATCTATAAGAATTTTAATAGTAGGGGCTTATATAAAGGAGATATAGACTTTAAGCTAGTTTATTTTATCCTCGTTATAGATATAGTTAACGCGTATCTCTTATTTAAACTTCTTAAGGAATTTAATTATATTTTTACCGTTAAATTTACTAATAGGTAGGAGTTATAATTAGCGGAGTCTTCTTATAAGGTTATCTTAGCTTCTAGTAAGTATATCTCTAAGTCTATTAGCAATCTTATTAATATCTACCTTAATTTTCTTTATATTGCTAGTAGTAGGATTAGATAATCCCTTTTAATAGCTAGCGTTTCTAAATATAGTATACTTATAGATTATAAGGTTATAAATTTTAGTATTAGAGTTTTTAGAGTTAAAGGATATCTTATTATAACTATCTTATTACTTACTTTCTTATCTATTAGCGGGAGGTAAGCGTTCTCTATAAGCTACTACGTAAAGGAGAGCTAAAGTTAAGGTTATTAAGGTATCCCTTATTAGTACCTATATTAGTATTATTAGTACGTATTTAAGTAAGAGGTCTTAGTAGGGTTCTAGAACGGTCTAGATTACGCTATCGTCGTTATTTATATTTTTTAAAGTATTATATAAAGATCGTAGTTTCTTAACTAAGTCGCTAGTATTAAGGGTTATAGGGCTAATAATAGGAGCTTAGGGTTTTTTAGTATTAGCTTATTACTTTTCCTTTATTACTAGTAAAGGTATTATCTAATTATTTATTTCCCGGTAAGTTTATTACCTTATTAGGTCCCTAACTCTAGCTATTAAGGTAGTTGCTACTTTAATTATTAAATCCTTAGATTTTATTTTTTCTAAATAGTACCGTCGTCCTCTAGGTATTCTTAGCTTTATAAAGCTACTTATCGCTATATAAGTAAAACTGTGGGTAGGCACCTGCGGCAGCTGCTGCAATGAGACGGTACTAGGGTTAACCTGTGATGTTGTATTCGTCTTGTTCTCTATCTAAGGAGGCAGAGGCCAGCGTGGAGAAAGGGGGCACGCTGCCCTCAGCCGCACACGTGACCGTACGGGTCACGTGCCAACCATGGTTGGTCACACCACTAGATAGATACATTCCTACACAGGCAACTCTTCTTTGCTGTGAGAAGCACAGCAACACCTTGAACGGGTCTAAAGGATAGTAGCGTTAAGGCCGTGAAGGAATGTGCCGTGAGGGGTGTGTCATTATTGCGAAAAGTGGGTCCGACGTCTTGTTCTTAGCTGTAGATATCGGGGAAGAAGTGAAGGGTCTTCCTGATAGGAGCAATCATTTGATCATAGGGATAAGGAGCGGTTAGGAACGTTGTACGTATCCTTCGACTCGAATTGTCAGACTATTGGTATCGATGAAGCGTTCCAGGGCTCGGTTTGGTGATGCTTTCGTCATTGCATCTGCTGGGTTGTCTGCGCCGTTGATCCAACGAATATCTGTTATCTCTCTCTTCTCGTATGACTGGCGAAGGGCCATGATATCAATCATCAATCGTTTTTCCTTCGTCGTACCGAGCTTGACTAGGCATTCGTAGAGAGTACGAATCCGTACAGACGATGAGAGGGATAGGAGGAAGGTTGAGTCGTTCCGTAATTATCTTCATAGTCATCGCAAGGGAGATGCCTATGTCGAATCCGTTGGCCATACCGTAGATCTCTGATGCTAGGACGCTACGGGTAACACGTTTGCACTTTGTTGAACTCCAGTGTACGATGTTACCACTAATCTCGAACTGTTTTTCTTTGTGGTTTGTCTCGTTAACGAGGGCAATGACGAATCCTAGTTGGGAGGATAAGTCCTTGTTGTTTGCGAAAGAACCATCGGTGAAAACCATCAGCTTTGCAGTAGCTAGATCAATTGGTTTGTACGTGAGGCCACGTAGTTGGTGATCCATTTGCCATTGCAGTCGCTTGTTCAAAATTGCGTAATCTTTATCCTCAGGGGTCTGTACTTGGGCGGCGACTGAAACATCGAAAGAAGCTTCCGGTTGAGCAATTGAAGCAATGTATGAGGCTCGCGCTCGTTCCTCAACGTAGCGCTGGTGACGATCAATTGCTTTAGGGTCAATGGTGGTCATTTTGCTGCTTGTCCCTTCTGTTGAAGTAAAAGGGATCCTTTCTTAAGGGGGTTATTATTCAGCAACGTCAGTCTTGCACCATTAAAGTCAACCGTTGTTCCGTATGTGATGTCAGTCTTGGGCTTGGAACGAAATTCTGCCTTTTGTAGCTCTTCTTCTTCACGGGTAGAAAAGTTGTTCGTTCCAAGGATGAGGGTGTCATCAGTTTGCATTCCAACAATACCGAGCGTGTCAGGGCCAGTATTCGAAATCAGTAGGCAGGAGTCATAGGTGGAGGTAGACATATCCAGCTTTTCGAGGTGATGCTGCTGATATGTGCGGAACCAATGGACTCCGGCTTCTGCGATACCTTACAGGGCTTAATAACACGAATAATTGTTCCGTTAGGGTATTTGCCTTGTAGTTCCGTGGGCAAATACGTAAGAATGGTCCGGGAAAGCTTGGTCTGGGATTGCGGGTATGCCTGAGTGATATCACGGAGGGAGAGGGTTATGCCGTAGTTTTGAAGAAGTCCGGGGGCAATAGCGAGGATGAGTCTCTGGCTAACGCGTTGAATTGTCGGAGATTGCGTCAGGAGGGTGGTCTTCTCAAAGTCGTTATGTCCTTGAATAACAAGTCGAGACTTTTCGTAGGGCTTAGTGTTGATTCCTTTGACTTCACGAACCATTCGAGAGCGAAAGATTCTATAGTTTCCATGACTCATTTGATCGTATCGTTCAAATTGGAATACACCGCGGCCAACGAGGTCAGTAATCTCTTTGTTATCGGATTCTTCGAAGGGGTCACCAGGAGAGGTGATTATGCCATCAGACCGTAGCTTGAGGGAAAGAGCTTGTGCATCTTCCTCCTTTTGGGTCAAGAAGCTCTGGTCTACGGCTTGGGCCATCATGATCAAATCCTTTGGCTTGTTCTTTGATCCTGGTGGGCGTCCTCTTGCGGGGGCGGGGTTCGGGTCGGGCAGGCAGGTCCGTTAGGGTCTTAACGGGGTCTTGAGCCGGTTGTTCATTAAGATCTGAACGAATGCCTGAGGGTCTGTGTCGTGTGTAGGGTCGGAAAGAGTGGTATCATCACGCAGATACGGTTGTACAAGGGTCGATCGAAAGACTTGGGGCCGTTGACTGTGTCAATGGTGATGTTATGGGTATCAATCGATGCAATCTTGAAGGGTCCTTGCCAACCGTCTTTCTCTCCAAACGCGAACTTCACTTTGCAGCGGGAGGGATAGCACTTCTGTCGTGCTCGGGCCGTTGCGTGCATGGAGGGCATCCTTAACTCGTCTTTCTGCCGAGAGTTGGCGGAGCATTTTCATCGCTTTCTGCATAGCTTCCGATCTTTTGAGGGTGGAAGCGGAAGGGGGCGAGTCTGTAGATACGCGAGGGTATGCGCCGAAAACAAGCAACGTAGGCACAAGACCGTCAGGTCCTGCCGTATCATTGATTGCTTTAACAGCCATTTGAAGGACTGTTTCGGCGGAAGTGGTGTGGCCAATCTCAGCATGGAGGATGTTAAAGGCGCGTCGGAGGGTGCGTGATAGCGTTCAATCTTTCCAATGGACCAATGCGTCTCAACAGGTACTTGAGAGCATTTGATTCCCATAATCTTTGCTTCGTTCCGGAATTCGAGAGAAGCAAAGTTAGTTCCTGCATCATGACGGAGGGTATCAGGAGGTCCAAGATACGTGTCGATCCAGAGGGTCCGGAGGGTCTCCATGTATCTTTAGCTGACATTGACGGTAAAAATCTGGCTCCTTGGAAAGCAGTAGCTGAGTCCACAACGTGTAGAACAGGGCGTTGTGGTGTTCCTAGGTGCATCACATCAACGATGATTTCGTAGTTGAATTCTTGATCATCGTTAAGGGTGAACTTGAAGCGGCGTGGGGCTTGTGAGTGCATTTGACAGTGGTGACAGAACTTAGAGATAGTCTCTAATGTGTCTATCGAGACGTCACTGTGCCCGGCTTGCTTCAAGAGGTGATGGAGCCTAGGGACTGCTGGGTGTCCAAAGCGTCGGTGAAGTGTACGAATCTCTGTTTCCGTAAGAAACGAGATAGACTCTTCATCTTTCGTAAGGAAGAACCAGGGATGTCCCCATTTGCGGATGACTGGGATGCTGGTAGGGCGATTAGTACAATGATTACTACAATTGATGGTATCTGTGATGTTATTGAAATAGATACCAAGTCGATCCATATCAGCAAGGCAGAGCAAAAAAGGGAGTTGGGGTTTGAAGGATGTGGAACGTGATCCTTCCGAGGGGGTGTTTTTAGGGCAACTGTGCCAAGGGAGTTAATCGTGTCGCCGTTGCCAAATTTGATGGAGGCCTGGCCGGATGTAGAGCTGTCGAGAGCTACAGAAGGATCTTCTCGTTGTAGGGCGATGTACTGAGAATATCCTGCTGTGGAGAATGTTGCTGCACCTGTGTCGATCATGATACCTTGGAATCTATCCCTTGAATAGCGATCTTCAATAATAAATTGCGAGGCTGGAACAACGGTTTGATCCGTCTGATAGACGTCTTCTCCTGTGATCAAATGATTGAATGCCTGTTGACAGAGCATTTGGCTTGCTTGCCATTGTTCCGGGTGATCGTTGGTGCTATTGTCATGTTCTTCCCATGTATCTTCAGTGTCATCAAAGCTGCTCATCTCATGACCTTCGTAGTCTAGAATATAGCCTCCGATGTCCGTGAGTTGTACACCTATGAAGTGGCATTGAGTGATATGTTGGTCCTTGGCCTTTTGTCGTTCATCCGTAGAGTGTTTAGTTGACCAACAGCCTTCTTGTCCACAAACAAAACACTTCTTTGTCCAGTTGCGGTTATTGTAGCTAGGATTGTAGTTACTACGGCTTTGAGGCCGGTAGTTTCCACGGTTGTAGCTTTGTCCGTATCCGCGGCTGGGTCGTTGACCTGAATATCCGTATCTGCCTCGAGAGCGGTTGTTATTGTATCGACGGTCGAGGTAGTACTGATGGCGTGGATCGTTATGATCGAATGATCCAGCAAAGTCAAGGGAAATTGAGAAGTTGTTATGAGGGCAAGATGGGTTTCAACGGATGCACGAAGATCTGCAAGAAGGTGCTCGACGTTATCGGCGGGTTTGAAAAGAGCGTATTGGAGTTCGGGTACTCCACGGCATGCTTTCATAAGCGTTGTACGCAGTAGAAGGTCTCCTCCGTACTCCTGCCAAGGGCTCGTTGGCAGAGCTGAAGCTTATCAAAGAGGGTTTGAAGCACTTCGTGGGGGGTCTTCGAAGCATCTTGGGCACGGATGGAGTTAAAGGTTATTGTTGTCCAGTCAGTATGGTAGTGGACATGGTTGACTTCCGTGTCAAAGTGTTGTTTGAAGATATCATACGCTTGTCGGAACGTCGTAGCCCATGTGATCTTATCAAGATAGAATCTTTGGGCTCTTCCATCAAGGATCCGGGGAAAGAGTGCGTGAAATTGTGACGGTTTCACTTGGATATGAGAGCAGTTGCTTAAGAAGAGGCGGAGCTTATCATCAAGGAGATCGTACGGCTCTCCTGTGTAGTTCCGATCTTTGTTCCAGGTCTTCATAAACTTCTGCTGGATGTCGCTATCGACGATAGCGTTCGGGATGTTATCCGGGGGGAGTTTCATGTATTCTCCAAAGGTTGCAGGGCCGGATAAGTGTTCGGGGATGGGGTTGGTGACGGGTTGGACGAGATCGGGGTTCTGGAAGCGGTAGGAAGTCGGATGAATAGTAAGAGAGGTCGGAGCAGGTTTATCTTGGATAGTCGGAGCAGGAGTAGGTGCGTTAGGAGGGCTCGTTAGGGTCTTAATAGGTTGTGGTTCGTTAAGACCTTGATGAGGTGCTGCTAAGGGCGTAACTGATGGTGAAGGAGGTTGAGACGGATGGGGATTAGTGGAAGCATTTGATCCTAGTAATGCTGTCTGCCTCCTGAAGGCAGCAGTCCTCTCATCAAACACCATCTCCGTAAACTCCTGCTCTGGCCAGGTTTGTGGGTTCTCGATAGTTTGTAATATGAGAAATTGTGTTGCGAATTTCCCCTTTGTGAACCTGTGTAGATACCTCTTTTCCTTAGTAGTTTCCTGAGGGCTCTCTTGTATTCATTCGGGGCGCGGTCCCATGTGTCTTCGGTCCATTCTTCAAAATGCTGTTGGAAGTAACCAAGGAGGTCGTATCCTTGATCACTGCCAGATTGAACGATGAATATGAACTTTGCCACATATGTCGTTACTGCGATCTTGTCCTTTTCGTCGTGTGTGATATCGTTGTCCCAAAGGTCGATATTAATTTGTCGGAATGCGGATGCTTGGATGTCTAGTGCCTGCATCTGGTCGCATATTTCTTCGAGCTGGGCTTCTGGGGACATAGCTCGGGCGGTCGGGGCTATCGTGATCAAATGAATGAGACGATGTGGGGTTCGTATTGGTCTCTTCGTATACGAGTTGTCGCTAATAGGAGGTCGAGCGTCGCGTACTAAGTAGGTCGTTCGCGGCCAGACTGAACTGACGGGGATCTTGCTACTTAACGTCAAGGGTCGAACGTTCTTACTAGTTGTTTGCGATGTGGTCGCCTGTCGATTCCGGTGCTCACGGCTAGGCAAACTAGCGGGCGATCGTAATCAACAGTTGGAAGGACTCTCGCGCGGCTGGGCAAACCAGCGGGAGATTCCTTGTTCTTAGCACAAATAACCTTCTTCTGAGCGCTACTCAGGGCCACAGTAAAGTGACGCGGACTATAGCACCTTCGAAGGTTGAGGAATTTGTCTCTTCTACTTAGCTGTCTGTGACGGGCGTGGGCCGGTCACTGATCAGTGTGGGTAGGCACCTGCGGCAGCTGCTGCAATGAGACGGTACTAGGGTTAACCTGTGATGTTGTATTCGTCTTGTTCTCTATCTAAGGAGGCAGAGGCCAGCGTGGAGAAAGGGGGCACGCTGCCCTCAGCCGCACACGTGACCGTACGGGTCACGTGCCAACCATGGTTGGTCACACCACTAGATAGATACATTCCTACAAAAACGGAATAACGAGTTTACGCTTTAAAGACTAGTTTTAATAAGGATAAGGGTATATACCTAAAGCACGCGTAGTATATAGCTAAGGATTAATAGAGCAATTAACTATATAATTATCTAATTATCGGTCCTATATATAGCTTTAAGGGCCTTAGGTTATAAATATAAGTCTTAGAGATTTTTTTACTTTATACCTCTTTATCTTTACTAGAGTCGCGTAACTAGCAGCCTCTACTTTAAAGGGGAAAAACAAAAATTTAAATTAACTATAATTAAGGAAGATACCCGATTAGATAATTAAGGTCTTTATAAAGCCTTTAAGTATACTTAGAAGTAAGTTAGAAAGGGAGTGCTAGGGATCTTATCCCTTTAACGGGCTAATATCTATAAGGGTATAATCTTACCTATTAAACTAGCTATAAAGAAGCTAGTAGGTTCTTAGTAGAAAAAGCTCTTAGGTATACTATATAGGTCTTCCTAATACGGTTAGTTATATAGCCCCTTAAAGGAGCTATTAAGGTCTCGAGCTTTAAAAGCTACTACTTAAGGGTCTCTTCCTCTTAAAAAGAGATTAGCTTTACGGTACTAATAGATTCTATTATCGCCGTATATATAGTAGTTAGTAGCTTTATCTTATAGAGGTATTCCTTATAGTAACTCTTATAGTTACCTAAGATAGTAGAAAAAGCTCTCTACTATATAAAGGTTAGCTTAAAGAAGAGGGAAGCTCTCTTTATAAATTCTATTACCTTAAGATAAAGAGGGGGCTTAAGAGGGTCCTACTTATTAAAGAAGACTAAATTATAGATAGTCCTATTTATATAAGCCTATAGCTCCTTTACCTACTTATCCTAATCTTAGGGCTTTATAAGAATCGTCCTATAGACTATAGGAGCGGTAGAGTCGTTTTTCGATATTATTATAAAAGAGGGGGTAGAAAAGTTAGTTAAAAATTAGCTTTTTTAGTAAGAGGGGTAAAAGGAAGCTATAAGAGATATAAAAAAGGTGCCTTTTATAGTAGCTAGAAGGTATAAGAATTCTATTCCTCCTAGGCTTATTACTCTTATAAAGAAAGATATAAGAAGTATATATAAAATATATAAAGGTAAAATTAAAAGTAAGGGGTCGGATAGGCTAGGCAAAGATATTTAATTCTTATAGGGGTAGTAATTATAGCTAGGGAGTAATTATTATATTGCCTTAATTATCCTTCTTTCCTCTATTTAACCCCCCTCTTTATACCTATCTAGTATCTTAATTAATAAAGAAGATCTTACTTAAAGAAGCTATTAATATCCTATTAACTACCGAGCTTTTTACTAGTTCTTCCCCTCCTTTCTAGCCGTTGCTAGCTATAAGGGAATATATATTACGGTATAATTAGTTAGGTAGTAGAGATAGCTAGAGGTACTACGCTATATATATTATATTCTCCTCGTTATAAGACTAAAGCTTACGAGAAGAGGGATTTCTCTTCTTTAGTCGGAGTAGCGAGTAGTCTATAACTTATAAGCGGGGTAAGCACGATTCCCTACTAATACCCTACTAATATATTAGTACTACGTACCTAAGTACTTTATTAGCCCGTACCTCTTAGTAGCGCTCTTATACTAGTATATCCGTCTTATCTCTTACTACCTTTATAAGAAGCTATTACTACTTCTACTTCCCTTTTTATCCTTACCCTCTTCTTTATACCTCCTTTTAGCTCCTTCTTCCTTCTTCTATACTAAGTGTTTTTAGCTTCCTTAGTCCCTCTTACTAAGGGATATCTCTAAGAACTACGAAATTAAGCTACGCTTCGCGATAATTATAGATATCGAGGGAAGCACTAGAGTTAAGGATAGCTGATTTTTATAGAGGATAGTTAAAGGGCTCTAATAGTTAGTCTTAGCCTTATTAATCTATAGGGAAGATAAAGGCCGGATTTACTATACTAATAATTTTTCATCGAATTTATAGGTCGAATAAGGGTAGCGGCGTTAGTTACTATTTCTTAGTAACCTAAATCTTATCTATCTTCTTCTATAACGAGGGGTCCTCCTTAAGAGACTATTATATTATTTCTTATAGCCTCTTTAAAGGGTTAAATCCTTTAGGTTAGGTTTCCTAAAAGACCTACTAGTATTATAATAACCTATAGCCTAGGGATTTATAGGCTAGGTATTATATAATAGCTAGGTAGGGCGGATAGGTCGGCCTAGGTAAGGGGCTCGAGGTAGAAGAAAGAGAGATATAAAGGGAGATAGTATAAGATATAAGGAAAACGCAGCTAAAGAGCGACTATAGTTAGATAAAGAGGGAGAAAAGAAGAGAATCTCTCCTTCTCTTAGCTAAACGATCTATATAAGGGAAAGATATTACGTAATATATTACGTAATATATTACGTAATTTCTATCCCGTAATACTAAGAAGCCGTTTTATTTAGTCTTTTATTTCTTTAAGGAATCCTTATTCCGGTCTAGAAGGTCTACTTAAAAACCCCCCCTTTTTATACCTTATTACTAATTTTAACGAGGTTCGATTTCGACTAGTTCCTTGATTTTTTAACTAACGGACTAAAAGGTCTATTAGGGGACTAGTCGGGCCGGACGGACTAACGGGGCCGGGCCTAGAGTAGTAGGCGGAGCTAGGGCCGGGACTAGAATAGCCGTTAAAGATAAGGTTAACGCTCTCGAGGGAGGAGGAGCTAGAGGGGCAGTAGTAGCAGTAGTAGCGGGGGCCGTAGTAGGAGGGGCTATAGCAGCTATAAGGGCAGAAGGTCGAGCTATCTAGGTCGAGTGCTAGCTATAAAGGAATAAGACTACTTATTATTATACTTTAGTAGCTTCTTTATTTAGTTCTTAGCTAGCTTCTTAAAAGATAGTCGAGTAACCGTTACTAAAAGGCTTTATTAGCAGAGATATATCCTATAGCTACTAGCTAGAAAGAGCTTTTATTATAAAGTATTAGTTAGCTTCCTTAAGGATTTCTTCCTACTTAGCTAGCTATAAAGAAGCTAGTAGGTTCCTAGTAGAAAAGGCTCCTAGGTATATTTCCCTTTATAAATTCCGTTGCCCTAAGATAAAGAGGGGGCTTAAGAGGGTCCTACTTATTAAAGAAGACTAAATTATAAATAGTTCTATTTATTTAAGCTTATAGCTCCTTTACCTACTTATCCTAATCTTAGGGCTCTATAAGAATCGTCCTATAGACTATAGGGGCTATAGAGTTATTTTTCGATATTATTATAAAAGAGAGGGTAGAAAAGTCGGTTAAAAATTAGCTTTTCTAGTAAGAGAGGTAAAAGGAAGCTACGAGGGATATAAGGAAGATGCTTTTTATAGTAGTTAGAAGGTATAGGAATTCTATTCCTCCCGGGCTTATAACTCTCGTAAAGAGAGATATAAGAAGTTTATATAAAATATATAAAGGTAAAATTAAAAGTAAGAGGTTAAATAAGTAAGGTAAAGATATTTAATTTTTATAGGGGCAGTAATTATAGTAAGGGAGTAATTATTATATTTCCTTAATTATCCTTCTTTCCTTTATCTAACGCCCCTTTTTATACCCGTTTAGTATCTTAATTAATAAAGAAGATCCTACTTAAAGAAGCTACTAATATCCTCTTAACTACCGAGCTTTTTACTAGTTTTTCCCCTCCTTTCTAGCCGTTACCGGTATATCCGTCTTATCTCTCGCTACCTCTATAGGAAGCTAAGTTAGCACCCCTAGCTTCCGGCACCCCCTACTTCTAGCACCCTTTATAGTACTAAGGCAGGCATATTTTAAACGCATTTAAAGCCGTATTTTAATATTACGATAATTAAATTTAGTGTTTCTAGCTACTCTAGCTACTAGCTATTATAAAGAGCTTTAAATCCTACGTTCTAATTAGCTATAGCGGCGGCAGCCGGCTTAAGCGTGCGCTCGAGCTATTTCTTTGTCTTTATAACTTATTTAATCTATACGAACCGCCTATTAGGGTCCTAAGGGACCTTTTTCTATTTTTAAGGCTATAGACGATATAATTAATACTCTAGCTACTATATTCGAAGCTAGGAGGCTATAAGCTACTAATTTTACTTATTAAGGCTACGGCTAACCTTACTAAGGAGTAGTCGCATCGTACGGTTAACTTAACCGCGGTTTTCTAGCCCTATAATAAGGCGACGGACTTCTTATAATCGTTTAGGCGTTTTAAGGGTATTATAAACAGCTAGGGTACTAGAATTCTTTCTTTTTAACGGCGTTAACGGCGTTAACGGCTATAGTAAGACGAACCGGCTTAGTAAGGGCTTTACTATATTAACTAGCTATAGTCCTAACCTACGCTACCCGCCCTTAATATTCTTTTTAGTTAAACCGGCCTACTAGGCTTAATAATATACTTAGAAGAAGGTAGCCTTACTAATTAGCGCTATATCGTCGAAAGATATAATTTTTTCGAGTTAATATTAGTAGGTAGCCTTAATCGGCGAGAAAACTAAGATATTAAGAGGTTAGAGGACGTAGGAGGAGTATACTAGTAGAAAAAGAAGATAAATACGATTCTTAAAGCATTTATATATAAAATCGTCGGTCTAATAGCTCCTATAGCTATTAACGATAAGGAGAACGTTCCCTTATAGGTAGCGCTTTATTTAGGGGATAAATACTTACTTAAGCTATTAAATAGCGATAGAATCGCTTATCTAGCCTTTTAAGGAAGTAACGAAGTCCTAATCCTTTAGAAAATCGAGTTTATTAAGGAACTATTACTATTAAAGGTCTTAGCCCTTAAAGATTATAAGGGGGGTTAAGGCCTAGCCCGTTATAAAGACGTATTCGACGATTATAGTCTAATAACGCGATCTAAGCCGCTTCTTAATAGCCTCCTTCTTCTCTAAGCTCCCTAGCATTAGCCCGTTATAGCTAAGGCCCTTAAGGATGCTTATTTCGTTTATATTAAAGCGTGATTCTAGTAGGATTGCCTATATAGCCGGCAGCTTAAGTAATTAGAACTATTCCTCAATCCCGCTAATAGAGGCGCCGTTAATATAGGTAGAATTAAGAGATTTACCTTTAATCGTGCTAATCTCTAGGTTTTAGGCGAAAAAGCTCGAAACCTAGTGTTTTCTAAGTAGGCGGGGGTCTCTGCTAGCTACGATAATACGGCCGGCGAATTCCCTAAGTTAATAATACGTTAGAAGCAGCCTAAGGGCCGCTTAAGTAAGAACCTATTTATAGAGGTGTTTTTCCTGCTCTCGACTAAGCCTTTAAGATACCTCTTTTACCTCCTTTATAGGTAGGGCTTCTTTAAGACGCGTTTAAAGGGTTGTTCTTAGAATACCCTACTTACGACTAGCTTAGAGCTAAGGTATACTATTATTAATAGCTTTAAGCGCTTCTTAGAGCTGGTTTTCGGTATATTTAGAAAGACGAGGCATCGCTAATTTAAATGATATTTATTTTATAATTATTAAATAAGAGATATACGAGAAAACGCGGTCACGATATAATAGGTAGTTAACGCGATAGTAGTATAGGGAGGTGCCGGAAGTAGGGGGTGCCGGAAGCTAGGTGTGCTAACTTATTGCTACTTCTACTTCCCCTCTCGCCCCTACCCTCCTCTCTATACCTCCTTTTAGCTCCTTCTTCTAAACCGGTTTTTTAGCTTCCTAGGTCCCTCTTACTAAGGGATATCTCCGAGAACTACGAAATTAGGCCACGCTTCGCGATAAGTATATTATTTATAATTATTAAATAGAAGGTATATAAGAAAACGCGGTTATAATATAATACTAATATCGGCGTAAGGGTAGTAGGGATATACTAAAAGAGGGGTATACTATAAGCTAGGTTAATATAAAGACCTAATAACTAGTAATAGTAGCCTACTATAACCCTTATTAGGTCGTAATAAAACCGGCTTACTAGTCTAGCCCTATAAAAATAGATCCGCCCCCTCTAATTAGCTTAGCTATTAGCTGCATCTTATAGGGCATAGCACGTGACCTTTCCCGTGATTACTGCACTTTGGATCTAGTAGGCAGCGAGTCAGATGAAATAACACTGATTCGACGCGTGGCTGATAACGCGGCCGCGTACGTACGCAAAAGAAGCAACTGCAGGGCAAGGTTCCCCTGTCAATATAGCAAAATATTATATCAACCAGGGCATTCCACAGTATGCTTATCAGCTTCAAGCTTCAGTAAACACCGCATCTCATCGTACTAAAAGTCTTTCCCCGGGCCGGACGTTGGCAGGTCGGGACTTATGCGCCCCTGATAAGACGCATGTTGCTAGGCTCTTGTGCCACAGCATAATTAGAGACGGAGACTTTCTAGGAGCATTTCGCCTGGCTCTCTGCCATTTTGGCGCTCAATGACCACGGCTCACAAGACACGAGTAGCGGTCGCTCGGGAACAATCCTATAGAATGGCTAAAACGTCTACCCCTGAAGTATAGAGACATGACATGGTAACTCTCCTTGTGTTTTAATCTATAGGCAGCGAGCGGCAGCAGCCCATATGCGATATCGTTGCTAGACCGACAATGGCTGGTCAAAGACCCTCTGTTCTCAGAGATACGACCTACATGTAGAAAGCCGCAGGGATAATCTCGCCAGTGTCACGCATATACATTGTGACCGGTTTACCGCCTCCCCTTGTCCACCGTCATGATTACTACCTTAAGATTGCCGCTAGAAGAAAACTTACGGAGTAGACAGCATGAGACGGAATATCCCCTCTTAGCGCTAGGCACTCCCACTCCCACTCGGCTCATGGCGGGAAGCATGCAAGCCACACAGCCCAGCAGGCATCGATCCCCCCCCCCCGTTCGACGACTTCACCAGTTCTTAGCCTTAGTGCAGAGCAAAGAAGCAAAGATTGCCGTATGCCCTCTTTCCGCCCGTGAATAATACGACAAGGGTTCCGGACGCTCCGTGATGAAGTATGCGCCCCAGAGAGTATCATAAGTTGTCGTAGGGGTTTATGCCAGAGATCAAATGACTGGCTTTGGTAGCCAAACACATCCGTCTTGATATAAGATAAGTAGTTACGATTGTCACTAACGCTTAGGAGGGAGAACGCATGATAGGAGGTCACCTCGGTGTTCCTGGGAACCTCGACGCAAACCGATTTTTTCTAGGTTCCACCAGACTACTCCGCAAAAGCTATTAATACATTCGCGTCTGCTTTACCGAGTCAGGCAAACTAGCCGATCAACAAGGGTCGCTTCGGGACTCGCCCTTTGAACAGCTTATACGAAGTAATTTTACGCGGTTTATCCACTCGGGCCACTTGTGATAATGCGCATTGTAGAGTTTATTGCGCAAAAGGCATGTACATATATAGTGCTGTGCATCTGGAATGCCGCCAATTGCACGTACATGTGCAGTTTGTAGTCGAAGACGCTGCCTGATGGGCTGAATGCAAGGTACATACCGGCGACTTGAACGCTTTGTGCTTTCGTGGCGGAGGCAACAACCGATCGGTTTGCCCACCTGGCAACCAGAGTCCTGTCCTCAGGGCTGACAGCATCGGTCAGAGAATTACTGAGTGATAGAAAAGGGGCGGAGGCCGGAGAAGAAGACAGCCAGTCCAGAACAGCCGCCGCCGCTCCGACACCGAGAATGCCGTCCTTTGCCAAGCAGCTGGGGGCGCTCATCCACAAGAATCTGCTCATCTCCGTCGCCAGGCGCCCGATTGGCTTTCTGCTGTCCATCTACGTCGCTCCACTCGCCATTCTAGGCCTCCTTCTCGCGATTCCCTCTCTTATCCCGGCCTTTAACACGTTTGGCATCTCGGATCCGGCCCCGATCCGACCGCTGGCCGATACAATCAGCAAGAAACTCGTTGTTGTCAGACCGCCCGAACTGGGAAGCGACGTCGACCCTGTCATCGAGACCTTCACTCGCCCCGTCAGGAAGGAACTGCTTGTCTTCCAAGCCAATGAGTCGGAGCTGCTTTCGCTATGCCTCCCCAACACGCGAGGCGTGAGCGACTGCCATGCCATCGTCATCTTCAAGGACTCGCCCCTGACGACACGTGTGACAAACTCTTCCGCCAACGGGCACACGTGGAACTATACAATTCGCGCCGACCCAGCACGGGACAACCGAATGTTTGATCTCACGAAGCACCGGAGCGACCAGGAGGATTTTTATATGCCGCTGCAGCTCGCCATCAATAATGCCATCACGAACTCTACCACGACGCCTGAGACAGTCATGTTCACCCCTGAGCCGCAGGAGAGCTACGAGCAGAAGATTTCGGTTTCCCATGCGGCCATTGTGGGTAGGATCTTTGTCTTCGCCCTCATTGCGGCCCATTTCACCATCATCTATCGCCTGACAACCTTCATCACCTCGGAGCGGGATGCGGGCCTGTCGCAACTCATTGACTCCATGGGAGGCGGCAGCACCATCTCTACTCGCGTGCTCAGTTGGATCATCACCTTTGACCTGGTCGCACTGCCTTGCTATATAGGCTTCGGCATTCTCTACCAGCGCTTGCTGTTTCAAGCCTCAAGTGTCGGCACTCTCATCGGCTGGCAGATTCTGTCTGGTTTTGCCATCAACAGCTCGACAACATTCGCCGCCGCCTTCTTCTCCAAGTCCCGGGTCTCCGCCATCTACGTAATGTTTATCTTCTTGCTTATGTCCATCGTCGCCCAGATGTACGCCTCCGAAACCAAGCCGCATCCCCAGTCTGTGGCCGTTGGAGCTCTATCGTTCCTTTTCCCGAGCTCAAACAGTGTCTACTTTACTCAACAAATGTGCCTGTGGCAGATTGATGGCCGGGCCGCCGACCCCGGCAAGCTTCCGCCCGAGTCCGCGGGGCTCTTTTCCGAGTCGTACGGCGTTAGTCAGGGCGCGATGCTCGGGTTTCTGACCCTTAATATACTAATCTACACCGGTGCTGCGATAGGCACCGAGAAGCTCTTCCATGGCATTCACTTCCGCAAGAGAAGGTTCTCCAACCCGTCCCATGCCTCAGCGGGTGTTGTAGCGCAGACATTCGACATCAAGAAGCGATTCGTCCCCAGCTTTCTCACGCGCATTTTCTGCTGCGGTCGTAGAAAGCCCGTCCTGGCGGTCGACGGCGTCAGCTTCCAGGCGCACATGGGCCAGATCATGTGCCTCGTCGGCCCCAACGGGTCGGGCAAGACAACCACTCTTCATATGATGTCGGGGTTCATCAGCCCAACGGAGGGATCTATCGCGTTTGGAGCCAAGCCCTCACAAATCGGCATCTGCCCCCAGAGAAACACGCTATGGGATGAACTAACTGTCGAGGAGCACGTCTACTTGTGGGATCGAATGAAGGCCGGGAATAGGTCTCGCGCAGAGCTCGATCAGCTCATCGAGCAGTGCGACCTCCATCCGAAGCGCAAGTTCAAGGCGAATCAACTCAGTGGCGGCCAGAAGCGCAAGCTCCAGCTCGCCTGCATGTTTGTGGGCGATTCTTCCGTATGCCTGATCGACGAGTGCACCTCGGGCCTCGATCCCCTTTCCCGGCGAGCTATTTGGGAGATTCTCCTGGACCAACGCTCCAAACGCAGCATCATCTTCACGACGCACTTCCTGGACGAGGTCGACGTGCTCGCCGACCAGATCGTCCTCCTTGCCCATGGCAAAATCAAGTGCCAGGGCTCGTCCGCTCAGCTCAAAAACATGCACGGCGGCGGCTACAAAGTCATTGCACCTCTTTCTGCCGCACAGGTTTGCAACGGCTATCCTCTCACGATCCACCAGGAGCGACTCATCTACGACGTTCCCGATTCACAGTCCGCAGCGCAGATGCTTTCTACATTTGTCACCCTGGGGATGACAGACGTCGCCATCTCTGGGCCACAGTTTGAAGATGTCTTTCTCAATCTCTTAAGAGATGACAGCATAGTAGAACATGTCAAGACCACCTCCACGAGCGATCCCAGTTTCGAGATGACGCCTGGCCGGGTCACGTCGTTCTGGGCGCAATTCGCGGTTCTTTACAGGAAGCGATGGACGGTTCTCAAGAGATTCTGGGGCCCGTATCTCTTTGTTATCATTGTGCCCCTTGCGGTAACGTTCGTTCTGGGAGGTTTGCTGAAGGACTACAAGACGCCCAGTTGCGAGGCTTTGACAGATATCGGGCTTCCCCTGGAGACCTCTATGCTGAGGTGGAACGGATCCTGTCCTCAAGAGAGCTTCTGCGAGCAGCTCTCAGTGGCACCGCAAGCGGCCAACGCCAGACTGTTCGGGTTGGTCAACAACAGATACCCCGGGATGGCTCAGGTCGACCCCGCAACCTATGATGGCTTTGTCGTGGTGCAGAACTCGCGCGACGAGATGCTCAGCCACATTGGGCAGAACAGAACCAAGGCCGGCCATGGCGGCGTCTTTGCTGGGTCGTCCACCGAGGCCCCGTTGATTGCCTACAAGGTTTTGACGTTTGGTGCGCAGTCTGGGTCTCTGCTACTGGACGTTTGGAGCCAGATGCAGGGTGGTATTGAGATCAACTCTTCTCAAGAGTCGATTCCCAAGTCTCGGAAGGTAAGAACTCGCATCAGACACGCTCCAGTCACACGACGTGACACATGATGGATCGAACAAGTCGACCATTGACTAACTAGACATGCATGAATCCAGGGAGGTGACATGAGCGGTCTAGTCTATGTCTTCTTCTCCTGCCTGCTCCAAGTGCTTTACCCAGCCTTCTTCGCGCTCTATCCCGCCATGGAAAAGGCACGCAAGATCAGAGCCCTGCAGTACGCCAACGGCGTGCGGCGCGCTCCCCTTTGGGTTGCCTACGGCACCTTTGACTTTCTTTGGATTTTCGTCCTCTCGGCGGCGATCATGGTCATCACGTCGGCACAGCTGGCCTTCAACGGGCCGGTTCTCCTGCTGCTGCCGATACTGGCTCTCTACGGTCTATCGGCCACGCTGATGGGCTATACCGTTGCGCATTTTACAAACGGGCCGCTCAAGTCGTATCTGGCCACACTGGGAATCGGCATGGTTTCTTATACGATTATTGGCGTCTCACTCGGGGTAAGATCGAGTCCAGACACGGCATCCAAGCCAACCTTATCCTCACCTCTGAAGCTGGCTGACGTGGCAATGCGTACTAGGTCAGTGAGGGAGCCGCCACAAACGGGCGGGCAGAGGATAGCATGGCGGGCATCACGTTCGGAGCCAACCTCTTCATGCCCATCGGTAATGTTTTTCGAACGCTCCTCTTGGGGCTCAACTTGATGGAAGCAGGGTGCAAAGACGGTAGGCGTGTGCCCGTGGGCTCTCTCCACGGCTTCGGAGGCCCGCTCCTCTACCTATCCATCCAGGTCATTGACTCATTGCTCTCCTCCTCGTCATAATCTGGCTCGAGGGCGGCATGCCCCGACTTCTCTCTGCCAAGGCCAACGCGATCCCGCAGCGAGATGAAGACATGGAGCTCAATACAATGCACTCGAGCGCCGGCGGCCAAGTCAAAGACAGCGTGACGGGGGAAGTGACGCGGGCCGAGAACGCTGGCTCAGACCTCCTTCGGGCTCTTCATGTCAGCAAGAGCTTTGGATCTAACAAAGCGGTTGACGATTTGACTTTTGGGCTGGCCAGGGGCGAGGTCATGGCTCTGATCGGGCCTAATGGCGCAGGGAAATCAACGCTGGTCAACATGATTCAGGGGGAGCTGTCACCAGACAAGGGGGAAATCTTGCTCTGCCAAGAAGACAGCAGGTCCCCGGGGGCCAAGAAGAATCTCGGAGGTGAGATGCAGTCGAGCGCACCGGAAAAGTCAGTCACCCTACTAACAATGTTGAATAGTCTGTCCACAATACGACGCCCCCGACTTCATGAACACGAGAGACCATCTCTTCTTCTACGCCCGCGTCAAGGGCATCAAGAAACCCAAGGCCGACGTCGAACATCTCATGGACAGGCTCAACCTGACACCTCACGCCAGGACGCAGGCCTCGAAATTGTCGGGCGGCAACAAGCGGAAGCTGATGCTCGCCATCGCGCTCATGGGCACGCCGCCCGTTGTCGTTCTCGACGAGCCGACCTCGACCATGGACGCTGTCGCCAAGCGCTCATTTTGGAAGATTATCCAAGAGATTGCCGCCGAGCGCTCCGTGCTTCTCACCGTAAGGTCTCCCTTCTATTCCTTTTTTTTTCTTAGAAGCTCTACTGACACGGCGCAGACACACAGCATGGAAGAGGCAGACGCCCTTGCCACGCGTACGACCATCATGGCACGCCGATTCCTGGCCATTGGCACGACTCAGGGCCTACGTGAGCGCTACAGCAACATCTACTATGTCAATCTGGTGCTCATGTCGGCGCCCACATCTTCGGTGGATGAGATGAGTCACGTCGGAGGGTGGATGCAAAGCCGCATTCCAGGTGTTCGTTTCGAGCGTGAGATGCTCGGCGGCCAGGTGCGCTTCACCTTTCCGGCAGCACCGAGCAGCACGACCGGATCTTCTCCCGTTGCAAACCTGATTGAGATACTGGAGCGGGAGAAGGACAGCATGGGAGTCGAGTTTTACTCCATCAGCGGACCGACGCTCGAAAATGTATTTTTGAGTGTTGTCAGGGAGAATCAGGTGCAAGAGGAGGACGGCGCCGGGACACGGCCCCTTTGGAAGAGGCTTCTGAAGCGAGAGTGAAGTCGCCGTAACTGGTCATTCCTACTTCCTGGCAGAGTCTTTCAGCCGAATCCAGACCACTGTACCGTACTGTATAGATGCAGCGCAATCTCGTCACTTGAGGCGTTGTCGCGAAGCCATAAATGTCTTCAACACCGATATATAATATACCCACACACCTCTTAATACATACCGTTCTGGTTGGCCTCACGACAGGATGCTCTGTGTTTGTTTTCTGGCTTCTTGGAGTAGACGAGCTATTGTCGGGTTGTCCCGTTGGCTCCATAATCTCGGGAGAGGCAACGCTTCAGGAGCAGGAAAGAGGACTGGCTCTACTATGAAATGTTTTGGGCGGCTCGGCTCAGGAGAAATTCTAAAAAGGCAGACAGGAGAAAATCACTGCAGGGATGACGGCCCCATGGTGTTCGACAACGTATCAACCGCTTCATCACCGAGTGTCTCGTCCATGTCGACCTCCGTATGTTTTCTACCCTAAGTCAGGGGTTAAAATACGCATGAGCGAGAAACCCTTTCTCGGTCAGTATAGTGATGAACAACATGCTCTTCGACCCGGAGACGAGGCGCATTACTGCCCTTCTCTAATTTGACTGGCCGGTCATCAGAAGTCCAGCCCACAAGTCTTTCACTTGGTCAAACGCAATACTTGCCCGTGGGTCAAGCATTGCCACATCATCATGCAAATCTAGTTACTCGGGCCCGGCCTGTCTATAAAAGAGGCATCCAGCCGTAGGCTACATGTACATGGAGACCAATCCATCTCTTATACGCGCGCAAATCAAGACTTTAACACATCAACTGAAGGCAAACTTGGCGTCATCTCCTCAGCGAGCACTGATAAAGTCAAATTGTGTAAGGCCACATGTGGGAAAGCCGCTCTCGCAGTATGATGTAAAAGGAAAAGTAGGAGCAACTTGACCTTGACAGGGTTCGCAAAACAAACTGGCAATGATCTGCTTGCATGTTACTAGCAAATTAAGACATGTGTTGTATTGGTCCGGTCGTATCTCTCTGTGCCGAGGTGCTAGCTGTATACATGTATCTATTTATCCATCTTGGAGTCGCCAAGCAGCTTGTCAAAGTTCTTGTCGCTGAAAGACAAGTCAGCCTTGTCCCAGTCCTTGGCCTGAAGAGCATCCCAAGCCGCCTTCGGGAGACTCTCCCAAGCGATCAGTGGCACATCTCCGCTGGGCTTGTCTTTGGTAGTCGCTAGATGATGGTTGAGCGGCCACTCGTTCGTATACCCGATCAAGGCCCGGTCTCCATCCCACTTGACCTCGTCGCTGCCCTGGGCATACTTCTTGTAGCCTCCGTGCGCCGAAATGGAGATGCCAAGATACTTGGCCGACTCGCTTTTCTCCGAGAACCAGAGGACAACGTTTTCCCAGTCGTGACGGTGGCCTCCAACGGCACACACGCTCGGGACATCCTTTGGAAAGTACCATGTGTACATGATGGCGAACATGCCGTCCTTCTCGGCGCTGCGAGAGTAGACTTGGCCTGTGCTGCCATCGCACTCGTTGGTTTCGTCTCCATCACAGATGTCAAGGCCATCGCTAAGAAGTTGTCAGGCTAGTTCCACTCGAAAGAAGGGGTGGCTTCAAGATAATACTTGGTATTGCCCTGAGCATCAACTGCTGGGAAAGGCACGCAGCCATGGATGATGTGCAGCCATGGCTTGAACCTTTTGTAGAGCTTGCCGGTAAGATCGTCAGGCACCGTTTCGGGGAATGGCTGGACTTTGTCATGAGCAAGCCGGGGCTTGATGGCAGACCCGGATGCAAGAGAAGCTGCCACAGCCAATCCGCAGGCGAATCGAGTCAAAGTAACCATCTTGGCTGGTTGATAGCAGTTGAAACTATTTCAAAAAAAAGAGCGTGGTGATTGTTCGGTGGATTTGTGGCGATGGATGAAGATTTGAGGAATGTGCTGATGATCCGGGGAGAATGAGGGCGCTCCAGAGACATTTTTATACTCGAGTCTTGACCTCGGTCTCGTCAGAGGCTCGGCTCTGGCTACATTGAGATGAATCCTGACATTTTGCGGTCCTGTCATCAATCCCCTGACAAAGCTCCGCCGATGTCCAATAGCTTCTTGGCAAAGTTGAAGATCCTTCCGATGATGGGCAGAAGAATCCTTTAGCGAGCTTGTTGTTCAGTAAGCCGGCCGTCGGCCTCTTCCTGTCTCGTTTGAAACGACACCACGGCCCCCAATCTATAAGGGGGGTTTGCAGGCTCATGTACGACCAATGTGCTCTCATTATATCTCAAGATGGCCCCACGATCCGGTTCCTTCGAACCTTTCCCGGTCATATGACATCAGGGGCGGCTTTGAACTTGTGGAGCTCGACTTCGCCCCCGCCATCTGTGCAGCGACACATGGTTCACCCTCTCCGGGGAGGGACGTCGATACATGTCAAGGCCTCTAATCCATCCAAGCAATCTCCGAGGCCATGGCATTAATGCAACCACACCTCTTTTCCCTCCTTGTTGGTGTTTCAAAGGATTGGCCAATTTGGCTGCGAGGCTCGGACGAAATCAAGACTCACGCCTTCTCCGAACCAGAGGCGGTTCGCCTTGAGCTATCTAGTTGCGTCATCGGCGAGAGACTGAACAGGACAATCGCGGTCGAAGCCTACACGCATATTCAGGTAACTTAATGCAGTGTTTCAATGACATGGATGTCTTGCTTAAGAGACGACATTGACTTGATAAGAACTTTCTAAAAGCCTTGATGACTACATATTTAAAAGGGGATGATGGGATCTCGCGCAGGCTTGTCTAGTTATATATCTGTAAAGATACTCGCCCTAGAAATGGCAACGTTGAAGATCTCGCTGATGCCAACGTTCTTCACGGTGCATGTATCAAAGTGGCTAACGAGCGCAGGGCGCTTCCAGATCATTTCGCATTGAGCAGCGGCACTATTCAGATCAAATTCGCTTCATTGTACAAATGAAATGGTGCAACACCGTGGCTACTCCTCTTCAATTCTGACCGTAAACGCCGAACCCCGGCTCCGTGTGGAAGCCGTCTCTCCATCATCGTGATCCCTTGTTGTGCCACGGTCTGGCGAGGTTTCTTGTATTGCCGGGGGCACGTAGATCTGGTGCTCTCGCTTTCTTCTCGTGTGGGTCAAATTGTCAGGGGGCAATGGCCACGCAGGCAGTGGTGTCTCTGATCGCACCTCTGCACGTTTGAGGGAACCACCCTTGCTATTCTCTCGCGGCTGCTGCCCAGTGTCGAAGACGGATGGCGAAGTTTCATTGCTTGGCGCGCTCGCTAGGGAGGCGCGTGATAGAGCGGCAGGATTAAAGAAGCGCGCTGGAACGCTGGTGCTCCTGAGACCAGGTTTGGGCGCCCGCGTCGCGGTGGCAGAGTGTTGGTGATGTATCGACTTGGTTGCCGATGCATCCTGATCCTTGGAGGGCGCGCTGGTGGGAGCAGAACCGAGTGTCTCGGACGACCTCCGCGTGCGAACTCGAAGCCTTCCTTCCGGGATGTGTTCGTTGTTGCAAGCGTCGCTCGCCTCTTCAGGAGCGGCCGACTTTTCGGATAATGCGGTCTCAGGACGGCGGTGATCCGGAAAAGCGGCGTTACTGTGTCTTCCGGTGAGATGGTTGGGCTCGGGCTCATCGTTGACAATGACGATCATCCACACGCCGACCTTGCCGTTGGAACCCACGAGCGGTGTGCAGTGAAGCCAGCGCGACCGCCCCGCCGGTTCCGGCTCCGCGAGAGTGTCGGAGTCGTCGTCGATATCCAAATGTGCCTCCAAGGGGTGGTTATACTGCATCTTCTTTCTTGGAGGCCGGCTCCCATATGTAGCAACCTTGTGACTGACGCTGAGCCACTTCACCTTAGCTGTGACACCCTGCCCTTCAGCCAAGGCGTGGACAAACTGGTCGCGCATGCGCGCCGAGCCGCCGATTCGGTCGAGCAACGGTGACTGCAAGATGCCCGGCATGCGCATGGATGGGCTGGTGAAGAGAATGCGTAATGAAGGGTATGGCCGCACGAGCAGGTAGTTTTCGTACACGCCGGTGAGACGGCCGTTGTGTTGGGCCGCGAGAGACGCCGCCGTTGCCAACAAGCCATGGGAGTGGGTTTCCTCAGTTGGTGAGTCCGGGTCCCTCAATACGACTCGATGCTTGGCTCCATTGACAGCGTGATGTGAGCCATCACCTGTATGATCGGTGCTGGATTTTGTAGACCCTCTCCTCTCGTGGTGACGGGGCCCTGATTCAGTTTGCATCGGTGGCCGATGCATGTCGCCTCCACGGTCTCGCACCGTCTCGATCTCGCGAGGTCCCAGTATCTCGGCGAGCTGGGTGAACTCGTCTCTGGAATGGGCTTGAGGCTGTTGACTCGCATGTGGCTCTCCTTGCGCGTCCGTGTCTACAAGTTGCTTGAGCGCGCCAAGACCATAATAGTCCTTTGCCAAACCCGACACATCGACCTGAGCACCTATGAAATACCTGATGGTACCTCTACTGTCGTATAAGGGTGCAAGCTGCAAGTTCCAGTCAGCCAGTGAACATTGTCTCTGCACGAGATGCTTTTCCCTCACCATTACAAGGTTCATGAAAGGAGACCCGTCACGCCGATAATTGAGAAACGTTTCGTAGTGTTCCACGCCGTCTGCCAGTTTCTGCCGAATACGACTCACGCTGAACGGATTCGTATGTGGCCCCTGGAGGAAGCGGCAGTTCCGTCCGATAACATAGTCTACTCCGTACTGCGTAGTCCTATTAAACTCCTCGGACATGAAGACGATGGGATTGTCGGGCCGTGAGGGGTCCGTGAGGCAAAACACCTCGGCCAGACCTTCCGATGCGTGGGCCGACGTGCCTCTGATCCTGTGCCTGATGGACACGGTGACGGTTTGAATCCAGACGTGCGTGATGTACATGGGGAGGTCCTCCCGCGCGAGAACTTCAAAGGCCATATCGGCCTTTGCTTGCAGCTCCAGGTTGGCGGTGGGCTGCGCCTGGAAGTATTCGTGAGTGAAGTCAAAATGAGTCAGGGGCTCGAGCTTCCGCAGCACGGCGTTGCTGTACTCGATGGCCCGCAGTGCCTTGAGCGCCTCCAGGTAGTATGTCAGCAGGGGAACGGATCCCGGCCGATGCTGGTACAGAAAGTTGGAGAAGCGGTGCAGATATGCAGGGTCGTCGAAGATGGCCTGCAAGTGACGACTTGAGAAGAGCAGTTCGGAGCGCTGTTCCAGCTCATGCTTGCCCTTGATGACGCCATTGTTCTCTGCTGGCATCACCAGGTCAAAGCTGCCCGGGTCCAAATCATCGCTGTCCACGGGGTCGAGTCCGTCAGGCTCGCCGTGGGCCACCTGCAAGGGCGGGAGGTCTGCTTCGCCATTCTGAGATGCATTGTCGAACGATGCGTACGTTGGCTGGGGCGGGAGCGGCTTCACAGAGAAGTCTAGGTCTTCAAGGCTCAGGTCACTATGGCTGCAGATGGACAGCGGTGAGTATTGCGTTGTGTGAGCATCGGCAAGCAAGAGAAGGGGGCGAACCTCGAGACGGGAGACAGAGGATGGACGAGCGCGGGTGCGCCCGCTCGATCCATGCCAGACAATGCACTCGACAGGACTATCGTTGATCTCGAAGAAGCGATAAAGGACTGAAACAAGGCGAAAACAAGGAAAACTGCCTCAGGGGGGTCGCGTGGAACGACAACCTAGAATTCGAACGCTTCTTACACGCCTGCTCGTCACTTGTCAAAACGCTGTATCCATGTGCCCGGCCCCTGAGATCATGCCCTTAAGCTCTTTATATAAGACATGACACGCCTTGCTTTTTCTCAGCCCCTTGGAGACGTAACGTCCTTTGTCCTCGGTCGAAAGAGGAATTGCCGCGAGGCTCAAGCGACCTGTCATTCTGTCTCCCAGAGCAGGCGATATCAAATGGGGTCTCGAGTTGGAATAGCCTCTCTACAAAGAAAAACCCACAACGCCACGTCCGATGCAGTGGTTTGCCTAGGGGCTTCAACACCACCACACTGGCAGCCCGCACGGGCACTGGAATCACGATCGTAAAGAGCACCGCAGGGTAACTGAGATCGGGAATCTTGGCCTATAATCTGACGGAAGCGGAAGCTACCTGACACCATGCTTCCTTTTGCCAGAAATTTCCTGTCAGTCACCCTACATGTACGGAGTACTCCATGCTGCCTCCGCATCGGAACATTCAATGATATCCCCGGCGGCGAATATGTCTTATTATACAGCGCCACGTTCTGCAGCTCATGATCCCGTGCTTCTGTCTGATTGACCTTGATTCTGCGTGAAGTGAATGCTATCTTTGATGGTGAAGGCACCCCTCTTGCCGGTGGACGAGGTTTGGGGTCCCGGGAACCCTGAACGTCAGAAACTAACAAGTCCCGCATAGAGCAGGGTCACGGACGATGTCAAGGAACCAACCACAGCCGTTACATGCGTGGACATTGCTTGTTGGACAAGAGGCACCACCACTACGTCAGCAGAACCGGGGTCGTCTTGCGAGGGTCTTGCCCTTTGCCGACACGACCGGGAAATTGGGCCGAGCTAACAGGACGTTTGCGGGCCCGCTAAGGAGAGCTGCGGAGGCCCTTCGTTCAGCCCGCTCGCTTCGGGATGTCATCGTGCCACATGTATGGGGACAGGCCCGGTCCTGTCTTGCTTCACTGCAGATCAACGGTGCGGGCGGCCTAACGGTCTGTCTCCTCGTTGCCCCGTTGCCTCGTTGCCCACCTGCCGGGATTTTCTCTGGCCAAAGCGGTCATCTTCACATTACAGAACTCGAACGGCATAACGGATTAATCCATGAATATCATCCCAAGATAGTAACCACGTGTACTGCCAACGCTCTATCGCATCTAGTCGTCAAGACGGGCCATTCGTAATATGTCGTGGTCTCAGAGCCTGGGAAATGGTATTGCGGCAGAAGCTTAAACCTCGACGAAAGGCAGGTCGCCGGCTGTGACCCCGTGCTCGCTGATTAGAGTTGATCTTCCGCTCGTCCTTCAAAAGTCCGGCGCTAGCAATGCGCCTGATCACCGAGTGGCTTGGCTCGACCTCGACGCAGGCCGATGCGTAGCCGTGTTTCAATGGAACTGGTTCCGTCAATCTCCGTGCCTCCAACCCCCATCCTAGAAGAGCCAAGGGAACGTTGATAAAGGCTGTGTGTGCCAGGGGTTCCCCCCGACTTTGCCCTATGAGAATGAGAAGCGTCGTCCTGTTCCCTCTGAAATCATTGTCGATGCCATGGCCCAGGCCCAGCATTATTAGTGTGAGAAAGGTCTTATGCATACCCCGTACGCCCATGAGAGTTCCTTTTTAACGCCCAGTCCTGGATGACGGGCGCCCAGTCGCAAGGTTTGCGTGCCTGCCCGTCAGTGCACTTCCTACTGCCTGGCCATCGCCACGTATCTTCCATGTACGCGCCATACTTCATGATGTGCTCTTTCTGACAATTTTAAGCGAGCGTCATGGCCCGCGCCAAACACCAGCCGAGTAATCCGTCGCAATCCTGACATGGAGCGGATTTCCCCTGGCCAAGTGGGTGTACGGAGTTGTTCGCCGAGGGTCTAATAAAGCCATCTCGACCCCTGCCACCTCAGCTGGGTTCACATGGATGAGCCGCAGTTGCTTGTCTCTTCTCCCCTCCTTGTCTTAGCTGCATGGAACAACAAGATCGCCTAGCGTCTTCAGGTTCTTTGAGATCGAACGTCATGCCATCGCTGATACGAGCTCTGCAATGCGTCGCGTGGCCACACTGCACAGCGTGCATACGCTTGCTGATCCGGCAGTCTACAACCACCTGCTCGACATTAATGCTGGGAGAGCTCAACGTTGAACCATCAGCAAAATCTCATCTTCAATATCCGCCTCGATTGGCCCTTTGTAAGGGGCGACATCAAGTGCCGACCTCACACATACCTACAGTGATTTAGCGGCACCCACACACTTGAATACCCTACCCGGCATGGGGCTATAGTGTACGTTGAAGGAGCGTCATGTCACCAGACCAGTTTTGGCGTTCAGCTTTTTGTGGTCGCCAAGACCAGGTGAAACACCGTCCTGGAAGAATAGTTACTCACTTGCGTGTAACTCACCAGCCACGGAAACGGATGGACCGAGGCCGACATCAGGTCGAGACAGAGCCATCAAGCGGAAGCGGCCGCAGATTATGTAGGACGGTAAGCATCCCCATGTCTTTGGAATGAACTCGGGGCCATTACCCTCGAGTCCAACGAGCCACGGCTATTGGACCCCAGCCGCCGAATTCTCGATTCTCCCGCGCCGCTAGCCCGCGTTTCATCCAAACAACATGGAGCCCCTGACCGGTGACCGTTGAGCTTTGGGGGTGGGCAGCTTCAACCAGCTCCCCCCAACTGATGACGTTGCCGCTACGAACTACCAGAAGTGATGTAATTTCAATGTTTAGCCGCTTCACTTGCCGTAGACGTTGCTATGAGCGGCAGCCACGTAAAATGCCATTGGGCTCGGGCCGCGGACACATGACTGGATGAATGAGACGCTGTGACTTGCTTGACTCGCTCGGGGGGGAGGTCGCAGCCGGAGGATTATTCTCCTTTCGCTGGCCAAGAAGCAGACATCCCTGCTGAAACCCCAGATTTCTTCTGTTGCCAGACAGCCCTGCTGTTTTCTGGCGTTTCGAGAGTCGGCGGCCCCTCGAAACGGGTCTTGCGACAGCCAGACTATGTCTATTTTCGAGCCCATACCACCCCAATTGCTCGACACTAGTCGGGCGAGGATCGAGACAAGTCAGACAACCCCTGGAGGGAGACGCTAGAAAAGCCAAGGAACCCACACTCTGCTCTTCAACACTCAAAATCGATGGGAGGCCCCTTAGCGCCGCCGGGCGACGTCTCGCCTTAGGGTTATCGTCCCGCGAGCTGGTCTCTTTTCTGATCTGTTCTCTCTCTAGTCTTTTTCTTGTCAACTCTTCCGTTCGACAGTTTGGGAACGCCAGTTGGTCTATTGTCGCCGTGAAATGTCATCACACTGCTAGCGCTGGTCGCCCTGATGCGACTGTTCTTGTCTTTGGTTGAATACGCCTGCGGGCCATACTGATCGATTCTCTCTACTTTGTTCCTTTCAATTCACGCTCGGCCGACTGAGAAGATAGTCACGATGGGTTTTCAGTCAGTTCATCTGGATCCCACTGTGCCAAATCCCGGCCCGCCTCAACTTCCACTAACACAATCAGCAGCGACCCGACAACCCCCGTCGATGGACGGATAGGTGACCGGGAAATATCCGAAGCTGAAAAGTCGAAGCAGGCTCGCGAGGTTGGAGACGCGCTCGAGGTTCGACAACCAGGCGACGGCAACACGAACGAGCTCAGGCCGCGATCCATCCTTACGCTGAGCCACGGCATCGTAAACGAATTCACGACGTTTTTGCCCTATCTCACCACTTCGACGGCAGATCCAGCAAGACCACCATCGGCAGGTCCCCCCCTTCCGATGGCCAGGACCAGCCGGGGGTCTGACGATCTCCTCCTCCAATCGACTGCAGCAATTACGACTCCTGATTTGCTGGCTCAGCCGACGAGTTTGTCGGCCGAATCCTCATCCGTCGCAAATGCGACAGCATCCCGGGAGAATGGGGGCATGCCCACCCCAAAAGCAGATCAACAAAGCGCCATGGGTGCCCTTTCCCAGAACAACATCAACCGCGGCGTGGCCGTCGGCATCGCCGCCGGTATCTTTAGTAAGTTGCCGACGTTCCACAAGCGGGTGTTCGCCTGTAGCCGGCGCATTCATTGACACTCCGACAGGCGGGTTTGCCGTGATCATGTTGGCGGGAGTTTTGTTGTACAGATACCGCCAGCGGAAGAAGTCTGCACTTGAATTGAAGTCATATCAATGACAACTTCGCTCGGCTGCGCTGTCCCCTTCGGATCCAACTCCTCCATACTTGCCGGCTCATCTACGCATGATCCGCCGCGAAAGAAAAAAGCGAACTCTCCGAGGAGATCGACCATGCATACCTGCTCTCTTGGCAGCTTTCTTGGGTTTTGGCATTGAAGGCTGCGTTGGTGTCTGAAAATCACCGAAGAGTACGGTCCTACACGCCCCTTTCGCAATCTCCTGGAACTTCCACGAGCGGCAATCTGCAAGGGAGCCCAGCCGGTGGTGATAAAGGTCGCGGCAGGGAAGCAGTGTGCGAGCCGCCCACTGGAACAGAGCATCCGTGGAACCTCGAGGCAATCCAACTGTACATCACAAGGCTGCCCAAGGCAGCACGTGCATAGCTATAGCTACATAGCTGCTAGACAGTTCACGACGATACGGACTATAAATCAATGCATCAATTATGAAGCCGGCAACGAGATGAGCAGAGTTTGATTCGGTAATGTCGGCATCGCAAGCCACGCGACCTTTGGAAACTGTCAACCATAGCAAATACCACTTGACCACCAGCAAAATAGGGGCACCCCCGATGGAGGTATTATTGGTATAGTTTATAAGTCTTCGTCCTGCTGACAGAAACCAATCAGACTTGACACTCATATTTTGGCCTCGAGAAGGATTGGGCGAAGCTTAGGACCAGCATAGAGGTGGCCAGTTATGGAAGCAGCAGTGAAATATGTTGCATTGCCGAATACTCGAGCAATATACAAGAACTTCAATGTCCGTTGCTGACCTCTCGCGAATTTGGAACCGTCTTGGCACACCTCAAGCTCAGGCGGCATAAGGCTTTGATCAGCCTGCGACTGTTCTCATCGCGCGACAGACGACATAAGACTCTAGCAACACACGGCATTTCTTGATTGGTACGAAAGCGCCACGTTCCACTAGAGACTTTTTCAGATATCGTCCTACCGGTTGCAGGATGCGACACTTCTCATTGATGCGAGAGAATCCTCCGAGAGTGATATCGTTACTTGTGAGCACGACGCTTACACCGCGACATCGAGAAAGCTACTGTCAAGCTGGTAAAATACCGCTACACCATGCAAAATGAGGGCACCCCCGATAGAGGTGTTACTAACGCGTATTATAGGCCCTTTCTTGTCCTGACAGCTACATATACTGACTCACTCGAAGCTGTTAAAGCGGGACCACAGGGCCTGGTGCGTGGAGAGTCTTTGAAACAGTGCACTGACTGGTGCAATTCCATCCGCATCAGTGCTTGGACTGTACCTGCACTTGCAACCAGGACTGCCGTTGGCGGAACTACAAGATATACTCCCTGGCGGCCAACTGAATCAGATGCATGGCAGTGAAGCTGTTGTTGTTGACGTGAGCCTATCAGAGGATGAAGCAAGGATGACTGGACATTCCCCAATGCGGCTTCGTTTCGTTGAAGCCGCAAACATCCCTCATGACGCAGAGTTAAAGAGTCGATTTTTGCAGACGTCTATTTGTTGCGCGAGGTGCTTAATGTTGACGGCGACTTGAATTTGGAGCTTGCGGGCCATCAACACGACTCCGTCCAGACGGTGCTTGACAAGACTGATGTATCAGGTTTGTAGGGGTTGTATTGGGGCCAGATGAGGCAAGAAAAGACTTCATATTCTACGCGTTTCTAAGCCTGGGTGGTGTATGTGGATGATCAACAGCATCATTGATGGGCCATGGCAACGAAGATGCTGCCAAGCAACTTGCTCCGTAGAAACAGAGAGCTTATGTGCTGACTAAGGAGACCAGTTGCCGAAAGCGCTCCGATGACTGATAATTGGCCGAATTGAATCAGCGCGGCCGCAATCGGGGCACGTCGGGCTTGGCCCTATAATAAGCCTAGAATTCTTCAACCCATCACCAGCAACCAACAACAGAGCGGTGAATCCACAGCGGCGAGAATCATTGGCAGTGAAGGACTGAAATCGAGGGAAAATCAGAGGAAAGAAGAGAAGTGTGCTCCTGTCGACGTCCTTGATCGGACTCAACGGAGTCGAACCTCGCCTCTGGATGTCACCCTCCTCCTCCTCCTCTTTCTCCTCTCCCCCCTCCGCCTCTTCGTGCTCCACCCCGGACCCGACCCCTCCGAATGGCCCGAGACGCCTCCGAGAAAGCGAGGCCGCCGCTGAGACAACACCGCTCCTCGCCGGCCATGCCGAGCCCGAGGCCGGCCTCGTCCCGGGGCAGGATGGCAAGAAACCCCCCGGCGGCGACCGGCTGCCCCGGGGCCAGATCTTCCTGCTGTGCTACGCCCGGATGACGGAGCCGATTGCCTTCTTCGCCATCTTCCCCTACATCGCGCAGATGGTGCAGCGCAACGGCGGGCTGCCCGAGTCCGACGTCGGCTTCTACAGCGGCCTCATCGAGTCCGTCTTTTCCCTCGCGCAGATGTGCTGCCTCCTCTTCTGGGGCCGCCTGGCCGACCGTGTTGGCCGCAAGCCCGTCCTCGTCTACAGCCTGGTGGGCATGGCTGCTGGTCCCGCACTCTTCGGCATGGCCAGTTCCATCTGGCAGATGCTCCTCTTCCGCTGCCTGGCCGGCGTCTTCTCCGGCTCCGGTCTCGTCGTCCGCACCATGATTGGCGACCTCAGCACGCCCGAGACGCAGGCGCTCGCCTTCAGCTGGTTCGGCTTCGCCGGCAACGTCGGCATCTTCACCGGCCCCATCATCGGTGGCCTCCTCGCCGAGCCTGCTCACAACATGCCTGCCCTGTTCGGCGACGTCGACTTCTTCGTCGACTACCCGTATGCCCTGCCGGGCTTCGCCATCGGCGCCATTGTCGCCGTCGGGGCCGTTGCCTGCGCCCTTTTTCTCGACGAGACGCTCGACAAGAAGGGAACGCCAAGCAGCGGCGGCAGCGGCGAGCCAGGCGAGATGCGCGACGCAACCAGCATGACCGTTCGGCAGCTCATCAAGGCCCCCGGCGTCGCCATCGTCATCGGCATGTACAGCCACGTCATGCTCCTCGCCTTTGTCTTCACCGCCATCGTCCCGCTGGCCCTGTTCACGCCCGTCCCGCTGGGGGGCATCGGCTTCTCGTCGGCCGAGATCTCGCTGTACATGGCCGTGCAGGGCGCAAGCCAGGGGCTGTGGCTGCTCCTCGTCTTCCCCCGGCTTCAGCGACGCGTGGGGACAAAGGGCGTTTTGAGCATCTGCGCCGTTGGATACCCCTGGTTCTTCGCCAGCTACATCCTCCTGAATGTGCTCTTGCGCCAGGGGAGCGAGCCGTCGCGCGCGTGGTTCTGGATCATTGGCTCTACCGTCGCCATCATTGGGCCAGCCGTCAGCATGGCGTTTACGTGCGTGCAGCTGGCTCTCCAGAGCATATCGCCGCATCCGCATCTGCTGGGCACGCTCAACGCCCTGGCTCTGACCCTGGCGAGCGCAATCCGATCCTTTGCGCCGGGGTTGGCGACCGTGGTGTATGCCATTGGTGTCCGTAACCAGATCCTGTACGGCCATCTCGCCTGGGCGATTCTCATCATGTTATCCGCCACTCTCTTCGCCATGTTGAAATGGCTTCCCGACGGCTTGGTATGAATAACCCTCTCGCCAGGTGGAGTTGGAACTGGGCGGAGGACAGGTTCAAAATGCTTGCCCCAATCAATGTCGTCGAGCCCTGCCTGGCATTGAGATGGATGTGGCCCAGCATTAGCACTTATGAATATCATGAAGACATGCAATTGAAACGCCAGTAACTTGGTCCCGTATAGATACATGTGTGTTTGCGATTCGCTTTTACACCCCTGCTATGCCCAAAAGACGAAAGGGATATCCAAGATGGTTCTCCCCGGATGCTCCAGCAATATGTACGGCAAGAGGCACGTTCGAGGCGTGCTATTATGCCGTGAACCAGCCCCATGCTCTTACTCGTTGCCCCTCAAACCATGTGGTCGCCCGCGACGCTGGCTGAGGCACTGCTGCTGCCGGCCGTCTTCTTGGTCCCCCATCTCCTCCACTCAAACGTCTTGGCGGGCCTCTGCTTGATGGCGTCGCGCAGCTTCTCCTCGCTGCGCTGCATCCAGACGCTGATCGGGGCGGCGCTGACGGGGTACAGAGGCATGTAGCTGCTGCTCTTGAGGAACCTCTGCGGGTCGCGCGTGTCGAAGGCGGCAATAATGTCGAGGTCGGCGGCGATTTGGTCGCAGTAGCTGTCGAGCGGCAGGTCGTTGACGTCTGATCCAAAGGGGTTCTCGATCTCCTGCCCGATCATCAGGACGCCCAGGATGATATACGAGGCGGCGATGGTGGCCGGGATGGCGATCCACTGGAGCAGCGGGATCAGCTGGAAGGGCAGCAGCAGGATGTAGAGGTAGGTCGACTGGGAAATGGCAATCGAGTAGGCAATGGGCAGCGGCGTGCAGAGGACGCGCTCCGAGCCCGTCATGGCGTCGTTGAGAGCCTGGATGGCGTTGAAGGCCATGGTCTGGTGGATGGGGACGCGCAGCTGCTCGTTGGTGATGAGGAAGTCGGTGGTGAGGGCGATGTGGTTCAGGATCTCGAGAGGCAGGTTGCCCAGGGGCTTGGACGCCCTCTTGACCATCTTACGCGGGTTGCTGGCGGCAAAGGAGACGCCGAGATACTCGCCCACGCCGCGGAAGAAGCCCCTTTTGCGGCCCCCGCCGGCACCGCAGGCGACGGAGGAGTCGGCGTCGGTCGCGGCCCTGGCAAACGTGTCGAGGTGGCCGATGAGGTTCTGCAGGTCGGGGTAGGCCGTGTAGGGCTCGAAGCGCAGGCTATGCTTGAGAGCCATGGCGTAGGCCACCAGCAGGTTCATGGCGCTGAGCTTCTGGAGAATCACCTCCCGCGCGTCCGTCTGGTCGGGCCGGTTGACGGCGTGGATCCAGAAGACGCGGCCCAGGATCTGCGACGACTGGACCAGCGCGGCCCAGTATTTCCGGCCCTCGGTGTATCGCTCGTAGGCGGTCGAGGAGCGGAACGACAGCGACAGGGAGACGACGAAGCCCGTCAGGGTGAGGAGGACCGAGTTGGCGCCGAGATAGTGCACCTTGGCCGAGATGATGACAATGGCCGAGGCCCAGACGGAGATGAGGACCAGGGGCAGGATCAGCTTGGGCATGATGCTGCCGTGAAGCTGCAGGATGATGGGCCATTTCGAGTGCTTGGCGATGTCTCGGGGCCCGGTGAAGTAGTCGTCGAGCTCGAAGGACCCGCGTCGATGAAAGGACCGAGGGGCCATGTCGATGGCCGGCGACTTCGGAGTGTAGACTCTGTCGAGCGGCACCTCCAAGCTTTGCGGGCGCTTGGCCTCGTCCTGGCGCTGCTCGGTGCGCTGGGGCGGTGGCTGGCTGACGACCTCGACGGCGTCGGCCATTGCTGTTGCTGTCGATGTCTTGCAGTGTCTCTATCGAAGCATGGAATCGGCCACGGTGCCTAAAGAAAAGAGAGAAAGTCAAAGCACCGTCGAGCTCGTGCAGAGAGGGCTCGCTCGACCAAGTAAAGACCGGAGAGGGGGCAGGCAACAAGGCAGCTGTCAAAGAAAGGGCACGACTTGAAAGAGCAGAGACACGGACGTCGAGGAAAGGGGGGATAATAGTTAAGGCCTGGGTCCTGAATCAGACCCTTGTTGAGCCCAATGGCGAGATGCCGCTCACACCAACCGCCCATGCAGGGGCTGGTGGGCGCCAGTCACTTTTTTTCCGGCGCCAGGAGGGTCAAGACGCAAGGCCCACGACGGCGATGACTGCTTGATTGGACGGGGATTTCTGACAGAGCAGTGGTTTGTCCTCGGAGGTGTCCGGGGGCTGGCAGGGCCTCTGGTGTTTCACCATCGACCATCCACCGATTCACGATACCCGGGTCTGTACGACGGCAAAGACGGATGTTGGAGGCGGAGAGCCAGATGGGAATCGATGCAGACGTGGACCAAGTTGATCCGGCAATGTCTCAAGCCGTGCCGGATTGCCTCGCTGCTTATACATACTTGCTGCTCCTCGATGCCGAGTGCATCGCTCATACATGGGGTTACAAAGAGACGGCGGAAAGTTACGGGGCAGTGGCGAAACAAGCCTCTTCTTTTTTGTCTCATTCCCCTGACAGGGGTGGGCTCGTAACGCCCCGTATTTCACTCGGCCCATCCCGTCAGCGGCCCTCCTATTTCTGTCAACCTTACCGACTAAGTAAGTCATGGGGGCCGCACGAGAGGAGTCCAGACGGCGGTGCCGACGGGATTCGTCCGGGCACGCTGGGCCTGGGCCAAGGGCTGACGACGCCTCTGGCCCGTAACGTTTGAACGCGCGCGCCGTCACGCGTGTAAGAACACCGTCTAAGCGAAGCTTTCCGAAAACGAGGCCTTCGCTGATCAGTCAGGGACGAAGTCTCCACTCATTGTACGTATTGTGCTTCAAGCGAACTGTACAATGTGCTCCAAGCGTTGGGCGTGTCAACTTACGGCTGCTCGCCATGTACGGAGTAAGCCATCCCTTTATGCCAGCGCAGCCAACGGGGACACAAAGACACAAAAGAATTCACACTGTGGGTGCTGTAGCAAACGAGCCGTAATTGGAGACAAGTCCGATTTCAGTAAGTAAATGAGCAAGGGGACAATCAATATTCTGCAGGATCAAGCCCAGACCTTCATTCCCCTCCGCACAAACGGCAACGGCGTGGCAAACACATTGAAAGAGGCGCCTTGTGTGTGTCGACGAGCTGACAGCTTGCCCTCACTTGTGACAGCCATCTTCAATCCGTCGATCACGCGCATGTCAGCATCGAAAAAGCCCTTCCGCGCAAACCTCCAGTCTCATCTTCGGCAATGGCCCCAACGCTAGCCTCCTTACATCCTTCACGTGTAATTAGGCTTCTCCGGCTCTTGCGCGCCGTGTCTCACGCCCATGGCCGTGGCCTGCTCCATAGGGCTGAGGCCCAACGTCGACAGCCATGGGATGGCTGATGATGAGGCGTAACACATGGGGTATATTGACATGCTCGCCTGTAGGACAACATAACAGGCATCTGCCGAGCCGATTCGCCAAACCAAAGGCGAGGAAAGCCGTGTAACCATCTACACACATCCATCTCCGGAAACAAACGCCAGTGCGCTCCTTGGTCGGCCTATTTTTGCCTTCCCGTCGCCGGCAGCTCGACAGGGGCCACTGCGTTCCCCATCATCTCCTGGACGTTTTCCCCGTGAAGCTCCGAGTGAGCCTGTCCCGTCTTTTCGTACCTGTAGCCCGAGCCCGCCGGTGCCAGCTGCCGCCGCCTCCGCCACCAGACCAGCGCACCGGCCAAGAGGGCGAGGACGACAACCGGGATAGCGACGCCGATGGCCACCTTGGCGCCGGTTGAAAGGCCCGGCGACGGTGTTCCATCCGAGGCGGAATTGGTGTCAGTCGAGGATGGTGATGATGTCGGGCTGGCGCGGCTCTGGTCGACGTCGGTCCTCTGATGGACCATGCGGACGCCAAATGCGTTGAGGCCGCCGGGGCTGCGAAAGCCTTGCCGGACGGTCCTGGTGACGCCGTCCTCGATGAGCGTCACAGCCAGGGACGTGGCCTGGCTCTCGGGCGCGATCCAGGTGCAGAAGAGGGTGGACCAGACGTTTGTGAGCGTGCTAGTAGTGACGCACGACAGCGTGACGGCATTGTTGAGCGTTGGGCAGCATGTGACGGTGGTGAGGGACGCAACGCCCGTGTTGTCGTGACAGGCGCTGAGGTAGCCCGATGGACAGGCGATGCCGGGGGAGAAGTAGGCGTCCGAGTCGGTCTTGAAGCTGCGCGGGAGACAGGTCGAGGCGAGATCCACCATGGCCAGAAAGCTGGACTGGTAGATGCCCGTGCAGTCGGATGGCCTCGCAAAGGGAGTCGTGAGGGGGTTGGAGGGGAACGAGGTGACGGCAACAGCCGTTGCTGGCGTCGCCATGGCCACGGCTTGCGCAGGCCCTCGAGGGCGGCTAGACGACCTCGGGTCTTGAACTGGATATAACGTGATTTGACGGTTCTGGGGATGCCCTCACCCACAGTTGCCTTGCTGGGCTGGCATCAACGGCCAAGAAGTCGGTGTTCCCGGGAAGCCAACGGGCATGAAGAGGCCATGGACAGGGCGCGGCCATTGTACCGCAGCGCGCTCATCCATCATCCCCCGACCCCTGCGGCGGATTCGAAATGCGCTTAGCAGAGCGCTTGATCTGCAGGCAGATCCAGAGACGACCGTCGATGCGCAGGTCAAGGCCATCCTCGACCTCTCCTGTCTGGTTGGCCAGCGCTTTTCGTCTAGGCGTAATCCCAGACCAGAGTCTACCACCTGGCAAGAGAGGCAAATGCCCCCGAGCGTAACGTAAGCGCTAGTGCCGAGATGCCCGCGCGCTTCCTGGGCCGTCGTGTCCATTTCGGTCCCATATGGATGTCGGCAGAGCCGAAGGTCAATTGCACCCTGTAGTTAGGTTGCAAGGTTGCAGGGCGGTTTGGACGCAGACTGGTAATTATCGCAGACGTGGATTTGGCGCTGACCCTCGCCCCGTCAGCCCGGCTGCTGAGCTTCAGCTGATCGTCGGTCGCGACACGTTTCTGCCGTGATCGCGAGTCGCATTTCAACGGGATCCGCTCTCCAGCAGCGGCCTTGAGGAGAAGACAATGCCAGATTGTCCGATGAAGAGGAGAAAGTGGCCCCACCAGCAGTGACGGCCATGCGGCGGGGTACTTGACGGCATGTACCTCCACCAATCAAGATCATCAATCAGCGACTTTGCCTGCATCGTCTTCTTCCTCGTCCACCTCATCCATCTGTGCCCGTGTCCATTGCCTCTCACAATGGACCGCTCTCAGCCCGCGTCCTCCAACTTGATGGGTGAGTTTCTCCGCCTCATCTCTTTATCTGATTCTCCGACACTACAAGCCAGAACGTGTGAGAGAACGGTCATGATCGCATCCTCGCCTCACATCACCGAGGCCCCCGCCGGCGAGACCTGCGGCCATCAGCATAGGCCATCGTCGACATCAAGAAGCGGCGGCTGACGCGGCCCGCAGACATCCACAATCGCCTCATCGCCGATGTTCTCACCAGATATCGCACCCTCATGATGCTGGCTACCGTCCAGGCAGAGGGCGAGCGCAACAACGCCACGCCAGAGACCATGGCCGTGGCCGGCATTTCCATGAAGATGGAATTTGACGGACTAGTGCGTCTTTCCACATCCATCTCATATCCCTCCTTGTCTTCCCTGGAGAAACAATGCACGAGCCTTGTCCAACCAAAAACAGTACTCATCCATCAAGGAGCTCCTCGCCCTCTCCCGCCGCATCAAGGAGCTCTGGGTTTTTGGCCCTCTCGGCAAAGGAGACCCCGACCACCAGGCCCGCGAGGCCCAGCTCGACCGCGACGTCGCCCAAGTCTCGTCCCTGCTCAACGGCATCGAGGCCGCCGACATGAAGGCGCTGGCCGAGCGCCACGGCGGCGTCTGGGCTCGTCTCTCCAAGGACACCCCCGAACTGCCTCCGACATCTGCGACTGCGGCCACGGGTCATGGCGGGCGGTGACGATGCGACGTCTTTATTATTTCTCTTAGGCTGGCGTTTTGGATGGGCATTGGTTTGCGGCGACGACTGTAGATACCCATGGGGCTTCTCGACACATGCGCCAGGCAGATGTGGTCGAAGCAGACGAATTACGATGCCTCGGGCGGTTTTCTATCTCACGGCTACAAGGCCTCTCGCTGCACACCGATAACCGTGAAGGCCCACCGCATGCCACCTCTACCCCTCGCCGCCCTCGGGATCCTCGTCCTCGTCGCCGAGCTGCTTATCCACGTCCTCTTGCATCTTGCCGCCCGCGCCCTTTAATATCTCGGCCACGCCCAGCCCACCGGCCGTGAGCCACAGGAAGTGGTTCGACTTGAACTGGTCGATCTGGTTGAAGAATGCGTGGAACCTGCCAAGACGTCAGCGCTCCATCCCTTGGTTCTACAGGACTTGACTCACGTGTTCTCCTTTTCCTCAACGTCGAAAATGCGCGCGTACACGTGCTTGTCCTTGAAAGCCCGCAGCTTGTCGTCGTAGTTGTCAAAGTCAATCACCGGCCGGCCGAGCGAGTCGCGGGCGCGGCGGTTGTAACTCTCAAACACGGGCCGCTCCAGCAGCAGCCCCAGCCCGGGCGCCTTTGGGATGGCAATCTTGCGCGCGGCGTAGCTCTCGTTGACGCGCTCGAGCGGCGTCCCGCACCGCACTATCAGGCTGGCCATGCCCACCATCTTGCGGATCTGGTGCATCATGAAGCTCTGCCCGTGCACCTTGAGCGAGAGCCACTCGGTGCCGCCGATGAGCACGGGGGTCGGGTCCACGACAAACGACTTGATGTGCCGCTTGGCTGATGCGTCGCCAAACGCCTTTTGCACCGTGTAGTTATGGAAGTTGTTGCTGCCGACGTACCGGTCCAGCGCCGCCTGCAGCCTCTGCAGCCGCGAGGGACCGATGCGATACCGCCGCTTGGCCGAGATGTAGGCCGCCTTGATGTCGCGCAGGGCAAAGTCGATGGGGCCGAGCTCCCGGCTCTTGGGCTTGACCGTCTTGAGCGTCGCCTTGGCCCCTTGTTCCGTGCCGGCCTGCGCCTTTTCAGTCGCGTCGCCGGGGGGGCCCTTTTCCGCGCCCTCGGCCCCGCCCTCCTCGAGATCGGAGACGTGGACGCGCTCGAGAACGGCGGCCCTGACGTCGGGATCCAGCGCCGCCAGGATGGGCTTGACCTCCTTCTCCTCGACGCCGGTCCAAAAGTCGCCGACGTCGGCCGCGCACTCCTTCAGCTCGTCCTCGGCCCCGTGCTCCTTGGCCAGCTCGACCAGCTTCTTGCCCAGGTACGACTGCGGGTGGGGCGGGAGCAGGCAGTAGCTGGGCATGAGATACTCGTACCAGCGCGAGTCGCAGTACTGGTAGCAGTTGAAGCTGTTGTTTGTGCGCTGGATGCCCCAGACGCGGATCTGCTCGGGCAGGCGGGCGTTGATCTTGTCGACGACGTCGTCGTCCTCGATGATGAGCTTGAGGCTGATGACGTTGCCGGCGGCGTGCACGCCCTTGTCGGTGCGGGCGCAGCGGGCGAGGCTCGACTTGCGGGGGTCGTCTGCGTTGGCCTTTGAGATGGCGCCGGCGTCAACAAAGGCCTGGAACAGGTCCCGCTCAATGGTCGGCTCGTCGCCGTTGACCTGCATGCCCCGGTAGCCGGTGCCCGCGTAGCCGATCATGACGGCCACCTTGCGCTTGGGACGGCGCTCCTCGGCGGCAATCTCCTCGCGGGAGAAGGGGTTCTTGGTGCTGTCGCCCTCGACCGACTCGCCCTTGGAATTCACCTTTCGCCGCTTAAACTCGCGCCAGTCGTCCTGCTTCTTGGCCTTGCCGTCGGCCTTTTGCTGGCGCCTATCGCCGCTTGCCTGGTCAGCCAGCTCCAGTGGCCACGGGGCTTTTGGCGGGCGAGCGGGGAGGGACATCGCACTTTCGTTCGTTTCGCCCCAAGTCTCCGCGCTTCTTGCCATCCTGTCTGGCGTCGCGGCGCTGCTGCTGCTGCTGTTGCTGCTGCAAGTTCTTGTCGGCGCCGTCGCCTGCGGCACTGGGTTCGCTCGGGGCAGCAGCCTCGGCCGCAGGGGTGGGGTTGGCCTGCTCCGTGGGAGTGCCCTCGTTCTTAGGAGCCTCATCACCGGGCGCCATAGTAAGAAGGGGTCTGGAGTTGCGGTCGGCAAGGTGTCGTTGGAGATGCTGCTGAACTTTGTCCGAGCTCACCTGTATTTTTTTCCTTTACTTTTCAGTGGGGCAGCTTGGACCCGTGGCTGGCTACCCTAGACCTCGGGACGCTACGAACTGGCACAAGAGGCTGCAGCAAACGACCATGATAGCACTCGACGTGATTTTATTGCAATCGATATGTACGTTCTTGTTCTCACCGACGGTTGTCTGCTCATAATACAGGCCGCCACGGTCCCAGCGTGACGACGAAGCACGCCCTCCGGAACCTCTAAAGTTACAAAATTCGAGCCGAGGTTCACGTTTGGTCAACTTCGCTTCCTCCCTCAAACCCTTTCCAGGTCAGGTCGTCCAGCACCACTTTGCGAGCAATGCCGCCGTCGGCATTCCTGGCCGGGCAAGCAACGGTGCAGAGCCGCGTCACGGTCTCTTGATTGCCGAGCCTGAACGACGACCGTGCCCACAGACAACCCCGGAACGAATACACCTCCATGCCCTGCATCCTGCGCTCTTCGGTCGCCTCGGCCGTGGGCGTGGCAGAGCTCTCGGACTCGGCATCGCCAGCCGCCTGCGTCGGCGTCGGCCGGATGCTCGTCCACAGGACCGCGCCCGTGAGGCGGGCCATGGAGGTGCAGTCGACCGTCGTCACCGACGCCGACGCCGTTTGGGACGGCTGGACGTCGTCCTCTGCCGCTGGTGTCGGCCTGATGGTGCGAGGCGTGTCTGCGTCTGCCGTTGCTTCTACTGCCTCTCGCGCAACCGTCGTTGCCTGTGTCGACACCACCGTGATACGCTCCACGCTCCGCCTGCTGCGCTGTCAGCTGTCGTCACACAACGGCACGAGAAGGGGGGAGACAGACGTCGGAGCCTCGTGATGAATCTCTCCGCCATTGTCATGAATCTTTTCCACCACGGCCGCGACGATGAGAGAAACGAGGACGGTGATGAAAATGGACGTCAGCAGCCGGATAAAGACCGTCTTTCTCTCCCGGGCCTTTGCGTCGTATAGCAATTCCTCCTGGTACTGCGGCGGCTCGTCCCCGTACGCCGGAGGCTGCCGTGGGCTCGCCGTCGAGCATGCCGTCAGACTCCTCGAATCGCCCGTCCGGTATGTGTTGCTGGTCGACAGTCTCGGGGGCGTATATGAGGGGAACAGCGCCCGCTGGTTATCCATCATGGACCCGCGACGCCGCTGGAGTTGTTGTTCTTTGCTGCAGCGAGGCGGCGTCGGCGGTGATCATCGACGACGCTCAATTCGCACCATCGTGATGCTGTGCTGTGAGGGTGATGTGGGTGCGAGGATAGCGGGTTCACCATGGCGGCGAGACGAAGCGACGATGTGGCAGACAGTCTTGAATGCCCCTGCCATCCCGTCACGTTCAAGCCAGCCTTGGAGAGGGGGATCAGGTCCGGCCTCTCGCTGGAATGGAAACCAGCTGACGACTGTCGCACCCCGCCAACGCCTCACCAACCATTCTCCTCGATGAGACTTACTGCGGAGACTTTGGCTCTGCCAATCGACTAATCGTGGGTCACTAAGTGGTTATTGAGGCAAGAGGACGCGCACGCAGTTGAGTTCTCCGACATGTCATGACCGAGCAGCGATCCAATCACGCAAGATTGAACAAAGAACTAAACCAATATCACAACGTGCGCTTATTGCTACAATTATGGGACTCGATTGCCTTTGACAATAGAATAGGTACCGACATGGACGAAACGCTGCCGTACAAATGTTCATGGCGATGGACAAGGGATGTGTTAAATCCCAGTGGCTGGCCGTGATTTGATAAGTCGCAGGCAAGTTACGTTGCTCCAACAGAAACTGATCCAGCTGAGCCTACATATACCGCTTCTTGGCAATAACCCTCGCTGCAGCTTAGACTCAGTCGTCAGCCGGAATACCTTCGTTGTCCCCCGGCTCTTTGTAACCACCCTCCGGCTTCGCATGACGCGTACGGTCTTTCATGATGTTGCTCTTGTCAATGGCGTCTGCATCGTCGCGCGCTGTAATTCATCATTAACATATTCTATTAATGACGGCGAAGCTCAAACCATACCCAATTGCGCATCCGAGTCGGCCGTGTTGCCGTCGATGGGATCCTCGACCTTTGCGTCATCCGCCTGGACTGGAATCTCCGACTTTTGGCCTTGGCGGGAGACGTAGCTATCGTCAGTGGTCTTGAATTCGTCGGCCATTGTGAATTGACGTGCTTTGGTTTTGAGTTGAGCAGGCACAGCGATGAGCTTGTAGTATTGTATATCTTGGAGGAATTGAACATCTGAAGACGGGGACGTTGGCTTCAAACTCGGGACTCTTTATACATGTGTTCGGCAGCGGCTACCGTTCCCTTCGGCTTTGCACTTTCTTTTTCTCTTCCACGGTCGAAACGCCGTTGGACAGTAGACCCGATGCTCTCATCATGGTCTATTGATGACGACATGCATTTGCCGCGCTTCGATGAATCATGGCCAACCGTCAGATGGCCTTGGGCGCTGGCGATCGGCAGAGCACACCAGCGAGCCCGGCCCATCGTTCCGACTTGTTCGAGGCGGACAATGAATGTACAGTACAGTAGAAGAGATAAATGCCCAAGCGGTGACGAGTCGACCCCGTCGTGGGCGATGATCAGATGGCGCCACCATCACCGGCCTGCCACCCATCATTTGCTTTATCCGCCGGAAATGGTATGGAGCCATGATGATGAATTACTAAAACAAATGGACGGCTTGATTAGAATTGACGTCTTGATCGCAGAGACGTCCAAGACTCAGTCTCATTGATATACGTGAGCCAAGGTGACTGGTCGTGAGGCATCTCACTCGAAACTAAAGACATGAATGACTACCTTGACTCTGAACAACACTACGCCCAGGCGAGGTGAGAGCCTGTTCAAGAAGTGGCTTTGGTGCTTCCCTTTGTCTTGTCCACCTCCGCCGAGTCTTGCCACCTCAAGGAAGAGTGCGAGTTCTCAGGCAACTCTGCGACAGGGCAAAGAAGGAGCCGCGTCCACATGGGTAGACTCAAGGGCGCTGGGGTCCTCCGGGCGTGGGCGTCCGCCTCGTAGCTGGCTCTTACGCTTCTGGGTCTAGCTGACCATCAGCCGCTTGAGTCGATAGGCAACTGCCGGTGGAATGGGCCGTTGCCGAAGCCGAATAAGCCTCAGGACGAGGGGCAGTCTGCGAGCTACACTGACGCCGCGTGGTCGACTGAGATTCCAAGGGATTGATCGAGTCTATCCACAGAATGCATGTCCGCCGAGTGCAATGGCCGTCTCCGTCGTTGCTTGTCAAGTGGCTGATGCAATCGGCGCAGTACAAACGGCGGCCGTGTCGTGGGTCTGGTGAGCTCAGGTTGGCTCGTAACTCAACGGCGCTGTGTATTTTCCATGCGTTTCCCTCCCGGATAGGCAGTTGGAGTCTTGGACGACGGTTCCAGTTTTCTGGTGATGATTTCTCTGGTGGTTGAACTCGGGCGAGTGGAAGTCTTGGGCATCAACGTTGTGCCACCAAACCTACTCTTCACTTTCACCTCCAGTCTACTTCTGCCCATTACTCTCGAAACAACATCCATCCATGTCAAAAGCTGCCACTCAGCACGCCAAGCCGAGACTGCGCTTATGTCCACACTAGACCTCTTTCCAAGGCCCATCTCCGCCATCCGACATGTTGGCCCAAGTTGATGTCAACTGCGCCAACTACACTGGGAGTCGGTTGCTGCGTGGCTGGCCGAATGTCGGCTTCCAGTCCCATGCATGTGTCCTCAGGCCACCATCAAGGTATTGTGGAGGAGGCAAACGATGGACCCTGATTCGGGTGCCTTTCTCTCGCGGCTCAGTTGAGAGGGAGGCTGGGCCATGTGCAAAGAGTTGCGTGAATAATGACAGCAAACGTATGACGGCATGGAAATCCTTGCTCAGGATGAAGGGGGCCAGTCTTCGGGTGCCCGTTTGGAGGCGTCAAACCGAACTGCGCAAATCTCGCCATGTCCCCCACAGATCAAGAATATCGGCCAGTTGAGAAAAACCGTGGAGATGAGGCGACTAGCAGCAGAGTTACCTGACTGTTGACAGCCCGTCTCGTGAGCGTCAACCCTCGGCGTGAATCTATTGGTGTATTTCCCTCTTCTATGGAGCTGTACATGCAACTCACGATCGGGAACAGGACATGATGGCGCCACCCGCTGGGTAGTAGGACTTCAATGGCGAGTGAAGACCAACAGCCATGTACGGCTGCATGCAGGAACCCGTGGTCGCGCGGTGAATCACTCAAGCAACCTCCGACGACACACTAACAATAGCAATTTCTGCTACGTATTCTGCCATGGTTCAACATCGCCTCCCATTGGTCCATGTTGTCATTCTGCGTCACTGCCTGTGGAAACCGCAGACGGCTGGCTGGCAGCTGGCATGGAAGGACCCTCAGCACCGGCTCAGGTTTCTTAATCTCTGCCCCTTCCACCTTCTCCCCTACTCTTTCTTTTCCTTGCTCATCATCGTCAACCTTTTAAACATGACTTTCTTCTACAAAACATCTACTCGTGACGAAAAATCCACACCTCAAGTCCTCAACTGCCTTCCTCTTCTCATCCGTCAACACTCCACCGGGGCTTTGCCGCTGGCCTTGCTTAACAACCATCCATGAACGTCGTCCCTAGGGCAAAGGGGCATTGCCCAGAGCTGGAGACGCGTAACCCTAAAGAACTGGCACCGCGGGAGAAGGGCGTCCAGGCAGGGGAAAACAGAGACACCGGCTCAGATGGCGTGGCTCTACCAAGCGGAGAGTCCTCCGACGATCCCGATCGCGGGTGGCATCAGATCAACACGGAGATATGGCAACCATTCGGGCGTCACGACAGATGCTCGGGCAGATCCTCCCTAAGGACCAAGACCTGGAGGCAATCTGAGAGCGCCGGGGGATCATCCCCAAGACGTTGCAGGTCAACCCTTACAGCAAGAAAACCGTGGCAAGACCACCACAGATGCCCGATATGATACCCCCTCCGGTCCTCAATCCATGAAGCCCCCGAACCACGGCATCGCACCGTCTGCCGCGTTACTCTGCACCACAGCTTCTGAAGGGTCGACAAGGCCATGGGCGAAGAGACCTGTGGACGACGCGGGTGCAGGGTCGGCTGGACCGAGGCGCCCACACCCGAATTCGACATGCCACCCCTCCTGTTCCCGTCGACGCGTGTCATCGACCTCCCGGAGATAAGTCGCAAGGTCGCGACCGACCGGCTCCTGGCAGCAGCAATGCTGCATGCAGACTGCTGAAGATAGGACTGCCCAAAACCCCTCCTCGCTGCCAGGGAAAGAGTGGACAAACCAATGCTATCCTTGCCTCCTCCTTTTCCAAATGGAGCCGTCATCGCGATCTGAGCAGGACAATCCGCACCGGGATCAACTGTGCCCAGCATATTTCAATCTTCGGCCTGTCGGGAAAGACCTTTCCTTCGCAGCTTACTCGCTATTTCTCGCAGAAGGAGTTTCCAGCCTCTAGCCCCGGCAAAATAGCCAACGTCGTGACCGAGGTAATGGTTACTAGAGTCACTCATTCACAACCATACATCAACATTCCCTCAGTCGGGCCTTTCGATTGCTGGCGCCAGGCAGTTCGGTGAAGACGACACCGAGACCGGTCCCTTGGCACGTCTTCGTCAGGAGATAGTGTCAGACATCACTCTTGCAAGCAAAGCAGCCGGAGCAGGAGCAGCAGGCCTCGCCCAGTGTCTTTTGGTGGCGAGGTCTTTGGGCTCGAGACCTCGTTCGGCTCCAAGTTAAGTTCTTCAGCCTGGATAGCGCCACTGGCTGGATCGGACTCGTCGTCATCCTTCCTGTTGACGCCCAACTCGACAACAATGGCTTCGGCGTCCTCACACGAGTAAGTCCACCCACCCTCGACCACTTGCTTGGGAGCTCGAGGCTCCATCGCGACTGTTGGCCCGAGTAACACGGGCCAACGGGATTTCAAGTATAGACGACCCATTAAATTGGAGCGCGTGCTGTCCGCCACGGACTTGGAGATCCTTACCAAATTCCCCCGCGACGGGTTTCGATTAGGAGGCTGACAACCCAAGCCCCGCGACCCGCGACCGTTTCTCTGTGCCTGGCAAGGCGCCAACGACCCTCCCTAGTCGAGATCCGCCTCGGCGAGTGTGCTGAGGTCACCGTCGGGGGATTCGGAATGCCCTTCTCTAATCCCGGCCATGCTAGTCATGGATGGATGAGCAAACAATAAGCCCATCATCAAGAGCCTCATGCTGCTCGACACTATACAGCAGCAAGCCTTCTTCTTTGCTTTCTCCCTGCAACTGTCCAAGGTCAGGCCTTCCGTAGACCCGTCTGGACTACCGGCTCTATTTAGCTACTTATACGGGAGCCTCATGGACTAGAACCCAGACGAGTTCCAGAGCCTCATCAATACTAACAAGGGCGACTGGTTTGCCGCTGCCTGGTCCTACCACAGTGACGAGGTCCACGTGTCTTGTCGTGCACAGAGGAGCGGGCCCGTGAGGCAAGGCGACTCTGTGTGCACGACATGATAGCAATTCCCGACTTGGGTCTGTTGCTTCGCGATGGGCACTCACCTCCTCAACGAATCAGCGGAACTGCACGCCGCCTGCCAGCGAGCAACCAGAGCCGGCCCTCTCCGGATCCTCGCCGCGGCCCGGCCGTACGCCGCCAACGAGATCGCCCACTTCAACGCGCTGGACTAGATTAAATCTTCCGACATATTATAAGAGTAAAGAGTCTCTACTGATAATCGCAGCGCCGACGCCATCGGGCGTCAAAAGTGCGGCGAGACAAGCCCCAAGACCCGATCCCGACCCGCGCCACCGCCCTACCTCGCGCCTCTTGAGCCGGAACCACGAGAACAAACGGACGGCGACGCCGGTTGACCCGCCAGCAGCCAAGAACCCCCCCTTTTTACGCCTCAGCGCGTAGGATCTGTTGTGCCGACGACGACGAAGGGTCCGGCAGCTGGGGAGCCCAAGCTGGTTGAGCACCCAAGGACAGTCGACGTCCTGGTCCAGCACCCGGTCGGAGAGCACCAAGTCGTCTTGTTCGTACGCCGGCCCAAGGATGCGGAAGAGTCCCTGGCTCCGACTACCAGGCGGCGGCACTCGCCACTCGCTCCGACGCAAACGCTCCGTTGAAGGAGGATGTTGGACGATAAGAATTGTCTGACCTTTGACTTCGGCTCACAGCTGGCGGACAATTTAAAGCCGCCCGGACACAGAGAGCTTTCGCGCCGTCGTTGCTGCTACCATCTCATGGGAGGAGTACCAGACGCGGCCCGCAGCGACCAGGGAGATTCTTCTGGACCGGCCCCCTGATACGCAACATGTAACTTTGAATCAAGTCCACCACGTCTCGGAGGTTCTATTGCATCGGATGAAGGGTGTGTTTTTATAGACGTCTGTCTCCACGTAGGCATGCTGGGCCCTAGAGTAGACCCCGGACTGTCCAGACGGCCTTATTATAGCGCTTGCTTTTATATGTAATGAATGGCTGCCGTCCCTATGGCTAGATGGTGCTGAGCAGCAGAGTTGTTTGCTCTTTGTCGAGGATGGCTGTGATATACCATCTGCGGCCCCCACGATGTGCTCTCGTTACTTTGTGCAACTCAGTTGCAGAGACAAGGGGCTCAGCTCTAGCAAACGAGAGGCTAATGAGCGGACTGACGACGTCTCTTGGTGAGCAAGCGTGTGACCTTGGAGGCAAAGAGAGGCTTTCCACTCCAACAGCCGTCTCCTCGGCTCCTAGCGATTCTTGTTTGAGAGTCCGGTGACGTGACACGGCGAGATGTGTCGTAGCAAGCAAGCTCTGGAGCTCACGATGGTGACATCTGCAGCTCGTTGACACCACTGGCCATCCATCCATATGCTTGATGTATTGACCGCGAGAAAAGCGTGGACAAGCTTGGTTGCTCAAACGAACGGCCAGTTGGGCGACGAGCCGGGCCCAGACGTTGACGCGCGACGGCCTGATCATCACCTTGCTTGCCCATCGTCGGCGCCGTCCAGACAGCCCGCCAATGGCTGTGCCATGTCCTGGGTCGCGATCCGGTCTTGGGGTGTTTGCTCTCCGCTGCCAAGGAGGCGTCAAGCAGCTATCCAGGCCTCTTGTCTCGTCCGTCTCGTCTCCGGGTCAACAGCGTCGACCAGTGGACTGTGCCTCGTCATCCCTCCTCGCCTCGCCACTCCATCCCGTCTCGGTCGCGAAGCGGTGTGCCCTCCCCTTGCCATTGCCACGACACGCCTGCGCGCCGGTTCAGTGGCTCGCCGGCCTCCTCTGACTCAGGATGCGCGCAGCAGTCTTCCGTGGCGGGAGCGGTGTCAGTTTGTTTGCCCTCTCGGCAATGGCCAGGCGCAGGTGAGCACGTCGTGGCCATTCGATCCCCTTGCCCGTTCCTGGGCATGGGCGTGGCAAAGACATAAAAGGGCAACGGGGACAAGGACTGAACAGCGGTCTGAACAGCGGTCTGGTCTGTTCAACCCGGTTTTTTGGCACCTGATTTTCTCTCTTCCGGCCGGGCACCTGGCCTCCTCAGGCACCGACCATTCACGATAGCCCCTCCCTCTCCCGCCAGCCTTTTCCTCTCCTCACCCACCGTCCATTTTCCTCCCCATCATGGACGGCATTGCCTCGCCCAATGCAATCGTCTGGCCCACGCTCGCGGAAAGCAACAGCAACAGCAACAACGACGACGACGAGCGCGCGCTTCCAGACGACTGGCCCACGGCGCAAGACGGCTCCGAATGGGATGGAACCCGCCTGCTGGACCTGACGCGTCGCGGCGAGAGCCCCTTTGGCGCTGCCTGGAACGTCGAGGCCTTTATCGGCGAGGTCGAGCAGATTCTCAACGCCAGCGTCGTCGATATCCCCACCGTGTCGAGGGGAGCAAACCACTACGTACGCCTCTCCCCTTGCAGAAACTCGCCACGCCAGTGACTCGAGCAGCTCGGCGAGAAAAGGCCAAGACGGGGGGCCTGATGGCTGACCGTCTCTTGCTTCTCCAACAGGGTCTTCACGTCCAGCTCGACAGCAGGCCAGACGTCGTGGCCCGCCTCTCCCGCCACGACGTCAACAGCCCCGGCTTCCACGGTTCAGATCTCGAGGCCAAGCAGCGGCAGCTGAGCCGCTTCGAGATTGCAACCTACGACGCCCTGCAGCCGCTCGCCCGCGCGTCGCAGCCGCACGGCCGAGTCTTCGGCGGCCGCCCGCTCCACCATCGCGACCCCGTTGCCTGGAGGGCCGGGGCCGGCGTGGCTCCTCCCTCGCCTCCTTTCCCTCATGATGCCTCGGCGTCGATGCCCCCTCTGTGCCGCACCGTCCTCGGCCGCCGCCTCTTTCTCTTCGAAAAGTCCCCAGGCGAGGGCTACGACTACGTCCGCTGGCGGGCGCTGAGTCCCGCGAAAAAGGTAAGCGGACGCTCAGTCTCTTGACCGGCGCAGCAGCGGCTCAAGCTTGCCGTCGTCTAGTCATTTCTGCTTGCCCAGTCGGCACGGGTTGCCGCGACGCTCTTCCAGTACCGGCTGCCGGCCGAGTATGCCTCGACGTGGCTGCCGGTCCGCATTACAGAGCACCAGCAAAACTATGTCAGCCAGCGCGAGGTGACGCCGACTCGCGACTTTTGCGCGTCTCTGCTGCACACGAGGATCGAGGCGGCTCTCTCGCGCCTCGCCCTCCGGCTACCCCATCTGGCTCCTCGGGCGTTGCTTGTACGCCAGGACCTCGACTGGCTGGTGCCGCGGGTGCTCCCGCAGGCCGGCAATGGCCTCAGCGAGACGGCGCTGTACCGGTTCGTGCTGGATCACGGCGACTTTGGCATCCACAACATGACGATTGCGACGGACGACCATGGACGGCCGTACATCACGTCGGTGTACGACTGGGAGGCGGCCAGCATTGTGCCGGCGTTGCTCTCGGAGCCCAAGATGGTGGTGACGGCCGACCTGGTTGTCAACGACGAGGGCGAGCCGGCCATCAGTCGGTGGGGAGACGGGGACAGCATATCGCACATGGGCGAGTATCTGGAGTGGTCGAATGAATATTACAAGGTATGTGGTGCTGTGGCTGTCGAATAGAGAGGGTGGTCAAGTTAACCTCGAGCTTGTCGGGCAGGAGCTCTTCAGACAGTCGCCCGAATACCGAGGGGTGATAATGGCGAGCGGCGACGCGCGGCGGATTTGGTTTGCCATGCGCGAGTTCGAGGTGGAGGATCATCGGCAGCGACTGGTGTGGCTCTCGGGGTGGGCGAGGCGCAAGGTGGCCGAGTATAGGGCCAAAGAGGGCTTTTATCTGGTTGAATAGTTTGGCCAGCGTGAGGTCATGCATGGATTGGAGCAGACGTGTGTTGATGGTCTGGCTGTTGTGGCGATTGGCTTTTGTTGCCCATGCAGTGGGGGATAGATATACTCGGAAGAATAGAGGCCGATGCAAAGCATGTTCGGTCTGGACGATGGTCGGGTCTAGGGTAGTTGATTTCAGTTGCCGGGGCGCTCGCTGCCTAAGCACTCGGCCGGTAAATGGAGCAGCTCGTCCGTCTATAGCTTTTCCAGCACTTGGCAGCTGAATGAAGCCTTTGGCGATTCATTCCTGCCAAGAACTCGGCGCATGAAAGCGGCATCCCGGAACTTGCGCAATGGCCAGTGACAATACACGTGTTGGTGGCTGCACATGCAATGCGCCTCTGCGCTGCACCTTTCCCGAGCTGTGCCTGAGATGCAGTGGCTTTGGTAATGAGGAAGCAGGTCTCAGTTTGTGGTGATGAATGTGCGAGGGCAATCGATGACCTCATAAACCGAGATCCGCTTGCGGGGAGCTCCTCTCAACTTGGACGCCACTTGCCGAGCCAACAATCGGACCCGCTCCCAATCTCTTCTCTCGCTCTCCCACCTCCTCACATGTAAACACCGCCCGCTCTCTTCCCTCGCCGCGAATACGAATAGGACCATCTTCATCTGTTAGCGAGACTGCCACTCCCTCGGTGAGACAAGTCTCGCCGCCCCCCGACCTTTTTCCCCCTTCGCTCGCGCAACCTCGAATCAACAACAACCGAAGCAAAGGAACGGCACAGCAGGAGAGAGAGAGAGGCACATCGCCATCGTCCATCTCTCGCCGGCAGTCTCCTCCACCAGGCTCACCTCCACCATCTCCACCATCTCCGGCATCACCACAGCATCACCACCAGCATCATCAGCATCATCGCCAATCCTTACCAGCCGCCCTCCCTCGCCGACGTCATCCACGACCGTCCTCGCTCACCCCGCCGCCTATCACTCCCACTCCTGCCGCGCTTGTCCTCACGACGAGACACGCCATGGGCGAGGCCGACAGCTACCTCGGCTCTGGCCAGCCGCAATACCAGCAGCAGCCGTACGGCCAGCCGCAGCAGCAATACGGTCAGCAGCAACAACAAGCCAACTACAACTACAACGGTGGCAACCAGCAGGCATGGGGCAACAACCAGTCCTACCCTCAGCAGCCGAATTACGGCGCTCCTCCCCCCTACAGCGTCAACCCTCCCCAGCCAAACGACGACAAGTACTCGTTCGACGAGGCCTTTAAGCTCGAGAAGCCAAAGTACAATGATGTCTGGGCCGGCGTTTTGGTATGGGTCTCGCGCAGACAACCTCAATCATCTTTAGCTAACACCACCTCTAGTTCCTTCTCTTCGTCGCCGGATACGTCGTCGTCGCAGTCATCTCCATCCGTGGCTATCGAACAACTGGCGCCCCCGGCAGCGGCATCTACCGCGGCAACAATTTTTCCCTCAACAGCAACACCCTCGCACTCTTTGGCTGCGTCCTTGCCGTCGCCTTTGTCTTCTCCTGGCTCTACATCACCGTCGCCCGCCTCCTTCCGAAGCAGCTGATTTGGATCACCGGCATCCTGAACCTTGCCTGGGCTCTGGGAACCGCCATCTTCTACCTCTACAAGCGCTACTGGTCCGCCGGCATCGTCTTCCTCGTTTTTGCCGTCTTCATGGCCTTTGCCTTTTACACGTGGATCCCGAGAATCCCCTTTTCGGCCTTGATGCTCAAGACGAGTGTCAACGTCAGCAAGCGCTATGGCCACGTCTTCCTCGTGAGTCTGCTCGGCGGCCTCGTGGGCATCGTGCTTTCCGGCTTGTTCTCGGTAACGCTCGTCTCCATATACGTCCGCTTTGAGCCGTCCAAAAACAACCCAAACTGCGCCGACGGAAGCTGCAGCCAAGCCAAGCTCATAGGGCTTATTGCCTATGCCACTTTTACCATGTTCTGGATCAGTGAATGGCTGAAAAACACCCTTCACTGTACTGTCGCCGGGGTATTTGGATCCTGGTACTTTTGCGTCAATAACTTTCCCAAACGCGCGACCCGTGGCGCGTTGAGGCGCTCCCTCACCTACAGTTTCGGCTCCATCAGCCTTGGAAGTCTTCTCGTCGCCATCATCCAGTTCCTGCGCCAGCTGTGCTCCATTGCTCGTCAGCAGGCTGCCGACGATGGCGGCATTGGCGGCATGGTTCTCTCCATTGTCTTTTGCATTCTCCAGTGCCTCGTCGGCCTCCTGGAATGGGCCCTGGAGTTCCTCAACCGCTACGCGTTTGTCAATTGCGCCCTGTACAACAAGCCCTACTTCAAAGCTGCCAGTGATACCTGGAGGATGATCAAGGACCGCGGCATAGACGCCCTTGTCAACGTGAGTCTTCAGCTCAGATCGTCAAGATGCTCTGCTGACCCCCTTCTAGGAGTGTCTGATTGGCCCAGTTTTCAGCTTCGGCGCCATGTTTATCGGATTTGCCTGCGCTCTGCTGGCATACTTGTTTCTCCTCTTCACCAATCCCGAGTACAACTCCAATGGCGCCTTCACTCCGGTTGTGATGGCCTTTGCCTTCCTCATTGGCTTCCAAGTCTGCCACGTCCTGACAACTCCGCTATCGAGCGGCATCGACACCATCTTCGTGGCGGCAGGATGGGACCCCCAGGTCATGATCCAAGACCACCCGGAGCTGTACCAGGAGATGGTGCGCGTCTACCCGAACGTGCAGCAGGCCATCCAGGTGCGTTGAAGAGCGGGGGCCGGAGTGGTTCCGTGGGGAACCATGGCCTCGAGGTGTTACTCTTCTCTTGTACCCTTCCCCCTTCCTCTTTTAATCGTGTTTGTTTCGTGCTGGACCGGACTTGATACCACATTTGCGACCTATGCGTGGCCGAGGCTACCAGGCTTAGAGGAAGACGTTATGGATGGTTGTTTTGTTGTTGAAAGGGGCGGTGCCACCAGAGTGCCCTTTCCCTAAGCTGCCATCTTGTATCGGCGTGCGACGTTGCTTCTTGGCACACGTGGCTTAATAATATTATTGTCATGTTCCGCGCCCCGTGTGATCTGTTGAGACTCGTAGGCCAATGTACGCGCAGTTGGCTGGATGAGACTTGGTCCTGGATGAATTGTAACACACTTCCTTTGAAGCTCCCTTTCTCATATATGTACAGACAAATCCACACAGGCCGGCGGCGCTCGACTCGCGCTCGCCGCTGAGAAACCGACGCTGATACAAATGGCAGGAAAACTCCGAAATAGCAAGACGCCTCAACCCTGTGCCACCCAAACATGACCCGGAAACCAAGGAGTAGATAGAGAAGAGGAAAAAAAAGAGAAGAACGACGGCCACAGCCACCCTGCTCAGGCAGCCTTGTCCGTCGCGCTCGTGGCCAAGTCGCACTCGTCCTCCGCGTCCACCGGCACAACCTTCCACCTCTTTGCCGGCCCCTGCACGCCGGCCCACAGGTCCGTCGGGAGGAACTCGCCCACCTCGTGGCGGAACGATTCGCGCGCCGCCCGGTCCGCCTCGAGCAGGCGGTCGACGCCCTCGCGCGCCTTGCGCCAGTAGGCCTCGACCTGGCCGTCGACGGTGCGGCGGCGCTCCACCTCGAGCACCAGGCTGCCGTAGGCGCTGCCGTAGCCCTCGTAAAAGTCGCGCATGTCGCGCATGTCGCGCAGCCGGCCGAAGACGACGTCCTTTTCCAGCTCCCAGCGCTCGTGGAAGTCCTCCTCGGCCGCCAGGTAGTCGGCCAGGCGGTCGCCGATGTCGGCGAGCGCCGCGAACGCCTCCGACATGCAGGCGTAGGCGCGGGACGTGTCGTGCGCCTGCTCCTCGAGCGCGCCCGAGTGGCGCTCCATGGCGGCCAGGCGCTCCTGGATCTCGCGCACCACGTCGTCGACCTCGTCGGCGTCTTGCATCACGACCTTGAGCATCTCGGCGCGGTCCTCGGCCGTCTTGGGCTCCAGGTCCGACATGTGCGACTCCTGCTCGGCAATGACGCCCGAGATGGACACGCCGTCGCTGTCCTGCGACTGCGTCACCTCGGCGGCCTTGCGGCGGGCCAGCGCGGCGGCGCCTTCGGTGGTGCGGATGGCCGTCACGCACATGTCAAAGTGCTTGGTCAGCGACGTGAGGAGCTGGGCCATGGTGGACGAGTGGTCGTCCATGGTCAGCAGCAGCTGAGCCATGGGCGTCCTGTTCGCTGCACCGTCACTGTCGGGGCTCGGAAGGGGGAATTCGGCCATGACCTTTTTGAGGTTGCGGATATCGGTCTCGAAGCGAAGCAAGTCTCCATCAAAAGACTGCTGGATGCCCTGGGTGACGGGTCAGCGCCGAGTCGAAAGGACGAGGCGAGTCTTACCTGAAACTCCTCGATGCTCTTCTTCATGGCCTCCCTCATCGCATGCACGCCAGTCTCGTCGACAAAGTCCAGCAGGTTGCGCCTCTCGCCCCCGCTCGGACGCAAGTCGTCCTGCACCTCGGTGCCGCGCAGCATCTCCATGGTGGCGGCCAGCTCGCCGTCGACCTCGTCCATGGCCCTGATGAGCTTCTTGAAGTCCTTCTTGCCCCACTCATAGGTGGCGTGGATGCTCCGCCGGACCCTCATGAGGATGGCAATCTGGTCGACAATGGAGCCGCGCAGGAAGCGGTTCTGGGCGGCGAGGATGACGCTGTCCTCGTGGGCGTTGCGGGCGGCCGTGGCGACCTCGTTGGCGCGCAGCACGAGGTTCATGGACGACAGCGAGCGCTTGGCCACGAGCAGGTGGTTGACGAGGGTGTCGATGGAGATGGCGGGCTGGGGCTGGGCGTCGGCCGAGGGCTTGAGCGACGCCGCCGACGACGCCGGGCTCCGGCGCGACGACGCCGTGGGAGAGGCGGCCATTGCGGCGCGAGGCTTGCGTGGGGTACGTGGGTGTGGGATGCAATGGATGGGGCGCTACATGATGAAGAGCCGCCTGACAGATGGCAAGCGGCAGCGATTCGACCGATGTAGTTGATGATGCTGAGGAACTCGGCTTGCTCCCGGGGTGTTGTTTATAGTGCTGCGGCCGATAAGATAAGCATCCGGGGTATTACCGAAGACGGAGTTCAACCTACAGCATGGCGTGCTAGAACCATCTCTTGGCAACTCGACCATGTCCGCTATACTTTGCCGTCACTACTCGACAAGCTTGGGAGGCACCACGTTTGCCGTTACCTGCACCTTGTCAAGCTGCAAGTTATGGACAAAGTAGTCGATGAAATCCCTCGCACCTGGAAGTCTCAAGGGCAGCTTGTATCCGTCAGGGATCTCGGTCACTGAGAAGCCTTATGTTAGGCGGTACACTGGTTTGCCGTCTGTTGATCATGGCAGGAGAAGTACAACCATCCCTGTCATCTGCACCAGAGTGCATCGCTGCGTGAAGTCTCACGCCGTGGCTCAAGTCGACAGAAGTATAATAATTAATGAAGGAGCCAGGGATGTGTGGACTATGGAGCAAACACAGGACACCATTGCCGCCTCACGACATCATGCGATAGGCTAAAGCTCAAGTCGTACGATGTCTCTTCATGCCCTCACCATTCCCTGTCCACCCATTCACCTTCATGCCGTCGTCGTCCGTCTCAATATCCTTTCGAGCAGCATGGACACCCTGCCGAGCCAATTCGCCAGCTTGCGCAACGAGGAGGCATTCCCCGTCTTCAAAAATCTGCCCCACGACCTCGACCTCGACGACGACTATTACGACACGACCGGTCGCCCAATCATCCACTGGTGTTTTCTCGGCCAAGTCGTCCAGATCGACGATATCACGCGCCTACGACTCGTCGTCAAGGACAAGACCGGCCAAGTCGTAGTCGTTGCCTTTTACACGGGCCGCGACCACCACCCTCATCACCCTCAGCTGCGCGTGGGCTCGACCATTGCCATTCTCTACGCGCAGCAGCACATATTCCTCGACTCATCCGTGGGCATTCGCCTCGAGACTGCAGAGAACCTCAAGGTATCCCGTCACCGGCCCATCCTTGGTGCTTCACACACTAATAAACAGGTCATTCCCATGGGACTCGACGAGCTGCTTGAACTGAGTGATAAAATGCAAGACTACGCCATCGAGGACAACGGCGTCAAGAAATGCCAAGGCTGCGACCGAAGGGCTGCTTCGCTGCGCAACTGTGCCAAGTGCGTCCACTTCTCCTACTGCGACAAGGCAAGCTGCGTGTTCCACTATCTATCCCCATCGCCCTGTTCTGACCATGGTGCACCAGGACTGTCAAACCGTTGCTTGGAACGACAAGGGCCACAAGGCGGACTGCAAGGTGCTCCGAGACGCCGACTTTGGTGGCCTCCTCCGGCTTCAGTGGAACGTCTTTGGCGACTACCGCCGATTTCCCCTCAATCCACAAGAGTAAAGACGCAACCACGGCCGGCCAAGGCAACTCGGTGACGGCGGGCGTGCTACGCCTTAAGCGGAGAATCGGACGGACAAGTCTTAGCATGCTGGTATCCGTCACTCGACACAGGCTGCAGCTGTGGAAAGTGTACCAATGGATATCCGGGGATGCTTGAGGACCACCTGGCCAGAAGCAGCCCTGGGCGCTCTATGACAGTGACATGACGGCCTTTTGGCTAATCGATGCGTGACAAATGACATGACAGTTCCTTCCAATGGGTGGGGCACGTCTCCGAATTTCAGACAAAGCCTCAAAGGAATCTGACGAGCAAGTATGATATCCAATATGCCTGGTCTATCCATCTAAATTAGGGCTGCAACTGTACCGATCCAGGCGGCTCAATGTCCCCCCCATCTCATAAACAATCGACGTCTTCCGGCTGGTGACGTGCTGCTGGAAAAGTATGAAAGTAAGACATTGCCTCGTGCAGACACGAATAGAAAACCAACACCATGACACACAGCCATGAGACCTCGCAACTCCACGCCATTGTCGGGTCTCTAACATCTGGTGACTGTTGTGAGCCCGAAAACGCGCTTGATAGCGCCCGCTTCCTCGAGTCATTGCTGGTGTTGCTTTGTGCCCTCGACTTGCTCCTTGCTTGGCGTGGAGCAAAGTCTACGCGGCAATGGACAGCCTCTTCGTAGGATACAGAATCGGCCCGGCATCATCCTTGCCTTCGTCGGCGCGAAACCCTGCCGCGTTGGCTTGCGCATTGTCGAGATCCTCGCCCCCCTTTTCGCCCATGCCGTCTTCGAGCAGCTCCCCACCCTCCATGACGGTGAGCAGCTTCAACTGCTCGTCCTTTGAGTAGACACGGATGCCAACGATGCAGACGGCATTCCACGGATCGACCATTTTTTCTTCCTCGGTATCGTAGTCGTCTCGAGGTTGGCGGGGAGGCTGCGGCGTGAGGCGAGGCTTGCGCGAGAAGTCGTCGCTGCTGTACAGCTCCTCCCAGTCCTCGACGGGGGAGTCGGACGAGGCGCCGTCCGACTCGTCTCCCAAATGCCTCGGGCTCCTGGCTTCATCCTTGGTCGCAGGCGCAGGGGAAGTCGGACGACGGGGTGCAGGCGGCGGGCCACTGATTGGGGGCACGTCCTGTTTCTTCTCGCTCGATATGACGACAACCGAGCCTTCGGTTTTGGGAGTGTCCTGGGGTGACCCGCTCGAGTCGGATGCGTTTGTACCGTCATTGGACTTGGCCGTTGTCGTGGCATCGACCGCTTCCGCAGCCGTATCCGTGCCTTGGGATGCCGTCTGCGTGCTGTCGGGCGGAGGTTCGGTTTGCCTCTCCTCTGGGCGTCCATCTTCATCAGAGTGACGGGATTCATTGGCCTGTCGACCTCTCGCCCTCCGCTTCTTGTTACGCTCCCTCTTCTCATCATTCTTGCTTGCCTGCTTCTTCGTGACTTCTCGAGTCAAGTGACGTCTCTCCCACAGGCGACGCCGCTCCTCCTGCCGACATCTCGAGGCTTTACACTGATCGCGCTTTTTCCGCAGGTTGGCTACCTTGTCCACGTGGGCCCAGGCCTTGCTGTGTGCCAAATCATACGCGAAGCCGACGGCGGTGAGCTTTTCATTGTCCACACGCTCTTTGCACTCTCGCTTTACCACTTCCTCGACCGACGGCACAGTCTTGTCGCGCTGCCCAGTGACTTTGAGATAGACGACGTAGTTGCCCGCCGGCAGGTCGGGAAGCTCCACGGCGACCGAGCGCTTCATAAAGTAGTTGCCATGGGATCGGACAATGTAGTCCTCGGCACCCGGCATGTCCTGATTATGCAACCGGAAGTGAATTCGAAATGTGTATTGGCCTGCGAGGCCCTTGAAATATCGCCCGTCCAGCTGCGAAAGGGCCAGCACGAGCGGCGAGTCCTTGGTGAGCCGAATATGGAATTTCTCATGGTACTCGGCCTTCCACGGCACGTCGACCCCGATCCATCGCTGACAACATCTCCAGTCCTCGTCCCTGAAGAGCCGAGTCCTGTCGAGGTGGGTAAACTTTTGTAGAAGGTCAGCGTAGGAAATCCAGAAGACGCTATCGTTGCCGAACTTGTGGTTAAGTTCTTCTTGCACGTTACTGGACCATTCTTTCGACCCATCACTCCACGGACCTTCCCAAATCCCTTTGCGGATCTTACCCCACGGGTTGCGCAGCTTGACAAGCCGTTCTCCCGACTTGAGGGTGCGCGCCTCCAACACGATATAGGCATGGCCCTCTGCGATTCCATCACGCTGGCCATGGCCATACTCAAGCAAACCAGCGGAAAATCCGAATAGGAATTCTTGGTTGACCTTGGACATTTCCTTTTCCCAGAACTCGTCGGTGTCCAGAATGTCCGACGAGAGCAACTCTGTCGTAACTCCGCCCGATAGGTCCTCTATCGCTTCACCGACGTAGCCCCCATTGAGAGAGGCGTAGTCACCGTGGGCCTTGGCGTACGCCTTTTCGATCAGTGGAACCCATGTTTCGTCCTGGTTTTTGCACTGGGCAAAGAAGAGAGCCTTTGACCCCGTTTGGTAAGTTCTCCGGTAAACCTTTTCGACATCTTCGCGGTCAATCTGCTGCAGCAGGTCGCGCTGCATGCTTGGGCAGTCCCAGCAGGGGGACTTGAGATATAGCTTGTCGTCGACAATGCTGTACACCCAATCCCCATCTCGGAAGAAGACAAAGCCATATATGCCGATTCCTGCGACCGGTCAGTCATGCGCGCGCCAACGGGAGCCGGTGACATTACGGACTTTCATCATACGCAACACACAATCGCCGCACGCCGTCTTGGACGTTTGCCATGGCGGTCAGTCCAGCCATCAGCCAGCAGTCGCCCAGGCTGCCCTGCTTGACATCGCCGCCATTGACCTCTTTCATGAAGACGGGCTTGTCAAAGATTTCGTGAACCCGCTTCACAGCTTTTGGCACGGACGCGCTCGAGCCCAGCAGGTTGGACTGGGTAAGCTCGAACTTTTGGTCGCCTAGGTTATTGAGGCAGTTTCCCTTTTGGTATTTGAGATCCCAATCCTGCATTTGCCCGTTAGTTGCTGCACAAGATCTTTGTCACGTGGAGAAAGCGCGGCAGAGCGCGTGCGATGGACAGCTCACCAGATCCCAGCCTGGGTCTCTATATCTCATGTTGACCCTCTTGCACTCTTGAACAATTTTGAGAACCTTGCGCCGGCACTCGTCGGCGGCGCGCTCATAGCCGTCACTCAAGAGCTCATTGGGCCGATCCGAGGCGGCGGGCGCGACGGGGTCAAAGGGAAGAATACAGAGGGCTTTGTGGAAATTGCGACTGGAGAACTTCTTCCAGATGGCGTTGATGGACTTCTGAGGGGGAACTCTCTTCTTGCGCTTCTTCTTCTGGTTCTGGTCGTTGTCGGTGGTTGGCTGGACTCGAGGGCGCCGCGGGTCCTCGGACTCCTCAGACGAGCTGTAGCCGTGCATGTCGACGAAGACAGGATGGAACTGTTATGAGTCTAGATGCTGCTGTTCAAGCCAAGTGGCGGTCGGCAATTTGGCCTTTCGGTGAAGCAAGGTTGATTCAACGCCAAGCGAGCTTGAGAGAATTCGGGAGGTTCACGATAGAGGAGGCAGTAATAAAGAAAACGAGAGGGATGAGTAGAAAGACCGGGAACCGAGGCGAAACAAGCCGCGATATAAAGCTTGAGCCCCCTAGCCGCGACGGCCCCTTGTTGGTGGGACAGGGTCTCGGACAAGGGCAAAGTGCCAAGTCCATCTCAGCACAGCTGACTAGTCGCGGGAGAGGCTGCAAAGATGGTTGGCCGATTCTTGGAGTAGTACACCGACCATGGGATTCACCGACTCGCATCTGCAGATAAGGTGATGCTCGTCCATCAGGGCCAGATGCAGGCAGTTATTGGCCGACGACGACATGTATTGGAGGGTAGATGTACATGCCCGTCGGCATGTACGGATGCGCGGTCCGTGTTGAACGGCACGCTAGCTGAGACGTGTCGATGGCCAAGTAAGGGTCCAGTCGAGTCGGCGGCGGCTTAGCCTTGTGCCTGAATGCCGATCGTCCGTGTCCAACTCCACCCCCCTTTTTCGGCGCTTGCGACGAGTCGGAATAGGAGGAGCGCCGCTATTTATTGTTTATTCCTCAATGAGGCTCTGTGTGGGACGCGGTCAGTGTTGCTTGGTCTTTCTTTGTTGCACTCTGGGGGACAAGGTCAGTTGGGCCAGCTGTTTGGAATCGCGTGGTCAGGGGGAGGAAACACCCCAATTGTCGAGTGTGAAGCTCGAGACCGCATGGCATCCGCGTCGTGAGAACATGCAGGGTGACGGGTCCATATCCCGCGGCAAGATGGAGTGCGGTGAGGCCAGAGTGCGGCCAATGCTCACGATTCGACGGTGGTTGGACTGTGCGAAAAGGGGTGTCTTGGCACAGTATGGAGTCGGCTCATGGGCACACACATCACAGTGCCAGCTCCCCAGAATCTCCCAGCGAGGCCCCTGCCACAAGGGCTGAAGCACACCACTCCCTGTACTGTGCAGCGGTCTAGTGGCCCGTACTGTGATTTATGCAGCTCCAACGACCCCATGGACGGTGAGGTGGATCTCGCTGTGATTTAGGGGTCCAGCGCCGTGACAGCGGGGAGTGAAGCCCCGAAGCCGCGACCTCTAATCCTGCTGAGTGCAACTAATTGTATTTCCTTTGTACCCGGACTCCGACCCTGATGCTGCCAGAAGCCGTCATTGCTGGCAGAGCTGAGCATGCAGGATGCAGGCAACAGAGGTGCAATCCAGGCCACGGGCGAAATCGGAGCCGGCTGTTGGGCCACATTGTCGACACGTCCTGCGACGGTGGCGCCAAGGCCATGGCGGTCGAGACTCTTTAAGGGTCCATGTCGTCGAGACGGAGGAAAAGCAAAGAGGCAAGATGGACCATCGACATCTGCCCGGCGGGAAAGCGCGGCGACAGCCTTTGATCCTCCACCTCCACTTCTTCCTTTCCTCCGACTCTCTTCCTTGTCGCTGCATCGTGGAATTTGCATTAACTCGGGCTTCATCGTCAGCAACGCGACGCCTTGTCCCCAAGCCGCCGGAGCCAACTCGACTCCAGCCTCCACGCGCCCTTGCCACGTCCTGCCTAGGCAAACAGCATAGGGGGCCGTCACGCCGCCCGCAGCCCCGACTCGCCGATACGCCGAGTTGAATGGCTGCTGGATTCGAAGCGAGGCGTCTTACGTCCAATCTATCCCAATCTTGACCTCTCAAATGGCCGAAAAATCGACACCCACGCTCGTGGCACCATCGGCCGCATCGACCCGCCACCGAGCTTCCAGCACACTGGACAGCCCGAGTCCCTGGATGATGTGCTCAAGCAGGCGTTGTCGCTCGAGACGCGCTTCGAGGTGCCCCTTCCTCCCACGCTCAGAAGAGCCTGCCGCAAAAACACCACATTGAGTGTGGACAACCTGGGCCCTGGTGGCAACCCACCTTCTGCATATGAGTCGTGCAAGCGCCGTCGAATCCAGCCCGACGAGACAGACATGGACTCGGACGACCATCAGCGCCAGGCTACCCCGGCCGCCAGCCAGGCAGAGGCTCAACAGCCATGCGACACCTCCTCGTCTGGTCGCGGCAGCTCGGCTACATGGACGCATCTCGTCGAGACTGCCAAGGCTTCAACGAGAACGTCTTTGTTTACGACTCCAAGTGTATGTCGAGCAACCGTGTGCTTACTGCCGTGCCTCATGCAGGAGAATACCCCTTCCCGCTGCAACAGCCCGGCTGACGTGGCACTGCAGGCGACCAGCAGCAAGAGCCCGGGAGATGCTGAGGACGACACGAAAGCCCCGTCCAACCTTTCGCACCAAGGAGTCTCCACCGACAATCAAGACTCTCGCAACCCTCCCCTCGATTCGGCCACGACCTCGTCGGCATTCGCAGCCAAGCTGGCTCGATACTCGACGGATTCGATGGCTGTGCCTAGCAAACTTTCCGTGGATGACTCTTCCTCACATTCGCTCATGGATGACTTTAACAGCGTATCCGTGTCCATGAAATCGGGCTCCTGGGCCACATTTGAATGGACAAGACCGTGGAAACGGAATATTATTTACGAACTGGGCGCCTGGCTCTGTCCGCATTGCGAGCGCGAACTGACGCAGGCTGAGGGTTTAGCCGACTCGTTTGAGAGGATGCCGGGCTTTCCCATCCAGCAGAGAAAGTGCCTAAACTGCAGAAAACAAGAGTTTTGCAAGATATTTGAGTGTTTTCTTTAGGTCCTGTGGTGCAAGGCTCGAGGATGGACAATGTCTGATGAGGGACAGTCAAGAGCCATAACAGCGGACAAGTTGCTAGCGAATAGCCGCTTCTAACAGAGTCAGTTTTCAGTCCTCAGTGGTGGCTCCTGAGGGCATGACTCGTGTCCGTTACTGTCAAGTCCGCTTTCTTCTGCCGTGGTGAGCCCCTGACGATGCCTCTTCTCGATTCGCCTTCTCCAGGGCCGATAGACAAGGACGGAACCAAGCCCGACGAGGACGAAAAGGCCACAAATGCTGCCACCGACAATCTCAAAGTGGTCAGTCAAGGCCGAAAATCCGTGCCAGAAAGCGCCGCGGGGACTGGCAATGTTTTGCACCAGGGACAAGACTTGGACGATGCCGATGAAGGCAGAGACGGCAATGGTGATGGCTGTCAAGACAATGGAGTAGTAGAGGGCGGCAACGGGGTCGCGGGAAAAGGACTTTGACGTGTAGAGGGCCATCATGGATGCGCCGTCGGTCGTGTCTACCAGGCACATTCCCGCTGCGAGGTCTCGATGAGCGGATTGGCGTAACTGAAGCCAGGGGCAGTGGACTCACCGGTGAAGAGAATGGGAAAGACGAGGATAAGCCAGATACTCGTTCCCTTGGTGGCCTGGACGCTTGCGAGGGCGAGGATGGCGACTTCGGACGAGGTGTCGAAGCCCAGGCCGAAGACCAGGCCGAGCGGCCACATTTTCCAGGGCCGATCAATGGTTCTGAAGAGGAGGGCGGCGAGGCGGCCGAGGAATCCCGTGGCCGGGAGCTGGAACTGCGCCATGGCGGCATCGGCCGAGGCGTCAGCGTCGGCTTCCGGGCCGCCACGTCTACGCTCATCGAGGATGGCCCGCAGTCGTTTGACCAGCTTATACAGCACCCACCCATTGGCGAGGCACAGGACGATGAGAAAGGCAGCACTGACGGCGGTGCCGATGATGTTGCCCACGCGGGCAAAGTCCTGGAACCGGTCCTTGAGAGCCCCCGTAGTGGCGGCCACGACGATGCAAGTGACGATGACGACGGTGCTGTGCCCGAGGCTGAAAAAGGTGCCGACAGTGGCCGGGCGCTGGTCGGCGGCGATGAGGCGGCGGGTCATCAGGTCAATGGCGGAAATATGGTCGGCATCGAGGCCGTGTCGGAGGCCGAGCGTGTAGGACAGCACGGCGGCGGAGACGAGGGCCGGGTGCTGGCTGAGGACGGCGGCGGCGATGACGGCCCAGACGAGGAGGTTGACGAGGATGAGCACGGCGATGATGGCGATGCTGTTGGTGGGGATGCCGCGCAGACACCGGGGCTTTGCGGGGAGCTTGATGCGGCCCATGGTTGTTCACCTGCTTCTTTGGCTCAAGAGACGACGTAGTCGAAAGCCTGCGCATCGGAGAATGGGAGAAAGGGGGTTATCCCCCCTCCCCGTGATGGCGGATCAATGGTGGTGAGGGGGATGATGGGACGGCCAGAGATAAGAGCCGTCTATGCATGAGTGGCTGCTTGTACGTAAGCGCTGTAGCTGCTGGGATGCAGGATACGCCAAAGGGCAGTGTTTGAGAGTCTCATGGGACTCACGATATGATATGCCGGTAAGGCTCAGTCGGACCGCATTTTACTGTATGTCCCAGCACCTGCAATTGTTTTATTTATTTATTGCTCTCCAGCTCTCGACAGGACATTATGTGCCCGCACCCAAGTCACTTAGGGTAACCGAGAAAACGACGGTGACATGTTACAACCCATGAGAAGCTCCGATAAGCATGTCGTCTTCTGGCAGGTGCTCTGCTTCAAGATTGGGAGTGTGGGGAGCCCGGGGCAGCGCCGTCGCCGTCGACAGTGGGTCTATGCACTGTAGTTCGTCAGCCCGCCCGCCGCTGCAGGCCCCACCAACAGGGAACAGGCCTGTCGATGATTTCATCCGTCGACCCCATGTTTGCCAACTTCGAGTCTTTCCAAAATCATCGGCCAGACCATCGACAAATCATGACACTTGGCAAGAGCCTCGACGGTGAGCTTCCTCTTTCTTCCCACCGTATTTCCCTCTCTGCTGCCCATTGTCGAGTGCCGTGCCCATTCTCTTCTGTACCTACGCTTCTTCCTCTTGATGCCTTCACCACGCCGGCATTGCTGATTGCTAACAACCAGCTCAGCTGTCTTGAACCCGTTCCATATTCGCGACCACAGCTTCTGCCAATCGGTAGCAATTGGCTGCAGGTACACCTTTGCCAGAGAAAAACTATCGACTTTCCGCCGTCCTGCAACCGGCACACCGAGAAGGCTGGCCTAGACGAGAAGCAAGTCGGCCCCATCGCGGAGATGTACCGCATGGCGGCCTTCTTTTGTCGTAGGGTTGTGGTTCTCAAAAGCGAGCTTTCAAGGGCAAGCAGAGCCTTCCAGTGTCGTGAACCGATGGGACTGCCTGTCGTCCCCTGGTCTCCCTGCGGAACCTAGAACTGCAAGACATCCAGGTACGCGTCAGGACGCTCGCAATTGGCCCATCTCTCCCAGGAGAATGAAGATGCAATGCCTCGATGACCTTTGTCCGGCTTGACCTATTCACACGTTAAATCAACACGTCAAGTCTCCATTTAGGAACGAAACAGACATACCGATACGATGCATGTCCCATCCGTCGTCCATAGAGGGGAGGTCGTAGCCGACGTGCATAACATTGCAGACGTCGAAGCCGCTCCATAACGCCAGCTGCGACAAGAACGGGCGCTTTCCCTGATCAGAACGCTCGCTCCGGAGCCCTCGCCTTTCCACTTGTCCTCCCGCTTGACCCCGACGGCCTTGTCGTCGCGCTGACTCCCAACCTTCCACGCCAGCAAGTGATTGAAAGGTCCCGAGAGAGTTGATATAAAAGGGAATGGTGTCGCCTTTAGGGTATTATATTAGCAAGACGTACGCGTTCACCGCTTTCGCCTCGGTGATCAGGGGGCCTCTCACCGAGTCAAGAACATGGCCCTTTTCTGAGATGGTGGATTCTCCCTTGAGTTAGACGCTTCGTGGGTCATCACCGAGTCCAAAGGGAGCCTTCTCATCATGGATCAAACTGAGCAATCCCAACTAGGAGTCCTCGATGCGAACGCATCCTGGCCATGTCCGAGTTGCTCCCCACCCAGCAACTCTCCCACGCGCGCGGCCCGCCTGACGACCTGAATTGATGGTGCATTCCATCAGAGTTGCCTGCTCTTGGCGCCATATAACAAATTGTCCACGGAAACGTGTGTCAGTGTGCTGCAGTACGGTTTGTCAGGACAGACTGTCCTATCGCTCGGGCTGCTTTCCTCCAAGAGAAAAGTTGGCGTCAGAGCGATTGACCTGTTGCCGTGTTCAATTAGCATATAAAGTCTCCGCGTTTATGATGGACAGACATACAGATATCATGCATATACTCTTCGATAGCTCTATATCCATGAAGGGGAGATTGTAGTTGACGACGTGCATGATGTTGCGAACGTCGATGCCACGCGCCATGACGCAGTGACAACAAGAACAGGCTCCTTGCCCAATTGGAGGATACGTCAGCAGTTGGCATCCGGAGCTGCGTCTTTAAGAGCCAGACGGCCCAGCTGCTCGACTCGAGGGATTCAAAGGCGGGATCTTGCTGCTGATGCCGTAGCGACTAGGAGAGTTGCCGTGAGCATCTTCCTGCTCGAGCAAGCCGATGGGCGAGGGGATTCTCCCCGTAAACGGAAGAAGCCGACGACGGACAGATGCATAAAGCTTTGAAGAAAAGAAAAACGAGTCCCGAGAGGGGAGGGCGACGAAGCGCGGGTACGCGAGCGTAGAGAAGAAAGGAAGAGGGGGGAGGAAGAAAAAGGGCCGAGGAGACTTCTGAAGCCACAAGGATATTACGAACGGCTGCCGTAAACCACTGGCTGCTGCAGATTAATGGGAGAGGCCTTCGTGAGTCTCTGACAGGTGAAGGGCATGCCTGCAGCACATCTGCCACTGCGTCGTAGTGAGAGCTGGGCCTCGAAAAGGAATGTTGGGCGAACCGGACCCTCGCAGGCAAGGGGGCCAGCACATCCAGTGTTGTGTCATGCGGCTCGGAGAAAACGCCGACAGCTAGGCGGTATTACAAGGGCTTCTCATCCCACGGGCCGATGCATCGTAACGACGCGTATGAAAATTTCTAGCTGGTGCAGCCACCCCCCCTCGTGCCAGTGTCGTGGGGATTGTCACGGCTGCGCCCAAGCGGTGCGTGTTGAGCAGACCTGTCCTGGTTCGAGCCTCCAAAGGGACAACGGCAATCGCGCGTTCCAAGACGAGCAAGACGAGACTTGAATCAAGGGCAAGTCGCGTCGTGACCATCCATAACGCATTAGCTCTGTTCTCAGCTGCTTTCCATGTACATGTGTTGGCTGGCTGCTTTCCCCTGCTGGCAAGGGCCGCGCGAGAACTCGCCCGAGGAACAGCAGGACTCAAGCTCACCATTGGCTAGCTCATCGTCTTCAGCGGCTCGGCGGAAACGCGCGCGGCCTCTTGGTTCAGCGCGTCAATCTCAGCCTGCACCAGGGGAATGCCAGACCGCTCACGCTCGCGCTGAGCCAGGTGCTCCAACTCGCCGGGGAAGTAAATGCGATCGACGCCGGCAGCGGGCTCGCAGTTGACGACGCGGTCGTACAAGTGGCGCATGCGGGCTCTGAAATCCTCGGCCGACATGAACAAGTCGGGTTTGATGGCGACGAGAAAGTGGCCCACGTCGGCCGGGCGGCTGGGGTCGTAGGGGTTTGTGACGTCGCCGGCAAAGGCAGAGCCAGACAGGACGCCCGAGAAGACGTCCATCATCAGGCTCAGGGCGCTGCCTTTGGGGCCTCCCATGGGCAGCATGACGCCGGCGAGGGCCTCGGTGGGATCCTCGGTGGGACGGCCCTGCGCGTCGAGGGCCCAGCCGGGGGGTATGCGCTCGTCGCGCCGTTGGGCCTTGTAGACCTTGCCCCTGGCCGCCACCGACGGGGCCATGTCGAGGATAAAGTCGGGGCCCCCGTCGCCGCCGCCGCCGCCGGGCGCCCCGCAGGCGATGGGCGAGACGCCGAGGAGCTTGGAGCGGCCACCCCATGGCGGCATGGCGGGACTGGAGTTGGTAAAGACGAGGCTCATCATGCCAGAATCGAGAGCCTGTTGTACAAGCCAAGCGCTCATGCCAAAGTGATTCGAGTGTTTGACAACGGCGAGGCCGATGCCGTAGACTCGGGCAGCCTCAATGGCCGCCGCCATGCCGGCGTGGGCCGCCACAAAGCCGAAGCCATTTTTGCCGTCGACCTGGGCCACAACCGGGGTTACCTGCTTGACCTCCGGGATGGCTGCCGGATCCAGCACGCCCTGACGGATGCGGCGACAATACGAAGGGACGCGGTTGATGCCATGCGTGTCCACGCCGCGCAGGTCGGCGGCCGTCAGGCACCGGGCCACCAGCGCCGCGTGCTCGGCCGACACGCCGTTGCCCCGGAGGGTGTCTTGGACCAGCCGGCGGGCCTCGGGAGCGGCGACGTGGATCCGGGGCGGCTCGTGTTCGGCGCCGTTGTCGTCGGTTTGGGGGGCGGCCGAGGTCATTGCTGAGAGCTAGTTGGAGGAGGGAGCTGAAGAGCTTAAGGGAATTGCGGAGAAAAAGAGATGCCTGAACAAGAAGAGGGAAAGAGGAGGAGGAAAGAGCGCATGCATGCGGGGATTGATTATCCGACGACCGGCCGTCCCGTGACTCGGCCAATTCTCCGACTTGCCTCCAGCACCAACAAGCCATCATCGCCAGTCCGTCAGCCCGTCGTCACCGCAGGCGCCGTCCCCCTCACGTATTTTGTATGCTGCGCCAGCACAACCACCTCGTCCGCTGCCCCACCCTCACCAACCCTCACAATGCTCACCGTCACGAAAGCCAAGCTCCCCCCAACCCGCTCCGCCCTCGCCTCGACCCTCACCCAGTCTCCCGCCCGCGCCGTCGCCAGATAACTCAGGTGCATGTCCACGCTGGCCCCCGTCGTCGCCCGCCCGTCCCACGACGCAATCGCCAGCCCCGTCACAAAGTCCACCACCGTTGCCGACACGGCCCCGTGCAGGCCGCCCTTGCTGTTGGCGTGCCGCTCCGTCAACCGCAGCCGCGTCGTCACCGAGCCCCGTGACACCGTCTCCAGCTCCATGGCCAACAGCGCGAATGAGTAGATGGGGCTGTTGGCCACGAGCCGCGCCAGCAGCGCTTGCACCTGCGCCCTCCGCATGCTCTGCTCGCTGCTGGCCTCGGCGCCTTCTCGCCCTGAGGCTGATATCGGGGCATGCGATGCCATTGTCGCGGAACCGTCCCCCCTGTCTTTGACCCTGCCTTTGTGTGTGCTTGTTTAGGTGTTGTGGCCCAGCGTCGTGACCAGCAATGAGTGATGTGAATCCGAACCAAGACTGATGGCAGTTGAAGAGCTTGCGCCTTTTGGGCTCTCGAATTCGAGACCCACCGAGCGGATCCCGGCGCCAAATGGCCTTCTAGAAAACGTGCACCGACAGTTCAAATGCAAAGTAAACATCATAAAACTACCGATAGAGGTTTGCATTCCAACGCTTCCCCTGTATACATTTCAGAACCAATACATGGGTTGCACGTGCACCGGCAATCTTCATCCACGATCCCACCCCTTTCAATACCCCCTCAGAGAGCAACGACCATCGCCCAGAAAGCGCCAAAAACGCATGCCATCAGGCTAATCTCGTACCGGCCGGCAGAGCCCGCCACGACCACGGCAGGAGCCGTCTCGCCGCCCGATGGCTGAGCGCCCGTCGGGCTGCCGCCTTGAGAAGGCTTGGGGGCGCCCTCGTCGCCACCGCAGTTGGGCTTGCCCTGGCAAGGGCTGCTGGGCTGCGTCTCGATGGGCTGAGGGGCCACTGGCTTGCCGCTGTTGCCACCTGCGGGCTTCTCGACTGCGGGCGGCTGGGGAGCAACATGATCATTGCCGCAGTTGGGCTTGCCCTGGCAAGGACTGCTAGGTTGGGTCTCGATAGGCTGAGGAACAACTGGTTTGCCACTGTCGCCGCCCGTGGGTTGCTCAACAGCTGGCGGCTGGGGAACGACATGCTCACTGCCGCAGTTAGGCTTGCCATGGCAAGGGCTGCTAGGCTGCGTTTCGATGGGCTGAGGAACAGTTGGCTTGCCGCTGTCGCCGCCCGTGGGCTTCTCGACTGCGGGTGGCTGGGGAGCAACATGATCGCCAGCGCAGTTGAGCTTGCCCTGGCAAGGATACTGAGGGCTGCTGGGCTGAGTCTCGATAGGCTGAGGAGCAACTGGCTTGCCGCTGTCGCCGCCTGTGGGCTTCTCGACCGCTGGCGGCTGGGGAACGACATGATCGCCGCCGCAGTTGGGCTTGCCATGGCAAGAAGGCTGAGGGTTGCCGGGCTGCGTCTCGATCGGCCGAGGTTGAGGAGCAACCGGGTTGCCGCCCGTAGGCCGACCACTTTCGGAAGGCTGAAGCTGCTCGCCGCCGCCACAACCAGGCTTCCCGTTGCACGGAACTCGAGGGCTTTCGCTAGGGAGTCCCGTTGGCTGCTCGTCGCTGCAGGAAGGCTCGGGGCCGACCTCACTGTAGCTTGCAGTCGGCTGCTCGCTGACCGGAGGCTTGGGCTCCGTCGGCTTCGAGTGTCCGCCGCAGTCAGATCCATTGCCGGGCTCGCACGGGCTGCGCGTGGGAACATCCGTGGGCTTGGACGGCTCAGGCGTCTCTGTCTCCTCGCAAGACGTCACGGTGGCAACATTGGTCTCCGTCTTGGTAAGAATTGGACCAGGCCCCTCGGAGGCCGTGCAGTCGCCGCCGGACGGCGGGGCCGTGGCGCAAGCGCAGACTTGGCTCGCGCCTTGAATGACGGACGGGATGGCCTCGGGAGGGCATTCAGTCGCGACGCACGGGACGAGCAGCTGGGTCAGGCTCTCCTGGGCGGCAGGCTGGCATTGGCAGGCATAGTTGTTCACGTCGCAGCCAATCTTGGGGACGTATGAGCTGAAGCACTTTTGCGCGCAGCTGGGCACGGCAGACGTGGCGATGGCTCCGCAGTCAGACGCAGTCCCGGGCACGCAAGGGGCCTCCGTCGTGCCGCCCGGCGCGGACGTGACGCTGGCGGGAGAGGTCTCAGTCCCCTTGGGGGTTGTGGCGGGCTCGCTGGATCCCGTAGGGGGGGGACGGCTGGAGCAGGGCGTAGTAGGGTTGGCCGAGACGCAGGAGCAGAGAGCGGACACGGCCGGAATCACTTCGAGTCCGGTCGTGATGCCGCAGCCAGAGACCACACAATCAAAGGCGGCGTTTTGAATAACATCGATAGCTTTGCACTGGCAGGCAAAGTCGGCCTTGTCGCACTTGGCCGCCGAAACCGCGGCCTTCTCGATACAAGCCTTTGCACATTGCGGAACAGCATCGGCGTTCTTCTGGCAGGGGGATGCCGCATCACAAGTCTCGCCGGGGCGGCTTGTAACGGGCTTGGCGCTCTCCTTTGATGATTCCGAGACTATCGGTGCTTGAGTAGTCTCGGAATGAGGCGCCTCGGAAGTCTGGCTGGGTAGTGACGAGCCTGTTTGCTTAGGAGGCTGAGAAGGTTCCTTGGAGGTCTCTTGGGGCGGCGTGGAAGAGTCTGAATGATGCGGCGGCTTTGACGTCACCTCGGGCGGAACGGAAGAGTTCGTAGGAGTGGTCTGGGACGTCGGAGACGCTGAAGCCGATGAGGGCGTGGCAGTCGCGAGACAAGCACAGATGGCTGATCCGGCGTCGATGGCCGGCAGGGCCTGTTCAATGCCGCATCCGATCACACAGCCCTGGGCGGTGGCGAGGATGGCCTGTGAACTGGCAGGCGTGCATTGGCCTGCGACGGTGAGCGGCTGCTCGTTACCAGTGGGCGATGGTCTGCTTACAGCCAAGGTCCTCGCTGTTGGTGCAGCCAACCTGAGAAGCGGCGCTCTTGACGCAAGACAGGGCACAGCTAGGAAAGGCTGACGTCAAGCTCTGGCACTGCGGGTTGGCAGCGGCGAAGCGCGCGAGAGCCAAAAGGCTCAACGCCCCAAATGAGTTCTTCATGACGGAAAGGGCCGTTGAGTCTAGAGCAAAAGACGGGCGATATCAAGTGCGTGGAATCCGGGCGTCGGGGAACTCGACGAAACCTGAAGAAACCAGTAGGCCAGCCGGGCAGAAAGAGGATGGCACAGCAGGCCAGATATATCCGTCGAGAGTCCCGAGGCCCGGATCCAGTTGCTGTCGTGTTTCCCGCCTGCGCCTCCGAGCGGCCCAAGATTCCAAATTGGGCGAGGGTCGAAGAAGATGTACATACATACGAGTGGTTGCCCTTGTAAGCTTTTCAGTACCTGGCAGATTGGCAGCCGACAGAGGATCCTTGGTTCATGGTGACTTCGACCTCATGTCGACAGGCTTCAGCATAAGGTTCCATGCATTACGCAGGTCCAACATGGGGACTGCAGATGGGCAGCATCAAGACACGGGGAATGCCCAAATCGAGAGAAGGTGGCCTGGGAAACTGAATCCCTGCGATCCCGAGATGACCTCGCACGGCGACGAGCCGTGAACAGGATGACGTTGCGTGTCAAACCTCGCTTTTCAGGCCAACCGAGAGGAAGCTGGGCGACCATGGAGCGGGGTTGACTCTGCCAAGCCACATGTCGAAAGTCAAGACTCAATGCTGTGTAAAATGACACCTGCTGCCCGATAGCATAACGCGTCGATAAACAGCGTGAAGAGCCAGTACGGCAGCTACGGGTGCAGTCTGGGGCGCCGAGTTCCGTGCTAGACCGCTTGATCGACCGATGTATAGACCCACACGATGCGGAGCAGTCGTTAGTTCATTGCGGAGTGCCAGGGTGCAGGGGGTTGTAGTATCGCGACCGGGCCAGCCCGTGAGTGGTGTTGGGCGCTGGTTCAGGATTGCTTCGAAGCGGCCATGTCGAATCTGGATAGCTGGCCCGAGCCGCGTCGGAGATTTCTGGAAAGTGTGTTGGTGGACAAGTCGTCGGCGACTTGGCGACTGTGAACAGCGACGACTGACAAGCAAAGCACGGGACGTCATTATCTCATGCCTATGTGTATGGTCCGCGAGGGGGTTGAGCCTCGGCTAAGCTGATGGAACTGCAACGGCCACGGTGAGCTCGGCCGTCTCCAGGCCTGTTGGAGACTAGCTCAAAGGCTTCGACGCGGCAGAGAGCAATGCTGCCAGAAGGTCAGGCGGAGCAGGTGTGGCCGATGATTTAATCGCAACAAAGAGCTCTGCTGGTCGGAGGTGAGTAGAAGTTCCATGCTCAAAGTCCCGCTCATCGATTGCGCCACACGTGAACGAGCTTGGCTTTGTTGGGCTGCCGGTGCTGTCGAGGCAGAGAATTGAGGGGCATGGCAGGCGAGCTGCAAGGGCGAGCTCAAGATGCTGTTAGTCATGGCCCCGGAAAGGCATGGCAGGTGTTGGTTTTCTTCGCAAGGCGCAGAGAGATGCAACGTCCCGACTTGGGTCAATGTCCGTCTGTTGCAGCGCTCATTGGAAGACGTGCAGGCCGCGGCAGGTTGATGGGCTGAGAAGAGGTGGCACGTCGGCCAGGGACGGGTCGCACGCATGCGGGTTGAGGTGGGTTGAGGTGCAGAATGCAGCAATCTCCAGATTGGGTGCAACGACAGCTGAGTTGTTGTGGACAACAGTCGAGTCGTCGTCGAACGATGCGCCTCTTGTCCGCCGCTCTGCCCGGCGTCATGGAAAATCTATGAGCCGGTCAGAGTCACTGCGGCAAGTCTTCTTGCTTGTCACTCACTCCAGGCGCGAGGGCAAAACGATGCCGATGCAGCAAGACGGCATCAAATGATGGGCGGCTCAACTTTACCGTTGTCCAACATTTGTTTCGCTCCTTGCAAGCGTGTACATTGTGGTCGGACGCAGACGAAAGACAGACGGTGTATGTACAAGTCAGGGATGGAAACCAAGCGGATTGGAGCATCAAGGCGACATTTGCACTCATGAAACCATTGGCCAGCACATGTCAGCGGCCCGCCCCGCCATGTTTTCCTCTCTGACTCCGATCATCTCATCCAACACCTATGACACAGAAAAGCCGAGTCAAGGCCTTGGCTGACGTGACGACGCACCGAGCCTGGCAGTGGTGGACACTGGAAGCAGCAGCACTCGCAATGTATGGCCAGACGGGAGCCCTCCCCATTCTCGACCACATTGTCATTCTCGTGGCCCATTCGACCCTCGAAAGCCTCCCGTCAAAGCTCTCGGGTTTTTTTGTCGTGGCTCGCGGCGGGTTTCATGCCGATGGGCTTACAGCCAACAAGCTCATCCTCTTCGAGGACGGTGCATACATTGAGCTCATTGCCTTTGTCGACGGCCTGGATCCAGACCAACGACGGCAGCACCGCTGGGGCCAGCTGCCGGAAGCCGCCATCATCGATTGGGCTTACACCTTGACGCACGAGGCCGAGTTTGCAGCGGTCCAGCAGAGAGTCGCCCAGTCGCGATCGGGCCTCGTCTACAGCGACCCAGTACCCGGCGGCAGGACAAAGCCTGACGGAACCACCATCAAGTGGGCGGTAGCTGCCGCGCGAGGCTCCGACGGGAATCCAGCTCCGCCTGGCAGCATGCCCTTCTGGTGTCTTGACCGCACACCTCGGAGTCTGCGTGTGCCATACGACCAAGAGCACCGGCTGACGCAGCATCCCTGCGGTGCCCAGGGCGTGTCGTCGCTCGCTGTGTCTGTGCCTGTACACGAGGTCGCGGCTCTGGGCGAGGCTTACGATGCGATTCACGGTTCTTCATCTGACGACGGCGGCGCGTGGAAATTCAAGGTCTTCTCAGGCTCGGCGATTGGCAAACACACGGTATCTGTATCTGTGAGCGAGAGAGCGCAGAGTATCGAGCTGGTGCTGCACGGGGACTCTGCGACTTGTGTCGAGGTGGTTGCAGGCGTGATATTGCGCGTCGAGACGTGAGGTTGGAAGGCCTCTGTAATTAATGGTAGAGTCAGTGGAATTACGTAGTGTGTACCCGCCTCGGTAGGTAGGTACAGTACGGAGTACGTACCTGGTCTCAGGGTCAAGCCGGGGAGCAGCGGAGCTCATTGATTGGCCTGCTGGTTGCCGGGTGGACCTGTGTAGGCGAAAGCTCACCCCACCAATGGCGGCATAGATGGACCGAAAAGAAAGCTCCATGGCTTAAAGGAGCTAAGCTCAGGTCGGCGCTGCTCCAGACTAATTCCATCTCTGCTTGCGTTGTATGTGTTTGACGAGCGCAAAGCTGGTGACGTTCTCTTCCAACGCTCGTTTTGTCGCGCGCTTCTCACCTTCCTCTCCCTTGAATCGGTTCTTTCTCCGGAAGAGCGTGCTCCCGTCGCCATGGCTCAAGATCCTTCCGAGACCCCCGTCGACGAGACCTCGACCAACCCAGGCGGCGATGTCGAGATGACCGAGGAGGGCGCCGCTCCCGAGGTGCAAGAGGTTGCGGCCGACGGGAGCGAGCTGCCGTTCGCCGGCGAGGCCCATGTCGTCCCCCCGCGCGTCAGCTTCATGGCCTACCTCGCCAGCCCCATTGTCCACCTTGTTGTCGGCCAGGGCGAGCAGCAGACTATGCTGGCGGCGCACCAAGCCCTCCTCGTCAAGAGCCCGTTTTTCGACTCGGCCTGCCAGAGCTTCGTCGACGACGGCAGCGTAAGCCTTGCACTCTCTGCTTTGGCGCCGCGTGATGCAATGCGCTTGTGCGACACGCGCTGACCACGGCTAGCCGCGCCAAATCGAGCTCCCCGACGAAGACATTGACGCCGTCGGCGGCTTCCTCGAGTACCTCTATACGGGCGAGTACTTCCCCAAGAAGCTCCCGGGCCAGCGCACCCTCGAGACCGACGCCAGCCTGCCCGCCGTCGACGACTCGGGCGACCAGCTCCTCAAGCACGCGCGCATCTACACCCTCGCCGAGAAGCTCGGCGTCTCCCCGCTCAAGTCGCTGGCCAGCTCAAAGATCCACTGCGTCAACTCGACGGCAAAGGGCGAGATCACCTACGCCCGCTACGTCTACGCCCACACAAGCTCCAACGACACGACAGTGCGCGCCCCCATTGCCAGCTTCTGGGCCACGCGCTCGCACATGCTGCGCTCCGAAGCCGAGGACGAGTTCAAGTCTCTGTGCCTCGAGTACCCCCAATTCGGATACGACGTTCTCAGTAAGCCCCCTCCAGTCCATCTGCCATGCTGGCTTTGCTTGCCTCGCGCTGCTGCATTGCTATGCAACTCCATCGCTGACCGTCACCTCTCCAGCCCGCGTCTTGGACGAGAAGCTCAAGAGGGAGCGCAGCGACAAGATGCACCCGGCTACGGCAAGCGCTCGCAAGCGCGCACGCCACAGTAGCGGCGCTGCCTAAACATTTCAATTTTTTTTTTCATGTATCAGTCAGTGCAGTGTGTAGCAGAGTCGAGTCTAAACTGGCCGGCTTGCGTCGTCGTTTAATTTCATTTGCCTGGCATCTTCTGGTCTTGCACGCTGTCCTCTTCCCGGTAAAGCACATGGGAAGAGTGGAGAGAGCAACTATGGATAATTCTAGGAACAGGTTAAATAGATTTGAAGCCAGGCGGCCGTTATGCTGCAAATCTGGAGTCCGATGGCCCTGGTTCGCTGGCGGCGCATATTGTTCATGCGAGTCAGCCAGAGCGTTGGTCGACCCTTTGCCGCGACTGACTGACCTACTAATTGACTATACAGTAACTTACATCTCGCCGGTCGTGCTGCGGGGAGCAGTTGCGAAACGACTCTCGGGGCCGGCCAGGACGCGTCTCGTCGCCCGACGTCTTGGCGCGGGGCGCGAAGGTCGAGGACTGGTCCATGCTCGTGCTGTGGGCAATGCCAATGCTCAAGGACGTGCTTCCCCAGACATTCACGCCCAATTCTTCTTGGCTCTTCGCAATCCGCGGCTGGCCGTTGACGACGATGTGGAGAGCACCTCTGCGACCGCGATGCTAGGTGCCACCGGCTGTCTATGCACTCTTTAGAAGCCGTATGTATGGAGAGCTGAGACCTTTTAGGGCTGACTCTGTCCTTGGCACAGACGGGGGTCGCGACGAGGGCTCGGCAGCTGCTACAGGCCGAGGAGGGAGTCTCGGCACCATGTCCCCGGCTCGCTCTTTCGGTGCTCTTGGTCGCCGCTGTCGCATGCTGCTCAATGTGGATAGGCGACTGTTGGGCCCAGACGGTCAGAATCAAAGGAGACGCCGCGCATCTTCTGCAAGTCCCGAAGTTGCAGTACTTGGTCGTCACCGGTGGTCTGTCCCTGGTGACGACAGGCACAGCGGACAAGCCATTTGTTGACTTGTTGGAGACGATGAGAGAGGGTCACGGCAAGGCCTGGGACTGGGCGAATTCGCGACTGATGTAATTAAATACTGTACAGTACGAATGACGGTTGGGGCTGGGCGCTCACTCCTGGCTCAGCTGCTCTGCATGTAGGTAATTAGGTGAGTTATTCTGCGGCCGCGCATGCAGGTATGAATAATGAGTGTGCGTATCCGTATAATTATCCGTATTCCGGATTGCTTTTCCCATCCGAGGCTTAGACCGAGCTGTGGACTGAGCAGGGCAGGGAAATCTGATTACATTGTCGTCACAACTCGGATCCAGCATTGGGCCTCGGGAACATGGACAGGATGACAGGTCATTTCAGCAACGGGCCCAACAATCGGTCCGGAAAGCTGTCGTGCACCGTCTCACCTGGCACGGAGACATGCGCCCTCTCTCACCCTGCTGCCGTGTAACATGCACGGGTGCGTGGGTGCATGGGCCATGCCTTGTGCTCAACAGCGGCGAGAGCGAGCCTCCAATGCGGCTGCAAAGTGCAAGCAAAAAAGTCCGAGTCGCCACCACCACCACCACCACCCCCCTTCTGCATCCATCTGCCATCCCTCCACGCGCACACTTATTACTCCGTACGTACATGCTGTACTCCGCAATACATACCTACCTACGTACTAGGTAACTTAGTATATACACATATGTATACAACACTGTATGCCCCGGCTGCTGCATCCCGAACCATTCGAAACCCACTCTCTCCTGTCTGCGTTGCGTTGGCTGAGGCCTGGGGGGCGAAAGGTACAGTACGGAGTACACCGGGCGTCGTTGCCGTGTCCGCCATGTTGGTCCTTTGCTCCCGCCTTGTGAGATGACGGTGTCGGGTGAAAAGAAAGCGCGACCCCGTTGTAGACTTGCATACCCATACGGCCCCTTCGCCGCCCCCTTTGTTCTTCTCCCTTCCCTCGGTAACATGTCCGACACAGCCCAAGACCACCTCCCTTTGACCTCGCTTCCGTCCGCCATGTCGCCGCCTTCTCCCCCCCGCTGCGCGTGTCCCGAGGCCAAAGACGATAGACCGGCCGACAAAGACGCTGCGCCGCCGGCGGTTCCGTCCTCGCCGACGATAGAAACGAGAGCGCCGGCCATCGATGTGGCGACGCAGCCCGGGGACGAAGACGAGTTCGACATAGACGACGAGCCCTTTGGCGGCGACGGCGTCACCAGCCTCACGTCGAGCGTCTACGCCTGCACCTTCGAGCGCGGCAGACGCTACCACTGCTTCAAGAACGCGCGCTATCCAATCCCAAACGACGACATCGAAAAGGACCGCGAGGACCTCAAGCACGCCATGCTCATGGAGCTGACCGACGGCGTCCTCTTCTACTCGCCCGTCACGAACCCGCAGCACATCATCGACTGCGGCACGGGCACTGGTAAAGCCGAGTCCGCCGCACTCCCGTGCACAACCATGGGGAGCTCACCTTGGCTGACACGAGCAGCGGACAGGCATCTGGGCGATTGAAGGTCTGTCACCGTCCCGGTCCCCATTGCCCAGCCGATTCTGCATCATGGTTGACACCTGTTCGTCTTACACACCAGTCGCCGATCGCTTTCCGAGCGCACACGTTCTCGGCATCGACCTGACGCCCATCCAGCCGCTCTGGGTACCGCCCAATGTCGAGTTTCTCGTCGACGACTGCTACCAAGATTGGCTTTCCGACGAGACCGCCGACCTTGTTCACTTCCGCTTCATGGCCATTGTCCTCCGAGATATTCCGTGCGTTCTGGCTCACGCCTACAAGTATGTGCAGGCTCATGTTCACTTCCCTGTTATCCCCCTTAACGCTGCTGCCCTTGCTCCTGTTTTCTATCGCCCTTCTGACCAAGCTTTGCTTAGAAGCCTACGGCCTGGTGGATGGATCGAGTTTCAGGAGCTACAAGGTTTGCCGTACTGCGACGATGGAACCATGAGTGACGATGACTCGTTCAAGCGGCTGTATGAAATAGCCAGGGAAGCCTACTCCAAGTTTGGCATGAGCACGACAATCGCAGCAGAGCTCGAGCCTTACCTGCGCGACGCTGGCTTCACCAATATCCACTGCAGAGTGCTGAAAGTTCCCATCGGCGTCTGGGCCAGGGACGAAACGATGCGGCTCATCGGCCTTTACCAGAAGACGGCCGTCGTCGAGTTCATCTCCACATTCGCCGGCCGCCCGTTCGAGGCCTTGGGGATACCGGCGGCCGAGATTCAGTTGACGCTGGCAATGGCACGAAAGGCACTCGAGGATACCAGCGTCCACCGGTATTTTACCTACCACTTCTGGTGGGCACAGAAGCCGGGGCACGACCGGGGCAGAGACGTACGCCGAGATGACTCACCGTAACCGAGTTAGTCTTGAACAGTTGAAACTCGGCGGGCGTCCTTGGGGTGCGTGTGACGTCTGGATGGACAACAGCCTGTCTCCGACTCTTGTGGTTGAGGGAGCAGACCCTGAGTAGAACAGGTGCAAGCACTGATGGGGTTGTGGCCAAGTGGCTCAACGTGGCCTGGTGGTGAATTGTGTGGCGGGCAGGAGAGCAGACGAGACCAAGGCAGGGACGAGACGTTGGGTGTTGACGCAGGCATTGAACAGCATGTCCAGTGGTCAACCTACTGTGATTTGAACTAAATACGTGCTTGAGCATGACCAGACAAAGCAATCTAAGGCGATTCATAGTTCACACACAACCGCTGCCGGATCCTCTCACATACACGAAGCAGCAAAGCATCCGTTATTCCTTGGCGCCCGAATCAAGATCAGCAGCTGCTTCATAAACCACTTCGGGGCACAAGCTTCTCACTGTTCACCACCTCACGAATATGAAACCCCCAGCCCGCGAGGATACGTTTCTTCTCTTCCACCTCGAGAAAGGATAACCCAAAGTCCGCCGCCTCTTTCCCTTCATTACAAACGCCCACCCAGACACACGCCAACACTCAACATGCAGTACGCCTGGGATACGATTGCCGGGGCTCGAGACGCAGTGACCAACGGGGTACAGGTTCGAGCCGCAATGCCCAGCAACTGGGTGGAGAGGTTCGGGCCGCGAGAACGAACAACACGGCAGGGTCTCGATCCGCGAGACCGAACAACACTGCAGGGACTGGGTCCGCGAGATCGAACGCCAGGCATGACATCGCCAAAAAAATTCACCACCTTTGCCCGGTTGACGAGATGGTCAACAAGTACGGCACTATGGACAGCGAAGGCCGGCTCACTATTCGGTTCAGTTGCGGCAGGTGTGGTTTGAAGGAAGTTGAAGCTCTGTGTCAATGAATCGGCGCCAACGATACAGGGCGAGCACCGCACAAACCTAAATGCCATGCTCCCACATCTTGTGCGGAGCCTGCATCGATGATCGCCCTACGGGACTCTCCGATGCCGCACATGTGAGACGAGGCTGGATTGCCATCTCTGTCTAGCCAGTACTCTGCTTGTTAAGTTGCCCAAATATGTTAAGGAGCCGGGCGGTGGCGATGGATGGTGGCACAAGGTGCCCAAGCAACATGCCACTCACCGCTCCGGCCTGAAGAAACGCCTTGGCTGCAGACGGTGCAAGGCCCGAGACGAGTTTGACGACAAGATCTTCAAGAAAACCAAGAAAGTTCGGCAAGGGAATCGATCTCTAAGAGTTCGCTCTGGTGCTTGTCCAAGCGATTCGTAATGTCGAAGTCAACGAGTAGTTCAAGAGGAACGCCAGCCACCACAACGTCAGCGGCTATTTGTGGGGCAGGGATGCCGTCAATGTCATGAGCGATGATCTCGTGACAATAAAGGATGTCACGCTCGAAGATCGGCCGGCAGATTCTCGCCTTCGCAAATAGAACATTGACTGCATGAGCCGTAACTGTTGCAGCGGCCCCTACGATCAGAATCAATTTCAGGACGTGATAACGTTTCTGTCAGGACAAGAAAGGGCCTATAATACGCGTTAGTAACACCTCTATCGGGGGTGCCCTCATTTTGCATGGTGTAGCGGTATTATACCAGCTTGACAGTTTCTGATGAGGGACATTGCTGGCATTCTCCCCAAGCTGATCAAGGCAAGAGACAAATTTGTACGGGACGCTCTTCATCCCAAGATCCAGAGCGGTGGGGTCGATGTGGTCACAGCCTATTGTGAAGCAGTTGGCTTCCCTCGACTTATGTTGGTGCCAAATGGTTTTCTTGTTTCGGGCAGAATTAGAGTTGCGTCTGCACGACTGAATAGAGTATCAAACACGAGAGGAAAATTTCAAAGTTGAGACTGTTATATCTGGTGTACGTTGTAGCAACAACCTAGCTTCAGCGGTAGGGCCTATGCCGTCCGTGGCTGGGGCAACTACACCAGCTCGCGGAGACACCCATGTTGTCCAGACACCAGGTTAAGCCGCACCGTAGCCAGGGTTGCCAAAGAGGCTTGCAGGCACCGGAAGAAACAGTCTGTGAGTGATAGACTAAGAGGCCTGCTCGAGCTGTCGGCAGCAAACAGAGTCCCCTTGATATGAATATTTATTCATTCGACAGTAGGCAAACCGGAATATGACTGTTGTTCTTTCATACATTGAACAGTTTCCGGCCATCGTAGCTCGATGCCCTTAGGCCTTGCACTTGCCCGTGAAGCAGAAACCGCAGTCCTCTCTCCCCTGACCCCTTGAAGCATCCAGGCCACCGCTTCCGTCCTTGTTCTTGGCGCAGCATTTGCCATCTCGATTTTTGCTAACAGTGAGCAGTGAGTAGACGGCTCCGCCAGTCAAACATGCCCTTGAACGTCGACGTACCAGTTGTGGAACGAGTTCTGCGGCCCCAGCCTCTTTCCGGAGCATTTATCTTCGCCATTGCGCTGGCCGCTGCAGCCCTTGCGAGGCTCAAGGATGTTATCCCGCGGACCAAGGTCCTCGGGCGAGGGATTCGCGGCGGTCAAGGTCGCCAAGGTCATGGCCAAGGTAGCAAGAGTGGCGGCGAGCTTCATTGTGGCGGAAAGTTGGTTGCAAAGATGACGGACGGCGAGACTGCACTTTAGCGTACGGATGCGAGTCTTCCGACAGTTCGACCCGTCCCTTTATATCTCTTCCCTGCTAACCGGGAACCCCCTAGCTCGTGTGCTCTGAGCCTTCCCTCGGCACTTGGAATCCCTGGCTTACAATCCATGTGCTGAACAAAGCGGTTCATTGGTAAGAGTGTCTCAGTTGAGGCGTACGGAGTAAGCGTGGCGGAACCGGTAGTTTGGAACATTGCATACGCAGCACATCGACACTGGAACACTCCGTCGCGGGAGAAGATTGAAAGTATTGGGTTCCAGCTAGCAAGCGAGATTTGCAATACCACGCACGCACTGGATATGGTACCGGCGAAGACAGTCCGGGATAGAACAGGCCTCCTTCAGTTTATCGGCACTGTGGCTTATGGCTTTCTTTTTTGTCAAGACACGTTCTGTGCACGGCTTGGGCTCACAGCAACTCATTCGCGGTCCCTTAAAGGCCGCGCCGAGACAGTGTCAGCTCTGTGGCTAGTCATCACATGCCCTCTCAAGTCAGAATGGCAAGGACCTACATGCCTCTGGTATTTCATAGATACTTTCACAGACCGGAACTTGACCTTGATCGGCTTAAGTCAAATGATTATTTCGGCCCGCCGGCTGTACCAGCTCCCTTGGGAATATAGGCAAACCTCATAAGGCACTGCTATAAACAGCAACCACAATAATAACGAGGGAGCATAATTGAACAATCGCAACTTTAATTGCCTCTGTCTAAGCCTGAAGACAGCTTATCTCATGTTAATAAGTCCCGTATACTTCGAGTCAAGGAAGTTGAGAAGTGATATTGTATATTGAGAGGGCGATGACAATCATCACGACCTATGTTGGTTGGAGGATGAGACTATTAGCTCCCCCTTATGTTACGGCTTCACGCCTTGCGTTCAGTTCTCAGAAATGACAGCTTCGGGCCAAGCAGGCATGTGAAGGTTTCTTTGCGTGACCCTGCGAGTGGCTCGTAGGTGGTATTGTGGCATAAGTATCATCCCTCATGGGGTCTCATGCTGCTGACGGTTAGCGAATGTCAGTGAAGAGGGTGATTCACGGCATCTACAGCGAGTGGACGCGCTATTCAGTGATGCGCAATCAATCAGCAACGGCTTCGACAGACAGGACGCTGAAAAGGGAATTCGATCGGCACAGCCACATAGTTAGATCTCGGGCTTTTCAAAGAATATCGTTTTGTTTCCTCGATAGCATTGCTCGGGAGATCATCCCGATCTGAAAACAGGTCTAGCTTTGCGTTTCATGGTATGGCGCAAACGACGCTCTTCATCATCATCGTCATCGAGTGCTGGCTTGAGGGCATGCCCAGGTCAACATGCGATTGCCTGATCCAGTCTTGCCGCCAGTGTACGCTTGCCCCCCCTTTTTTCGCGATATGACAAGCCATGCAAGCATCACCGTCGATGGATGTGGAAATAGCCGACTTGCAAAGCTTCCGCTAACGATAGCATTGCAAATGGGTCAATATATAAACGAGTAGCCACACCTGGACCCCGTGGCCTTGGACCTGCCCATAACTAGCAGATAGGTCCAACTCGAGCGAACCTTGATCTGTGGCAGGACGAGAGCCGTCTTTCAGATTGAACGACAAGACTTTCACAACGATCCCCTAATGAAGGGTCCGGGTGCAGAATGTCCCGAATTTTATCGGTTGCTGAGCTGGATACTAAGTGCTGAGCATCTGCCGAGAAACAAACCGAAAGGACCCTGTAATCGTAGCCCTCAAGCGCGCAGAGGCACGTGCCTGTATAATATCCTAGATCTCCACAGTCTGTCGTGCGAGGCTGAGACAGGCCGCTGTTCAGTTGCGGATATTGCGCTGGCCCTGATAAAGGTCCCGCGGACATCGACCCCTGCAGTGGCGGGGGGCAGGCACGAGTCGTATCATATCTAGGCGCTGTTGTCTCGGCCCCTCTTCAAAGGCTGAAGGAATCAAACGGTTATTTCGGGAAAGACGGCCCGCACGCAGTCGCCGTGGCCGACGAGTGTCACAAGGCACGAGCAAGACTGTCTACCTCAGACCCGGCCCGTGCCGTCCTTGGGAGACAACAGAATGAGCTTGCTGTCTACGGAGAAGCATGCACCACTGGCGCATTCATAAGCCGGCACTTGGATACATGATTGCGAGGTCACGCCACAGAGCCTAACAGTGCCATCGTGTGAATCCGAGACGAGTCACTGCCCGTTGGGTGAAAAGGCGACGGACGTGACCCAGGAGGTGTGGCGATGCAGTGCCACTAGACATCCGACCGAGGCTAGGTCCCGACTCCCGAATCTTGAGGGTTCCCTGTGACGAGGCAGACGCAAGTAGTCGGCCGCCAGGAGACCGTGCTAATGAAGTGACGTCGCCAATCTAGCGTGAGCTCTCCCCTTCTACTCTCGCTTCACTGTGGTTTTCGCGAACGCAGATCGACACGAAACGCCGTCATGGCAGCTTCCTGGGCTGTTGTCGAAATCTTCCAGGACGCTGTCTTGTCTATCAAAGTCTGTCCATACAGTGCTTGAGCTGAATAATGGTCTTGCTTGGCTCTTTGGTGGTCTTGAGAATCAAAATAGCAGAGCCTAAGCCGAGACGAACTGAGAAAGAGATGATACCCCAAAATTGATATCCCTCCGGGTGTGAATGGGCCTGCTGATGAACGAAAGTCCCAGACAGCTCGACATGGCCTGTAAGCGTTCTTTGTAGCTTCCTGTTCAAAGACCCAGTGCAACGAAAAGCTCGTTTCCGCAGATTAGATTTCTATGGCATGTACTTATGCTGTCTGTTGAAGCCGCAAGTGTTACAAACTACATATAGGTGCTGGCTTCGAGGCTTTGGGGATCTCATGCATTCTTTCACATGAAACGAGGTACATGAATGCCCGCCATTCCCTGTATCTGAGCAAGGGAGCTTCTTGCCTCCCTTTGCGCCTCGTGCCGCCAATTGTTTCTCGGTAGATTGATCCGCACAGTCACTACAACTGGTGCTCAATTCAAGACCTGGTATAGGCCCTCCTTCGACGCCAGGATCGTAAGCATGGACGTCTTCAAACTGGAACCTCTCTATGTGTTGTCGTTAACCCCGGTCATCCGAGAAAGCTGCAGCTGGGCGGTGAGCGGCATCTGGGGCACTGTGCAAGTGGGCATTAGCATGAATCTGGAACCCAGGGATTGATAATAGTAGGTTGAGGTATAAAATCGAGAACTATAGTCTGTATATTATCATCATCAATAACTGGGTTACTTTTACATGTTTATGCTAAGCTTTCTGCCAGCAGGACAAAGACTTATATTAACTATACCGATGACACCTCCACTTGGGCGTGCCCCTATTTTGCTGGTAGTCAAGTGGTATTTGCATGTTTGACACTTTCGTTATAGTTCGAACCTTTGACCGGCCATGGTCACGAACTGCTACCGGATACCCGGCAGTCCTTGACCCATTTTAAGCCCAAAGTGGACAGCTAGTTTAATTATGTTAGTCCCCGCACTTGGTGACACGGATAGGAAGGAGACCAGCAATTGGCTGAAGCAACGGGGAATAATGCTTGGTGTACGAGCATAGCTTATTCCCGGCACCTTCTGGTGACCGCATTGAGACTCTCCTGGCCATTCTGTCGAAATGGCTCCGAGATGCCCCAACTCCCGTCTTCCCCTCCTCATCTCTCCCCTTTAGCTATGCCTTCGAATACTTCTATACTCTCCCGGCCACTACGAGTCAAGACCCAGACAGGCATTTGGTGCGTAGGATCGTGGGTGTCACTGGAATTTTTCCACGCTCTGGATCATGCCTCACCCACGTGAACCACCATGGAATACCTAGCTGCGCCGTAAAAAAGTATTAAAGGGAGATGTCATCTGTCTTCCACCTCGTTACACTATACGCCACGCAAAGGTGTGCTATTGTAGCCGGATGTAGCCGTTTTAATACCGTTTATATTTAAGGAAGTGTGGGATACGTAGTAAGACTGTCTATAGTTTTAATCCGCTTTACCGAATGTAGGTCACTTTCGAGCCCAGCCACCATAGGGAGGACAGCGGAGCCATTCCAAAAAACATTACTCTCAAAACCGCCCTAAGAGGTTGACTTGATATAGTCAGACAAAGGGGTAGGGTATCCTACCGTTAGCCATAAAAAGACCTCTCAAGTCCGCTTCCTATTTAACGCGTTTTTCCTTGTCTAGCATCGAAGCAATAATCACCATCTACTACAGGCGCTCTTACACTCTAGCTTTACTTTGCCTCCTAATTCTTCTCCGAGATGAGGCGCAGTATTATCACGGCGGTTTTCCTTTTAGGGAATGGGCTTACCCTTGCCGCTAACGACCTAATAGCTCCTGAGAAGTATGCAGTCGAGGAAGTTGGACGCTCGGGTACTGCTCAGGGCTCTATTAACGACGATTTGACTTCTGGGCTCAGCGGGCTTGACGACTATGGCGACGACACTAGCTATTCTACCGGGCTCCCCCCGCCCGGCCCGGCTCCAACTGAGGGGTCATGTGCTGAAGGTAAGAAACAGTGCCATGGAAAGTGCGTCGGAAAAGCCACGGTGTGCTGTGGTAAGGGCAAAAAGAGGTGCGGCAAGAAGTGCATCTCAAAGAACGAGCTATGCTGTGGTAACGGCAAAAAGAAGTGCGGCAAGAAGTGCATCTCAAAGAACGAGCTATGCTGTGGTAACGGCAAAAAGAAGTGCGGCAAGAAGTGCATCTCAAAGCACGAGGTGTGCTGTGATCACGGCAAAAAGTTGTGCAACAATGAGTGCATCTCACACGGAGAGCTCTGCTGTGAGCACGGCGGAAAGAAGTGCGGCAAGGAGTGCATCCCACACGACGAGGTATGCTGTGGCTCCAGTGGGTTTCATTGTAGCGTCGAGAACCCATTCTGCACCGACAGCCCAAGAGGATGCTCCAAGTGTTCCAAGGGAACCAGTTGCTGCGCCGACGGGTCGACCTGTGAGGGGGATACGCCTCAGTGCACCGTCGACAGCGAGGGCCAGACGATGTGTTGTGCCAACGGCCAAGTTGGATGCAGAGGGAAATGCATTCCCAAGGGATCTACTTGCTGTGCCAACGGGTCGGTCTGTGGGGGGTATACGCCTCAGTGCACAATCGACGTCAGTGTCTTCGTTGACACTTCCGGCGGCGCCGTGTCCCAGACGGTCTGCTGCGCATTTGGGCAGAAAGCTCTGGGCGGCAAATGCTATGCCGGCAATGCAAAGCTTATGCCGTGCTACCAGAATCCTGTGTGCGATTGGGGCGCCGGGTACTATTGTGCATGGAACCAGGGCAATGCGGATTCGAAGTGCTGCAAGCTGAACGAATACTACAAGGGCACCCAATGTGTTCCGAAGCCTTATTGATCGCCTTGGCTTGGCTGGGTAAATGGCAATTGGTAAGGGCAGCCCTCTTTAGGGGTCAGCCCGTCTTCGTCAGCCTATACGGGCCTGAGCTCCAGAGGCTCGGGCATATACATATAGTGCTTGTAGGTAGTTAGCTATCTTTGTATTCGTTTTGCCCTTTGTTGGGTTAGGAGTCCTTATAAACCTCTACGCTTTGCTTGAGGGGATTACCGTTACAGACTAAGGCGTAGGGATAGCTTATAGGCTAAACGCTAAAAGGCGTATCTATAGGTAGAGAATAACGGTAATAAAAGCAGCCAAAGAAATCAAAGCTAGCAGTTAATATATAAGCCATGTAGAGCATTATATATAGTTTGAAGTATCTGTTGGCGCTTCCAGCTCCTCGATGAGCTAGGACTGACGGTGGTCAAAGCCAATATATCACTGCCACCAAGAGGCTCTACTGTGGAGCATGTTATGTTCCTTTTGGCGGCAATTCAGCAGAGCAAAAGGCCGAGACAGTCATGGGTCCAAACAGCCCATCAACCACGGATAAGAAGCCCTCCACTGAACCGAAACAAGACAATGGCAACAACAGGGAGTCCGATGCTCCCCTCCAGAATGGGCGGCTTCCATTCACCTGGAGGCATAGAATCCCGGTATTGCAAGAACTTGAAGCACGCCACGGCCGTACTCCAAAATTGAGGCGTTGTTGGTACAATGGCAGCACACAAGTGCCGCTGGCCGACCAACGACGAGGGGAATATAGATGCCGAAAGCTTTGATGTCTGCATGAGTAGGCTTACAAGCTTCCATCTCCCCACCGGCGAAGCCGCCAGGTAGGAACGACTCTGTTTCCGGTTTGAACCCGAAGAGTGCGGGACCTATGTCGCAGATTACCGTGGCGACAAGACCAATGCGACGGACGCTAATCGTCTCGCTACTTTGAAAGATGTCCTATAGGTCTTTGCAGATGATTCGCCGGTTTCTGTCAGCAGGTGAGCGCTGGTAAAACGCAAATTTGGGTTTGATTCTCAGTTTTGGCATGAGGAACTGGCTTGGAGGACTCTGTGCTTTTAGACATATCGATAGCAGGTCGGACTGACAAATTCATATACAGCTTCGTTGTTGCTCGCGACTACCCCCGAAACTGCAAATAGTGTTTTATGTTTGAAAACACCGTAATTGAATTGAAAGCCTGATCAAACCCTTGTGGGGAGTATGGGGTGCTTGCTTGCCACATGTGAAGGACAACATCTCATCACGACAAGAGGCGGTTGTGCCGAGACAATAACAGGTCGACATCATCTACATGATGTGTCTGTGTGGTTGGTCAGGCGGGTTTAGTGTGGTTTTGCCTGGCAGAAACCAGGGGTATGGCATGAGAATTTCAGTTGGATAAATTCGTTATTCATACAAGTTCGTCACATGTGTGGCAAATTCGACCCCAAAGCAGGCCATTTGCGGAAGCATGAGCAGGGCAGCAGCGTTATCGGTGGAATTACTAAATTGAACCAAGCTGACGGTAAACGCCTATTCCTGGCCTTGCACCCGTCCTCATAATTATTATTGCTCCTCCATCTCAAAGGCAGAAGGTGAGCCTCGCAAGACTCCTTCATCTCATAAGGGACACCAGAAGAAACCAGGCAACAGCAGCCCTTTCGAAGAAGCGGTAACGGGAGCCTCGTTTATCAGCCACATTAATCCATTCGGCATCTGATCTTGATCTCGTAACGCGTGCAACGCGGGTAAGCGGTTCGAAAACGCGCGTCCTAACCGGGGTAGGGGCCGGGGCCGTTGGAGCACTCGGGGCGCTTATCACCATGTCGGCAGGGCCGGGGAGTGGGCCGGCACTCGGGGCGCTTGTCACCATGTCGACAGGGCCGGGGACGGGGCCGGCACTCGGGCCGGTCGTCGTCTTCGCCGCAAGGCCGGGGACGGGGCCGGCATTCGGGCCGCTTGTCGCCAGCTCGGCAGGGCCGGGGACGGGGCCGGCACTCGGGCCGGTCGTCGTCTTCGCCGCAAGGCCGGGGACGCGGCCGGCATTCGGGCCGCTTGTCGCCAGCTCGGCAGGGCCGGGGACGGGGCCGGCACTCGGGCCCGTCGTCGTCTTCGCCGCAAGGGCGAGGCCGAGGGGGGCGGGGCGTACCGCAGTTGATAAGACCCTTGAGGAGGCAAATCTTGCAGAGAGTCGCGGCGGCCTCGGCGTCCTCGACCTGCTCGGTGCCTTCGACCTGCATGAAGTCCTCGACGGACTCGAGGTTGCGCTTGAACTTGCAGCAGATGTGGGCCTTCAACTTGCACAGAGTCTGGCTCTCCTGGTCCGACATACCGCTGAGCTGCTGAGCGGTGTAGCGTTGGGCATTGACCGAGGTGGCGTCCATGTTCTCGGGCGAGGCCATGGTGCCGGCCACGAAGGCGACGGCCATTGCAAGTGCCTCAATCTTCATATTGACGTTCGGGGGTTGGTATTGCGGTTTAGTGGAAAGGGCCAAGGGATGCTTGTGGATTGAGGGCTGATGGATGAAGTTGTTCGTCAGATCAGGCGAGGACAAGATCTTTATACCTTGCGTATCGGTGCCGAGTTGGTGGGGATACTGCACACCAGCATCCGCGAGCCGCTTCATACATGCCATTGCGTGGCAACAACACGTCATAATTTTCTGATATGGACCAAGATTTTCAAGTCTCAACCTTATTGAGTGTAGGGCAAAACAAAGGCTTGAATACAAGGCGAATCACATGGGTATACCGTACTAGACCCCCAGCCAGAGCGCAAGCCTCCGTTTGTCGACTGGTAAGTAATACTCAGGATTGAACCAGTTTGCTGAAATTCCAGACTACCAGCAACGTCTCACCATTCTCGTGCTGGACAGGAACTTTGGCTCGGAAGTCGCTCGTCCTATCGGCGGCACATCGTTGAGACACACGGTCAGGAGGATTGTCTCGACCAAGACACTCATCACTTTGACGTCCTCGGGCTTGTCAACCAGGCGAAAGAAAGGATAGCTCAGCAAAAGTGGAATGCAGACTCCAAAAACGGTGGCTGCTGGCGTACTTGCACTGCTATGGACCCCGGGTCAATAAGCATTGAAGCCGATAGGACCTCAAAATCGGCGAACATGTACAGGCTCCTGCTCGGGCTCTGTTGCCGGACAACCAGGGCAAGCTTGCCTAGTCGTCCCAGGTTACGCACTTGGTGACGAGAAACTCCTCCATGCCCTCGGCGGCGTTGAAGCGGCCCCAGCCGCTGCGGTTGACGCCGCCAAACGGCAGCGCAACCTCATCTTGAACCGTCATGCTGTTGATGTGTACCGCACTACAGCCAGGCACATTCCGTCAGCGAAAGGCGCCTTGGTCTACCAGAACAGGCCACCTACCCGCACTCGAGCTTCTTGGCTAGGGCGAACCCCTTGCGAAGATCCCTAGTGAAGACCGAGGCCGACAGCCCGTACCCCGAGCCATTCGTCACCTCGACGGCCTCTTCCTCGCTTGTTACGGTGACGTAGCCCATCAGCGGGCCAAAGTTCTCCTCCCTGGAAGCATCCATGTCGCTGGAAAGGCCGCCGAGCACCGTCGGGGCGAAGTGTGCAGCTTTGCCAGGGGGATTCGGGCCTCCCGAAAAGACGTGGGCCCCCCTGGCTTGCGCGTCGGCGACCACTGACCCGAGACGCGCTGCCGAGGCTGCCGAGGCTACCAGAGGAAGAGACGGACTGGCTGCCTGGGCAGCGGCGAGGCTCTTCTTGAGGACCTGGAGGAACTCGGGTGCGATGTCTGCGTGGATGATCAAGCGATCCGTGGACATGCAGATCTGACCAGCCTGAGCTCGCATCTCGAATCAGCCGGACACGGCTATCCACGACGGATTCAGGGGTAACGACGGGCTCGGGGGTGAAGCCGGATGCAGCATTTCTTCCGCTCCCACATACATTGGCAAAACCCCCCACGATGCATGCCCTGGCGGCCTTTTCCAGGTCGGCATCCGGCAAGATGATGGCGCTATTCTTGCCCCCGAGCTCGAGCAGGACGGGCTTGAGGTTGTCACTGCAGAGGCGGGCCACTTTTCGCCCGACGGTGGCACTGCCGGTGAAGTTGATCTTTTTCACGGCCGGATGCTCGACCATGGCTCTGGCCAGATCGGGGGCGTCTGACGGACAGCTCGAGATGATGTTGACGACGCCGGCCGGCGCTCCGGCGTCGTGCAGGATCTTGCCCAGGGCCCAGTAGCAGCGCGGCGTCATCTCCGAGGCCTTGAGGACCGTCGTGTTGCCTGTTGCCATGGCCGTGGCGGCCGCGCGAACGCCAAAGACGTACGGGGCGTTCCTATCGTCGTCATCATCATCTTGGCCGTCATGGGTCCGGCACGCCTTGAAACTCCCGACCAGGCACCGTCGGGATGGAGCTCACTCACCAGGGCACAATCCCCAACACAACGCCGTACGGCTCCTTCCACACCATGGCACTCTGGCCCTCGGTCTCGACGGCCTGCACGCTGCCGCAGACGGTGGGTGCGCGGGCGGCGCAGTCGCGCAACATGGCGATGGCCAGCTCAAGCACAAGGTGGCGGGCGAAAGCGGCGTCGGCGCCCATCTCGGTGCTCATGTAGCCGCTTAGCTCGTCGGCGCGCTCCTCCATGAGGGCGGCGGCCCGGAGCAGGATGGCCCGGCGCCGCATCGGCTTGGAGGCCTTCCACGCGGGCAGCGCCGCCGCGGCGGCTTCGACGGCGAGGAGGGCATCGGCGGGCGAGGCCGAGGCGGCGTTCCAGCAGACGTTGCTGGTCGAGGGAGCGATGACGGCAAAGGTGGTCTCGTGCGTCTTTTCGGCTCCGTCGATCCACGAGGGGACGGTCAGGGGAGGGGGGGACTGGGTGGCCATTGATTCGATGTCTAGAGTCTAGGACGCGGTGCGAGCAAAGGGATGGTTTCCAAAGGGATGTGCGGGCCGTTGACTTGGGCTTCGCGTCATGAAAAGACTTGCATCTTGCATCATCCATGGACCCCGACCCGAAATAGGGCCCGACAGTATGGCAGAAGGGTCGCTTACTCTGCATGCACGATTCATGCATGCGGGGGTTGTTGGTATTAATGGGGGAAACCTTTATCACGGCATGGGGCTTACAACATGAAGTAGAGGGTTATGAAGAGGTAGAGACATATATGATCGGTGTTGATAGCAAGCCAGCTGAATTGGGTTGCCATCCCGCACTTTTCTACACGTTCAATGTTACCTTGCTATGCTCGTATGGAAATCTCCTTGCCTTGGTTACCTTGAAGCTCTACATAGTTTAGTCTGGTGTCTAACTAATAACAGTGCGCGCAATGGCCGTGTCCAAAGCGAGATTAGTCTTTGCAGACTTGCAAGACGAAACGTGCCTTTTGCATCTTATATGCTTTCACAACTCTCCAGTACATTCGCGAAACGGATAGTTTCAGCGTGCTGAAACAACTGTAGGCGGTTTGACGTTGAACATTCATTACTTCATTCCTCAAGCGACGTTGCCCTATGATACTTGTCGTCGCCAATCAGCCTCGACTTTTTCACACGAGCAAGGAAGAAACGCATCGTGAACTGATTGCTCAATAATGGTGCCAGCGGAATAAACTCCAACAGAATGAAGGTCCCGAGTCACGCAAAGGAATCATAACTTGTCGTGCATCTACCAGGCCAAGTCGAAGTTCAGGAATGTCTAGGGTAGGCCGGTAGGTCCGAGTAAGCGAGCTGCCTTCCGTCCATCTTCCTCTCCCACCAATTGATCACGAGACCCTCTGCTTCAACATCACCTCATCACCCTCAGCTCCAATCCACCATCCCGACGACGAACCGCTGCGGCGAGCGATCCCCCATCGCCATGCCCGGACCCATTCGCCTGGCCCTCTTCGGGGCCGTCACATCCGCCGCCCAAATCCCCTTGCAGCGACCCCTGCAGCAACAGCCATTGCCTTCGGCCGACTCCCTCGCGCCGCTGGATTCGGAACGCCTGCAGCACCGGATCCGCATCGAGAACCTGCGGCATCGGGCCGAGGCTCTGTACGACATTGCCCGGCGGTCCGAAGACGACTGGGGACACCCGACGCGCGTCATTGGAAGCCCAGGCGAGTCGCAGAGCACGGCTGTACGAAGAGGCCTTGCTGACCATCGCTCCCAGGCCATCTCGGCACCTTGGACTACATCCGATCCACCCTCGCCGGCCTGGGCGGCTACTACGCCGTGTCCGATCAGGTCTTCTCAGCCGTCGTCGGAAACGTGACGGAAGCCCGCCTCGTCATCGGACACACCGTCCCCAACAGCACCGCCTTTAGTCTGACGCCGCCCACCGAGAACAAGGAGCCCGTCTATGGCGACCTGATCCTGGTCCCGGGCTCCGGCTGCGACAGCGATGCATACCCCGACGTGGTGGCCGGCAACATTGCCCTCGTCAGGCGGGGCGAGTGCTCCTTTGGAGCAAAGTCAGAGCTTGCTGGCCGTGCTGGCGCAACCGCCCTCGTCATCGTCAACAACGAGGACGGCGAGCTCCATGGAACTCTGGGCACCCCCTCTCCCCACCAGGTCGCCACTTTTGGCCTGTCCAAGGCCGACGGCGACAAGTTCGTCGGCCAGCTCGAAAAGGGCCACAAGCTCGATGCAATCGCCTACATGGATGCCAACGTCGACACCATCCAGACAACCAATGTCATCGCCCAGACGCTCCACGGCAACGCCGACAACTGCGTCATGCTTGGCGGGCACAGCGATGGTGTCGCCGAGGGTCCCGGCATCAATGATGACGGCTCCGGAAGCCTCTCGGTGCTTGAGATTGCGGTGCAGCTGTCACACTACCGCGTCAACAACTGCGTCCGCTTTGCCTGGTGGGCCGCCGAAGAGGAGGGCCTAGTCGGAAGCGACTTTTATGTTGCCAGCCTCGACGATGACGAGAACAAGAAAATTCGTCTTTTCATGGACTACGACATGCTGGCCAGTCCCAATTTCGGCTACCAGGTCTACAACGCAACCAATGCCGAGAACCCCGCTGGCTCCCAGCAGCTCCGAGACCTCTATGTCGACTGGTTCGACAAGCACGGCTTCAACCACACCCTGGTTCCTTTCGACGGCCGCAGCGACTACGACGGCTTCATCCGGCACGGCATCCCCGCTGGAGGCATCACCTCGGGCGCCGACGGCGTCAAGACCAAGGAGGAGGAGGACATGTTTGGAGGCAAGGCCGGCCAGTGGTTTGACGAATGCTATCACCAAGCGTGTGACGACCTCGATAATCTCGATTACACCGCCTGGGAGGTCAACACAAAGGTGAGTGGCCGTTTCCTTCTTTCCATCTTCGGATGTCCCTCGAGAGGCCGGGAATTAATATTGCTCCAGCTCATTGCACACGCTGTGGCCGTCTTTGCCGACTCGTTCAAGGACTTCCCGGAGCGAACAGTTCCAAGGCGGGCCGTCGCGGTCTCTCAAACGCCAGCACGTCGCCGCCGGACGCCTGTGATGTGAGGATGTATTGGAGTGTGACTTGAACTTGAGACACCGGTCAAATACATGTACATGTGTTATATAGACATTTAGCGTATTTACCTGTACGATGTGGATATTTCCGGCTCAAATGTCTTGTCGTGATTCTCCCGCATCCGCTGGTCGAGGTCGTTGGGATAGAGCATGGTGCAAAGGGTTGTCATATCTTCGTAGACTCTGACGCAGGTTAAGTTGTAGGAGAGTCAAGACCCGCGAGTCCGGATGGGTGCCGTTACTCACACTTGTCGCTGAGTTGACCCGGGCACGTGTATTGCGTTCCCAATGTTGAATGGCAGCGAATAGAGGAGATTCCTGGCATCCCAGTCGTCCACTGCCAGATTCTTAGCAACTGCTGGTCTCAGAGTCTTCACACGGCTTCAAAAAAGCTACCCACCTGGCTCCGACGCCGGGAGGTGGAGCTGATAGTGGTGTATGTAGGCCTTGTTGCTGAGCCTGTGTCTCGGAGCTCGCCAGTTGCCGGTATCGTACTCGTTGTGGGCGTAAAAGCTGCAAGCGTCAAAGACGAAAGCCCGGTCACTTTGAGCATCCATGGCGCAGTTCCCGTCCCAGGCATCGCCGTGGACAAGGCATGGTTTGAGGGAGCGGCCGTCTGCTTGCAGCGGGAGAAGCAGTCGGGGAACCACCTTGTCCAACGTCAACTCTGCGATCGTGGCAAACTCGGGCCAGCTTAGGATGGGATTCGCGAGGTCAACGATGTGTTGTAGGTGGCGCTTGAATACGTTGCACCAAGAAGCATCCCACACGTCGACTGCCTGGGCGATGGGCCCGTGGCACGTCCTCATGTGGAAGCCAAACTTGCCCGTCGGCGAGTGAGAGCGAGCGTGAAGCTCCGCCAGTCCTGCGGCGAGTCTCTGCGGCTCGGCGGGCTGATGGCCTCGACTGGTGCTTAGCAGCGTCTGTCTTTTGTTGCTGGGAATGCCGGGCCTACATGCGCTGGCTGACCGACCTGGGAAGCGATATCGCGAAACTCAACCAAGAGGAAGTGTTTCTTGGGTCGTAGTTGAGAGCAGCGGCCCCAGGCATAAGGCTCGGGGCAAAACCCTGGGCTGGCGGTTGATATCGCTTTCAAAGACACAAATTCGCCTTCGCAGGTGCCTTGTCCCAGCTCGCCAAGCTCCACGACCTGAAAGCGTCAGCATATAGACGACACATCGTATCGATGTCGCAATGACGAGTTCTTCTTGGTGTGTCGCTACCTTGAGAAAATATTTGTGCCTGATTCCTGACGACAGCTGCACCGTGACCCTCGCCGTCTCTCCCCAAAGCGACTGTCCGTATCTGACACATTCAAGCAACGTCGTGTTCTTGTCGGGAAATGCCTCCGACGTTTGCCATGGCTAGTCAACAACCTCTAAGAGCTTCTAGCCGTTCGTTTCGGCAAGCTTACCCGCGACGACGTTGCCATCGAGCTCAAAGGGCCCCATGGCATGAGGCAGGGACATGGGCTCTGTGGGGGTGGTTTCAGACATTTGGAGCGCTTCGTCGATAAATTTTCTTTATGCGTATGATCATAGCCCTATTGGAAGCAGAGGATAGTCCGGATAGCACGAATGACCGACGCGTGATCCTTGAATATAAGGGTGAGAAGAAATTCAAACCTTTGGGGGGGTGGTGCTGCCTAAAAAGAAGCAGAACTGAGTGGTTGGGAAGTGTTCCTCCATGGAATACGCAAATACGGGACGAGACATGCTGTGTCACGTACTTGAAGATGATCAAGCTTTTCGTCATACCCCTTGGGCCGCCATGTCACATTGACCATTGTATCAAAGTGCTCTTGTCTGCAAGGGCTTTGAGGCTTCTGCCCTTCTTTACGATGGTCTCAGCCCGCAAAGACATGAATTCACGTGAAAAGGTACAGAGTCCATCCCTATGGATATCGAATTTGTGCAACGGGGCAACACAACACTAGTTTTGCGGCTTCAACGACTGCCTTGATTGATGAAACAAAGAGATCTAGGCGCGGCGATGGTTAAAATGACACGATAGGCTGCCGCAGCGAGATGGTTGGAGGAGAAGGTGGAGAGCAGGTGACATCAGATGTGACTGAAGAAAGTCCATTCAAAGTTTGAAAGCATCCGTAACTCGATTCTGACGATGTCTTAATTCCCGTAGATTTGAGTCAAGCGTCGTCTCATCCAAGCTCCGCATTGGGAGACTCGTCTAGGAAGTGCCCAAGGTGCCTTTACAGTGAAATATATATACGTATATATCCCGTCGTCGAGCACGTAGCCATCGGCGGTGCCCCCGCTCATGTTCTGCCGTCACTGGCAGACGGCATGCACGGAGAGTGCCGCGGGCTGCTTACACGCAGCTTTGAGTGCGGGCTGCCTGCCGGCGTTGCGGGCGGAGATGGCGTCAAGCAGTATTACCTGCACCGGCCCGGCAGCTCGGCTTCAGCTGGGCCGCTTTTTCCTGCCTGGATAGATGCGTTGCTCATTGGCTCCGGCGTCCAGAGTCGGCGGATCGATTAAGTTCAAGAGGCATAATACGGAGTAGAGCAACTGACTTTGTGATGCACCACCCGACCCCTTGAATGGACAAGGCGACGTGCATGTATGGCCCGGGGCGGAGAGAAGAAGCCCCCATGGGAATCTCACGGTTACTCTGCACCTCAGATTCCATGCCATGCACCATGTAGTAGCACTGAACGACGAGTTGGACGATTAATGTACAGGCGGTATGTAGGAACGGCGTGCCTGCATTGCATGCCGGTACCGTGGGCATCTCGCTCATGTATTATTTATATCGAGCCCACAAGAGCGAGCACGCATAATAAAGGCCATGACATGCAATTACGGAGTACACATAATACTGTAAGTTACGGATATTAATCCTCCACAGTACACACACACCTTTGCTTTGCTGGCCCGGCTCCTGCGGATCCCCCCCCAGGAGCGGCCGGAGCGGAGGACCGACCGAGTTCCAGACCCTTTCCCAGGGTGGAAGAGACGGCACGACTAGAGGCACATACCCTCGCGCCATGTCCGTGCATAAGGGGGGCATAAGGGGGGCCCGTCACAATCACAGCGAGGCCCTCAAGGCCCTCGGCGCAACGGCACAGCCCAAACAAGAAAGCATTGGCTGGCCGGGCGAACCACGTGTCGCGTGGCTCCCGGCATCGTGCAACATGACACCAGCCGCTTGGACAGGCTGTTAGGGCGCCGCCTGGTTGGCCCTTGTGGCTGACTGAGACTCGGATACTCGGCAGGCCGTCGTCAAGGAGGGAGGGGGCATGTTCCATTTCGAATCGGTTGATCCCGCCACCATACAGCATACACCAGCCTGGCCGGGGCAGTCCGGGGTCCGAGCCAGAGCCAGAGTGACGGCCAGATGCCGAATATCCGTCCCCTCGACGGGGAGCGTCAGCTTTCTTCCCCCCGTCCCCCCCCCGATCTAGTACTTGTATCTCCTGTCGACGCCGTGACTGCTGCTGCTGCCGCCGCCGCCGCCGCCGCTGCTGCTGATGTTGTTGTCTGCCGCCCCGAGGCAATGGATCTTCCAACATCTTCGTCCCTGTCCCGAGTCCTGTCTTGGCCCCAGCGAGAGCCGCCGACTTGTATAGCGCCACCCGTCTCAGCTGTCGATGCCGCTTCCAGAGCCAGAGACACGGCCATCTGAGCGGCCGAGGCGTCATTCGCCCCAAGGGAGGGGAAGGGAGAGAGCCGCCCCAGGGGCCGGCCACTCGGGCCGTCTGCCTTCTTCCCAACGCACACGCCTCGTTCTGCAGCGCGCGCGCCAACCATCTGCCCCTGGATTCGACGGCGACGACAGCGTCGTTGGCTCTCTGCGATACCCGACCACCATGGGCGAGATCCTCTCCATCACCACGGCCATCATCGGCCTCCTCGCCGTCGGCGGCCGGACCATGGAGCGCATCTGGGATCTGAACCTGCCCGCCACGAAGCACTCACCCGCCCTCTGCCACGCCCTCCAAGAAGTGAAGCAATGCCGCTCCACCGTCACCCTCCTCTACAAGACCCTGTCGCTGCTCGAGGCCGGCCGCCTGCCCCTCGCCGAGCGCGCCGCCTGGATCGCCGTCGACGACCTCGCCGCCACCTTGACCGACACCGTGCTGGCCTTTTCCGATCTCCAGGCCGTCTGCGACGAGCTCGACCAGTCGCGACACCTGGCATCCATCGCCGCGGCGCCCGGTCCGGAGACGACGTCCGCCTATGCCCAGCGGATCGGCGCCTTGTGCTCCCGGATCCGCTGGCAGTCTCTGTCGATGAATCTTATGATTACCATTCTCAAGTGGTGAGTCTTGATTCCACGCCCTTCTTGTGCTGCAACCGGTCGCTAGGGGAGAGACGATGAGACATCGAGAGGGGCATGGGCGAGACGAGGCCCCGTATGATGGATCAGCAGGGATATCATGAGTTTACCGAGATGCAAGCACACAATCTGACTCTTACCCAGTCCCGGCGAAGCCGACGCCGAAAACGCCAGGGTCGGGCTCCATCAGCGACTGACGCGAATCCTGACATCCAACACGGCACTTTCACACCGAATGCGCCTCCTCCAAGGCTCGCCCTCCAGCGGCACCATCATAGACAGAAACTCGCCTCCCCACTACTCGCCGTCCGACCCCGGCATGCCCCCGTCATCACCCCCGAGACCGACGCCGTCCGATTCCGATTCCGCCCCGCCGGGCCTCGCGGACCGCCGCCGGGCCGCGTCCCCCTTCTCGGACTACACGCTCGCCGACATCCCCGTCATGTCCATTGTCTCGCTCCCCGTCACCACCGACGAGCTGCGCGACGGCAGCGACGTCTATACGGCCGCGTATGCCCGCCGCATGGGTCGCCATCTGGGAGAGCTGGCGTGGAGGGCCGAGGCCCAGAACGCGAGCAGGACGCTTGAGGGCATCCGTGGCCGGGCAGACGCCGACCACAACCGCGACAGCACGGCTGGCACTGTGGGCAGCCACGAGGGCGGCGTTCCGGCACACGCGGCGGCAGCGAAGAAATCCAGGTTTTACAGCATACGGGTCAGAAGGCGGTGTCGAGCCTGACGCCAAGTCTTGAAGAAGCTGGAAACGGTGCGATGATTTTTCCTTTCGGGTACATATATGCAACAACCGTGAACCAGGCGTCTGGAGGAGTCGAGGGATCCTCAAGAGACTGGCACACGAGTTGTAACAGGCGAGTTCCAATGTTTACATTGCGTACCAGGATATTTTCTCCGCTCAAAATACTCTTAAAAATGGTAAATCCCAGCGTTCCTTGCTCAGCTCTCGTTGATGTACGTGATTACAAAAAGTGTGCTCAGTTAGATACAGGTAGAATGGAAGAAGTCTGCTCGGTTATGTCCAAACAAGAAAAGAGCCCGTCGTTGCGCAATGTACTCGGCGCAAAAGACGACCTGCGCCCCTCCTGTGAAGTGTAAAGGATATCCAAGCGGCAAGAAGAAGCGTCAAGCAGCCCTGGGCTATAGCAAGAAGGCGGCCAGGGCAGCCGCTGCCGCAACGAGATTGACGGTGACTCCGGCGGCGGAACCCCTCACCGTAGGGTTGGGCAGGGTCGTCTCGAAAGGGATGAAGCTGTTGGGCGGGGGACTGGAGAAGCCGCCGGCCGGGTTCCCGGAGCCCCAGGATCCGGTGGCGCCGGGGCCATACGACGCCGAAGTGCCGTTGAAGCCGGGCGTCCACGAGTCCGACTTGTCCGGCCGCGGCAGGTTCTCGTACTGCTCGCAGCGCGCGCCGGGGGCCAGCTTGCAGGACTCGGCATCGACGCAGATGGACTGCAGCTGGGGGCCCTGGGTGTGGATGACGTCGACGGGCGGCGCGCAGCGGACGTTGAAGATGGTGTTGAGCGCGTTGGCGATGGTGTCAATGTCGTTTCTCGCCACCCCGAACGAGGCCGCGGCCAGGCCGACTTGCTGGATGAAGTACGAGACCTCGGCATGGTTCAGGCCCATGTATTTGTGGACTTGGTACATCGAAGCATGGCCGTTGTAAAGGTTGAAGCCGGGCCCTCCCTGCATGCTGCATCTCAGGAGGGAGCCGAAGAAGGTGTACAGGTGGTGGAGGAGGAAGCTGTCAAGTTTGAGGGGGTCAGTGTCTCGCATTTTTCCTTTATCAAAATGCATCGAGTTCTGGCGGTCCCTCAGGGAGATGAGGCACTTACTATTGTCTGGAATTTTTGTTGTTGGCCGGCAGGTTCCTTCGCAGGGGGTCTGCGCCTCCACCGTCGAGGAAGGACACAGACTCGCCTCGACCGCTGCCGGTGTTGGTGGACTTCAAGCGGCCGTCAAAGTACGGCAGCAGGTCGACGTGAACGCCGTCGACTTGGCCGGCGGTCAGGATGCCCGGGACTTGGACACCGACATTGGGGAGAGTGTCTATCACGCAGAGGCACGGGGTCAGGGCGGCGTCTTGCAAGCCGGTGCGGGGATCTACTTACAGTTGCCGATGACAACAGTGTTGACCAGCACAGTCAGGAGCGTGGCCTGGTTCTGGGGCGTGTTCTCGTTGAGCAGGGCCTTGGTGTAGTAGTCGCAGATGGACACGTCGTCGGGGCGCTCGGCGTGGACGGCCGTGACGGCCGCGGCGAGGGCAACGCGGGAGAAGCGCATTCTGACGAGTGCCGCGAACGTCTGATTGGGAAACTAGATAGCCTCTTGTACAGGTTGCGTATAAGATGAACGTGTTCGTTTTCTCGTCGCTGGGCTGGGCTCTGGAATGGACTGATTCTCGCAATGGGGATGCTCAAGGTGGAGATGAAAGAGAGTGTTTGACCTGAGTGAGAGCGCGCGAGACAAGAGAGAGACTGACGTTGGGAGTTATCCTCTTATGAAGCAAACTATTGAACCGAGGGAAGCTATTCAACATCCAACATGCACTCGCATTGCCGCCTTAACTGCCTCTCCTCACCGTGTAAGCCATGTCTCACAGTGCCCAGCAACTCTGTGCCTACCCTTTACGAGGGAGCAACCTCCCAATCTGCGCCTCCAAGGTCCCATCACGCTCCGAGGAAATGCGCCCTGGACCCCGTGTGCTTGGACAAGGGCACGACGAGAGGGAAACCCGGCTCTGGAGAGTCCGGCCGAGACACAATGCTACTTCGGCAATCAGTGCATTGTTGTTGGTGATGCGGCCAACTGCGCGGCCTGCAGGGCATCCGGCTTGGCCCGAGACGTGGCGGCCGATCCCAGCTTGGTCGCTGTTTATAGATCAGGGCGAAGAAGTTGAGTCTGCTCCCTTGTGCTGTGAGGAAATGAGCTCTGAGGCTGCATCTCAACACGCCACGCCGTCCCATCCGGGCGGTTGGTTCGTCTGATTGGTCTTTGCAATGCACCAGGTTATTCGCAAGTCATCTCCAGATGAAGATGGCTTCTCAGCACCACTACGCCCTCTATATGTACCGTGGTTTCTCTGGGAGAGAACTCTAGGCCGATGTCTTTTCCACCCGCCTCCGGTTCTGTTGCTCACTCACCCAAGAGAACAGAGGCTTTGCCACGCTTACTCCGATGTGTTCATTGTGTCCCCACGACGAGAAAGGCGAGAGCCTGCATGAAGGCTGTACCGGGACAAGTCGTGGCTGACGAAATGCAGCCTTGCTCAACATGCCGGACGACCGCCAAGAAAAGGGCGTCAGCGTTGGTTAGGGTGAATGACCTGGTGAATCAGACCAAAGACAAGGAGGGGGCTTTCCGGATCAACAGCCCAACTTACCATCCCGTCGATCCTAATGCGGGGAAGAGTCGCAAGCCCTCGCACCAAACTGCTGCCATGATACCGTCGTCGCAGCCTGCAGACGCTTCATCACGTTACTCGACGACTCATGCCAACGTAGCCGTGCCTTTCCGAATGTGTAGACTCCGAAGGCCTCTACGCCGCCTCCCCGAGGGGAAACTGGTCCTCCTCAGGGCCATCAAGCTGCTCACTCTCGACACTCCCTTGAGACTGTCTCATGTGTCGTCGACCAATGGCCTTGATGGCGTTGGCAACCACGTCCGCGCTCGAGCCACTAACCGACCGCCGGATGGCTCGCCCTTCCGGACGCCCCTTTCGCGGATGGGGAGCTTCCGTAGCAGGCGCCGTGGAGGGGTGGCTGCTCCCTCATCACCGAGAGCCCTGTTGGCAGCTCCCTGATTTGAAGGCGCTTTGTCCAATGATCATGCTCGGATGACGAGTGATGATCTTTATCATCCGCTGTCCGATTGGAGAGGCTTGGGTGAACCAACGCAGCAGCGAGAAAGGACTTGTTTGCCCATTTCATACGGAGACGCAGCTCAGCCAACCTGGGCGGCATGAGGCAAAGGGCGAATATTAGACGGGCAGACATTGTAAAAGCTATCCAAGAGCAAGGCGTATGGCGCTGGGATGCCCCGTGCCTTGCACGCTCTCAGCCATACCCTCCACGCCTTCAAATCCTACTCGGGCCTGTTCAGAACCTGTATGTTCAAGGAACTCATATTCCCATGACCACATAATATGCTGAAGTATCGCCTACGCCACAGACTTGACTGAGGACAGCTCAGGCTCGTCTTCTGCAGTTGCGAGTCAGCTCTACATTTAGCTCTACATTTAGTATGGACTTGCTTGATGTCGGTTCAACAGCATTATGTGGCTGCTAGACGTGGAACCGTTCCTTCATAGATTCGTCCATCGGCATTGTACGAAGTGGAGCACCAGAACAAGACAAGTCGAGAGAGATGCAGTGAGCGCGAAGCAAGGGGGCGCGGATGGCCATTGATGGTCTCGTCGTATAATATGCACGCTCAGATGTAATCTTACGGCTGTATCTATACGTGGAAGCCTCAGGGATCCCGTTGTACTTTGTTTGCGTCGTGCTGTTATTGTCCTGCTTCACAGCCGCGGCACTCCTTGGAACCTGACTCCTGACAGCCTTGATTCAACAAGTCATCTGTTGCAACTGTGCAAGTGACTTGCCTTTAGCTCCTACGACTTCGCCTTCGCTAAGTAACCATATCCCATTCTCTCTTCTTTGTCCACAATCGATCCCATCACCGCCGCCTTTTCTTCATACGTGATTTCGAACATTGACCCCTGGGCACGCTTCAGCATTTTCCCCTCAGAAGCTCGATCCCTGGTCTCTTCGCCGGTACCCCTCTCCATTCAGGAGCTTCTCCTCTTGCCTCACAAACGCCTGGGGCCACGACAAGCCCACGCCAAAGAGGACAAAGACGGCCCACTTCCAGCGGAACGGGTTGATGGCGACGCAAAAGGCGAACCACCAGAGCAGCTCGAGGTAGGTGAAGAAGTCAAAGGCGCCAATGGGGCTGTTGCGCTTGAGGAAGCGCGTCATGTCGATCCAGCGCTTCATCCAAAAGGGGCTCGGGCGCGTCAGCGGGTCGATGACGAACATGAGCAGGATGCGCGTGTAGATGCCAATGTGCCAGTTGCCGACGCTGCCGATGCCGGCCAGGTACGTGCAGTTGATGGCCGAGAGCGACGGGTGCTGGGGCGGGAACGTCTGCAGGTACCAGTTGGGGCTCTGGTAGGGCTCGACGAAGCAGTCGTCCGGCAGGAAGGACAGCGAGGGCCGCTTGAAGCCCGTGGCCATGACGACGACGTCTGCGTCGATGGTCTCGCGGTGGCCCGGCCCGCCCTTGGGGACGCCCTTTGCGCGGCGGTTGACGACGACGGCGGCGTCGGTGAAGCCCTCGATGTCGCAGCGGACCCATTCGGCCGAGCCGTCGCGCAGCTTGGTCATGATGTCCGAGTTGACCATGGGGGTGTCGGTGAAGAGGCCCTTGTCGGCGGGGGCGAGGTAGTCGAGGTCCTTGTAGAAGAAGCGGCGCAGCAGGAACTCGGGGATGAAGGACAGGCTCGTCTCCTGGCCGAAGATGTTGAAGCTCAGCAGCGTGTTGACAATGATGTCGCGCGGGATGATCCACTTGTCGGAGCGCGAGAGGACCGAGACGTGGGCGGCGTCTGCGGCGTGCGCCCACTCGAAGGCCTCTATGGCCGAGGCGCCGCCGCCGATGACCACCACCTTTTTGCCCTTGGCGTCTTTTCTGCGTGGCTGTCAGAGGACCGAGAGCAGGTGAAGCTTCTTGGGCAACGGGGGTACTCACCCGGTCAGCTCGCTCGAGTGCAAGACGGGCCCGCGGAACTTGTCCACGTCGGGGATGTAGGGCATGTTGGGCTCGCCGCAGGTGCCGACGGCGGCGATGAGGCCCTCAAAGTGGCCGTGGGACGGGTCGTTGATGACCCAGCGGCCGGCGTCGTCCTGGTAGACCCTGTCGACCTTGAAGTTGAAGCGCGTCTTGTTCTGCAGCCCGTAGCGCTTCCAGAGCTGGCGCACCTGGCCGAGGATCTGATTGCGGTTGGGGTAGCCCTGCTCCCACTTGACCGATGGATGGAACCGATACATCAAGGAGTGGATCTGCAGGCCGGACGTGTCGTTGACTCTCTGGGGGGAGGCGTCAGCCCTGCTCGTTGGGACATGAAGGTGGTGGTGATGATGACGGAAGACGGAGCTGTCCAGCTCGGCAGCCCGCATCAAGGTATAGCACACAGAGAGAAGAGTCCTACTCACGCTCCAGATCCCCCCCAGCTGCTCCTCGGAGCCGGCCTCGAACAGCACGACATCGTACCCGTGCCCGCAGATGTGCGACGCGGCCGTGACACCCGTGATGCCGGCGCCGATGATGGCGATGCGGGGCCTCCGCAGCTGGCCGTTGGGCCGGGGCGGGCTCGGCGACAGGGCCTTGTCCAGCAGCCATTGGATGACTTGGTAGAGGAAGAGCAGCGGGCTGAGCAGCGGGTTGGCGAGCTGCGACTTGGACGTCATGGCTAACACGCTGGGACTCGGTCCCAAGTGGAGATGTCCCGAGGAGAGAAGGGGGGCGACGAAGAGGAAGAGGTCCCGAAGAGAGGGGACCGAGAGGAAGATGTCCCACGAGAGGGAGCAAAGATGAAAAAATGTCCCAAAGAAAAGGGGACAAAAAGGCCATTTTACTTGTTCACCATCCCTCTCCCTCCCTCTCTCCCCCTCCAAGCCAGGGGGGAAACTCTCCCTCTTTTATCAGCGGGCACCGCCAAGGACACGGCAACGGCGCGGACACGGCACGGCAATCGGGCCCGGCCAGGCGCCGGATCCGTCGGCCTGACGTCACCCGCACCACTTTCACATGCGCGCGACACAGCACACACAGCACACACAGCACACACAGCACACACAGCACATGGCAGAACGAGATATTAATAAAGAGCTCCTTTTTTCCTCTGCATGGATGACCTGTCGTGATAAGCTCTCCGACATGTGAAGTCGCCTGACGTCGGGGCCTTAATCCCCTCTCTTTTCCCCTCCCTCCGATCCCCATTGTTCGCGGCCAATTCTTGAACTAGCCTTTTTTTATTTCTTCTTCCTAGACACCCAATTCCTTCATTCATTGTAAAGGAGACTTGCTCGCCGCCGCCGCCGCCTCCTTCAATTGCCGAGCATCGACACCAGAGCCTCTCCTCGACTCTCGCTCTCTCTCCCCTCGCCATCCTCCATCCTCCCACGCATCAACTCTCCAGCACAGCTCAGCAATGGAGCATCCCGGTATGGCATCATCATCATCCACTATGGAGCACCCTCCCATATCCATGCGGGCACAATGACATAATGGCGTCAATGCAGACCCTGGCTGACCCTCGCAGTCCGCGAAATCGGCGCCGTCATCACCACCCTCACCACCGGCAGCCCGGCCGAGCAGCAGGCCATCCTCCATAACGTCTTCCTCTCCGACGCCTCCTTCTCCCACCCCTTCTGCCGCGTCCCGTCCTTCCCCAAGGGCACCATCCCGCTGCTCCCCAATGCCGACTCGCGCTCCGTCCTCCTGCAAATCTACCGCTGGTATCGGACGCTGAGTCCCAACATTGACATCACCATTGACTCCGCCGGTGAGTCGTTTCTTTCTTACGTAGCTTGACAAGCAAAGGAACAGGACTCCTTCTTCAAGTAGCTGACAACCTCCCTCCCCTTCCCACCCCCCCAGTCTTCGACCAGCGTACCGGCCAGCTCTTCGTCTCCATCCGCCAGACCTTCGCCATCTGGTTCGTCCCCTTCTACAAGGCCCCCGTCCGCCTCGTCACCGTCCTCCAGCTCCGCCAGCGCCCCTCCCAGGACTCGCCCTCCCCCGAGGCCCGCGAGTCGGCCGCCCTCGCCGGCCCCGGCCAGGAGCGCACCCGCTACTTCATCGCCAGCCAGGAGGACCTCTACACCTTCAACGACTGCGCCCAGTTCCTCCTCCCGGGGCTCGGCCCCTTTCTCTGGAACCTCTGGCAGCTCTTGAGCACCGCCCTCTGCGTCGTCGGCTCTCTCGTCTTCCTCCCGCTCTATCTGCTCATGAACAAGGATGCCACGGCCAAAAAGATCCAGTGATAGGAACAAGTTTCATACTGGGCATGCCATTTGCTAGAATAATCAAACACCGACCTTTTTCTCTTCCTCTATTCGAGCCCACCTTCCATGGGCATCTTCCAGGCCTCCGTGCTGCACGTAGATCCCGAGTGTCCAGCCATCAGCCAGACACCGCGAAGCTGCTCATCCGCCGAAAGGGCCCATCCAGTGTTCCCTGTTCTCAAGTACACTCCCGTCTATGCCTCAGCAGCCCAACCCTGCCTCGACATGCAAAACAGTCCATCCCAATCCCAGGTCCATCTTCAGCGCCCTGCCAATCGCTACACCGCCCCACAAGAATCATCGTCTCCGTTGCGCCTCGCCCTTGGCCCGCTCCATCTCTTCCAGAGCCTCCTTGACAATCGCCTCAGCCTCCACCATCACGTCCTGGCCCTTCCGCCATGTGTACAGCGCCACGCCCTGCTTGTCCAGCTCCTCGTGCGCCCTCTCAAGCCGTCTCAGCCACAGGTCCAGCTTCTTGTTCACCACCTGGGCGCCCAGCACGGGCGAGTCCGACGGCGTCGTCTCAGCGGACCGGGGGCCCGACGAAAAGTAGCTCATTCCAAAAGACGTTGGCGCCGGCGCAGAAGGGGGCGGCAGCGGGTCAAAGTCCACGTCGGAATTGGACGATGGCCCGCGACGGTGGACGGAGAGGGGAGGGCTGAGGTTCCTCGACGAGGAAGGCGTCGCGGCGCGAGATCGGGGAGGTGGCGGCGGCGGCTTTGGCGTGCCCGAGCTTCTTGCGGGAGCATCTCCAGGCCCTTGAACACTTCCGCGTGAGGCTGACCGCTGCAGTTGTGACGACGGTCGGAGGCGCCCTCCTTCGATGCCCGCTGCAGATTTCCTGGTGCGAGGAGGTGGTGGTGGTGGTGGAGGCGTTGCCGCGGTGCTCGGGCTTGAACCGTCCACTCCCGGACCAACGGCCTGGCTAGGTTCTGCAGTCGACGATGGCCTGCTCCTGAGTGCCGCCGGCTTCACCGGTCGCGGAGGCGGTGGCTTCTTGCGCTCCAGGGGTAAGTCCGTGGTGCTTGATGTCTTCTGCCGCGAGTCTGCCTGGATGGCTGCAGACTTGTCGACGCCAATCTCCTCTGGCTCCTGGGAAAAGTCGATAAGCGTCCCCATCGCCGGCCCAGTCGCCTTTGTCGAGACCCTGGAGCTGTCGTCGCTGCCGCTCACTGAGCCGCGTGCAGAGTCCCGCCGAATCATGCTCGCCCTACTCGACGACCCTTCATCGTCCGGTGTCTTGCTCGACGTCTTGTGCCGAGCCAGGTCGAGTGCGGCAGAGTCGAAAAAGCCCGTCTTCTCCGGAGGCGTCGTCACGTCCCGGATGAAGATGGCCAGGATCCGGCCTGGGTTGGCCAGGGCCAGCTCCGTGTAAACCTCGAGGTCGGCCTCTCCGCTGTCGCCCACGAGCAGAAACTTCCTCGTCGGAAAGTCCGTCATGAGGCGGTTCAAGGTCGTCTTCTTCCTCTCTGCGACGGGCTCAAAGATGCCTTGCAGCATGCCCGAGTACTGCTTCAGGTGCAGCGACCCCGGCGGCAGCCCGCCCAGCTTGAAAAAGGTGGCCAGGACGGGGAACAGCTGCCAGGGGCTATTGGAGCAGTAGTGGATGCTGACGCCGAGGTCGTGCATCTGGCCGTACCATTCCTGGACGCCGTCGACGGTGAGCTCCGCCAGCTCCCGCACAAAGGTGTTGCGGAAGATCTCGCGCGCGCCTGCCGAGATGTTGGAGTGCTTGACGGTGTCGTCGACGTCGCTGATCAAGCTGACGCCGTGCGGTTCGGTGACCTTGACGGGCTGCGTGGCCGACAGCCTCTCGTCAGCCAGCACCCTGACGTGGGTTGGCACAAAGTCAAGCTGCGCTCGCACGAGAAAGTGGCCCGCATCGTTTGTCAAGACGGTGCGCGACTGCGACTCTGTGTCGTTGTAGAAGAAGATGGTGATGGGCATGGCCACCAGGGGGTAGGTCAGAAAGGGCGCGACGCGGGCCATGAGGTTTGCGTTGGCCAGAATCAGCTCCGCCTCGCTAAGCTCGTGGACGCTCGGCCCCTTCCTGGCAGACAGCGTTGGACTCGCAGCCCCCGAGTCTGGCATGCGCTTCTCCCCAAGGCGGGCCGCGTGACTGTCGGCGGTGTTGCCGCCAGCATCGACGCTGGGGCCGCCCTTGTCCGGGGGCGGTTGCTCGCTGTATCCGCCGCTGTAGGCTACCCGCTTCTCTTCCTGGCCCCGCTGCTCGATGAGGGCCGCTTCCTTGGCAATCTTTTCTTGGTCGCGCATCTCTTCTTGCATCTGATGGTGGCCCGGGGCTTGTCGTTCGGGCTGGGCGGTAGAGGCCGCATCTACCCGGGTGGGCGCTGATATCCCGCTCAGCTGGCGGGCGAGGCCGATGAGGATGCGATTGCGCCTCGTCATCGGGCCAACTTGGGGCGAATAGATCCATCCGCGGACGTCGACATCGACAATGGCCTTTTCGTCCTCGTGCCTTTCCCACTCCTGACGCCAGTATTCCTCGTCCTTGGCAGGTCCAGCCTCCGGCACCTGGGACTGGTCGGCTTGCGTGGCTTGGTACCAATGCTTCCTCTCATGCCTCTTGGCATAGGAAGGGAAGAGGACCATTTGCTCGTCATCATTCGACACAATGGCCACGTCGGGAAAGGCGCCCGGAATGTGCGGGCTGCCGGTCGGTTCCGCCGCCTCGCCATCGGGCCCCCTGGCTCTCGATTGCGCGTAGCTTTCCCGAAGGTCGGTCACGGCCTGTTGCCCGCTCCTGTACAGATTCCCGGCCATTGCGGCAAGCTTCCGCCTCCTGTACCCCCTCTCGCCCCTCTCGCCCGTCTCTTGCGATCCATCTGCGGCGACTCCCGGCACATAGCCGGTGGTCAGTCCTGCGAGGGTAGGCATCTGTGTTGTCGGCCGCGGGCCCCTCCCATCCTTGGCCGCTCGGGACCTCGGCGGACCAAGAAGCAGATGTCGACCGTGCCTGGCAACGAGGTCGATGACGCGGCCCTTGTCGGCTCGCCGGCGCTGGCGCCGGACGATGAAACGGTGGATGCGCGACTGGACGCCGTGCTTGATGTGGGGAAGGATGTCGAGATGAAAGCTCAGCAGCCGCTCACGGTATCGATCTCGGACGGCACGGGGGAAGAGAAAGCGGGCGAAGCTTTGCGTATGGCGAGGGTGCGGCCGCAGAGCGCGAACGGGGCCGAGCCCAAAGAATCTAAAGGGAGCCAGCTTTTGCCACCAAGATGCTCGGCAGCCAGCGAAAGGGGCAAAGTACCGTGGGCTGCGCGTCTTATACTGTACACCAGCGTCTCTCCCACGCCTCCCCGGGCAGAGTCGCCCGCGTCGTCCGCAGGCAGCCGGCTTCTGGGTCGTGAGCCCGTCGTCTGACTGGCACAGGAGGGGTCAGTGGCGGTACCCCGTATGCAGACAGTCAGGCTGTGCTGGGCCGGCACATGCAGCCAGGATCGGTGATGCGCACAGCTGACTTGCAGCTTGGTGGGCGAGCAGGTCTTTTGGAGCCGAGACGGATTCTTTCCTGCTGCGAGACAGAGCTCGTGATCGGCCGTGGAGGCGATGTGCCTGCATTATGTCATCATCACGTCCGCAATCGGGTCCCCCTTTTCCATTGTGCACCTCTACGCATGACCGTACCAAGTGAGTCAGGAGCCGGCAGAAACAACCGTCGACTTGATATCCTCGTCCAACTCTTCTGTATCTAAGTTACCATCCAAGTGTCTTTCTGCAGCTCTGAGCGGTTTGGCTTTTTATAGTCTGTGCGGGTAGCCCGTTAGAGCGTCCCAGGCCATGCAACATTCAACTAAACAGTGCCACGACGCAAATGAGCCACTCGACGGCTTCACACGTTCGTGCCGCTGCCCTTCTACCGCTTCCCTCCTCTGCCCCCCCTGCTCTTGCCCCTGCTCCCACCCGGCGCCGCCCTCGGCTTCCCTCCCCCGGCCTTGGAGCCCTTGCCCGGAGCCGGCGCGCCGCTGTTCTTCCCCTTCCTCCAGAGATCGCCATCGGATCGGAGAGCCTTTGCGTCCAGCTTCTTCTTGTCCTTGTTGCTCAGCTTGCCACCGCCTTTTTTCTTCATCGACTCGCGGACCCCGTTGAGCTCGGCTCGTCCCGCCAGCTTGGCCTTTTCCTTGTCGTGCTGTGTCTCGAACCACGTGCGTTTCGGCCGCCCCTTGATCTCGGCCTCGTGCTCCAGCAGGTTCTCTCCTTTCATCACCTGCATTTCTGCGTGTGCCAGCTGCTTCTCCTCCTTCTCTTCCTGCATAATCTCCTTCATCTCGTCTTCCATGTCGTCAACCCGGTCCTGCCATTTGTCGGCATCGGCGGGGGGGATGATTCGGCTGGCAATTTTGGCTCCTTGCGCCTTGCCTGCCCTTACGGCCGCCTTGACCACTTTTCTGTCCCCCTCGGCGGCTAGAGTGACGGCCGTGCCTCTTCGTCCGGCACGAGCAGTACGCCCGACACGGTGGACATAGATGTCCAGGGACTGGGGCGCTTCGTAGTTTATAACCGTGTCGACGCCCTTGATATCCAGGCCACGAGACGCCAGATCTGTGGCCAGCAGGTAAGAAACCTTTCCGTCGCGGAAGGATTCGACGCTTTGGATACGCTGCAACAAAGTCAGCCGGAGGCAAAGAAACACGATAACCAAGCGGGTGTCACCAACCTGTGTCTGGTTCATGCTGCCGTGCAGCTCCGCACAGGACAGGTCGAGCAGGCCAAATATGACGCGCGCGCGATGGGCTTCCTTCTTTTGCCGGAAAAAGATGATGACCCTCTCAGTGTACAGCACTTTACACAGGTGGACGAGGTAGCCCATCCGTTTCTCGTCCCGGCCGGGACGCAGTCGAACAAATTCTTGTACCAGGGTTCCCACCGTCTTCTTCTGCGCATCGACCATAAGTCTGACGGGCTTGTTCATGCCGACCCGAATGAGGCGGTCCACCGTCGAAGTCATGGTGGCGGAGAAGAGCATGGTCTGGCGTGACTTGGGTAGCGTGTTGAGAATCTCATTCAGCTCGTCCGCAAAGCCATCCTCCAGCATGCGATCTGCTTCGTCGAGGACCAGAATCTCGACCGTGTCGACGTTGAAGCTAGCCGAATTCCTCATGTGGTCGATGAATCGGCCGGGTGTTGCAATGACCACGTCGGGCCGCCGCCGAAGCTCCGCCTCCTGGGCCTTGAGACTGAGACCTCCAACGGCGAGGGAGAATTTGATGTCAGTGTGCGAGGCAAGTTTCATCGCCACGGCGTGACACTGCATCGCGAGTTCTCTGGTGGGAGTGAGAACCACCACCCGAGTCGTCGGGACCTTGTTGGGTCTATACAGCAGCCGCTCTAAGATGGGAATCATGAACGCTCCCGTCTTGCCCGAGCCAGTCACGGCGCCGCCGACGACGTCTCGGCCCATGAGAGCAATGGGAATCGTCTTGGCTTGAATGGGAGTAGGCTTGGTGAATCCAACGGCCGCAAGTCCCCGGAGAATGGGCCGAGACAAAGACAAGGCCATAAAGGTCGATGCGGGGTCTCCCTTCTGGCCCGATCTTCCCAGCCCGTCATCAGGGGCGAAAAAGGCATCGCGCTTGGCTTGCTCTTCAGGATCTTCTTCACCGTCGTCACTGGCGTCAGACATTGCGCGGTCGTCGTCGTCAGGGTGGCCAACGGGCGTGGCTACCGAGTCATCATCGCTTGCCGAAGCGGAATCGCTGTCGTCATCCTCGTCTTGCTGCTTAGCCTCGTCCCCAGATTCCTCGGCGTCGGAGCTCATGTTCATGCCAAAGGCGTCCTCGGCAAGGACTTGATCGTCGTCGTCATCCATACTGACGTCCACGGCATCTTCGTCAAGGTCGTCTGCGGCGTCGCCATCCGGTTCCGCGGCCGCATTGGCGTCGTCACCGTCGTTCTTCTGCTTGTTCCTTCGCCGTTGTATTATGTCGTCGACATCAACAATCTTCCTGTTAGAGGAGATGCCCTTCTTGGCACCCTCGAATCCCCAGCCTTCGAAGTCCTCCTCTTCTTCATCGCCGCCAAGACCACCTTGGTCGATTAGGAACTCAAAGTCGGAGTCTATGGCGCCATCGTCTCCATCCTTACGTCCCCAGGGGCCCTCTGGGGCTTCGCTTGCATCCTCTTTCCCCCCTTCTTGGGATTCGTCATTTCCTTCAGAGGCTTTCTGGGTCGCCTTTTTGGAGCGCTTGGCCGGCTTGGCCTTGGCTGCCGTCTTGGTCTTCTTCTTGGGCGGCTGAGGCGGTAGCTCTTCTTGTCCGAGGGGATCCTCGCGGCCCTCGTTGTCGTCGGAGAGGGTGTAGACGAAGTCGTCGTCTTCCGTCTTTCTTTTTTGCGGCGCCATCCTGATGCTTGCCTTTGCACAGTGTAGTTGGGCCCTTTTTTGCGCAGGAGCAAAATTGCTTCACGAGTAGTTTTCTGCCGACTTGAAATTTTGGCGGTGAGGGGGCAAATGCTGTTTGGGGAAGCGGCGCTTGTCTGCTTTGGGTTGTGTACGGGACATTTACAAGTTCGGTACGGAATAAAGTCCGTATCTCTTCTTTTCAACGGCTCAGGTGCCTGTTTGCCCGATACCATTAAACAGCTGCCTGGAACATACAAATTGGCATTGGAGCATGACAAGCTTGACATATTTTCATTTCCCCTCTGCTATTCGAATTTGCCCTTCTTGCTGACGCTGAGTCTGTCACGCTCTCTGATTGGACAAGTATTTGACATGTGGGCCGCTGTTTTCCCGCCCGAAGTCCCCACGGTTGATTGGACGACCAAGTTGCTCTGCCCGCGAGTGCCTGCTAGCGATTAATTTCTCCAGCTCCCTTTTCAAGTCCATCCATCGCCGCCTCAGCCCTACCCACGCAACTCGCTTTCCCTTGGTCCTGCCCTGTCTCGATACCCGCTCGGTTCTGGCTTCTTCTGCTTTCGCGCTTGCATCCTTGCCCTCTGAGCCGCCTCATACCGTCGCATCGAGAGCGCGCCCGCCTAAACAGTCGGCCTCCTGAGCAAACACAGCAAACATGGGCGAGTCCAGGTTGGTCTCCATCGTCTGCGCAGCGTCTATCGCCACGGGGCAATCCTCCCTGACTGACGGTCCGCACCACAGACAGGAGCTTGTGCAGTGGCTCAACAGCCTGCTCCAGCTCAATATCACAAAGGTTGAGCAATGCGGCACTGGGTGAGTCTCGACGGCTACCCCTCCCCCGCTTTACAACGCACGCGTGCCTGCAGCCGCGCCAACGTCGGATTCATTGGATGCTCGGCCTTGCAACCGTCCCAAAAACCGTTGATCTGACTCGACACTCCATCTTCAGAGCGGCCTTGTGCCAGGTGTTTGACAGCATATACATGGACGTGCCCATGTCCAAGGTCAAGTTCAACGCCAACGGCGAATGGGCCTACGTTCAAAACTTCAAAGTCCTTCAAAGTACGACTACGCCCTGCCCCGGAACAATAGCCTCCTTTTCGCATGCTGACGATCTGTCCCGCAGACACGTTTGCCAAGCATCAAATCGACAAGCCGATCCCTGTGCAAGCCCTCATGAAGTGCAAAATGCAAGACAACCTCGAGTTCCTGCAGTGGACCAAGAGGTTTTGGGATCTCAACTTTCCCGATCACGAGTACGATGCCGTAACACGGAGGAAGGGGGGCACGCTTCCCAACGCGGGCGCCGCGAGGGCACCTGTGACGGCGGCAGCTGGTGCTCGTAGAGGAGGCACCACGCCTGCGGGCGGTCCACGCGTTGCCAAGGCTGCCGGCGCCGGTCCCGGCTCCGCTGCACTGCAGCAGGAGAACGCCACACTCAAGGAGACTGTTGCCGGGCTGGAGCGGGAGCGCGACTTTTACTTCAGCAAGCTGCGCGACATTGAGCTGCTCATCCAGCAAGCCGTGGACGAGGACCCAGAGCTCGAGAAGCAGGAAGAGGGCCTGGTCAAGCAGGTCCAGGCGATTCTATACTCGACCGAAGAGGGGTTCGAGATTCCCGACGAAGGGGAGGCTTTGGACGACCAGGAGACGTTTTGAGGGAAGCCAGCCAAGGCGTTGCGAGGTACCACGAAAAGGGGCCGGGGAGTTGGGGGTCGTGTAGCCCATGTTTCACGGCTGTATAACGCGTAATGAAGGATTTGGACGAGTCGGGAGGCGGACAGTCGTCGACTCACTTGGGACATTGGGAACTTGGGACCTCTTGACAGAAGCAGAGGCCCAGATAGAGCAGCTCAAGAAGCACGTTGGACAGTCGGTTGGCAAGCTTTCGGTCGCGTTTCTCCATGTGTGAAACGGATGTATGTCACAGGCTTACAACCTGCTGGGTCTGATGGATGCCGAAGCATGAATGATGTACGAAGTGGGTGGAGTTCAGTCAATACTGGCTTCGTCTGGCTATAGGGTAGCTCAAGCATTTGGGCACAGTTGAGGTTAGACCCCAAGACGAGACTGCATAAACACAATCCAGGGCGGGGAGAAGCCGTCCGTTTCCGTGTGGACTCTAGTTGCTCTTGTGGTTTTTTGTGTGATGATGGGAGGTATCTGCGGCTATGAATTGTCCAATGTCGACTTGTACTTGCAAAGCAAATGCTCGTCCCGGGGGTAAAAGGCGGACCAAACAATCAGGATGGGCGCTCGACTGGTGTGGATGGACAGGGTGCAGGGCCCAGAGAGCTCGAGAAAGCCTTGATAGTATTGTACCTTTTCATGACATTTTCATCGATTTCCTGTCAAGGCTGAGGCTCGAGTTAAAAGCCGTGACTGACAGGTATGCGGCGAGCTGGATGGCGGGAGAGACGACGGCAGGGGCTGGTTTTCCGAAGCTGCCTGTCCAAAACTTGTAGTGTTTGATCCGCGCTAGGTAGGGGTGAGCAAACAGCCTCATGGAGCCAAGCGTCTAAAAATATCATTCATGACAGATCCAAACTCGGGCATGTTAGATATTCACTTCCCATGCGTCTATACTATGTGTCCGTACTATATGTTATAGGTAGAAAAGCCTTCGGAGATAATTATAGGGAAGACAGACAATTGCGGGCAATAAAAAACCCAGCTCCACCGCGGGATGCTGCATTAGCAGCCCCGTCATTGGCCTGCAGCGCATATAACATATACGGTATACCCCATGACGCTGGCCGCCGCAGGCCTGAGAGCCATTGTGCGGCGGGCGAGTGACACTCCCCCGCGCCCCCCTGTGCCTTAGCCTCCCTCAGCTGGCCAACCCGTCATCCCGTCAGCAGCTCCCTCTCGCCACAGGTGCTCAACGGATTTTGACGCCCTTCTTTCCACACCATCCATATAACACTACCCATCCCATCATTGTCGACCGCAGTAAATTTTGCTCCTGATATCGCCGGCCAGCGGCCTCTCGGCGCCACGACCCGCCAACACTCGACGACCATTCCAACCACCGCTCCGACCTGCATCGAGACGACACCACCGCCGCATCGAAACCAAAACCCGGGGCCAAGCAGACTGGAAGCCGTGGCGATGGCTCCGCCCCCCGAGATTGCGATACCCTCGACGAGCGTCTCCGACGAAGGCGCCTCCAAGCCCTTTACGCTCTACAACATCACCCTCCGCCTCCCCCTGCGATCCTACGTGGTCCAGAAGCGCTACTCCGAGTTTGCCAAGCTCCACAACACACTGGTCGAGCAGGTCGGCAGCCCGCCCCCCGAGCCGCTGCCCGGCAAGCACTGGCTCAAGTCGACGGTCAAGTCGGCCGACCTGGCGAGGGGCCGGCAGCTCGGCCTGGAAAAGTACCTACGCACCATTGCCGAGACGCCAGACCGGCGATGGCGGGACACGTCGGCCTGGCGCGCCTTTTTGAACCTGCCCAGCTCCAGCAACGCCAACTCTGCCGTGTCTGCCGCCGGGAGGGTCGGCAGCACGGGGGCCGGGGCCGCGGACCCGGGGACGTGGCTGGACATGCACCGGGAGCTCAAGCAGGGCCTTCTCGAGGCGAGGCAGTGTCTGTCGAGGAGAGACGGCGCCGCGGACGGGGGGGACGGCACGGCGGTGGCCGAGGCTGGCGCGGCGGCCAAGCGGGCCCTCGTCAGGGCAGGGACATTGCTTGCCACGCTGTCGGACGGCCTCCGCAGGATGCAAGAGTCGAGCCGGCTTGGCGATGGAGAGCTACGGCGGCGACGAGACTTGGTGTCTACGGCCCGCATGGAGCGAGACGCGCTGGAAAGGCTGTCCAACAGCATGCCCAGCTCGGCATCGGGCGCCGGACGAGGGAATGGCGGGCAAGGACATCCGTCGGCATCGGAGAAGGCAGCTCTGCTACAAGGAGGCAGGCCGGGAGGCCGTGTGCTAGGCGCGCCGCTGCCGGAGACGGACAAGACGCGGGAGCTGGACAACCAGGGCGTGCTGATGCTGCAGAAGCGGGAGATGCATGCGCAGGACGAGCAGGTGGAGCAGCTGGCGGCCATCATCCGGCGGCAGCGGGAGATGGGGCTCAAGATCAACGAAGAGGTGGAAGCGCAGAGCGAGATGCTGGAGCGGATGGACCAGGACGCGACGCGGGTGCAGGGCAAGGTGACGGTAGCCAACAACCGCCTCAAGAAGATGTGACTGGCGGGCGCCGCGACGCGGGGGCTGCGCGCGGCGGTGCTGGCGCTCGAGCTGGCGGCCTGCTGGCTCTGGCTGGCGGCGAGGCTGGCGGGCGGGCTGTCGTGGATGGGACGGCTAGTGCTGCTGATGCTGGGGCTTGGGCGGTGACGATGATGAAGCGTGTGCTTTCTTTTGATTGAAGACGTCATGACTACTGTACTTGGCGTGTCTGGCAGCCGGCTCATTGTACATGTTGTCTCCCCCTTTCTCAAACGTTGGCGCTCTCATCTGGCTGTTCAATGTCCTTTTTCTTCTACAGTATGGGATATCCATGAGTCTCGGCGACGGGTCACAGCGAAATTGTTTCTTTTTCCCCCCTCCCTTACTTTTCTTCTTCCGTCATTGCGGTCCTCTGATGTCGCAGACTCGCATGAAGACGACGTCAACGGCGCGGGAGAGGTAATACAAGGCAGCCGAGTCGTGAAGAGAGCCCGGTTCGGGGCCCCCCAGACAACATGACACAGGCACACGTGCACGCGCGCACACGCAACGGCCGTTACATTCAACAGGCTACTGTACAGTACTGCACATACTGTAGGCAGCCGAGTCGAGTCTGTGACGCGGGCTGCAGAAAGGCGGCACGATGCTCGTCTGGTGGCGCGCGAACTACTGCTGCTTGTCGTGGCACTGCCGCGGCTCGCAGGACGCTCTCCCGGACGATCAAACCGCCCCTCTCCCTTCCCCCGCTCGCTCTCGCCCTTTCTCCTCCCCCCGAGTCCTCGGAGTCGGGGCGCGTAGTTGCACACGGGCAGCGGGCTTCCGGGTGCTGGGGATGCGCGGCGCGGCAAGCAGCAGCGTCGGGTTTCTGCCGTCAAGGTCTTTGGACGGATGAGTAGGGAGGGAGAGGAAGAGGCCAGCAGCCGTCGACGGAGAGCCAATGGGTGTCGGCGTGTGGCGAGGAGTCGAGTATCACCGCTTGCAGGTACCGAGGAAGGTACTGTAGAGCTCCGGGGACCGGAAGCTGAGCCGACCCCTGCCCTGTAGGCAGCCTGGAGCGCACAAGAAACGGCCCCACGTTTGCGGCGTTGCAGCGACGCCATCAAAGTACAGAGTACGAGCACATTGGACGTGTACACAAACTTAATGGGAGAACGACGACGACGAGCTGTCAATTCATGGATCCAATGTCCAAAGCAAAGGGCCAATGCTTGCGCTCGTGGCCCTCGTTCAAGACGGTGCGGAAGTGGTGCTGCTTAGAGGGGACGTGACGGATGCCGGTGTTGACGGCTAGCTTACTGTACCAAGCCCCTGGTTGCCAAGGCAACGCGGCGTCGGCGATAAATGGCCCAAATTTCAAACCTTTTTCGCTGGGGAGAGCTCATTAGTTGAGATGCACCGCGTCCGGGGGAGGTGAGGGGGAAGAGACAAGAGTAACTGTTGAGGTTACGTTGGGGGGGGACCCTGCTCGAGCCTTGACCGCCAACTGCAAGCATCGTGGTGGCCGCGAGGGTGCTCGGCTGAGGGGCGACGATGGGGGCGAGCGAGGGGGGTTGATTGGGGGGAACGGACGTGCGGCACCGGTCTGATTGGGCACAGGCGCGTGATGGCCTCGTGATGAATGATTGGCATGGTGTGATGCGACGACGGTGGCCATGGTAAACAAATAGGGGGAGATCAGGCGATGATTGGCAGCGAGAAGCATCGAGCACGGCGAATGATGGACCAAGACGGACGTGTGCAGTCCTTGTTGGCTCAAGGCAGCTGGAAATGTGATGCCAACGTTGGCTGCGATATCGGCGGTTGTGCTTGTTGCCAGCGCAGGGCAGTAAAGTCAGCTTCATGTACAATGTAAGCACAGTATGTTTGATTTGGCTTGCCGAATTCTCTTCACCATCGCAAATTGGGAAATGGAACCTACAGTAATACCTACCTACCCTACCTACCTATAGCACTAACAAAGGAAGCTGTGCATGTCGTCGCCAAGCTTCTTGGGAGACGTGACGCCTGTAAGCCTCCCAAGTCCACTGTGACCGTCACCTAAAATGGACCCCTCCCGATCATGGCCTACCTGCGGCACTATCCGCCGCGCGCAGGGGACCTGAACTGGGGCGCCTTCAGGCTCCAGCTCCAGCTCCCCCTCTGCTGTAACTACTGGCTGGCCATCCAATTCCCGGCAAATCACAGGCAATCAGCGCAATCTTTTTCTCCCTCTTCTTTTTCTCTCACTGTCCCACCCCCCCGCGCAACAGGTCACCAGTACTTCGTGAGGTCACGAGTAAACACTGGGGCACCAGCGACTCTCTTTTCCCTCTCCTTTTCCTGTCTCCCCCCCAAGGCCACTCGCCTCTATCCTCGGGCCTGGTCCGCTTCCCTCTCACCAACCTACTTACCTCCTCTGGCGACGTGCAGCTCATGCCGTGCGAAGTCGTTGGTCGGACTTGAAGCCTCTCTCCTTGTCAGTGTCCGTCTGCATTTTGCTTGGAGCCTGGCGTTTGTTTCCCTCGGCCGCGCCTATCCGTCTGTCTCTGCCCGTCCCGTCGTGGCCGCCTGCATCGGTGAGTTCTCTGGAGCCCAGCCCTCGGCGGCCCTGCAAGGCTGCCATCGGCCCTCGGTGGCAATGAGGTCGTCGTCGAGCGAGCTCGTCTTCGTTTCTGCCGCTTTCTCAGATCCGTCACCTTGCTGATATCAAGTAGTCCGTTAGCTTTGCTCTCCCATACGAGCCCTCCGACCGCCTCATGGCTTTCCCGTGCTCCCCATAGATCGACCGAATCTCTCTTGCTGCGGCCTCGTCGCCCATTCCTTGCTGTGTGCTCTGCAACATGAGTGGCCCTCCGCCACCGCCGCCCCATGGCCACGCCCCCAGGTCCTCGGGCCTGCCGCCTGGCAAGTACGACATCTTCGTCATACCCGAGCACTCGGCCGGCTCCGGCTTCCTCTACCTGCCCTCCCTGCGGCCCAGCCCAAACAGCTTCGCCGCCGGCTTCGCTTCCGCTCTCATCCTCGTCGCCCTCTTCCAGAGCATGGCCCCCGCCTTCATGGTCTGGTGGGAGAGCTTCCAGGGCCTCGGCAACATGGGCATAACACTCCTCATTGCCGGCGTCGGCTTCGGCGCCTGGGCTCTCGGTCGTGCTCAAAAGGACCCCCCGCCTTCGGGCCATGGGTCCGGCGCCCAACATCGAGGCGGCGGCCAAGCCGGCGGAGGATTCAACGCATCCACTTCGGCGCCACCTCCAAACCCCGGGAGCCCGCCGCCTCCGCCGCACGGCAGCAACACGGCTCCTCCACCACCCCCTCCCCCTCCTCCCCCGCCGCCTCCCGGGCCCGAAGACGCCGCTTCTCCGCCGCCGGGGCAAGAGAAGCCCAAGTCTTCGTGGCAACGGCCGCCGCCGCAGCCCGGGACCTCCAAACCCGAGACGCCAAAGGGCGCCTGGGAAAGGGCCCGCGAGGAAATGAGGAAGAAGGAGGAAGAGCGCAAGGCAAAGGAGGCGGAGCAGAAGCGGCGCGATGAAGCGGCCAAGAGACTGGCAGAACTGCGCGCCAGGGAGGCAAAGGAAAGGCAAGAACGAGAAAAGGAAAAGGAGCGCAAGGAAAAGGAAGCTCGGGATAAGAAGGCCAAGGAAGCAGCCGAAGAACAAAAAAAGAAGCTGGCCGAAGAGCAAAAGAAGAAGCTTGCCGACGAGCAAAGGCGAAAGCAAGTCGCAGAGAGGGTGGAGAAACAGCGCCAGGAAAGAGAGGCAAGGGAGCGCGAGGAGCAGAAGAAAAAGGAGGCGGCCGCGGCCGCGGCTTCCGAGACAGCGTCGTCGTCAACGGCAAAACCACCAGCGACACCTCGCGCCGGGAGCTCATACGCCTACTCAAGCGTCGGCGAAAAGACCAACATGTGGCCCCACGGCCGGCCTAACGTGCCGTCGCAGGCCGGCAGCTCTGCCTCGAAGAATTCCCCGAGCTCCGAGAAGCGACCGCCTGCACCGACGGCCAAGACGTACGTCAGCAACGACGAGGACGCGTACTCGTATCGGCCATACGATCAACCAGGCAAAAGGTCCGGGCGAAGGCCGTCGGCGTCGTCAGTCGGGGGGTCCGAATCCTCGTGGGCTCCCTCGCACACGACGGCTCGGACGTCGGCGCCGCCATCTGTCCGGGGGCCATACACCACAAAGGACCCCGACAAGATTGTCGTTCAGGCCGTGTACCTCTTCATGAACCAATTCGCCAAGACGCCGGCCAGCCAGCTCATCTCGGGAGTCGGGTCCGTTACCGACGGCCTGATCCTGCGCATTACGACCGAAGGCCTCTTCATCGATGACGACGTGCGCGGCGTGCCCCAGCGGGAATGGGACGTCAAGGCCTGGACCCTCAAGCACGTCGAGGCGTGGTGCCCGCCACATTGCCTCAACTCGGCCGCGGCTCCTTCCACCAACGCGAGCGCAAAGAGCCCGCCGCACTTGTTGTACAAGATGGCCACGGCACGCCGCAACGCCGAAAAGGACAAGATGCTGACGGGCGACGACGCCGACACCTACCTGACGGAGATGCTGCGCGCCTGTAAGGAATGCTGCCGGCTTGGGATGTGTGATCGCAAGTTCAAGGACACCAACATCCAGTCCCCGTCAGGCCAGGCCGGAGAGTGGAAGGACAAGGGCCTGCACGTCCTCCGCGCCACGATCCGCGACCAGGAGGGGAAACGCTATCTCTTCTTGCTGGACGAGACGGAGGGCTGGAAGGTTGCGGTCGGGTTGCAGCGCTTGCGGCGAGGCACGCAGGTGCGGCAGCTGGGGGTGAGCGGCATGGCGCCTTCGGAAGCTCGGGGGACGCTGGAGACGCTGGGGTGGATCGGATGAGGAGAGCGATGCCGAGATTGAGGAGCGACGACGACAGTCAACTTGTTACGCCAGCAATCGGATGAGCACGGCGAAGACGAGGAGCAACCGCGCGCAGGACACATATGCACCTTTATTGCAAGGGCCGACGAATGCCAAACAACAACAAAGGCGGTCAGGGGCACCGGAGCCCATGACAGCGTTTGAGGTGGATTCTTGAGTGCGATGCGCTAGGGGGCGGATGGAATGGAGGGGGGGGGGCAACTGCATAGCGAGACAGGAGTACCGGGAGGGCGAGGAATACTTTTGCGCCGAGAGGGACGGATTTTCTTTGAGAATGGCTTTTTGTAGCATTCCATTCGCTATTATACCCCCATGTTCATATGGATATGCATGGCAAAGGTCAGGACATGTAGCTGCATCGAGGACGGGGCCTTTTCGCTAGCCATGTGAAGCTCTGTAAGAGGCATGAAGATGATGCTGAAGCGGGTGTCGTGGTAGTCTGGCTGCTCCACGAGCATGACTCGCCAAGAAGAGTCGGCGGTTGTCTGGTGAGCCCAACGTGTAATAAGGCATCAACAGCAGCGTGCAAATCGTGGTGGATCACGGTTGAGCAGCGATTGAGTTGTTATTTCTTGTACTCGGTGCGATGTCAGTGTCTACAGCACATGTGTCTTGCTCAAATGTTTATTCCATTCAGGCACGAAGAGGCGTAGGAGAGCTTGCTGTCAACTGTTTCTCGAGGCTCGTGAGGCTCCCGAAGCAAAAGAGAGTGGACCGGAAAAGTGCACGGACTGGCGGGGAGTCCGGAGAAACAGTGTATAGCTCACAATTAATCCCTGACATTCACACTCGCGGCCCATTAGTCTAGGGGTTAGGACGTTGGATTTTGATTTGCTTGAATCATAATTTTCTTCCAAAGACGCCAGTTCGATTCTGGCATGGGCCTAGGTTTTTTTTCTTTTTCCACCGCTTTCCCTGTCTCTAGGGTAGGTGCAGCCCAATTTGATTATCATAAGCTTTCGCCAGCAGACTTTGTGAGTGATGCTTGTACCAACTATCGTCTTGTCCCTGAAGCGGTGAATAAGGGGGCATTCGGCCAAAACATCGGCGGCTAAACTCCCATGTGCTCTTCGCCCGATGAACCCGTTTCTTTTTTACTTCCAACCCATCGTCCAGATGGCCGTACACGTACAAACAAACGCCCTGCCTGACCCTGCTGGGATCTGAATCCACACCAGCCCCTGACTCCAGTCCGTTGTGGACAGTCGGCGATGCGCTCAAGGGCATCCCCTCTCCCCATACGTTACAAACGTCTCCTTGGTCACCTGGATGCCATCCGGGCTCTGCAGGCCCTGCGCGTCAAACCCGCTGCCCGTCACGGCATACACGGGCGGCCTCGCCCCGGGATACAGGTCGCCCAGCCCATCGATGCTGTCAACGTCATTCTTGGCCTCGCTCGTAGTCACCGACGACGGCGCCGCCTTGGCCTGCTCGGGCTTGCGCGCCCACAGCTGGGCCTCGTCGTCGGCCGGCGACTCGTCGCGACGGGGCATCTCGTAGCTGTGGCCGTAGAGGGTGCCGTTGCTCGACGACGCGGCGGTGCGCTCGCCGGCGCCGTCCTTGGTCATGGCGTCGGACGGCTCGGCGGCGGAGCGGTCGTGCGAGGAGCGCAGGCGCGAGACGATGAGCACGGGCAGGTAGCGCATGAAGAGCGGCTTGAGGGCGGCGAGCGAGGCGCACACGATGCCGGCGTTGACCTCGACGAAGCTCCAGATGAACTGCTCCGTCAGGTCCCACGAGTAGTCGGGCGACGACATGAGCGGGGGCATGATGAGGGTGCGCTTGATGGCGGCGGCACAGACGCTGGGCCAAGTCAGCTTCCCCTTCATCCTTGGCGTCAAGGGATCAGGTTCCCGGGGAGCAGGAAAGGGGCACCACTTACAAGCCGCCCGTGGCAAAGAGCAAGACGAGGGAAATCTTCTGCCGCAGCGGAATCTGCAGCGGCACAATGACCTTGACGGGCAGGAAGAGAATGACGAGGTCGATGACTATGTTGGCAATGCTGAGCACCATCATGGGGATCAGGTACTCGATGCAGGTGCCGCCCTTGATGGACAGGTCCCACGCGGCGGCCACCGGGTGGCAGCGGAAGACGATGACGAAGATGTAGGTGACGGTGTAGGCGGCGACGACGCCGAGCAGGGCGTAGACGGCGCGGCGGAAGTGTTGGTCGGGCGAGACGCGCAGGTAGAAGGCGAGGATGGAGAGCTTGGAGAAGGAGATGGAGATGGCGTAGGTGAGGGTTGCGCCGACGGTCGTCTGCGTACGAGCTGCGTTAGCGAGCGTATGGATCTCGAGCGGAGGAACATTAAACACATGAGAGGAAGCGTGAGTGGCAGTCTCCGGAGATGCTGAAGTCGGAGGGCTTGGTGACTCGGCTTCGACGGCTGCACCGGGGGCAGTGGGAGAGACGGATCGCGTACCTGGAGAAAGCGAGGGCTGTAGTCGGAGAAGAGCACATCCCACATGTGAAGGCCGGCTCCAACGGCGTATACTGGCAAGTGGTCAGTGGCCTCGTATGAATCTCGCCAGTCCAGCCCGGGACTGACATACGATGCCTCCCGACAAAGAAGAAGGAAATGGAAAAGACCAATGCACAGAGCACAAGATCTAGACCCGGAACCATGTCCGTCAGCACGGCCTTCAACATCCCTCTGTCTTCTCGGCGGAAGACTCACAGTCATCCCATCCCAGATCCCCAGAGACGACGTGCACCCGCGTAAACACGCGCAGCGCCACGCACACGCACGCAACAATCGTCGCCGCGATGCCCGCCGGCACCACCGCGCCGCCGCTGCTGGGCGGGTTGACCGGTGTCCGCACCTGGCCCGGCGGCGGCGCCATGAGGTAGACGGGCGCCGAGGCGGCCATGTCTGTGATGGGAGGAGTGGTTGGAAGGGGAGAGGGCGGCGGGGAGGGATGACTCGTAGGACAGGGCTCGGCGAGGGCCTGTATAAGATGGGGGCCGGGTCAGCCCTTCAAGAGAGGAAGCAAAGCTTGGAGTAAAGTGTGAGAGAGGGAGGGGAGTGACGAGACAGCCTCAGGAGCTGAGCCAGGCGAGCCGAATCACAAATCGGCTCGTGGCATAGAGTGGTGGAGTTTGTTGACTCTATGCCATCACGATGAAAAGACGGAGTCTTTCGAAACGTCCTCGAGGCGACTCTTTATTTCAATGCTTTAAAGACATAGAAACTTGGCATCACCCTCGCTGCCGCTCAGGTCTTTAAATTCACTGCACACCGACCCCCGTCCATCTGCTCCCATCCGCATACCCAGATCGACCCCCGCGCCCCATCCCCACCGGCAAGGGACGACCAGGGGGGACGGTTTAACCAGAGAATCGAAGACCAACTGTGGAACCAGGACCGGCACATCAGGCATGTCATCCAGCAGGGCTCTCTCTCCGGCCGAGTCGCAGCCTCTTGCCTCGCTGGCGCACCCCCCTTGCCCGGCCCTGCGGTCCAGGGGAGGGGAGACACTGAAGAGAGGCGAGGAGGAGAGGCTCGGAACCAAAGAATGAAGTATCCGTCCCTGGGTGGGCCTGAGCAAGGTGTCGAAGGCATCTAGGAAGCAAGGGGGAGAAGGCGGCCCAGGACAAGACGGGAGCAAGGACAGGGGAGTCGGTACTGCAAACAGGGCTACAGAATTACTCACTGCCTTTAACGCCGATGAGGGCGTTGCCCAAGGACCAGACGTACTGTACATATTATGCACGAGGGGATGAGTGACGGCCGCGTCTGATGGTTGGGGGCATCCGTACGCTCAAAGACGTAATGGGACGGCAACACGCGGCCAGTGGATTGCCGCCCATGTATGAATGACTTACTGCATGTAGAGACAGGCCTGCGCATGCCGGGCCGCATGCAGCTGAGATGCGCCCATCGACGAATGTCATCGTCACCTGCTCCGGCGGCGAACCAGACGGTTATTCTCCGACGGCCAATCCGGAGACTTCCAACAGCCTCCTGATTCTACCCGAGCCTCGGATTCGTCCAGTCCCGGTGCAATGGGGTGTCGTGGCTGTCACGGAGTTGCAGTGGAGAACAAGCCAGGGATCGAGACAACTACCCGCAGGAGCGCAGCTGCGCATGGAGAAGAAAGTACTTGTACAGTAGCATCGAGGCATCTCTTTGCTAGTTTTCAGTCTCTCTGTGGCTCTGCCAGGTGGTACCTCTGAAGTTGGCTCCCCAATATGAAAGGGTCTCTTACCACGCAACTCTTGATCAACTCTCCCTGTGTCCGGGGCACCAGCACATTCTCCATCTCTGGGGACGGCCATTAGGTGCAAGTCATATAAACAGGCTTCGACCAGAGGCGTCAGCCAATGCCGTGCCCCCCACGGTTCCGCCGGCCGGGGAGCCATGCATCGTACCTCCGGCAATGTAAACAAGGGGGGGCAGGGGAGCAAGACGCGGCCGCGGCTCAAACGTCCGCCAGCCAGCCGATCCGTCGCCCCGACCCGTGGGAAGGGCGAGCATGGGACGAGACGAAGCGGGAGAGAAGCAAAGTAAATGAATGGCGTTGCAGAGAGGCTGGCGCCGCACGCCAGAGATTCGATGTCGACGATCCGGGGGAGCGGCCCGTCCTTTCGTTAGGCTCACGTTTTTCACGCTCATGCGTGTCATTGAGAGGCTTCTTTGTCCTTCATTTTATTTTGGCGCAAGGGCTGCAAGCCATCGAGGCTTTGTCCGAGTTGTCGCAAGTTGTCGATGGACCGTCGCTTCTGTCATTGCTGCATCATTCGCCGATCAAGGACAAGACCGCAGCGCAGTGCTGTCTCTGAGTACGAAGAAACTCGATATGCACATCCCAGAGCCGCTCCGCCTCGGCACCGGCCCAGCGTCAACCGAGGTTCCGCAGCCGATCAGGGTTCTGCCATTGACACGCCTCCGCGGCCGGCGCATACCGTACATCATGCACAGTAGCTGAGGAGGTATAGGCATGCAACGCCGTCTTTACTTGGTCTCAACCAGTCATGTCCGCCGAAGATCGAGCTGATGGATAGCGTACGCAGTTCGGGCCTTGGACAAGACTCGTGTCTCGGTGACCGGCGCCCTGTCTACGCGACAGAGAGAGCAGCTGGACTCATGTGCGGCATACAACGTGGAAGATGGATGCCAACTCCGTAAACCAGGACCTCAACGACCGGAACCGTTGGAATTGACGCAGATGGAACTAGGCGTGTGTCCAATCACCTTGTGCAAGTTCCCCGGCGGCTTGCGTCCTCGAGGCGCGCCGGCACGTGCGTGTTGCCAGCGTCCACGACACATCAGCGGTTGATCCAAAAGATCAAACGCCTAGGTTCCTGACCCTGTACTTCGTCCATTATTTATTTCATTTTGCGGAGGCCGGTTGTCCGGATCCTTTGCAAAAAGGGACATAAACCGAGAAGAAAGAAGAAAAAACACGGGGGCCTGACGAGTCCCAAGCTCTCCCGCCCTCGTCCTCGTTCCGGTAACAAGGCCCATCGTATATCGTAATTCCCCATCGCTGCCGCTTCGAGCGCCCGCCCATATGTCGCGACTGAGCTTGCAACCGCCGGTTTTGTGCTCGGCAGTGGGCAGAGGGCACGGGGGTGAGAAGAGTCGAGCCGACTTGCGGCGGAGGCGCGCGCGATGAGCGAGGCCTGCTCGTCAGTTGCGATGCTCACGATACAGGTGTAAGCTCGAGGAGCTATCTGTTGAATACCCAGCTTCTCAAAAGGGCCACTCCGGCGGTGTGCCTGACACAATCTCTGTGCCGCCCAATCGATGCGCCTCGGGCCCTCGGTCGATGCCGGTGCAACTCGACGTGCAGAATCTGGCACTCGCTGCCATCGAATCACCCGCTGTGCAAGCGGGGGACAAAATAAGGAAAAAAGAGAGAAAAAGGAGAAAAGGACGGCGCAATGGGGACGAGCCCCTGACAATATAGGCCAATGCACGCCGGCGTCTCTCCCTGGGATCGTGGAACCTGCTCAAACCCCTTCTCGGGGATTATTATGCACGCAACGCTCTCGAACCAGGAGAGGCCGCCTTCTCGAGAGCCGGGTGTTTCTCGTGTGCGTGCATACGTTTCGACGCATTTCCAGTACAGACATGTTACAGCACATACGTCTATCCCGATACACAGGCACGCACGAGAAGAAGCCAGCGACTGGGTTCCCCCTTCTGGCCGTATCCCCGGCTTGTCATGGATCGTGCGAGGCCGCTTCTGTCAGCACGACGGAAAGCCGAGAGGTCGAATCATACCTTGTGCTAGCTGCTGCGAGGCGTGACCAAAGGTGTATGCGTATAAGCGAAAAGAAAACCAACTTGATGGAGCAGCGAGCTCAGGGGAGTCTCTCTTCCGTTATTCTCAAGAGGTCGGTCGAACACTCATATTGAAGTAAACGGTAAAGAGATGAGCGCCTCTACACATGTATAGCGATAAGGGAATAAAAAGGAAGAGCCGAGGACAAGAACACATGGCGCAGCATCGGGAACTGGTTTGAAGCTATTCTAAATGCACTCGAGAATGGGCAAGGGAAAACCCGCAGAGGTCGCTTGGTCTGGTGGGAAAAGGAAGCCGCATGATAAACCCCCCGTTTTCATTCTTCCTTCCACGGTCAGCGCCCCCCTGCCTTGACCAAGGCCCTGTAGAACCACTGCTTGATATGTAAAGCTCAGAGTCAAGTCGTCATTCGCCCCTTGGATCAGAACATGGCTGATGCTGGACGAAGACGCAGCGCCAGCTTCTTTCCCTTTACCAACTGTCTCTCGACGAATCCTCTTCACTCCTAAGAAATAACAACATCCAACTCCCCCGAGGCATCGGTTCTTCGTCGACAGAAGAAGCTGAATGTATGTCCTGTGTTCCAGGCTGGACCAGGCAAGCCGTTGCGACCTTCGCCCTGGGCGAGGACCAAACGACTTCGCCTGATTGCCCGGCGGTAAATATATGACCCTGTCCGTTCAGAAAACCCAAGGAGCATCGACGATGCGAGCTACAATCAAGAGGCTGGGACAGTCAATGCTCTGGCACTTGTCCTTAACGTCTGGTTCTGTCTGCGCCGAGCATCGTCGGTTCTAACGCAACGGTGATGGATGGCAAGGCCTACTCATTCATCGACCTCCTTATTGCCCAACAAGCCCTCACGGCCACCCCTTAACAGAACCGGACAGCCTTGAGCCAGACATCCGAGTCAACGGCAGCTTGTTCATCGTGCAAAGGTCATCAAGTACAAGGTCTCCGGCACTCACTCCTTTCCCGTCATCAGTCGTCGGGCTGCTCCCGTTACGCAATTGCATCCAACACGTTGCCACGGCCGTCCCCCGTATGCCCCTCGTGACTCTGCACGTCAGCCGGCCCTCTATGCATGTACGGTGCGCCTGTATATCGTTTGACAAAACCCGCAAACACGTCAACGCTCTGTCTCGGCGAGACTGCAATGTGCGACAAGGCAGAAATCGCAGCAAGGGAAAACAAAAACACGAGCCTCCCATACACTTGGTAGTCGTTACACGTCTTCCGCCCCCAACGCCTCGTACCCTCCTCGCGTGCGGATGCCCGTCAGCCGCATCAGGGGCGGGCTCTCGTACATGGCCGTGTAGTCGACCTTGCCGCCGCCCAGCAAGGCGCTGCCGTTCTCTCGCTGGCCGAAAATGGGCGCGGGATCGCACCAAAAGTCCTTGCAGTTGGAGAGGCAGCCCCGGCTGTACGGGTTCTTCTTCTTGCGCCTGTTCTTGCCTGTCGCCGCCGCCCGCCCTGCAATGGTTTCGATGAACGGGTCCACGCCGAGCATTCGGCTCCACTGCTTCAGCATGCCGCCGCTTGCCTTGTTCCTGTTGGCGGGGCCGCCTGCCGCGTCCGTGGCCGAGGCGAGTGGCGGAATGTTAGGGTCCAGCGGCGTGCCTGTCGACGTGAGCGCCCTGGATGTCGGCGGGCTGAGATGGATGCCAGTCATATTCTCATACGTCGTCATGGCGCGGGAAACTTGGAAGAACTGGGTAAAAACGAGCATAGTGACCCAAACCAGCTGCAGCGAGACCCACGCAGCAAGGATGAGTGTGTACGAGTCCGCGTTGAGGAGCTTGCATAGGCTCGCCCCAAGGACGTTGCAGGTCTCGGAGGCATTCGTCGATATCTTGCCATAGTCTGTAGATAAGTTTAGCCTCCGTCCCCAGCCAGTAACGGAGGAGGAGTGACCCTACAGTCATACAACAGCCAGTCGTAGGCAATAATGCCGAGCGTGAGGCAGATGAGATATAGGAAGAATTGGCGGTGGTTGTTGATGCCGACGCAGTTGTACACCCACGGGCAGTGGCTAGGCGGCGTCAGCATGAAAAGTCCAAGACTCGGACGAGGCATGACTCGACTCACTGATCATGCTTGGCCACGCATCGCTGACACCTACGGCAGTGCTTGCTCCGGAGCGGCGTCCTAATCATGCACGTAACGCAAAAGTTGGACTCGTCGTACTTCCACTCCTTAAGCAGCTCGTCGATGGCGGCCCGCTGCTCGGCAATGCCGTTGAGCTTGGGCACAAACCCGGGATCATATCTCATGTTTGCGGCGTAGAAAAAGGTCGTGAGGCAATACAAGACGGCGAAGACAAAGTTGAGGAAGAAGTGGGTATCTGTCACCCCGTTGCCCGACCGGGTTGTGGCTGGCAGGACGACAAAGAGCCAGTTGAGGCCCACGAGAAAGAGCGAGCCTGCAAAGATGCCGGCCATCCAGGGCTTCACCCAAGTCAGCCTCTACCCGAGTTTGTCCGTCTAGAGCCAGACCCACCGTCTTGTGAAAGTGACGCATGTCGGATGGCGCGTACTCCATGACCTGCTTGGCGCACGACATGACGCCGAAGACGATTGCGCCGGCTATAGGAAGGCCGAGGAAGATGGGAAAGCGAGACAGGGCGAAGAGGACGGCTCCAGTGAGGACAAAGGGCCAGAGGAAGAGGAAGCGGGTGGCAAACATTCTCTTGTCCTTTAAGAAATAGCTCGCACCGGGCCAGGGCGGCATGGCCGGGTGGCCGTCGACGTCGTAGCCGCACTCCCTCAGGGCGCGATGCCAGACGGGCTGCGTGTTGAGCTCGCTGGCGGTGACGGCGGGCGTCTTGCCCGTGTCCGTCTTGGCGAAGCGGTCGGCGCCGTACTCGATGAGCTTGAGGACGCAGCCGGGGTTGCCCTTGACGAGGGCCCAGTGCAGGGCGGTGAAGCCGTGCTCGTCGGTGGCGTGGACGCTGGCGCCCCAGCGCAGGAAGACGTCGACGCACTGGGCGAAGCCCTTGTAGGCGGCCCACATGAGCGACGTGTGCCCATAGCTGTCGAGCACGTCGACGGGGATGCCTTGGTGCAGCAGCAGGACAATGAGCAGGACGTTGCCGTTGAAGGTGGAGATGTGCAGCGTGTTGTAGCCCTGGGCGTCGGTGATGAGCGGGTCGGCGCCGTGGTGGAGGAGCAGGTTGACCGTGTAGTAGTGGCAGCGCTGGGCGGCCCATTGCAGCGCCGTGGCGACCGACTCGCCGCCCTTGCGGTTGATCTCGGCGCCGTGTTCGAGGAGGAACTTGCACATGGCATACTGATTGTTAATGGCTGCCCACTGCAGAGGGCGCGTCAGTCGTGCTTTTGCCTGTCGACGGACGGCTCAGGTTCTCTCACGTGCAACGGCGTGATGCCCTCGTCATCGACAAACGTGGCATCGTACTCGCCCGACTCGAACAGCTTCTCCATGGCCCCGACGTCGCCCACCCTGGCCAGCTGCATAATGTCGCTCGCCGGCTCAGCGCCGTCGGCGGCCGGCAGACTGCCCATTTCCATGTCCCTGTTGAGCCTCGGGGCCGCGGCCGCTGCCTTGGTCGAGGGCTGCGTCGGGGCTGCGGCGGCGGAGGGGCCGGAGGCAGCGGGACTGCTGCTTTCTCGGACAGGGCTTCCCATGTACGACCTGGTGCAGGGCGAGAGGGAGGTGGAGGGTCATCAACCGGGCCCCGGAGAGAGAGCGCTGAGGTTCGACGGCGCGGTCAACGGCGCGGTCAACGGCGCGCGGAACAGGGGAAAAATATGGAGACGAGGACGCGGGAAGCTCGCTACCAGCAGAGCGTGACCGCGATGCGGCTGGACCGATTGGAAATGATGCGATGAAGATATGCTCTGGAGGAAGAAGAGCAAGGAAATCGGCGGCTGCTCCATGTCAGGATCCACCGCCTCCAACCGCACTCGGTGTGCTCTCGCTGAGGCTGACCAACGAGGCTGAGCTGCTCCTGCTGCTCACGCGACACCAGATGTCCTGTTACATCTGCAGACTGTGGCGCAGGAACATCGCGTACTCCGTACACGTGGTGTGGCAGAGCCAACCAAGTACGTACCTCTCGGCAGGCTCCGTCCACCCTGGTGCTCCGACGATGCCCAGACGATGCTCGCCTACGAGCGTTTTCAATGCAGCTTCCTGCGCACAGCAACTCACGACACTCTCGCCCTTCGGGCCTCCACTGACCCGAGACCTCGGGCCTGCCGCTGCCGACTGCAGCGCGGCGCCTTGGCCTGGCATCGTCCTCTCGCCGAGTCTGGCCCACGCCCATCGACGCCCTGATCTGCTCCTTGCGCCTCTGCTGCCGCTTCTGGCGACCGTGACAGCATGGCATCCTTTACCGAAATAGTCGAGGCCCTCATGACGCCGTCCCTCCCCGTCGTCTTCTTCGGCCTCCTCGTCATCATCGGCGCCCCCGTCATCCTGCACCTCATCCTCTCCTCGTCGGCCACCTACACCGTCCCGCCCGTCGTCCTGCTCCTCGGGCCCGAAAACGCCGGCAAGACGGCCCTCGCCACCCTGCTCGAGCGCGGCACCAAGCCCGCCCCGACGCACACCTCGCAGGTCACGCAGTCGGTCGAACTCAATGCCTCGACAGACTCCGACCTGAAGCAGTCGTTTCGCAACCACGACGACGCCACCGGCACCTACACAAAGTTCCTCCTCGTCGACACCCCTGGCCACGGCAAGCTGCGCAACGTCGCCATGGGCCGGCTTGGCCGCTCGGCTGAGAAGCTCAAGGCTATCGTCTTCATGGTCGACGCCGCGGCCCTCGGCGAGCAAGAGACGCTGGCCCCAACCGCGACCTACCTCTACGACGTGCTGCTGCACCTGCAGAAACGGGCCGGCGACAAGTCCAAGCCAAGGGCTGCCGTCTCGGTCCTCGTCGCCGCCAATAAGATGGATCTCTTCACGGCCCTCCCCGCCGCCATGGTCAAGTCGCACCTGGAGAATGAGCTGACCAGAATCCGTGCCTCGAAGAGCAAGGGCCTGCTCGACTCGGGCGTCGGCATGGACGACATTGGCTCCGAAGAGCAAGACGCCTGGCTCGGAGAGTATGGCTCCGACAAGTTTTCCTTCCGACAAATGCCAGAATTTGACATTGACGTCGAGGTCCTCGGAGGCAGCGTCATGGCCGACGACGCCGACGTGGACAAGTGGTGGTGGTGGATCGCGCAGAGGGTGTCGTAAGCCGGCACAAAGCCCTGCTACTGATGAAGTGGCTGCAATCACGATGTTTTATGCAGTGCAAGTGCTCATCAGCCTCCATACCCCGATTGCCACCGCTGTCTATGGCCCATATTGTTGGGCTATCTATGCAACTGTACATAGCTGTAGATGTTGAGTCTACTAGCCAACCTTCTAATCCCATAATCCTTGGGTCACCCTCTCTGCGCATCCCCAATAGAACGCTCGGTTGTTGATGTCCAGTCGAATGCTATAGATCAATCACTTGACTAAACGCAATCACAAAATGTTACCAAAAGAACAAGACAAGGAAATACAGTCAGATCATTGCCGCCTGTTAACCATCCAGGTGAGCAGGTCAACCTTGGTCACCACCGCAATGGGCTTGGACAAGGTCTTGGAGTTGCCGTTCTTCTCCGTCACCACGGCAGCGCTGTTCCACTCAAAGAAGCTGCTCAGGGCCGACAGGGGCGTGTCCATTGTGATTTCGACAAACCGTCTCTTGCGCTCGGTCGACGACTGGCCCGTGGCGCCCTGGCGCAGGTCGGTGACAATCTCGTCAAGGCGGCTGAAGTCGAACATGACGTCCTTAACGGGGCTCTGGCCCGTGGCGCGGCCGCGTGAAATGTAGCTGAGCAGGTTGCCCAGCGTCACCAGACCGACCAGTTTGGACGAGGAGAGCACGGGCAGCTGGTCGAAGCCCTTGTCGCGCATCGTCTCAATGGCCTGGGAGCAGGTGGCGTCGGCCGCAACCGAGGTGACGGGCTTCAGACGGAGAGACGCGACCGTAGCGCCTCGGTATGGGTCGGCCGACTTTTCGTGGCCGGCTGTCTGGGCCACGGCGCTGTCGACGGCCTCGACGCCGTTGACGGGCAGTAGGCCGTTGGCGGCCAGCCAGTCGTCGTCGGCAAACTTGGACAGATAGCTTCGGATGCTGTCGGGCAGGATGACGACGACGACATCGCCCTTCTTGAACCCGAAATCCTTGATTGCCTTGAACGCGGCAGCCATGGCGGAGCCGGAGCTGCCACCCACGAGAAGTCCCTCCTCGGAAATGAGGCGCCTGGCGAGGTGGAACGACTCCCGGTCCTCCGTCTTGTACCACTTGTTCACCAGCTGACGGTCGAGGACGTCTGGGACAAAGTCGTATCCGATGCCCTCGACCTGGTAAGACTCGTTGACGTGCTCCTGGTTGAGGGAGTCGGGAAGCGCGAGGATGCTGCCTTGGGGATCGGCGGCGACAATCTTGACGTCCTGGCTGTGCTTCCTGATGCCCCTGGCCAGGCCGGTGATGGTGCCTCCGGTGCCGGCGCCGGCGACGACGGCATCCACCTTGCCACCGGTCTGCTCCCAAATCTCCTCGGCCGTGCCGTACTCGTGGGCGAGGGGGTTGTCCTTGTTGCCGTACTGGTCGAGGATGTGGGCGTTGGGCATCTCCTTTTCGAGGCGGCGAGCGACTCCGATGTGAGACTCGGGGCTGTCCCAGGCGGCCTGGTTGGGGGTGCGGATGATGGTGGCGCCGAGGGCGCGGAGGACCGAGACCTTCTCCGCCGACATCTTTTCCGGCATGGTGATGATGGTCTTGTAGCCTTTGATGGCTCCCACGAGGGCGAGACCGATGCCACTGGGGCTGTCAGCTGGGGTCGAGAGGGGGAGGCCGGCGAGACTCACGTGTTACCACTTGTCGGCTCGATCAGGGTGTCGCCCGGCTTTATCCTGCCGCTCTTCTCGGCCTGCTCGACCATCCTGAGGGCTATCCGGTCCTTGACGCTGCCACCGGCGTTGAATAGCTCGGCCTTGACGTAGACATCGCATTCGACGCCCAGCGACTGCGGCACCTTGTTGAGCCGGACGAGGGGCGTGTTGCCGATGAGCTCCGTGGCGGAGAGGACAGTCGCGGGCTTGCGGCCGGCGTGGGGCAGTACCGAGGTCGCCATGGTGGACGGTTAGCAGCGAGACGTGGGGGACGTGACGACGAGGGTTTTGGAGAGGTTGTTTCTGGCAGGTCAAGGCATGACACGAGTCACTCAATCAAGTGGCGACAAGGTTTTGCGCCCCGCGCCGAAGCCGCGCCTAGCCGCGGGGCTCGGTCGCTTGCGGAAGCCACGACGGGCAGGCGATTAATTATTAGGCGATGCCGGAGGAGGGGGAGCCAATAGAGGCGCGGACCCCCGCGCCTTTAAAGTCGGCGCGGACGTCCGCGCCTGTTATGTAAGCCCAGGCGGAAGATAGTCGGGCCGCCCCCTGACCTGTACTCTCCTTTTCTATTGCATGTGGCAAACTGTCGCACAGAGAGCCAGCCTCATATAGCATACCATCTGCGCTCAGAGTAGTTGTCCGCGGAAGCGATGCTATAATCCGCATATTAAGGTCGAGCGCCTGCATGCGTGGTGCTTGGACCCCATTGAGGCCAAAGCTCAAACGCAGGCTGCATTAAACCTCGCAGGCGGCCTCGGTTACAAGGGTTCTGCACCACGTCCACAAAGCAGGAGTTTCCTTTCCTTTGTGTATAAAGAGCTGCTCACTGTCGTGCACTACAGCTAGCTCTTCAAGATAATTCCAATATGGGGCTTACTGAATTCCCTGACGATTGCCTTCCTCCTGAGGGCCAGTTCGACTCGCGAGAGTCTCTTCTTGCCTCAATTAATGCGTGGGCGGCTCCAAGAGGCTATGCCTTCACCACAGGCAAGTCCACGAGAGACCCGCGGTCCGGAAGACGCACAGTCATATTTGCCTGCGATCGTGGAGGTAGACTTGGGGCTCATACAAGCAAGGACCAGAAGCCAGCTGATCGGCAACGGTCTACAAGCTCCCGTATCACTGGATGCCAGTTTTCCATCAATGCGAAAGAGAGCCTTGATAAGTCGTACTGGTATGTCAGGCATCGCCCAGGCGAGGAGAAGTCGGTCCACAACCATGAGCCCAGTCTGCATATTACAGCACATCCAGCTCATCGTGCCCTCTCCTCAACTGACCAGTCAGCTATTGGGAACCTCTCAAGCGCTGGCATAGCACCAAAGGATATCCGGACATATATGCGCCAGAGCTCTCAGACTGCCCAAGGAGCGACACAGCAAGACATATATAACTGTATCGCACAGCGCAGACGAGAGCTCCTTGCTGGCCAGAGCACAATGCATGCCCTTGCCAATGAGCTTGACAACGAGGGGTTCCAGAGCCGCATACAGCTTGATCATGATGGCCGAGTCACAGCAGTCTTATTCGCACACCCAGCGTCTCTAGGATACCTCAACGCATACCCAGAATTACTACTGCTAGACTGCACATACAAGACGAACAAATATAAGATGCCACTGCTCGATATGATCGGCGTTGATGCCTGTCAGCGGTCATTCTGTATTGCCTTTGCCTTCCTCAGTGGTGAAGACGAAAATGACTATATCTGGGCACTGGACCAACTCCAATCGATATACGAGTTATATGACATTCGCCAGCCATCGGTTATCCTGACAGATCGCTGCCTCGCCTGCATAAACGCAATTTCCCGGTGCTTTCCTGCGTCCAAGTCTCTGCTTTGCATCTGGCATGCGAATAAGGCGGTGCTTAGCTATTGCAAACCAGCTTTCGACCGTGACGATGAGGACTCTAATAGTGATGAGAGGTGGGCTGAGTTCTTTGGGTATTGGCACTCAATCGTGGGCTCGAAAGATGAGGAGACATTTGATCAACAAGTTGAAGAGCTCGAGAAGCGCTTTGTGCCACGATACGTCAAGGAGGTTAGCTACATACGGGAAACCTGGTTGGACCCGTATAAGGAAAAGCTCGTCAAGGCCTGGGTCGATCAATATGCTCACTTCGGCAATGTGGCTACTTCCCGGGTGGAAGGCATCCACGCATTATTGAAGAGTCACCTTAAGAAGTCAACATTAGACCTCTTCGAGGCAACGAGGGCAATCAAGCAAGCTCTCCTCAACCAACTGGCCGAGCTACAAGCCAACCAAGCCAGGCAGCATATACGGATGCCAATTGAGCTCTCTGGAACCGTATATAGCACGGTACGTGGCTGGGTATCACACGAAGCCTTGCGACAGGTTGCAAAGCAACACAAGCGCCTCAACGAGAAAAACACCCCATCTTGCACAGGCAGCTTCACCAAGTCTCGCGGTCTCCCTTGTGCGCACGCATTACAGTCTCTCATAGTGGAAGATCTGCCCCTCCGGCTACAACATTTTCATACACATTGGCGCCTTCGACGGGATAACAAAGAGATTGGTCAGGTCCTCATAGAGCCTCGTCGGCGACTAGACCAACTTGTCGCCGCATCAAGGATATCACAGTCATCCACAGAGCGAGCCAAGTGCATTTGAAGCCATAGAGTCAGATCTACGGCCAAAGGCGCCGCCTACATGCAGCAAATGCCACCAGCAAGGGCACATCATGACATCTCGCAATTGTCCTTTACGCTATAGCGACATACTGCAGCGGGCAGAGGCACGGGCGGCACAGACTGCAGAGACTGCAGCAATTGCAGGGACTGCACAGACTGCACAGACTGTACAGACGGTAGCAGTTCCAGAGACTGCGCAGACTGCAGCAGTCATGGAGAAAATGACAGTTGCAGTCACTACGGTCTCTACAGTCTCTACAGCAATTGCAGAGACTACAGAGACTACAGAGAATCTATTATATGATGACCCACGAGCCATCTATCAGAGGTATGTCAGGAAAGAGACTCTTGGTATAGAGCACAGCCTCGCGGCAGTCTCAAGACCAACCAGGCATACCGAAAGGCAATGGGCTTGCCATTGCGCTACAGCAAGACTGAATATGACTGGTGCCTCGACTGGAAGCAAATGTCAAGGAGCTGCGGCTCGAGGCAATGGACCAAGGTAGAGATGATGGCATACCTTGATTGGGATAAGGCAGAAGAAGAGCGATTAGATGCCCGGGTGGCCGAGGAAATTCAGGTGCAGCCTTTCTCACGAGAAAGAGGTACTGCAGGTATATGGGCTGACTGCGAGAGACTCAGAGGAACAGCAGGCATTTTATTCACATATATAAGTGGTGATGATGCCGGCGATGCGAAAATGTGAGGCAGATCGTGAGATCACCGACATGCACCGGCGTGTAGCACTGTAGCTGGCCAATTTTAAGGCGGTGAACTTCCGCGCACCCTCCTTGCCACGCAACAGCGGCGCCCTTTGCGTCACGTCAATCTACCAAATAGGGAAGGCTATGGGTTCGAACCTAAGGGATATCCTCCTTTGCAATTAATTGAAGCTATATGTATGCAGCAAGCATGCTGTATCAGTGAGGCCGACTGCGAGCGCAGTTGGCGGCGGCCCAAATGGCCTGCCAGGCTTACATAACAGGCGCGGACGTCCGCGCCGACTTTAAAACGCGGGGTCCGCGCCTCTAACGTAATCCACCCCTTCCCGGTCAGACCCCTACTCGGTCAAAAATTCCCACCGACTAGACCCGCACCTTACGCGAGACAAACGGAGCACAATACCACGACATATTTACTCCAAGAGACAAGTAACTCGATTAGGACTATCTATTACACGTACGGGCAGTGTGTTCAAAAGACCTGCACTTACTACACCGTGGTGGTGCACGCTGTCTTGGGACACTCAGCTCTTCTATAAGTCGTTGGTCCCTCCCCTTCTTCCCGCCGTCGCTTGGCCCGCTCATCTTCCTTTGCTCTCTGTTTCTTGACCCGCTCCTCTTCCTTTTCTCGCCGTAGCTTGAACCATTCCTCGTTCTCTTGTCGCCGTCGCTCGGCCCGCTCTTCTCCTTCTTGTCGTCGCTTGGCGCTCCTCGTCCTTCTCTCGCCGGCGCTTAGTCCTCTCCTCTTCTTCCACTCTCCGTCGCTTAACCCGCTCTTCTTCTTCTTCTCTCCGTTGCTTTATCCTAACCGTGCCCTCTGCAACCGATAGAGTACCGCCGTCGCCAATGTATTCACGGCGCTGTTCTTTCTCTGCTTTCGCCGCTGGTTTTCTGACCGAAGTTGCCGGTTTTCGTCGGCAAGGAGGGCGGCGCTGTGCATGGCCATTTGACATCCTTTGATAAGCTGGTTGATAGCTTGTGAAACTGGCGAGTCTGTATTTTGTGGCCGGCGTTGAAGAAGCCTTTCGGCGTGAGTGGTAAGCTGGTTGACGTTATGCGGAGTCTTGGCTGCTTCAGGCTCTTGTTGGGACTTGGAGTATTCTTGTCGCCGTGATCGTTACCGACTTTGTCAACCTGAACTTGTAACCGCGATAATACTCTGTTTGGGTCAAACGGAAAAAGGCCTGTTGCCATAAATCCGCTTCGGATATTCGACGGCGAAAGTGCTTGTCGGCGAGCGTCTAAGTACATGGGAAGGAAGTCCTGCTTGTCGATATGATGGATCCCAGCGAGCATTTTCTCTTGAACCTTTCGGCCGTATATGGTTTTCAACGGCGAAAAGCACCCGACATCAAGAGGCTGCAAGAGATGTGAGGAATGTGCAGGCATTTGGAGTACTACGATGGAATTGGCCGTACAGTACTTGTCAAATTCCGGCGTGACGTGACTGCCGTGCCCGTCGAGAATAAGAAGTCGATGCGTACCAACCGTACGGCGCCGTGTATTCGGATCAAAGACTTCCTTTAACCAATTCAAAGCAAGGTCGTCGGAAGTCCAGCCATTCTCACTAACGGCGATATGCCAGTCATCGGGCACTCTGATTCGTACCAGCTTGCTTGGTGTAACTTGCCCTGGAAGATAACCTTCGCCGGTAAAGCCCAACCTTGGCAGTTGATAGACTCGATCACAGTAACCCATTCTCGATTTCCAGGCTGCGTGAGTACTGCCCGACCTCGCCGGTCAGACCGGGTAAGGACTCTCGCCGTTGCAGCGACTCCATTTGAAACCCCGTCTCATCAAAGTTATAGACATCCTCGTCAAGAATCCCCATTTCTGTTTCGTCGCCGCGACTCGATCGTACCATCCTTGGATCTTTTGGGGGTCTTCGCATTTGGCTCGTTGGTAGTCGTATCGGCGAGAGTACTTTGCCTTGATTTCGCCGTGGCGGCCAACAAACTTCCGCACCCAGTTTTCCCCGACAGGATCTTTGCCTCGCTCGGAAAGCAATAAGTTGGCCATCCGACGAGTGTAAGCCACTGTCGGCGGCATCCTCGCTCGTCCATCGACAAGATCCATTGTACCAGGGCAGTCTCTTCCGTCGCCGTCAACTTCAGGTTGTTCATCTGAGCGTCGCGTCGGCGAATGACACCGCGCAGTCGATCAGATACTGTCGATTGAGGACGTCGTATGCGGCCGCAGCCTTGCGGGTACTTTTGAATTGGCCCTGCTGATAGGCCCTGACGGCGAGCAGGACCCGTTCTTCGCGTGGAACCGATTGGTCTCCCGTTGCCGTCATAGTGCTCGGTTTGTCTTGCCATAAGTGTGGGTCGCCGCGTGGAGACTTTTTCTGACCGAGTAGGGGGTCTGACCGGGAAGGGGGTGGATTACGTTATTGGCTCCCCGGAGGAGGAGCCGGCTTAGTCAACTCGTTGCACCCCGGAGCTCGGCGAAAATGCCGCCGAGCCGGAGCTGTTCCACCGACTACTTGAAATAGCCTCATTTTCATCGTCATCCATGGCATGATGGCTGGGGGCCTGGCTGCAGCCCTATGGGCACCAAGTCGGCATGGACAGTGCCACCAGGAAGCCTTGGCCCGCCTAGATGAGTTAACCTACTGTCAAGTTGGTAAAACTACCGCCACGCCAGGCAAAAGCAGTGGCACCGCCGGTGGAGGGGCTATTGAGTATTGACGCGTATTACAAGTCCATTCTCCGCTCTGGCAGGGACTTATAATACGTGTCAACAACACCGGCACGGGGGATGCCCCTGTTTTGCCTGGTGTGGCGGTAATTTTACCAACTTGACAGACCCTCCAAACAGCGACACGAGCCCTTGGACTTGCGCTGGGCCATGCATCCCGGGCTTCTCCAAACAAGCTTCTGGTTAATTAAACCTCTTCTGCCGTCTTGTGGAAGAAGCCTAAATGCTTATTCGCACTAGACACTTGGCTAAAGGGCTGGCTGCGCAGATACGACAGAGCCCACGCTGTAGTGACGTTGCTATTTAAGATATCCGCCCAATATCAGGATGGCGCTTATATTTCTTCTCCCGTACTCATCTCTTGTGTTCTTTATTCCGCACATTTCCTGTTCACCCCCTTCCTCGTCTTCCGAAGCACCCAAGCGCTCGGTTCCGCCTCATTGCCAACATGAAGCTCATCCGCAACGTCCTTTGGATCGCCCTGCTTGCCGCCGGTGGAGCCGAAAGCCAGAGACCAATCCTCTATCCTGGAGATGTGTCCAAGGAAATCTCTTGGAAAGAACTTACATGGCACATCGAGGCCTTCACCCGCTTTGCGAAAGTCGAGGGAAGCCGCTCTTTGGGAACCTTGGCCTTTCTCCTGTCTGCAGATTACACCGTTCGGGGAATCAACCACTGTGGGACTTTCGCCAAGCTTGAGATCCGGAAACACCATTTTATCTATTCAAATACAAGCAGCATCTCGCTCAAGGGCCCGGACGGCGACCCTGTGAACGTCACTTCGGTGAAATACAACACCCGCACGTGGTCTAAAGGCTTCCGCTCAGCCCTCGCCGCAGCCCCGGTCGATGAAAAGCGCGGATCCGGCTGCTTCGAGGACCAGTGGAAGGGTATCAAGTTGAAGGGGAGAATAGCTCTCATCAAGGGGGGACATTGCAAGATTGCTGACAAAGTTGCGCTGGCCAAGGAGCGTGGAGCCGGAGCCGTCATCTTGTATGACCAGCCTCCTCGCTCGGCGCTCAGTTCCGAAACAGCCGGCAAGATGATCCCTGTTGCTGTCGTCGACGTCAAAGTGGGCCAGAAGTGGAGCGAGCGGCTCGGGGCTGGTGAGAAGCTCAAGGTCAAGCTGAAGGTGGAAGCGACGAACGAGAAGCTCGAGGCGTTCAACATGATCGTCGACACAGCAGTCGGCAGCCCAGACGATGTCATAATGCTTGGCGCTCGCCTTGACAGCACGGCTGGTCCTGGGATCAACGACAATGCCTCTGGCAGTTCTGCACTCATTGAGATATTGCGAAGGATTCACGTCTACAAGGGCCACTCAAGGCGAATTAGATTCGCATTTTGGGGAGGGGAAATGGGGTCGGCACAGTATTTGGCTCAACTCAACGAGACAGAGGCCGCCAAGATCAGGATTTACATGGACATCAACACGATTGGAACTCACAACCCGACTTGGACGGTGTTTAGCGATGACGCCAAGGACAGGTTCGCCAGCAAGGTTCTCTTCAACTATCTCAAGGACACAGGAGGGGTCAACGTCACATACAGGTAGTCTCAACCCGCTTTCCCCTGAACACGTTGGTGGAGACGACGACTAATGAAGACGACTTGGAATCAGCGAGCCCAAGAACAATTCCGACTCGGCGCCTTTCCGAAGGCGGGGAATTCCCTGCACCGGCATTACCACAGGCGCCGATAGTTGCCAGAATTTGGCCTGTGATACTCTAACGAATATCAACATGGAGGCTATATACCTAGCTACACAAGCCGCCACTTTCGGAGCTGCCAGGCTTGCCACCCCGGGACGGACCAAGACGAGCTTGAGCGACTAGAGCAGGAAGAAGTGTCGAAGAGTCTCGCCGATGTACCAGGCATGTAGGGGGCGGATTTGCGCTACGACTGTGGAAGGAACGGGCAGCTGGGGGCGATGACCGGTGGTTGCGATGGTGCGTAAATGGGAACAAGCTCAAGATACCTTAGGTAGTTGATCGAGTTGCCCGTTTCCTGTCAGTTCTCTGTGTTGCGAGCCGCAAGAAACGTCCGTAACGCAGGACACATATGTCAGGTGTAGACACGCCGAAGATTTTGCGGTTTCCTCGGGTTCTTGATTGGGATTGCTTTATATGTCGGATAGCGGGCGCCGCCTGGGATGAACTCAGCTACTGGGGGCGGATAACGCGGCGTCTTGGGTCGATGCTTTGAGGACAGGCTGTCTGCAGACAAAGGCTCAGCGTAGGTGTCGCTATAGTAATAGTACGTGTAGTCGACAGCGGGCACCGCGCGTGCCTTCCGTCGATGGGCCCAGCAGATGCCGCCGGCCAGAAAGACGACGGCGACGGCAGCGATGGATCCCAAGATAGCGCCGAGCTGCAGACTGGACAGACCGGGTTGAGCCCCGTAGATGTGGGCGTCGGGACGCACAGTGCTGGCGGGGGCAAGGGTGACGACGGTGGTGAGGGTCGTGGCTTGGCGGAGAATGGTTTGGGTGACGACGTGCTGTTGCTGACGGGCCGCGAGGGCGAGAAGAGGCGATGGTTTGTCTGTGGGGGAGGACATGGGAGGCTTTACTTGGGGGGGAGATTAGGGGAATGGCGTTTGGCTGGTGCGCGTGGATGGTCTGGCCAGCGAGATTCGCTTGCGGGAGAACAAAGGGCATTGCCCCGATGGGATCGTGTCGAGCAGACGCTCTTGATGATATAAGTCAAATGGTGCTCAATGAGTCGTGACAGCCGCCTCTCGGACACCATGCAGGCTGGTGAGGGGAACCAAGCTTGACGAAGCGCACCCCTCTCTCCAGACCCAGACGCCGTTGGTTGCGCAACACAAGGCGTGAGAGCAGACTTGGTCGAGATGGCATCCTTTGGGAAGAATGTGTCATGTGCGGCTTCCGGAGCCGCACCCGCTGCGTGGTCACATGCGAGTGTGGTGGTGGGCCAATGGTGGCGGGAGCTGGAGATGCAGTTGGCTCAAGTCGCATCCAACGCCTCACGCTAGCTTCCGCTGCCTATCCAGTCGAGCTAGCCATGACGGCCCGCGGCAGAGGGTGTGTTGCTGCCTTTCAAGGCTGCCGCGTGGGTATCCAGTCCAGAGCGGTTCTTGTTGCTTCCGCCTAGAGACAACGTGGGAGGTGGTTGAAGGAGCCAGAGCACACTGGCGGCAACAGCGGCACCGGTATTTATGGAGGGACATGACGGCGGACAAGCCGAGTCTCCGAGGGCCATGGATTCTCTCCATCCGTCGGCCTCACCCCGAGTGCTGGCGCCATGATTTATCAATGCGTCCCACGTCCACCAAGAGCGTCGCCGTCACGGTCGTCGTCACCGCCCGCGACGACCTCCCTCGTCTTTCCCCATGAAATGTCGTCCGATTTGATGAGGGAATAAACCAAGACGATGATGTTCATGAATGGTGACGTGAAAAGGTGGAGGACGAAGCCGACCATGTATTGGAAACGCTCGAGGTTGTTGCGCGGAAGCCAGAGGACGATCAAGAACGAATAGACCTGCGGTGAGTTCGTTAGCCGGCCTGAGTATACTGGACGTGTACAGACGATGGATGCAGCCTCTCATCAACATGACATGAGGCCTGAACTTCTGAAGAGGAACTGGAGGCATCGAGGATCCTCGGGGTGGAAGATGAGTCAGCCAAGTAGGCGCCCTTAGTCATCACCACCCCATTCCGGGGAGCCAATAGAGGCGCGGACCCCCGCGCCTTTAAAGTCGGCGCGGACGTCCGGGAGCCAATAGAGGCGCGGACCCCCGCGCCTTTAAAGTCGGCGCGGACGTCCGCGCCTGTTATGTAAGCCCAGGCGGAAGATAGTCGGGCCGCCCCCTGACCTGTACTCTCCTTTTCTATTGCATGTGGCAAACTGTCGCACAGAGAGCCAGCCTCATATAGCATACCATCTGCGCTCAGAGTAGTTGTCCGCGGAAGCGATGCTATAATCCGCATATTAAGGTCGAGCGCCTGCATGCGTGGTGCTTGGACCCCATTGAGGCCAAAGCTCAAACGCAGGCTGCATTAAACCTCGCAGGCGGCCTCGGTTACAAGGGTTCTGCACCACGTCCACAAAGCAGGAGTTTCCTTTCCTTTGTGTATAAAGAGCTGCTCACTGTCGTGCACTACAGCTAGCTCTTCAAGATAATTCCAATATGGGGCTTACTGAATTCCCTGACGATTGCCTTCCTCCTGAGGGCCAGTTCGACTCGCGAGAGTCTCTTCTTGCCTCAATTAATGCGTGGGCGGCTCCAAGAGGCTATGCCTTCACCACAGGCAAGTCCACGAGAGACCCGCGGTCCGGAAGACGCACAGTCATATTTGCCTGCGATCGTGGAGGTAGACTTGGGGCTCATACAAGCAAGGACCAGAAGCCAGCTGATCGGCAACGGTCTACAAGCTCCCGTATCACTGGATGCCAGTTTTCCATCAATGCGAAAGAGAGCCTTGATAAGTCGTACTGGTATGTCAGGCATCGCCCAGGCGAGGAGAAGTCGGTCCACAACCATGAGCCCAGTCTGCATATTACAGCACATCCAGCTCATCGTGCCCTCTCCTCAACTGACCAGTCAGCTATTGGGAACCTCTCAAGCGCTGGCATAGCACCAAAGGATATCCGGACATATATGCGCCAGAGCTCTCAGACTGCCCAAGGAGCGACACAGCAAGACATATATAACTGTATCGCACAGCGCAGACGAGAGCTCCTTGCTGGCCAGAGCACAATGCATGCCCTTGCCAATGAGCTTGACAACGAGGGGTTCCAGAGCCGCATACAGCTTGATCATGATGGCCGAGTCACAGCAGTCTTATTCGCACACCCAGCGTCTCTAGGATACCTCAACGCATACCCAGAATTACTACTGCTAGACTGCACATACAAGACGAACAAATATAAGATGCCACTGCTCGATATGATCGGCGTTGATGCCTGTCAGCGGTCATTCTGTATTGCCTTTGCCTTCCTCAGTGGTGAAGACGAAAATGACTATATCTGGGCACTGGACCAACTCCAATCGATATACGAGTTATATGACATTCGCCAGCCATCGGTTATCCTGACAGATCGCTGCCTCGCCTGCATAAACGCAATTTCCCGGTGCTTTCCTGCGTCCAAGTCTCTGCTTTGCATCTGGCATGCGAATAAGGCGGTGCTTAGCTATTGCAAACCAGCTTTCGACCGTGACGATGAGGACTCTAATAGTGATGAGAGGTGGGCTGAGTTCTTTGGGTATTGGCACTCAATCGTGGGCTCGAAAGATGAGGAGACATTTGATCAACAAGTTGAAGAGCTCGAGAAGCGCTTTGTGCCACGATACGTCAAGGAGGTTAGCTACATACGGAAACCTGGTTGGACCCGTATAAGGAAAAGCTCGTCAAGGCCTGGGTCGATCAATATGCTCACTTCGGCAATGTGGCTACTTCCCGGGTGGAAGGCATCCACGCATTATTGAAGAGTCACCTTAAGAAGTCAACATTAGACCTCTTCGAGGCAACGAGGGCAATCAAGCAAGCTCTCCTCAACCAACTGGCCGAGCTACAAGCCAACCAAGCCAGGCAGCATATACGGATGCCAATTGAGCTCTCTGGAACCGTATATAGCACGGTACGTGGCTGGGTATCACACGAAGCCTTGCGACAGGTTGCAAAGCAACACAAGCGCCTCAACGAGAAAAACACCCCATCTTGCACAGGCAGCTTCACCAAGTCTCGCGGTCTCCCTTGTGCGCACGCATTACAGTCTCTCATAGTGGAAGATCTGCCCTCCGGCTACAACATTTTCATACACATTGGCGCCTTCGACGGGATAACAAAGAGATTGGTCAGGTCCTCATAGAGCCTCGTCGGCGACTAGACCAACTTGTCGCCGCATCAAGGATATCACAGTCATCCACACAGCGCGAGCCAAGTGCATTTGAAGCCATAGAGTCAGATCTACGGCCAAAGGCGCCGCCTACATGCAGCAAATGCCACCAGCAAGGGCACATCATGACATCTCGCAATTGTCCTTTACGCTATAGCGACATACTGCAGCGGGCAGAGGCACGGGCGGCACAGACTGCAGAGACTGCAGCAATTGCAGGGACTGCACAGACTGCACAGACTGTACAGACGGTAGCAGTTCCAGAGACTGCGCAGACTGCAGCAGTCATGGAGAAAATGACAGTTGCAGTCACTACGGTCTCTACAGTCTCTACAGCAATTGCAGAGACTACAGAGACTACAGAGAATCTATTATATGATGACCCACGAGCCATCTATCAGAGGTATGTCAGGAAAGAGACTCTTGGTATAGAGCACAGCCTCGCGGCAGTCTCAAGACCAACCAGGCATACCGAAAGGCAATGGGCTTGCCATTGCGCTACAGCAAGACTGAATATGACTGGTGCCTCGACTGGAAGCAAATGTCAAGGAGCTGCGGCTCGAGGCAATGGACCAAGGTAGAGATGATGGCATACCTTGATTGGGATAAGGCAGAAGAAGAGCGATTAGATGCCCGGGTGGCCGAGGAAATTCAGGTGCAGCCTTTCTCACGAGAAAGAGGTACTGCAGGTATATGGGCTGACTGCGAGAGAGACTCAGAGGAACAGCAGGCATTTTATTCACATATATAAGTGGTGATGATGCCGGCGATGCGAAAATGTGAGGCAGATCGTGAGATCACCGACATGCACCGGCGTGTAGCACTGTAGCTGGCCAATTTTAAGGCGGTGAACTTCCCGCGCACCCTCCTTGCCACGCAACAGCGGCGCCCTTTGCGTCACGTCAATCTACCAAATAGGGAAGGCTATGGGTTCGAACCCTAAGGGATATCCTCCTTTGCAATTAATTGAAGCTATATGTATGCAGCAAGCATGCTGTATCGGTGAGGCCGACTGCGAGCGCAGTTGGCGGCGGCCCAAATGGCCTGCCAGGCTTACATAACAGGCGCGGACGTCCGCGCCGACTTTAAAGGCGCGGGGGTCCGCGCCTCTATTGGCTCCCCCCATTCCGGGAGCCTCAACTTCATCCCACATCATCACAACATCTCTTCAATCAAGCCTGAACGACTCACGTATCGAAGCAGCAACACGCTGATGAGTCCCAGAAAGAGGCCTTCGCGGAACAGCTCTCGGCCTCGACGGACCACATGCACGACGAGCTGGGCCACGGCCGCCATGATAAAAGGGGTAATGGCCCACGTGGTCACGGCAACCAAGCTCTGAATCCTCTCCACGAGAATGATGCCGGGCCGGAAGATCATGACCCACTCGTTGCTGACGCTCCCAAGGGCCCACCTCTTCCGCTGCTACAGAAAGACGCGCCAGCTCTGCGGCACAACGGTAAAGGCCTTTGCCCCCAGAGCCTGCGCCGTCTGCCGGTCGGGGTGGAGGCTGAAGATGAGGGACGCGTGGATGCTGTCTTCCGAGTAACTGCCCATGATCTGCTTCGTGAGGACGTCGTTGGGCTTGGGACAGTAGCCGAAGCGCTCGCGAAGCACGGCATCGCCAAACGTCGCCTCCTGGACTCGCAGGAGCTGGCAACAGCCGGGCAGGCAGTTGACCTTGCCTGTGATGCGCGACTGGAACATGCGCCGCAACCCCTGAGTCTGCGAGTACTCCACCGATTGGTACAGCGACCAGAGCCCAAAGTTTCTCCCGGCGTAGTCGACGCAAACATGGCCGCACACCCCGACGAGCTGCGGCCGCCGTCGGATGGCCCGCATCATCTCGGCCACACAGTGCTCATCGAACACGGTGTCGGCGTCCATGCCTACCAGGTAGTCGACCTGGTCCACGCCATTCTGCACCAGTGTCTGGCAAACGTAGTCGAAGAGCTCGTTGCTGAACATGGTGACGGCGTTTTGGGTCCTCTGCCTAAAGTGAAAGAGCAGTGAACGCGCAGCGCAAAGCGAATCTCGCTTCCCCTGGCGATATCTCTTGGCCATCAGGATATACGGCACACCCTTGTATCGACCCGTCTGTGTCTTGACCGGCATCAAGAGTCCGTCCCGCGCTCGGTATCCGTTTTCGAACATTTTTTCTTCGCCGCGCTCTAGGACGTCTTCCGTCAGGTAAGCCTGAGTTGTCTTGTCCATGCCCGGCCCCCGTACGTTACCGTCGACAACGACGAGTATGACCCTTGGATGAATATCGAGACCATTTTGTGCGACGAGTGAGTCCAGAGATCTCGTCAGCTCCTCGCGCGTTTCATTGTAACACGGGAGAAGCAGCACCAGTTTCTCCGGGGCCGTCGGTCGTGCTCCCGCCCCCCTCCTCTCCCGCCGGCGCCGGCAAACGCGCAGGGTCCTCGTGAATAGAAAGTGGCCCGCGATGCAGACAATCATGAAGGCCTGCAGCGCCGTGTTGGTGCTGAGGAGGACGACGGAGAGGTAGTAGACCTGCCAGAAGCGCAGGGAGACGTATATTAGGGCTCCGTTTAACAGCGCCAGCCCGACGATGAGGCTCCATTTCTGGAGGCGAAGCAGGCCCTTGGACACGCGCTCCAGCTCCTCGTCGGCATTCCACCGCAACTTGGCCTCTTCCTGCGAGAGGGATGAGGAAAACGACAGGGTCGAGTCGGCCCCTGCGGACGGCCACGAGACGTTGGAGAGGGGAGTGTGTGATCGGGGTTGCAGGCTACTGTTGCTTCTGCGTCCAAGCGACTGCAGCAGTACAGACAGGCATGGAGCCTTGTCAACCGCTGACCTCGATTGTACCGTCAAGTTTGTGGCTGGGCCTACATACCGAGTCCCGAGAGCCGGGATACGTGGCGGATCTCAGCTTTCCGAGAGAGACTGGCGGTGGCAAATGCTCTCGCGGATTATCTTTCTCTGGTTGATTGTCTCTCTCCAGCGGCCTGTCCGTTTCCAACGGTGTCGACGGTGCGAGAGGAACGTCCTTTGTCTTGGGCGACTTGGTGAGCTTGGCCATGATGAGTTGTATATATAGTCTAGGGTTGATGTCTAATTCGAAAAAAATAGCAAACGAACAAGAACAGAAGCGGCTGAGTTTTAATAGTGTGTGTTATCAACGAAAGATTACTGCGTGAGGGACGGAGCAGAAAGCGAGGGACGAGGAAGCAAGTGTCAAGCTTCAAACGAGCGATGTCCAGACATGCATGCCCAGATCGAATGGCACGAAAGACAAGTGATGATCCAAAGGGCGAGGTCTTAAAGCTTGGAATAGTCCCATTGCTCCAGTTGAATGGCCTCAGTTGGCTACACGACATGAATCTATCCAAGTGCATGTAATGGGAAAGCCTAGTCATCCTTCGCGCCGTTGTGGACGGATACACTGAGCCCATTACGAAACGATATGCTCTTTTTGGCCCCCTTCCCGGAGCCCTCTATGCACTGTATCGGGTCTTGAAGCCACGGCGGTGAGAGGTGCGCTTGACCAAGCCCCTGATATGAGCGGCGGCATATTCGAGGGAGTAGCATGCGAAGAGGCTGCAGCTTCGGGTGAGTGTCTATCAACCGCCTTGGAGCGATGGCTGGAAGTGAGGGAGAGTCTCTGGTCGGAACCCGGATGGATACGACGTGACGCAAGTGAATCGGAAGAGCATCTGTTTACCTGGAAGGCGGAATGACTTTGTTAACTGTGGCTACGCAGCTTTCGGAACGAATCTCGGGAGGACGACATGGCCCGGTCGACCTTGGTTTCCGGGCTTGCTGCAAGGAGGGCTGGCACAGGCTTGACTGGCCGGGCGAGGCCGTAGAAAGCTCCGCACATGATCCATTCACTTATTGGTGCGTCATCGCGGGGAACGAAGAAGTTGTCGTGGGCCTTCGTGTCGTGATGGCGTCGACGAACTGGGCTCTTGCCACCCGGCTGCGTTGCAGTCGTTACACGGTTCGTATCATGCACGAAATAGCACCTGAAGGCTGCTGTTGGTGGCGAATAGGGTGCAACGAGAACATGCAAGCCGTGGTATCCCGATGAATGCTGCGACTTTGGTGTTTTGGTTCATACAAAGGCGAGGAGGATGCGCTGAGAATACGACAATATCTGCATGATTCAAGTCACCACTGCATAGAGTGGTATCTGTGCCTTTTGTCTCACGTTTCAGTTAAAGCTATGGATACAAGACGGAAATCTGTGCCATGCTCCAGAGATGCATGATATCTGCTGCAACCGGGGCCGAGGCCGTGTAAGACAGGTCAAATCCCACAAGCACCTTTTGCGCAGACCCGCGGCGCAAGTCTGCAGATGCTCGCTCAGCGATACGAAGGACTCTACATATCAACATGCAAGTACCGCAGCCGGCAGTGCCGTGTCTCTGGCTCCAACTCTAGTGACTTACACGCCGCTCTTGAGCCTTTCGGAACCGCAACCTGTCGGGACGGTGAGCTCCGTACATTCTGCACGGCGCCGGCAGCTTGTTGAACCCAAGAACGCTGCACCTCGACCGTTCTGGCCAAGGCATCGCTCGCATGTGCAAGCACCGCCGTGACACAGCAGGCCTGCGGGTGAGACATGGTGCACAAGACGTCGGCGTGATCCGGGCTGCTTGCGGTCCTGTGCCACGGGTGTTCCGGCCAAGACGGGGAGACGAAAACGGAGCGCGTCCACGAGCTTAACCGGCTCAGACTGTACCAGGTAATTACTGTGCAAAGCTCCATTATCCAATATCCTCGACGTGCTCGTAGGCCTGCCCCGGAATGAGGGAGAAAACAAAGTTCCGACCAATGCTTCGCTCGACTTGCACACATCCACCATCGTCTGCGGTCCGTAACCAGTCAATGAGAGCTTCCGCATTCCCATTCGCCAAACTTTCCTTGCTCCTTGGATACGACCCCCTCACGCCTTGCGGTACCAGTTCTCTTTCGGATCGCCAAGACACTCGCCCACCGTCAGGAGCTCGTAGCCCCGGTTCCGCGCCTCGTTGACCATGTATGCCGTGAGGTTGGCCACGCTCTGATAGTGCACGTCGTGCGCCAGCACAATGTACCCCTGGGCATTCGCGTCCCGGCCCACGGCGTCGCTGAACCTGGCCCTGGAGTTGGCGATGAGGGCCGGGTCGTCGTTTTCGTAGTCCTTGGTGTCGCTGTTCGCCGAGATTATATGGTATCCGTATTCCTCAAGAAAGGCGCGGCATGAGCTGCCGCAGTCCAGATACGGCGGCCGAAAGTACGTCGGGAAGAAGCCGAGGATGTTTCGAAAAGCCATTTCGTTGAACATGACTTCCGTCCTGCGAACCGCCGGGCCGAGGTCGCGGTTCTCGTGCCGCTCAAACATGAGCAGCGCGTCCAAAGACCGGTGAGTCCACGTGTGGCTTCCCAGCTGGTGCCCTGCGCCGTGCATTCGCCTCAGCACTTGGGGATAGCCGCTGCTCTCCTCGTCAATGTGGCCCTTTCCGTTTCCATTTCCCGTGATGAAGAAGGTGGCCTTGACTTTGAGCTCGTCCAAGAGATCGAGCAGCTGGCTGGTGTATTCCCCCGGGCCATCGTCATAGGTGAGGGCCATGGTCCCCGGCCTGCACTGGTCGATGATGGCGCCATACGGGACGTTGCCGATCAAGGGCCGAGGGATCCTGTCCGTGTCTGCCCCCTTTGGAGCAAAGCTAGCATCACTCAGCTGCCTGCCCCTCCTTCTCTGCGTAAACTCGGTGGTCCCGGCTCAGAGGCTTTCGGTTACTTACAAGGTATCGCAAGAATCGCTATACTCGAGCTGGCATTGTGATCCTTTGCAGTAGTCTTTCGAGTCGCCGCAATAGCCCGCCTCGGAGCAGCATTTATGAGGAGGGCAGCGTCCCGGGCTTACGCTGTCGAGGCCGCACCGATTGTACGGATCTGGAGGCGTCTCTCCATCTTGGAGAGGCACGGGTGGCTGGATCCCGACAACGACCGTGGATACGGAGGAGAGGAGGGAGACGTATGTGAGTCTCTGGGCGAGTCCCAACCTCATGGTGACGCTGAGCGATTCACTCTCTGATGGCTTTGCCGGCGAGGGACCAAAGAATCGTTGTAAAAGGGGGCCAGGCACTCAACTCGAACGGTGGCGACGAGAGAGAGAGCCTCGCCGAGGAGACAGTAGCAAAGTGTATTCTGTATTAACCTTGAAAATGGCCGCGGGACAATTTGCCGTTCCCTTTGGCGTGGAAAAGTGTCCTCAGCCGGTCTTTAGGTTTCCGCCATCCGCCTTGAAGCCCCTCATGGCGACCCGATGACCACACCCAATGCAGTGCGCGGGATTTATCTCCAGGCGAAACTTGGTCGAATGGTCGAGTAGCCTCTGCGGCCCTGAGGCGGACATGCATGTGCCGAGCCGCTGCGATGTGATGTGACGTGATCAGAACCGACAGAGCATGGATGAGTGTTTCCATCCTGATGGGCGAATGCTGCCTCAAAGTTTCAACCTCAACTTCAACGAGAGCTCCCAAGCGCCGCTCTACACATTGACGGCATGGCGGAGACCTGCCACGGTCGGGGGAAGCCTTCGTCAAGCCCGCTGGCCTCAACACTCCAATCCCCGTACGAAACCGTCGTGGAGGCCTCAAGAAGGTTCACGGCCAAACGATGCTGTTCGCGTCGTACAGCAGCTTTTATTGGACGCCACCTTACCGATCGCGCGATGGCTGACGCCGCCGTGCCGTATTCAGGCCTGAAGGCACTCGGCAGGGGCATGCCTCAGCCGGCTTGGACCCCAAGCGCCTCTTGACTGGGATCTCGTGGCAGTTGGGCCCAGATCCCGATATGGTGCGACTCCATGTACGGCCTGCTCGAATCGGGCCCTGCCTCTCCGCACAACCGTTATCGTATGTACATCTAGCCCGCATACACGAGGCGGAACAACAGGCAGTGACGCGAGTCGATACTGTTCCATCTTGTTTGCATGAATCGTGCTGCATCCCCACAAGCACCACATGGTCCCCAGCATCCAGCTTGTGGGAGCTGGAGAGCCCAAACGACAACATGGATGCTCGATCCAAATCACGGCATTCTGGCACCGCAGTAGCGGCAGCCTGCATCGCAACCATGGTCAAAGGGCGTCGAGCTTGGTGGCTTGCCCTCGGCTGCCAGCTCTGCCAAGGACCAGTCGTTACAATGCCCGAGTTGACGGCGCAACTTGGCACGATCTTGTTCGCGGCCTCACAGCCATTGCTCCAAAGCTGGCCGCTGGCGAAAGCAAGTAGACGTAGACGTACAAAGATGACTTGTCCTCCGGTAGAATCGATCCGGCACTTGAATGGCCAGATGTCTCCTTAGTTGACGCTTGGGTGTCTCATACGATCAGTAGGATAATAAACCGGCATCACCATGCTTCCTCTTTTCAGGCAAAGCAACTTGTCGCCATGGATAGCGGTCCAAGACGGAGGCCAGAGACACAAGCCACGGCGCTTCCAGGACCGTGGCTACTACGACCTCACGCCCCCGAGCGAAGTTCCGGAACCAGAGGCCGAGCCTGACAACAGGAGCGCCACGACTTCGACTTGTTCAGAAGGCCGTCTCTCATCGTCCCTCCCACCTCCTGAACCTCTGGTTGCGGTCATCGGCGTTGGCTATGTCGGCGAGCACCTGGCCAGGGTCTTTTCCAAGTGTCTCCACGTGCTCGGGTACGACGTATCGGAAACGCGAGTCAAGGAGCTTCGACGAAGCTTTGAGCACTGCGAGAGGGCCAGATTCACGAGCTCGGCCCGGGACCTTGCGGCAGCGACGCACTTTCTCGTCTCGGTCCCGACGCTGCTGCTCCCGGACAAGGCCATTAACTCGTCGTTTCTGCGCAGCGCCCTGACGGCCGTGGGCAAGTACGCGCGCCGGGGCTCCGTCGTCGTCATCGAGAGCTCGGTAGCCGTCGGGATGACGCGTGCGTTTCTCGGCCCGCTCGCGAGGGAAAAGGCCTTGTTTGCGGGCATGTCTCCGGAGCGCGTAGACCCGGGCCGGACCGAGCCGGCGGCCCAGGCGATTCCCAAGCTGGTGTCGGGGCTCGACGACGTCGTTCCAGGGTCGCTCGAGGCGATCCGAGCGCTCTACTCGCGCGTCTTTGACCGGGTTGTGGCCGTGTCCAAGCCCGAGGTGGCCGAGCTCACAAAGCTGTACGAAAACTGCCAGCGGCTCCTATGCATAGCTTTCGCAAACGAAATGGCCGACGCGGCGCGCCCCCACGGCATCGACCCGTTCGAGGTATGCGAGGCGGCGGCAACCAAGCCCTTTGGCTACATGCCGCTCTACCCGGGCCTGGGCGTCGGCGGCCACTGCATCCCCGTCAACCCTCACTACCTGTTTGCCAACAGCGACGACTTTCCGCTGCTGAGGGCGGCCACGGAGCGCATGAGGCACCGGCCGGCCGCCGTCGCGCAGCGGGCCGTCGACAGGCTGCTCGCATCTGGACGCCAGCAAGCTCGGGTTCTGATTGTCGGCATGGGGTTCAAGCGCGGGCAGGCAAACCTTGCCAACTCGCCGAGCCTCGATCTGGCCAGGGAATTGGTGCTCTCGGGCCTCGAAGTCATGTGGATTGATCCGATGGTCCAACAGGAGGCAGTCCCCCAGATTCAGCGCCTGGACATGAGCACCTGGGACGCGGGCTCACTGGAGCGGCGGTTCGAGCTCATCGTGGTAGCTTTTCGGCCGCCTGGCTTGGAGCTTGGCGTCCTCGACGAGCTTCGGGGCGTCGAGGTGGAGATGTGGTGTGCGTGATGGAAAATGGCTATATTCCATGCCGCATCGACAATGCTTTGTCTGGCCCGACGGTTGTTCGACGTCGGAGGGCTGTCATGTAAATGCCGTGCCGTTTATAGTCGAGTCTGGGAATAGTTGGCCCCCTTTTCATAGGCAAGTAACGTATTTTAAAGAATAGGAATACAAGTAATAGGAGGTACTTAACTAAACACCCCCTTTCACTTATTAAACTGTCTAATATACCTAAATTAGGCTAGTATAGTTAATTAGTTGAGCTATGAGATGCAGGTTTGAAGACACATGGCGGTGTTTTCCCCATGGGTTCCCATCCTGAGACTGAAGACACCCTCTTCGTTTTCCAATGCATGAGAATGTGTTCGAGGGATGGGGGTATCGTCGCTAACGATGAGAAACTCCTCTTAAAGCAGGCAAGGCTCATCCATGGCAAGCTTGCAAATGGAAGGTCATCGGTGCGTTCTCTAAACTATCGTATGTAAGAATCCACGCGTTGCTTTAGACTTATTTCGGCTAATTCAATATAAAAAGATTCAAAGCCCTCTTTCTATCTTTACCTCCCTATTATAGAGGACGCTAGTTTATAAGCCCATTGATATAGTTTTATATATCAAGTTGCCCCTGAAGTACCTCCTTGTCGTATAAATGCATAATTAATATCTCAAAGGCGAAGCTGTTTTATTATTAGCTAAACCCATAAGAATAGTCTGGTCGTCTGTCCTCTAAGACTGGCCGTTCTATGATACCAAGACTCTAATATCTACCTTGCTAAATATACTCCGCCATAACTCACTGTCAGAGCACAGAAGAGACTTATAATACACGATAATAACGCCCCCAATGGGGGTGTCCCAATTTTGCCTGTTGTAGCGGTATTTTGGCAGCTTGAAGCTTACCTCGTAGCTTAGTACATCATTCTGCTTCAAGCATCATTTGTCAAACAGGCAGCAGCTTCCAACACTTTTCGAATTTATCATCACATTCTCTTATAGCTCGTAACAAGTGACTGATGTCTCACTCATGCTGATGCATTTCTTCCCATGCCACATGCCGCCACCCGTACAAGTGTACACCCTCACGCCTCCCATGCTCATCCCGGGCCCCAGCTACCGCGCTGGTCCATCAAGGCGCCGCCCTCAGCTCGCGGCAAAGTGCAGCCTTACGTTGACCCCGTCCGCCGGGCAGTTCGTCAGCGTCAGCCTGTGCTTGACGGGGCCTATCCTCGACCCGTCCATGGCGTCGATCCTCTGCATCAGCCGGATGACGACGTAGGCAATCTCCGTCAGGGCAAACTGTTGCCCGATGCAGATCCGAGGCCCCCCGTTGAACGGCAGGTAGTCCCAGCCCGGCCGCCGGTCCTGCCACCGCTCTGGCCGGAAGACATGCGCATCCGGGCCCCAGAGGTCTTTTCGTCGGTGCATCACATGGACCGAGTAGGCGACGTCCTGTCCCTTCTGGACGTAGACGGGGTCCAGGCCGTCGGGTCCGCCGCCCGTGGGGAGGCACGTGTCTGTCTCTGCCGTCCGCACATTGACGCTGACAGCCGGGTAAAGCCTTAGGCACTCGTTGATACACCACTGCAGATACTGGCAGCTCTTCATCCGCTCAAAGGAGATGTCCTTGGGGTTGGAGTAGGTGCCGAACTCATCGACGATGACCCCTCTTAGCCGCTGGAAGATGTGCTGGTATTGGGCATCGGCCATTGTGTAGAAAAGCCAGCTCAACGTGGAAGCCGTCGTGTCTCGGCCGGCGAGCAGGATGTTGAGGAGTTGGGATCGCAGCTCCTCCGGATCTTGAGTCTCGCGCGCAAGCGCATACAGGAAGACATAGTCTCCCTTTTCCGACCCCTGCCTCTTCTCGCCACTCCCCTGCACCATGGCAATCTCGACAAAGTGATTGACAAAAGTATGGACCCTGGCGACTTGCTTCTTAAACGCGGGCGTGTGCACCAGCCAGTACTGCGAGCCCAGCCGCGCACCAAACGACAGCGTAAACTGCGAGCTGTCAAAGGCCTGCGCGAAGCTGACGTTGCCCTTGGCCGCGGGGCCCTGGGCGCCGTGCTCGAGCTGGCTATTTACACTCTCGCCAAAGAGGAACTCGGTGGCCGAGTCGAGCGTGAGGCGGAAGAAGAGCTCTTGCAAGTCCAGCAGGGTTGTCCAGCCGTCTCGGAGCAGGTGGCGCTCCAGCACCGTCATCAGAGCCTTGACGTGGGCCTCCTCGAGGTCCAGATCGCTGACCTGGCTTCTCACAAACTGAGGTCGGAGCAGTGCTCTCGAGTGCTGCCATTGCTCCCCGTTGGCGGCGAACTGTGTCAGGGTTAGTTACGTATTAGGCCACGGATTTTGAGCGCAGATGCGGCTGAGGGTTCAATGTGAGAGCAAGCAACTTACAATTCCATTCCCGAGCAGGGGTCGAAAGTTTTCCGTCCTGTTGACCCCGAGCTTGAAGTCTTTGAATTTGGTAGCCAAGATGGCCTGGACATTCCTGGGATCCAGCGTGAAGATGGAATCTTGGAAAAAGGGCGTTCTCATGGTAACAGTCCCGACTGGCCGCCCGACATGCTGCTGAAGGGCTTCCATCTGCTCCTCGACAAAGTCGGGAAATCGATGCTTGCGAGACGCCCGGATCCCATAGAACACCCCCAAAAGCCCCGTGGGCTCGGAGGAGAAGCCCCGGACGGGCGGCTTGCAGCCGAGCTCACGTGCACGGGCGGCATGGCGGAGGGCGTCGCGGACGCGGCTGTAGATGAGGGAGGCGGCGGCGGCTGCCAGCGCGATGGCGAATATGGCTGACAGCTGCATCTCGGCGTCTCCAGATGGCTGGACGCTGGCTAAGAACAAGACGAGCAAGGATGGCGGCGATGACGAAATGCGTCGCTGCAGGTCTTATGCAGGTAGTTTTATAGAGTAGGTGGCAATCAATCAGGCCATGATCCGGGATGCAGGCTATATATGCATGCGGAGTATATCTATACAGACATGAACGGAGAGACTGCCGGGCCCGGTGCCGCCCGACCGGGACGGAACGTTTCACAACCACCCCGGCTCCGTCGGGCCAACTGTGCCACCCCGGCCCCATCCCGCTCAGACTGCTCCACAGACGATAGACCCCTGTTTCTGCAGCCGCAGTGCGTAATGACCCCGACTTCGGCTTCGAGCGGCGAGCGGCCGCGGGTGCGGAGAAACAAGCATGGAAGCAACGGCCTTCAGTTCGGTTCTATCCGCCCCCTTCGACCTTGACCATGTGCTTCAATGACAGGATGCCTTCCGTCCCCTCGGCGCTACTGATTGAAACGTGGCATCTCAAACAAATATTCGGGGTCTGCGCAATGGTCAGCACGGCTCTACTTCTTGAGAAAAAAAAAGTGTCGTTACCCTTGCCGTTCGCCGCAATGTACTCGGCAACCTCCTTCGTCTGTGCATCGACCCGGCCCAACAAATCGTCGAGGTTGGCCCTCACTCCATGGCTGTGCTTGGCCGCGGCCCTGAGCGCTCTCCTCGAGACGTCGAACCGGCTGACGCGGTTGACGAGCATCATGTCGAGCGGCGTCGTCGTGCTGCCCTCCTCCTTGTACCCCTCGACCGTCATGCGCTCCAGGGCCGGGCGCCCAAACAGGATGCCCTGCAGCTCCGTCGCGTAGCCGTGGTAGTTGAAGCACACGGGGCGGTCACTGGTAAAGAGGGCGTCAAAGTCGTCGCCCGTCAGCGCGTGAGGGTGGCGCGACTCGGCCGCGAGGACGAGGAGATCTGTCACGTTGACGACGCGGACGCGAAGACTTGGCATCAGCTCTCGCAGCAGCTCGGCCGCCTTGACCACCTCAAACGTCACCTCGACGCCGATGCCGACCAGCACCACGTCCGGGTCCGCCGCCGCCTCGTCGCTCGAGGCAAACGCCCAGACGGATGCGCCCCGGCGACAATGCTCAGCCGCCTCGTCGGGCGAGAGGTAGACGGCCGTCGGCTGCTTCGCCCCAATCATGAGGTTGACGTAGTTGGTCGACCGCAGGCAGTGGTGCGCCGTGCTGAGGAAGCAGTTGGCGTCGGGCGGCAGGTAGACGCGAGCCGCCTCTGCCTTGAGGTTCAGGACGGCGCCAATGAAGGACGGGTTCTGATGGGAGAAGCCGTTGTGCTCCTGCCGGGCCCATGTGCTCGTCTCGATGTAGTTGATGGAGCTGAGGTCGCCCCTCCACTCTATGCTGCGCGCGACCTTGTTAAACTTGGAGTACTGGATCATCATGGTGTGGATGATGCCGAGAAATGCCTCGTACGTTGGAAAGAGGGCTGTCCTGCCCGACAGCGTATAGCCTTGCATAAACGCCTGACAGCAATGCTCGGATAGTATCTCGATGACGCGCCCACCTTGAGCCCGCGAGAATTGATCCCACTGAAAGTTGCGACCGCTGTTTCTCAGCACCGCGTTGAGCTTGTTGCTCTCGAGCTCGTCGGGCGAAAATATGCGGAAGCTGTTTGGGTTGTCCACCGTGACCTTGTCGAGCCACTTGCCAGTCTCGCTCATGCTGCTGGCAACTTGTCCCTTGGCCACCGCAAACAGCTTCCAGTCGGGCACCTGCAGCTTCTGACGAGCGTCACGGGCTGCTTTGATTTGACCGAGCCTCTTCTCGTTGTCTCTTGGCAAGATGTCGAGAATGCTGTCGACAGGCTTGCCGTCTCGAAGGAGCGTGTCAATTTCGTAGCTCTGGAGCCAGTGCTTGAGCATCTTTAGATGGCTCTCCTCTTGATTGGCTTTCGGCACCGGAATCTGGTGGGCGCGAAAGGAGCCCTCGATGAGCTCGCCGTCGACCCTTTTTGGCCCTGTCCAGCCCTTGGGTGTTCTCAGGACCAGCATCGGCCACCGCGGCTTGACCACAGGACTGCCGCTACGAGCAGCCTTCTGTATGTCCTTGATCTCGCGCAGAGCCCACTCGAGGGCGCCGGAAAGCTCGGCGTCGATGTCGGCCAAGTCTTGGACTACGCACACCTGATAGCCGTAGCCGGAAAAAAGGGTGATGAGTTCCTTGTCGTCCATGCACCCGAAAATGGTGCGTTCGGATATCTTGAAGCCGTTAACGTGCAGAATGGGGATGACGGCGCCGCTCTCGGCCGGGTCGAGGTACTTTATGGAGTGCCACGCGCTGTGCGGCATGTCAGCCATGAACAAGTGGCATTGAAGCAAGTGGCCATACGTACGCCGCGGTAGGCCCGCTCTCAGCTTCTCCGTCGCCGACGACGCACGTCACGATCAGGTCGGGGTTGTCCATGACGGCGCCAAAGGAGACTCCGAGGGCGTAACCCAGCTCGCCTCCCTCGTGGATGGCGCCGGGAACCTCGGGATTGATGTGGCTGGGGAAGCCGCCCGGGACGGAGAAGCCCGAGATCAAGTTGCGCAGGCCGGTGTCGTTGACCTGGTATCGATTCGGGTAAAAGCGCTGGAGAGAGCCCTCGAGCCAGAGGGCTGCCAGAGCGGCGGGCGCTCCATGGCCAGGCCCGATGACGAAGATGACTTGCAGCTCGTGCTTGCGTATGAGAAGGTTAAGATGGGCCCAGACCAAGATGAGACCTGGGCAAGTGCCCCAGTGGCCTTGACAGCGTCTGAATCAGCTTGGTTGCTTGCGTTGGGCTCTGGGGGTGGACGGGTGGACTCACCCAGCAGTCTTGGCTTTACGTGCTGGAGCGTGAGCTCTCTTTCAAGCAGGACATTGTCTCGGAGAAAGATCATGGCTGTGGGCGTCAGCCTATAGCACATGATGTGGACTCTTGACAGCTGCGCACGGGGCTGGGGACGTACAGCCCGCAATGTAGCATGCTGCCCGCTGGAAATCTCGCAGCGACCGGGCCACGGCCTTGTCGAGAGGCTTCTTGTCGGGCTTGACGCCCAGCTCCAAGGCGCTGTCGGGCAGCTGGCTTGGTAGCGGAGGCGGATTGGGCTGGTCGATGACTTCGCCGGGCATGTCGGACGCGGCGAACCAGTCGGGCGCTGTAGATTCGGCAGCTGGATTCTGCGAGGCAAAGGCAGAGAGATGGAGTGACGCTGCTCGGTAATTGGAGGCGGGGTCGATCTTCCGATCGCTGACCCGCCGATGACGTTGTCGCGAGTCGCGACTGCCGCGCAAGAGGCCGTGTTCGTTGTTCCAGCTGGCACGGTGAGTATCTTGACAAGGTACGTACTTGGGTCGGTTCGGCACCTAATGATGGCCTTGTATGATATATGAATCTTCCCGTGGAGATGCCTGGCAGAACAGGGGACTCTTTCGAGCCCGGACGCAGCCACAAATATCCCACACGAATAGGCAGGCAGCCAACTCGAAGCCATCAAGGGTGGAGAATTCTGGCGATGCTGCAGGCGCAGGAAAAATTAAGACTGGGCTTACGCGGCCCACGCCGAGGATGCGGCTTGAATATACCATAGACCACTGTCCGGCTCGATCTGGTGCATATGCTACATTGCTACCACTTTCTGGGAGCCGCAGAGGAGGAGGCAGAAGGTGTCGTGAGTTTGGATTAGGTGTGACTTGCACAAGGGGAAACGACGCAGCTGCTTTATGCATATGGGTATGGACTCGTCCAGGCAGATGTCAAGGCAAGCAAAGCTCACGATGAAGCCGCCGGGAACCGGACAACACAGCGGCGAAATATACGACTCGCTGAAAAGAAAAGAATCGGACGTGCTGGATCAGCTTCGAACCGGCATGATGCGACTAAACAGCTATCTACACAGGATAGGAGCAGTAAACTCGGAATTCGTAAGCGAACTTCTTCGAAACCAATTCACCGTCCCGAGAGCTCTGGCTAAACTCATATCGTCGTCACCTTACTATACCCGATTCCACAGCAATTCTCTGACTGGCCCGCTGGGGTCACGTGGTCAGAAGCGGCCAGCATCCCGGCTCCGGTCCGGTACCCGCCAGAAGTCACCGCTCGTGAACCACCTCGTACCTTCACAGCCTGCTCGCCCGTCCGCGGTTCCCCCTATGTACTTGACGAAGCTGCGCCCGACGCCCGCATTGCATCACCAGGCCCCCTTTCATCTCCCTGCTCGCTGGCCGACCAATAGCGCAACTGCCGACCGTGGCAACCGCCCTCCTCGCGACCTGAAAGCCGTCCACCCGCTCGCCCGCTCGTCTACTCGCCTACCGACACGCGGTCATCGTTTGTACGCGAGAGAGCGACGGGCGTGGATGCCAAGGACGCCAAGCAGGCAGATTCAGGGTCTCATATGCCATCTTCGATCCTTAGTCGCGCAACCCGTAAGGGCGACGTGAGGCGCCTTCTCCCTCCAAACATCTCGCAAGCGACAAGAAAACCGTCCCTAGGTCTGGCCTCGTCCCTCGATTTCATGGTCCCGACATCCTCGCCACCATGACCCCACAAATCCTATACCGCGGTCAATTACTTTCCATCGGGTCGGCGGCCGGGCATGAAAGCAACGTGGTCCTTTGCATCCGACATCAACGTGCCGCTGTAAGGTTCTCTCGTCTGCTCTGGGACCAGAAAGAGTCAATTGCGGCGCTGGTCAGAAGTCATCTCGATCTACCCAAGAACGACCCGTGCATCGTTCTTCCACCCGATATCTGGATACCCGGCGGCTTCAATCTGTGTGTCCTTGTTGAGGCCACAGTTGCCGGTAGCTTGACTAAGCTTGTCTTCCGTTGTCCAATGCCTCACAAGCCAGCTGAACGACAGTATCCTGGGACAATCGACGAAAAGGTCAGGTGCGAAGTCGCCGCGTATGCATGGATGCAGGAGCACTGTCACGAGATTCGAATCCCGAGCCTTTACGCCTTCGGTTTTACTGATGGAAGTTAGGCTCGCTATCTTCGGCCTAGCCACCCTTGCGTGCCGCCATCTTCATAGCCCTGCGCCCATCTGTGAAACTCCGCAGTCTCCAAGTCGTAAATGTTACACGGCGGCACCTCGTCCTGAGTATGCCGGTTTATGATAGAGCCTCAATGCCAAGGCCCCCGAAGGTGCCTGTTCGGAATAAGAGCACAGCGAATTTCCCAAAGCCCTGGTAGACGCATCCAGAGATTGGCTCTGTGATTCTGCCCACTCCTCTGTAATCTCCTGGAAGGTTCATTCTAGCATCTAGATTTTGAAAATATGCAGCGGCCACTCGGTTATTCTTGTTTGCTAAAGTGCTGTCGCAGTTCAGAACGCGAACGCCTAGCTTCTCGATCGCCAGCGCGTTGTGGCTACAAAGATATCTGGCCCCCTCTTAGGAGGAATTGTTTGAAGTGTTTATTGTGTTCTTCACACCTGAAAATGTAAATTTCTCCTCGGTGAAGTTCGATATTGTATTTTTGATGGGCATTTCCGTCCTCGTAGACATTGTTGAACTCGATAGGGTACTAGTTCCGCTACCAGCTATCTGAATAAAAAGTCTTCAACCGACATTCCAAATAGCCAAGTCCCCAATTCTGTAAAAGCATCGATGTCGCTTTTCTTCGACGTAATGGTGACCTTTGGATCGTGCCACCCATGGGTCCGCTTCGTCCCAGGCCCACCCTCGCCGTGTAAATCTTCTCCGAGCCAACGACAGCTGTCAAAGTCAACAAGAACCATCTTCCCATCTTCATTGAACATAATGTTGGCTGGTGTAATGTCGTTGTGAACGAGACCAAGAGAATGAAGGTGGTCGATAGCTCCTTTTAACCCTTCAAGCCGTTGCCTCATATCGTCGTTGACAAATAGCCGGCCGCTCCGGAGAAATTCAGCTTTGTTGAGATGTTGAGGGTTGACTGTGTTGGCAAGCGTGCGTGTATACTTTTCGAAGCAGAGACCAGATACCCTTCCCCGAGTTTCCAAGCAGCCAAGGTAGTGGGCAATATTTGGATGTGGATGGCGTCTGAGAAATTCGCATGTCTTGACTTCTTGGCGGAGAAGTTCCTCGAGGTTGGCCTCATTGGCGTAGGAAAGGAGGCCGGGCGTCTTAATGTAATGATCCTGCCCTTCTGCTACCGTCCAGTCAGGCTGCATCCTCGGGCCTCTGTCTTCTGTATCCACCCGCCGCTGGTCGTAAAGGGTAAGGGGAGGTCCCTCTCGATTTTTCCATTTTGCGACAAATAGGCGATCTTCCAATCGTATAAAACGTTGGACGTACTGGAACCGAAATTTGTTGTCAATCCACTTAAACGCTTCATTTGACTGAATGACATCTATAGTTGTGTATGAAGTTGGAAAGAGGTAAGAATGATAGGGAGTAACTTACAAGTCGAGTGAAAACGTGTAAAAAGCCGAAGCCCGTTTATATAAGCAATGGGTCTATCCCCGCATTACGAAAGGCAGTGAAAGGCACTAACAACCCCACTACCAAAAGAAGGACAGCAGGCGCCGACAGGATAAGATAAAGTATTAAATCAAAGGAATTAGCTTAATCAAAGGGTTCATATTAATGATAGCTTTAATTAAGCCTTTAAACTTAGCCCAAGGACATTATATAGGCCTAACTTAAGTATAGGGATATCTCAATGCCCTATTTTGGTTAGCTATTTATAGTCACTGTACCTATATAAGCCTCTCCCTTGTCCTAATAGATAGACCAAGACATGCATCACTAAATTCACCTTTCTATGCCTTCCACTATGCTCTTAAGCCTCTGCTTGAGAGTATCTTAATAAGGTACGTACTTAGCTTAGTTCTATACCTATTAATAGCCTTATATAATATATAAATCTTTCCGTAGAGATACTTAGTAAAATAAATAGGGGACTCTTTTGAGCCCGGACGTAGCTATAAATATCCTATACGAATAAGCGGGCAGCTAACTTAAAGCTTTTAAGGGTAGAGAATTCTAGCGATGCTATAGGCGTAAGAACGATTAAGACTAGGCTTAAGCGATCCACGCCGAGGATGCGGCGATAAGTAGAAACTAGATATATAGCCCGTATATACGGCCATTAAATTTATAGTCGCGATAAAAAGGCTCGACACGGATTAACGACTATTATCGGCAAACTTGCCTTTAGCGTGCGACTATACTAACAAAATACAACCTTACCGTAAGCAGACAGTACTTTAGTTACTGAGGATAGGATGCTAAACACTCAGAGAATTTGGCCTTCAAGTAGGCCTGTCATAGAAAAAATAGCGAACGAGGTTGACCAGCAAGCAATAAGACGACGATCCGTAGGGCTTAGGTGTTAGGTGCCAAAACAAATAGCTAAAACGTAACCTAGATTGTCTCAAGGCCCCATAGGGACTTTCCTCCGGGCGAAATAAAATCCATCCATCCGTCCGTATTACGCCCCGCCTAGGCTTGAGCCAGCTGGTAAGTACAATTTTCTGTTTGCATGTTGCTGGCCAATTTGCTGGTAGCGGCCCCCTCCCGTAAAGAAAGGGCTGGATGGACTCGAACCCCCCATCAATAACGAACATTTTTCGTCCAATCTTGCATCACCATTTGGTCCTAATCCAAAGCTGTGCACTACAACATTTTTCTATACCTTCTGACACCCCATTTCTTGAGATGATCCATATAGGACCGTCGACTGAGGGGGCGGTCAGATAGGGGAAGACCGGGACTATGTGTCAGCAAGACGTTCGATCTAAACTCGTTCTACTTATCTTGCGTTTTCCCCTTGACCCCCTTCTTCTTTGAATAGGGAGATCAAATAGGGGAAAGTTGATAAAAGCCCGGGGAAGGAGGGGGGGGTTAGGCTTTGAACGTACCTCGCAGTAAAGCCATGGCGCGAGCGCATTATTTCCCTAACGACTTCGAGCGGCTCGTTCTCGTGGATATAGAGCCGAATAATCTCCTCGCGGTACAAGTCGAAGGATGTCGTGGAAATTTTTTGGCCGGGTTCAAAGCGCCTGGATATGTAAGGAAGCTCGCTGTCAACGTCGGGGAGATTCTTTTCCTCGTATTCTTGGCTTGCCATTTCGCCACCCTCTGGAAACTCGTCGTCATTCTGGCCTGTGCTGTTTTCACTATGATGGCGCACTTCGTTTCTGGAATCATCTTCATCCATTTCTTCATCTCCCAGGTGGGATAAAGTAAAGAGAGCGAGCTGTTCGAGATGCCCTCCAATGTGAGAATCGTAATGTTTGGCCGAGGTAATATGGAAATCACAGCAAAGGGGACATGTCCCTTCAGCTTTCGATAGGTCAGAACCGGTGCTTAGTCTTTCCAGAGTATCCATCTTGTCGGGAGGGATTGTCTGTCCATGACTCGTCTTGGTGTGCTTTCGGAAGTCCTCGATAGTAGGAAAATCTTCTGGACATCCCAAGGGGCAGTGCCAGACTATCCAATGTTCGCGTCTCATGTGCGTGGACCAGTCACCACGGCGGGAAAACAGTTGATCTGGTGTTCGGCAAGCCCCCGAGAGGCAAATGTAGGGTTGCAGATCACTGAAGACATGTCTTCTATGTTTCGGGAATAGTTAGAGTTATCCTCATTTAACTGCCGGCAAAGGGCCTAACGTACTTCCAGCCATGTCTTGTGTCTATCGACATAATCATGTGGCAGAATGGACACTTGAACGGCCCGTCGACGTACTCCTTCGGTATTGGGGGTACTCGCATTTGGCCAGAATTTGGAAGTGACGGAGCGTATGAAGTTCTCGAGGTATTAGACTGGCTATCATCCAAACCAGCAAAATCCTTGCTGGCAGATTCGTGGGATTTCTTCAAATGTCCAGGGAGGGTGGAGGCAATTGTTGTTGCATACTCATAATTATCTGGCTTATCGCTGTCTAAGCCCTCAGCCAGCTTGTTAGAGTGATCCTCTCGGTACTTGAAGTATAGATGTCGCCGCGCCATGGCCCTCCCGAGTCTCTCTACCCTCTTTGTGTCCACCTGAGTAAACTTTTCCAAGACGTGCTTCATGTACCAGTCTTGGAATATCTCGGCCGTGCCTAGCCCGACTCTCGATTTGAATTGGTCGTGAGGAGCTGGGTTGCTGATCGTTATAGATAGCCTGAGGAGACAGTCGACCACATGTCCGATCTCTTCGAGAATCTGGTCAATGTCGGACCCAGACTTCTCGTCATGCTGGAAATACTCGACAAGTTCACCATCGATAGAATCCAAACTCTCATTCCTTCCAACTTCGAGATTCGTTCCCTCCGCTGCTGAGGTACCTGAGTTGGATTAGTGTGATATTTCTTCTGGGAGGTAATGCCAAATCCTGCCTTCATCGATGGTGCGGTAGAGGTCTCGGAGAAGGGAAATGATGTGGTTGCGAATGAAGGACGCGTCGCGAAGGCGATATTCAAGAGAACGACTTCCGGACGGACGATGAGCTCCCAAGCTGCCAGCCCATAACTTGAACCGTGCTAAGTGAGAGCTAGCTATCGGGATCTGTGTCCTGCGATCCTTCAGGGCTAAGATCAGGGTCTTGAACTCTGAAACGCTGCGGACTACAAGCGTGGCAATTTGAGGCTCAGTGCCGCCTCGGGGGGCCTCTGGCATCTTGGAGATGGCGATGGCGACCGCTTGAAAGGGGATGAGGTAGCCAACCCGCTCGAAGCCACAGATGCCCAGAACATCGGCCTTTTCAGAGGCAAAACGTGCTTACTTCATCGAAATATTGATATGTTATTGGCGGCCAATGATGCAATGTCATCGGGCTGACGGAGTATATGGAAATCCCTCTACGCTCATCTCGAACGCGGGGATCGCATCGCAGTCTGTCCTTGATAAGCTCAAACCTACATCGCGATAACAATTTGTCAACTTTCGATTGACCCGGTGCAGGCTGTCAGATGCATCATGTCTGGCCTAGAAGTAGTCGGCCTAGTTGTTGGTATTCTACCCCTGGCGGTAAAGGCTCTCAAGGGCTACCGCACCATTCTTTCGGGAGTGAGAAACGTTGATCGTGACCTCAACGCTCTCATACGTGACATTGAAACCGAACACGTTAGGCTCCGGGCTACCTGCGAGATTCTCCTCGACGGGGTCGCACCTTCACTTGTCATGGACAAGATGATCCAAGCTCCCTTTGGACCTGCTTGGAAACCATACAACGACCAGCTTCGGCTCCGGCTCTGGACGGAATGCGGTCAGTTCGAGGAGCTAGTTGCAGAGATGTGGAAGACCGCTCAGGGGTTGGAGGCCAAGTTGGGTATCGAAGAGGACGGCAAGGTGCGTACAGCCGGGTCGAGTACTGTGGAAGCTCATCAACTGACGTTGGACTTATTCCCCAGACGAGACTGACGGACCGCGTTGCGATTCTCCGGGAGCTCCAACGGCGCACGATCTTCACCTTGAAGAAGAAGGACTTCGAGGAGACTATATCCAGATTTAAAACGGCAAACTCTGTTCTCTATGAGCTCGCTGGGAGAAACTGCGGGCTTGAGCCCACTAGACGGCGCCGCTCCCAGGCTCGGGTTATTAAGCTTGTCCGAGGGCTGACACTGGGCATCTTCAACGCTCTTCGAAGTGCGAAAACTTGCCGATGCGCCGACTCGCACAATGTCGGCCTGGAGCTGGCCCCGAGGAACGTGGTTCTAGTGCCCAGCGACGATGACGATCAAGTCGCCAAGAAATTCAACTTCCACGTGGTAATGGGGTCAAAGCATCCCGCTCCTGATGAAGGCGCTGCTGGAACAGCGCAGGGAGTTACAGATACGCAAAAGACGGCACCGAGCTACTGGCAGAGTCTCTTGGTTAGACCCGCAGGGTTTGGTAAATCGTCAGCGCCAGCGCAGTCTTCAACTATTCCCGTAGCTTCTACGGCCCGGGAGCCATCACAGAGGGTCAACTGGCCTATGCCGTTGAGCTTCAGGCCTGCCAGAGAAGCATCGATGTCAGCAACGCAAACACTTCTTGAGGTGTCCCAAAGTGTCATCATTCCCCCGACACAAACCCCAACCTACGACCCATCGGAAATATCGAACCTCTGTCAAGATGTGTTGAGACGACAAAAGGAGCTTGCAGGGGATTGCTATGGATACATCACAGACGTTGGGGGCAAGTTCGGGCTCTACCCGCGGCAGAACCGGTCGCAATTGTCTATCGCGGCCACGCTTCGCCAAGTCCTCGGAGGAAAGGGGCCGGATCTCCCGCGATTTGACTACCCAGAAAAACTCACGGTTGCGCTAGCACTTTCTGCTAGCATCCTCCATCTTTACAAAACTCCATGGCTGGGAAGGATTCTTACACTGGACGACGTAGTGTTCCTTCGAGAGCATGGCCCTTTAGCACCTCACGCCGACTCCTCTCTATACCGACCGTTCCTGGTCAAGGTTTTCCACGAATTGGATTCTTCGACTTCAGAGTCCCAAGATACCAGGGCGTTGAACACGCCGGGACCAATCAACCTAACCGTGTTGTCCCTGGTGGCCCTGCTGATCCAGGTAATTATAGGAAGGACGGATAACGAGCTTGACGTAACGGGTATTATGAACAGCAACTCGATCCTCTCGAAAATTAAAGCTGGGCATCGGTTTGGGGACCAGATACTACAAAGCGGCGGGATAAATTACGCGGAGGCAGTAAAGTGGTGCTTGAAGAGCACTTTTGGGGCAGGCGGCTTGGATAACGATAATTTTTGCCAGAGCTTTTATGTAGAAGTCATGGCGAGGCTGTCAGAGGATATGGAGCTACTGCTAAGTAACGATCAATAACCGAACCCTTCAAATAAAATGGGCCCCTCTGTGGACAGGCTCTTCACTGCAGTGAGGTTATTCGAACTGGTTCAATTGGTTATATCTTGTGTAACTAGGGAAACGTGTCCCATACAAACTGTGTGCAAAGACCTTCCTCCCTGTGTCTCACCTCTTACTCGCACGTGACTAGCGCGGTCGATTAGTTATACGTGCGCGATCGGTGCCTAGTGCACAGGTGGATCCAACACTGGAACCTCTTTCTAAATCGATGATCGCGCACTAATCAATCCACCAAAACACACCAAACACAGCGAATTAAGATGAGATAGGAAAAACACGAACAAGAACACCAACAAACTCCTACCACGATGCATCACTATGTTGGATAGTGTGCTCTGACTGTAGCTCTCCCTCCCCCACACTGGGTGTGTTCTGCCACACGCCATCATGGGCCGCATTTCGAGCGCCGGATGCGCTAGCTGATTCCATCGGTCCCACGTTGGAATATGGACACGAGGATCTCCTCGTTAATGTGAATGGAATAAAAGAACGACGGTAAAGCAGAAGAAGGAACGAAAACCGATTAAATCTCGTCGAGAATTGTTGTGTTATTGCGATGAACGAATCCTTCCACCCTCACGTTTAGCTGATTGTCGCTAATAAACTGCGTGAGGGCGCTGTTTGTGATGCCTTCGTCATAGCATCGGCAGGGTTATCTGCGCCGTTGACCCAACGGATTTCCGCAATATCCCTTGATTCATATGCCTGCCTCAGCGCCATGATATCTATCATGAGTCGCTTCTCTGTTGTGGTGCCAAGTTTGACGAGGCACTCATAGAGGCTATATGAATCTGTGCAAATGACGAGCGGGATTTGCTTCAGATCAAGGCGTTGTGCGATCGTATTGACCGTTTGCTTGATCACAAATGCGAGATCGAAGCCCGATGTCAATCCATAGATCTCTGATGCAAGAACGCTTCGAGTAACGCGCTTGCATTTAGTTGAGCTCAATGAAGAATGTTTCCGCGGATGGAAAATGAATCGGTTGATTGCGCGGTCTCATTGGCGATGATAATCACAAAGCCGATTTGAGAGCTTAAATCCTTATTGTTGGCGAATGATCCATCGGTGAACACAAAGATCTTCGCGCTCTCGAGATCGATGGGTATGTAACATAGGCCACGGTCGGGATTGTTGATCTGCCATTCAATCCGCTTGTTCAAAGCCTTGAAGTCGGTATTAACGGGCTCTTGGGCTTGTGCCGCAACGGAACAATCGTATGTTGCTTCGGGTTGGCAAATCGAAGCGATATATGCCCCGGGCGCGTTGAGCAGCATAATCCTGATGCCTACTTGATGCCTGAAGATTGATCTCCTCGAGGTTTTGGGCTTGGCCCTTCTGCCTGACGATGACACAGCCATTTTGTATGGTCAGGCGGCTGCCGTTAAAGTCGCAGATGGAACCTTCTTGGAGAATCTCTTTGGCTTGGCCTTAAAGCAGAGTTCTTTCTCCTCGATCTTGAGAAATGCATCTGTGCCAACAATGAATGTGTCATCCGTTTGCAAGGCCGCGATGCCAAACAGGTCCTTGTCGGCGATGTTGTTTGCCGTGATCAGAAGGCACGGGTCAAACGAAGAGGTTTCCATATTAAGCTTGCGGCAGTGATGGTCGTGATATGTGTTGAACCAGTGGGCTCCTGCCTCTGCGATGCCATATAGCGGCTTCACGATTCGCAGGATTGTTCCCTCTGGATATCTTCTTTTGAGTTCTTGAGGAAGGGCTGCAAGGATGACACGGGCCAGCTTGGTCTGGGATTGTGTGTATGCCATCGTGATGTCTCTGATCATGATGAACATATCCCGTGTGCAGAGAAACGGTGCTAAGGCCAAGGCCACGCGTTGTGCGGGCCGGCTGATGGTAGGGGCTTGTGTGAGGATCCCACGTTTCCCATCATCATTGTATCCTTGCACAACGAGGCGTGATTTCTCGTATGGCGTTGCAGTATTTCTTCCCTTAACCTCTCTGACCATTCGTGATTTGAAGACACGATATCCACCATGTTTATTCGCATCGAATTCTTCGGGTACAATGACCCCAGCGGCGAGGAGGTTCGTGAGCTCGAGTGTGTCGGAAGCTTCAAATGGGAAACCGGTGCTTGTGATCTTTCCTTCAGCTCGTAGCCGCTTGGCTAGGCCGAGATGTTCCATTTCTTTTCGAACAAGAAACGCATTAGCTTCATGATGAACGATAAATTGAACGGGTGAGCAAACAATAGTGGATTCTGATGTGCCATTTTGTGCAGCATCCTTCCTAGGTCGGCCACGCCTGCGCGGCCTCTTTGGCTCAGGGTATTCGAAAGGTTTGGGTTGGTCTTCTGTGGTAGGAAGAGGAAGAGGTTGTTGAGTTGTGGGTGGAAGGGAAGAGGGTTTTGAAGAGGATGTTGTTGATCGGATTGTGTTGAGGAAGGAGTGATTGTTGTGTTGATGGGTCTGTGCGGCTAGGGCTAGGGTCGGGTTGCAACTGAGGAAGGAGCGATTCCGGGTGACGATAGTACGGTTGGACGCATGTACTGCGAAATTTCGCTGGTCCGTTGTCCAGGTCAACTGCGATTTCCGTATCCGTCACCTCGAGCACTTTATATGGGCCTTGCCATCCGTGCTTCTCGCGAAATACGCGAACTTCGCTTCCTAGCGCCAGGGATAGGGGCAGGCGCAACGCTGTATCAGGCCCATTACGCGTATTTAACGCGGTCTGAACCTTCCTCTGGGCGTTGATCTTCCTCAGCTCTGACATCGTTCGCCACACCGCCTTAGCTCTTGCCATTGCGGAAGGTGTAGGCGGCGAATCCATCGTCATTCGAGGCAGAGCACCGAAGACGAGGAGGGTTGGAACGAGGCCATCCGGACCGGCTGTGTCGTTGACAGCCTTGAAAGCCATTTGAAGGACTTGATCAGGGCTCACGGTATCCTTCAGCTCTGCCTTTAATATATCATATGCTCTTCGGACGGGCACATGATACTTCTCAACCTTCCCAACAGCCCAATGTGCTTCCACAGGCACCTGATGACACGTTATTCCCATCAATTTCGCTTCTGCTTGGAACTCGGCAGCAGCGAAATTCGTGCCTGCGTCATGAGTGATCACATCGGGTGGTCCAAGGTATGTATCCATCCAACATTGTTTCAACGCGAGCCACGTTTCCTTGGCCGTCATGTTGGATAGGAATCTCCCTGCCTGATAGGCAGTGGCTTGATCAACAACATGGAGGACTGGTCTGCCACCCAATGTCATGACATCAACGATGACTTCGTAATTGAAGTCACAATCATCCTTCAAGCTGAACTTGAACCTTCGTGGCGGGTCGGATTTCATCTGACAGTAGTGGCAGAACTTCTTGATCATTTCCAGAGCTTCGATTTCCACATCATGGCCAGCCGAATTCAGCAGCTTGTGCAGCCGATACACGGATGGATGACCAAAACGCGTGTGGAGGCGCCGCAATTCAGCCTCCGTGAGATATGCCACTGATGCCTCTTGTTTCCGCAAGAAGAACCACGCGTGACCCCATCTTCGAATCACTGGAACGCTCACACCATTGCCAACGAGCTCGTTCGTGACGTTATTTAAATATACGCCGAGCCGATCCATATCAGCTAGGCATAGGAGGAATGGCGTTGGCACGTTGACTATATGAAAATCAACCTCTCCCACTGGTGTGTTCAAGGTGATCACGCCAAGTGGTGTTTCCAATCTTCCTGCACCAAATCTAACTGGTTCGGGCTTGCGATCATCACGGAATTGGACTGGGGGCATCTCTCGTTGGAGAGCACGCAGTTGTTCGATTCCTCCGTCGATATGCATGCCGCACCTGTGTCCGGCATGATTCCTTGGAACGAGTCTTGAGAGTAACGATCTAGTATGAATTGTGTGGGTTCGTCACTGTTGAATAACTTGATGCCTACTGGAGAGATCCGATGATGGAAAGCTTCGTTGGACAGAAAGGTCGCAGCAGCGTAGAACGATTCATAAGGGTCAGAGGAGTCAGAATCATCGGATTCCTCGGTTCTCGAGTCATCCTGATCCTGTGATTCCCCTTCATAGTCAGCCAAGAACATAGCATACGAACGAGATTGACCGTGGAAGCCTCTCTCTCGTAGATACTTCTCTTTGGCTGCTTTTCTCTCGTTTTCAGGATGTCTCGTTGAGAAACAACCTTCCTTGCCGCAAACGTAGCATTTCTTCTTCCAATTTGGCTGACGCCTTTGTGATTGACCTCTTGTTCCGCCGGAATTTCGCTGAAATTTGCGATCCACGAAGTGCTGATCATGTCCTCTATCCAGGTCTTGGGGATATTGGCCACTGGGTTGTTCAGATCGTTCATCTTGCATGGCAGATAGCGATGATCGAAGCTGTGATGCCAATCCTCAAATGTAGGTGCGGGAGAGTATATCGCGAGTCGGAATTCAGGCACACCACGGCACGCCCTGAGCGTTGCATCGATCAGGCCACCTTCGCCGCCAGACTTATCCCCGAGTGCTCTCCTACAGAGCCGCAATTTCGTAAGAAGGGCCTGGAGGACCTCGTCAGATGACTTACCGGGCATCTCAGCCCGAAGTCGGCTGAAGGTGAGGTGCTCCAGTGGGTATGATACATCTTCTGGTTGATTTCGGTGTCAAAGTGCTCTTTCATCTTCTGATACATCTCAGCGAAGGTTAAATCAGTGCTGATTTCGTGTAGAAAGAAGGACTGAGCTTCCTTGGCCAGAATCGAAGGAAAACACCATGGAATTTAGACGGAGGAATGTTTGCTTGACGGCACACGCTCATGAATTTCGGATCTTGTCATCGAAGATATCGTATGGTTCGCCGGTATAGGCTAGTTTCTTGTCCCATATCTTAATGAATCTAATCGTGAGATCGGCCTCAACTTCCTCGTTCTCGAATCGAACAGGTGGAATGCTCGTGTATGCATCTCGGAAGTTGGTAGTCCGTACGGGGAGCGTCTGCTGATACCGAGGGATTCGCGCCATTGATGCTGAGGCTCTTGCTGAGCGGGTTGATGGGTCTCAATGATCTGAGGGATTCCGGTTCCGCCGGTCGGGTAATAGTTGGCTGCTGGATTACTACCGGTGCCGGTGACGATATAGCCGCTTTAACAGTTCCTTGGAGCAGCTTCTGTTTCACCTTATATGCCACGGTGTTTTCAGCAACCTCTTGACCAAGCAACTCGTTCTCATCCCATTCAGGAAGTTCGTTACTTGTTAGAAGGCCACATAAAGCTCGAGAGATGCTAGAGTTGGCCTTGCCCATATAGATCCCCCTAATTCTGAGAAGCGTCCGGAGTCTTGATCTAAGGCGTGGGTTGATTAGTTCGAAGTCATCATAGCTCCATCCCGTGAAGTCGTTATACAGATCCCCAAGCAGGGCAATTCCGTGGTTACGTTTATCCACCGTGTATGTTGCCACACAGCCTAAGAAGAAGCTGTTGCGGTGGACAAGGAGGAGCTCTGGGTGATAGGTTCGTTGAGGAAATCCGCGTCGAAATGCCTGATCGGGAGTGAAGGAGCTCCACGATCGTCAGGTTCCGTTCAACGAGTTGCCTGTCTTCGAGAGACACGTTGGCCGGGGTATCCTGGGCTGTTGCCGGGGCTAGTGCGGCAGATGAATTGTCAGACATATTGACAGGCTGTGTGCTGAGAAACAGGGCACAGGGTGTCAATGAGGTTATCAATGTGCGATAGGGCACGCCTAAGGGTCGCTGATGACAGCAAAGCTTAGGCACGGTTGGATAACTAGAGTGGGCTCTGATGCAGAGTCTTCGTAGCAATCCGCGCGTTGTAGCAACTATCCTACCGTCAGGAGCTCGCTTTGCAGAGCGTGACGATAGGTTAGCTCTCTTCCGTCTTGCTGTTCTGTGTCACCTTTGCCGGGCGACACTGATCAGTGTGGACAGGCTCTTCACTGCAGTGAGGTTATTCGAACTGGTTCAATTGGTTATATCTTGTGTAACTAGGGAAACGTGTCCCATACAAACTGTGTGCAAAGACCTTCCTCCCTGTGTCTCACCTCTTACTCGCACGTGACTAGCGCGGTCGATTAGTTATACGTGCGCGATCGGTGCCTAGTGCACAGGTGGATCCAACACCCTCACTTGATCTCCCGGAATCATACCAGTGTGTTCCAGACTATAGCCACGCTTTGTTAGTAAATTTGCCTTGCTTTTATAATTTATAGAAAGCACCCTTCCTGATTAATTAATCACACTAGACAAGAAGCCCTTTCCGTCTACGCTATACCTGGTGCCAAATGCTATATTGTGTTCCTTTATTTTTATCCGCGCCTTCCACCGTTATCGGCAGGGCGACGCACCGAGGGTCGAGGGGGTCACAGCTAAATCCTGTCATTACGAATACTAGGTGATGCCATTTGGGCTGGCCAACGCTCCCGCCTCGTTCCAGCAGTATATCAATGACGCGCTAGAGGGTCTGGTTGACATTATCTGTGTTGTCTACTCATCTTCAGTGAAGACCCGGAACAGCACAAAAGTCAAGTTAAAGGGGTCCTATAGAAATTGCTAAGAGCAGGACTATAAGCTAGCCTGAGCAAATGCGAATTCTCGGTAAAGACAGCTGCCTTCCCCGGCTTCGTAGTCGACGAATAAGGGATCCACATGACGAAGAACGAATCCACGCTATCGCAGAATGGCCAGCGCCCCGTTCCGTTGAGGACATATAGATTTTCTTAGGTTTTACAGGGCTTTATAGCCGCTTTATTAAGAACTATAGCAAGATCGTCTCTGCGCTCCCTATGTTCCTAAAGTCATCAGCGGCCAATGGCAAGAGGATATGGTAGGAGCCCATCATGACAAATGCGTGGCCAAACATATAATTCTTACCAACCTTGTACAAATTAACAGGCGGAGCATACGGATGGGGCTTGGGGTAGCTCGCATATTCGTTTCTAAACGCGCCACGGCGTATGTATCTGACATAGTTCCTTTTAATTGTAATTTCGACTCTTTCGACATCCCGAGACATGAATAAGCGTATAGCGTGATCAATGAGAGCCTTCGCACAGTGCTTAACATCACCAAACTGACTCTAGCCAAATTCGTGAAGCAAGGGCTAGGGGGTAGCATCGCGGTAATTGTGAGTGCAAAAGCTTGCTCGCTTGAGTATAGTTTGCCGTGAGCATTGATGTCTGATGATCACAACCTATAAGCACAAAACGGGCAACTTAACGATGAGCTTGTGGGATTGATCCGGGATCTTCGCCCATCAATAAGGATTTTTTTAGTCACAATGTACGGCGTTGCACCGCCGCAACTATCTCCAAGCTCTTGCCGAATAATAGTACGTCTCCAATTATACAGGCTGGCTCTCCAGTGAGCAGTGCCTACCACGCCGGTCTAGCTATGGCATTACTCAGCTACCGCCACGGAAGCTCGCCAGGTCGAACATTGTGGAAAAGATGACCCTAAGGAGGTACAGTCGCCGGGGAGATAGAACGGCCGCGTCACTCTCACGCTCGGAGACCGCCGGACCGAAATGAAGGAGGCTATTGCCTCTATGAGAAACCAGTAGCTCGACGAAATATAATACTCAGAAGACGGCTTTTCCGCATGTTCACGAAGGCGCAAGGTCCTAGACGACGTCAAAGAAGAGAGCCATCCATTCTCTCTAGGCTAAGAGGATGTCTAGGGCGAAAGTAAGTTTAGACTGGTGACTCACGACTTACCAGTCCATGGCTGACCGCTGGGAGTTTTAGCTTTGTGCAAATGGAGGCTCCTTCTTGCTGAGATGCTCCAGACATATGATCTAAATCTTTTGAACGAAAAGATCGATTCTATTAACGCTATCAACGATAGCCGGGTATTTGGTATGTGGTGGAAGCTAGAACTCATGGTCGGATTTCAAAGGAGGGGTTCGACTTCCACTCACTTAAAGAGCTAATCTAACCTCCTACAAAGCAGGAACACTGTATAAAATTCTCTTAACAGGCGTCTTAAAATTTATATAAAAGTCAAAAGTACATTAATAGTGTTATGTATAGAATTACTAGCTAAGAGGGATAAGACTATATATATGTATAGCTATTACTGGTATGCCCCCTTCACTTTAGGCCTCTATGGGAGCTTGGAGAGAGGAACGCTGGAGATGGTTGCCCTGGAAATGTCACTATTACGGCTCATCAGGGTAGGAAGCGATGCTTGACTTCAATGCTCAGTCACAGATACTGTTGAGGAGAGTGGACATAAGAGGCCACAATCATGCCCAGTGGACCCAATAGTCATGCACAAGGAAGCCTGCCTGACCAACATGACCTGACTCAGGTATAGGAACATCTCAATACCCTCTTTTGGCTAGCTATGTGTGGTCACTGTACCTATATAAGCCCCTCCCTTGTCCCAATAGATAGACCAAGACATGCATCACTAAATTCACCTTTCTGTGCCCCTATTTCTTCCACTGTGCTCTCAAGCCACTGCTTTGAGAGATACCCATCCTGAGCTCGAATGAGATGATTGTATAGTGCGGGCTTTCACGGGGCAATCCGGGCTATTCCATTTCTTCCATAAAAGGGCAAATTCTGATAAACTTCCGATCACATGGTAATGATGCAGTTCAAGATGATTAAATATCGTGTAGTGCTGAAATAAACAACCATTAGACGAAAGACGCAGGGGATGCTCTCCAAGTTAGAGTCTCTCAGTTGCAACGAAGGGAATCCTGTAAATATAAAAGCTCTCTATGTGACGACGCAGCGAAGAGGAAAAAATGGGAGCATATGATGAGCTTCCATTTAACAGAACGAAGACCGCCGTACTCAACCGGAGCCCCTTTTGCATCCTTTCGCCGAAGTGTGTGCTAAAGCTAGTCTGGTAGTGTAGTCACGAGCCACCTAGAGCGCATCTCTACGGCGAAATTGTGCCACAAATTACTGCAAGAACACGAAGCACGGCGATTATGCTTCGGCCGGACGTCAAGCCTCCTGCATCCAGGCCATGCAGTTCCAAATCTTGGGCTTTTTGAGTTCCGGTTTGCGCCATGGCTTTGTGAATGCAGGCGATAACCAATGGTGAGAACTGCGCCATCAATCATCAATGATGGCAAAGCTGTCTTTCTAATCCACGAGATCAAAATGGGGAAAGCTTCGTTGTTTCATTGTTCAATGCAATATGATTTGCAAGTGGCTGCTGCCCGCTCTGCCCCCTCCATCACGACATACAGGGCTAGAACTTCGCGTCGGCCGCCCATGGCTATATGATTGGACGGCCCTTTGATCACTCCCGTGGTGGTCGGTGTTTTGATAGTGCCAGCTTAGAGGAATCCGGAGAACTGGCGCTTGTTGGACATGAGTCTGGTCTGAAAGCGTAAGGGGGAAAATCAAGGCAATCGTGATCAAAGACATTTATTTCATCGAGAGTTCAAGCCTTGTTTAAACTATAAGCCGCCGGCTGTTTGTCTGTCATGCCGTCAAGGGCCCACCACAGTAACCACTTCTCGTTGTGTTACTCCGTATTTATACCGTATTCACTTTTCGCCCTTGTCTTGTCAAATCATCCACCTTTACTGACGTTTCTCAGGCTGGGGTAAAGACTACATGGGCGGAGGGTGAAACACCTTCCTGGTCCATTCTCGACCGAGCAAAGCCCCTACCACACATATTGGCATCGCCGCCAGCGTAACCACGACCGCTCATGTCGTCTGAGAAAGAAGCTGACGATGCTGCCAAGCACGGCGGCACCAACGATCCGCCAGCACCGGCCGGGCGCCGCTCGGGAGACAAAGAAAAGACAGCAAGCACATCGACATGCCCTTCATCGTTGTCGACGGACGAGGACCTGGCGACCTCGCTCAGGCAGCTGCTGGTCGAGCACGAGCTGGATCAAAACTTCCCGCGCGACATTCTGGCCCGGGCGCAGCAGTTCCTGCAAAGCCACAAGGATGGTACCGTCGATGTGGACGTGGCGCGGCAACTGGTCGAGGACTTTCGCGAATACAAGGAGCTGAAGCTCAACAACTCGGCGTACGTCGAGGTGCGAGCCGTTGTCGAAACAACAGACGACCCGAGCTTGCCCGTGGGTACGTTCCGCGTGCTGTTGATCGGCACGCTCTTCGTTCTTTTCGGCACGGCCATGCATCAGTTCTTCTCGTTGCGCATGCCGAGTATCTCCCTCTCGACGTTCGTTGTCCAGCTGCTGTCGATGCCCCTGGGCGCCGGGATGGCCCGGTATCTGCCGACGCGACGCTGGGGCGGGAATGGTCGGTTCTCCTTTACCCTCAACCCAGGCCCCTTTAACCGTAAGGAGCACTTACTCGTGGTCATGATGGCCAACGTCGCTTTCGGCAGCCACTACAACGGCGCGTACATCGTGTCCATTATCCAGGTTCTAAAGCTTGAGCGCTTCTACGGGGAGAAGGTGCTGGCCAACAGCATCCCGTGGCAAATGCTCACCCTAATTAGTACGCAGATGATGGGCTACGGCTGCGCCGGCCTGGCGCGACGCTTCCTGGTGTACCCGCCCGCCATGATATGGCCCAAGACTCTTCCCACCCTTGCGCTGACAAGGACGCTGTGCAGGGACCAGGACGACCAAGGGCCCAAGGGCCGAGAGGGCGAACGGGGCGCCTCGGCCGGCGGTTGGACCATGTCGCGATACCGCTTCTTCTGCATCTGCTTCGGGACCATGTTCGTCTGGTTCTGGGTGCCAAACTACCTGTTCGAGGCCCTCGCGCTCTTCAACTGGCCGACGTGGATCTCCCCCGGAAACATCACCCTCGCCCTCATCGCCGGAAGCACGTGCGGGCTCGGGTTCAATCCTTTGCCAACCCTGGACTGGATCACGGCGACGTACCTCGTCGATCCAATCGTGACACCTCTCTTTACCCTGGCCAACTTTGCCTCTGGAATGGCCATCGCGGGCATCATCGTGGCGCCGCTGCTGTACTTTAACAACGTGTGGAACGGCGCTTACATGCCCATCAACAGCATCCAGTTCTACGACAACACGGGCTCGGTTTACAACGTGCACCGCATCCTCAACCGCGACATGACGCTGAACGAGGAGGCCTACCGCGCCTACAGCGTCCCGTGGATGGCCACGACCATGGCAGTGAATTTTGCAGCCTGTCTGCTCCTCTACTCGGCCGTGCCCGTCCACGTCGCGCTCTGGTTCCGGCGCGATATTGCGGCCGGCTTGCGCTCGTGCTGGAGCCGCCAGAAGCGCTCGGAGCAGTTCCGTGACGTCCAGAACCGGCTCAACTCGGTCTACAAGGAGTGTCCTCACTGGTGGTATCTGGTGGTGCTGGCTCTTTCGTTTATCCTTGCCTGTGTCTCCGTGACGGCCTGGCCGACAGGCACCCCTGTCTGGGGAATTGTCCTTGCCGTCATCTTCACATTCTTGCTGCAGATCCCCATCGGCATGTTGGCGGCCATTTCCAACTTCGAAATAGGCTTGAGCCTGCTGGCCAATATCGTCGGGGGCTTTGTCTTTGAGTCTCAACCCATCCCTCACATGATCTTCAAAGCCTTCAGCTACATGGCGACGTCCCAAAGCCTCACGTTCGTCGCGGACCTCAAGCTCGCGCATTACGCCAAGATCCCACCGCGATGGGCCTTTGCCGCCCAGGTCTACGCAACCGTCATTGGAGCATGTGTGGCGTGGGCCGTCAACCACTGGTCGCTGCGCAACATCGAGGGCGTGTGCCTCGAGGGCCAGCGCGCACGCTTCACCTGCCCCGGAACCCATTCATTCTTCCTCGCCAGTGTCTTTTGGGGCGCAGTCGGCCCGCGCCGCCTGTTTGGCCGGGACAGTCCGTACCATGTCTTGCTGTACTGCATCCCCTTCGGCTTCTTCCTCCCCATTGCCGCCTACTTGGCCGTCAAGCGGTGGCCAACGTCGTGGCTGCGCAACTTCAACGCGCCCATCTTCCTGGCCGGGCCGTTCGGATGGGCGCCGTACAACTGGAGCTACATCCAGGGATCCGTCGTGCTGGCCATCTTCTTCAACTACTTCATCAAGCGGCGCTATTCGGGCTGGTGGGAGCGGTACGCCTACGTCCTTACCAGCTCGTTCGCGGCGGCGACGGGCGTGGCGGCCCTCTTCCTCTTCTTTTGTCTGCAGAAGTGGGACATTCGCCTCAACTGGTGGGGGAATGAAATCGCCGGCCGAGGCGTGGATCGGGGCGGCTTCGTGGATGGGGACGGGGATCAGGTTCGGTGTGCCCACTTGAAGCTGCCCCCTGGAGGGTCGTTTAGCTCTGGTTTCTGATCTGCCCTTGGGTTTATGGTTTGCTGTCTCGGCGTCAATAAGGCTGAAAGGGGGTTCTTGGGAGCGGTGTCATGTCCGTCCGACCCTAATCCATGCGTCAGTTACTGGAATAGAATTGGAAATGAAGTGTCATGAGCAAGCTTGATTGTTTGCAACCCGTAGTGTACTCTTACTCTTGGCCACTGCGTCATTTGGGGCTCTGTTGAGGCAGCATACCATTGACATCCGCCATTACCAGCTTTGATTCTGCTCGCTGCGATACAAAAGACCACCCCGTCATTGCTTCCCAAGACCAAATCACCCCGACTTTGGCTCAAAGCAACCAAGCATGGCCCTCTCCCTCGAAAATAGCGACCTCAGTGGGCTTGGATTATTACACAACCGAGCTCTCTCGCTTGAGCCATGCTCCCCCAGCCATATATCAACCACCCAGACAGCAGCTCCAATGGCGTTTCCTTTTTTTTATCTTTGGTTGGGAACATGTCCTTTGCATGTCCTTGCTGGAGACATCACACATGGAGATGTGCTACGCAGATAACCCGTAACAAGTTTCACATTAGCTTGCAACACCCAGAGCGATGTCGACATCGCCGCAGTCTGTCTGCCTGGCCGTCAAGAAAACACGCTTCTGAGCTCCTCCCCCGCTTTGCCTCCATGTACAATCTGGAGGACCAAGCATAACTAGCCCTTCTAATGGCTTTGAATCTTCTGCTACATAACGAAACCTCGTCCACGGTCAAGCTACCTCGGCCGTTCCTCAACAAGCAGGACACGCAACTGGTTTGGCATGCCGCTCTCGATCGAGAGCACAGCAATCTAGCGCGTTATATGACTTTCAGCTTGAATACGTTCAAGTCAATGTGCTTGACATGTCGTAAGCAAACATGTTCTGTTTGCTGTCGCGAATGCAAACGGACGTCGACGTTTTCCATTAAATAGAGCACCGGGGCAGGGCTAGCCCTCCAAGTAACGCCCACGAGCAAGGATCGGCTGGACACATGCACCTTGTACTTGACCTGATTCGCTGCTATAGTGCACCCCTCCGGTGCAGTTCTAGTTTCCCCATGCATAGGAACCATGGTCCTCCTGACATGCCCGTCCTTATATAGAGATCAGACCATGTCCCGTTTCTTCATCCAAACTCAAAACGGCGGCACTCTGCACCTTGTCCGTTCGTGGCTGGTCGTCACGATACCATGGCGCCCGTCGACCACTCGAAATGGGACAACATCGGCACGGATTCCGAGCCTGAAGTGTCGCCTCGAGAAGCCAGGCCAGGCCCATGCCCTACACCACAGCCGCCTGCACCCACTTCGACGACAACGTACGGCGCTGCAGAACCAATTCAAGCCGTCATCGTTTGGGGCGATGTCGAGAAACGCGGACGCTCGCCTTGGTCCGTCACCAGAATCGCCGCAGACCACCCAGCGTTTTCGACCACGGTGCCTCCCATCCCAAGCCTCATCGAAGTGCCGCTGGTCCTCCACCGCGATGGCTTTTCAATCGACGGGCCTTTGAACAGTGATGGCGAGATTGTTATCTGGCACAGAGATACACTCGCCCCGGGGAGGGAGGTGGGAATGATCCGGATGATTGGAGAGTGGTCAGGTCTCCTTATGAAGTATGAGACTTCTGTACGGCTGGACCAGCTGCCGCGTTGACGTGCGCAGAGCTGAAGCATTGAGATTACAGTCGTTAACCAGCAAAGCGAGACATATACATGGTAATATCCATTCTGTTCCGGCGTGTCGTGGCCCTTGATCCTGATGTACACGTCTCGTTTCTGCGGCCAGGTCTCTCGAGGCATTTGAGCCGTTTACCGGCGCCCGCCGGGCGAGTGATGCTGCTGCTGCAACGACGGCGTGGCCTCCAGTCGGTGCTCACGATCAGTCTGATGAATCATAGGCCTTGTTCATGCACTAAGTGGTGGGCGAGACTCAGACATGGCAAAGCATGTTTGGGGTTGACTCTTTGAGCATGGCCGCACTTGAACATGGCGAGAACTTGAGATGGGCTGGTCATAGCCTCGACAAGGCTCGAATCCCCCGAAGGTCTTCTGCAGACAAGAACTCGAGGGCTGGGTCACAGGAATCGGCGCAAATCTCTTCTTACTTCTGTGCTGAGGAGGAGATTGATTGTTCTTGTGTACGGAGCCTGTGGGTGGTGAACTGGGGATGAAGGCTGTGCTGGGCGGAGTGTTGAGTGCAGCCCCTGATTGGGCTAGGGAGCCAATAGAGGCGCGGACCCCCGCGCCTTTAAAGTCGGCGCGGACGTCCGCGCCTGTTATGTAAGCCCAGGCGGAAGATAGTCGGGCCGCCCCCTGACCTGTACTCTCCTTTTCTATTGCATGTGGCAAACTGTCGCACAGAGAGCCAGCCTCATATAGCATACCATCTGCGCTCAGAGTAGTTGTCCGCGGAAGCGATGCTATAATCCGCATATTAAGGTCGAGCGCCTGCATGCGTGGTGCTTGGACCCCATTGAGGCCAAAGCTCAAACGCAGGCTGCATTAAACCTCGCAGGCGGCCTCGGTTACAAGGGTTCTGCACCACGTCCACAAAGCAGGAGTTTCCTTTCCTTTGTGTATAAAGAGCTGCTCACTGTCGTGCACTACAGCTAGCTCTTCAAGATAATTCCAATATGGGGCTTACTGAATTCCCTGACGATTGCCTTCCTCCTGAGGGCCAGTTCGACTCGCGAGAGTCTCTTCTTGCCTCAATTAATGCGTGGGCGGCTCCAAGAGGCTATGCCTTCACCACAGGCAAGTCCACGAGAGACCCGCGGTCCGGAAGACGCACAGTCATATTTGCCTGCGATCGTGGAGGTAGACTTGGGGCTCATACAAGCAAGGACCAGAAGCCAGCTGATCGGCAACGGTCTACAAGCTCCCGTATCACTGGATGCCAGTTTTCCATCAATGCGAAAGAGAGCCTTGATAAGTCGTACTGGTATGTCAGGCATCGCCCAGGCGAGGAGAAGTCGGTCCACAACCATGAGCCCAGTCTGCATATTACAGCACATCCAGCTCATCGTGCCCTCTCCTCAACTGACCAGTCAGCTATTGGGAACCTCTCAAGCGCTGGCATAGCACCAAAGGATATCCGGACATATATGCGCCAGAGCTCTCAGACTGCCCAAGGAGCGACACAGCAAGACATATATAACTGTATCGCACAGCGCAGACGAGAGCTCCTTGCTGGCCAGAGCACAATGCATGCCCTTGCCAATGAGCTTGACAACGAGGGGTTCCAGAGCCGCATACAGCTTGATCATGATGGCCGAGTCACAGCAGTCTTATTCGCACACCCAGCGTCTCTAGGATACCTCAACGCATACCCAGAATTACTACTGCTAGACTGCACATACAAGACGAACAAATATAAGATGCCACTGCTCGATATGATCGGCGTTGATGCCTGTCAGCGGTCATTCTGTATTGCCTTTGCCTTCCTCAGTGGTGAAGACGAAAATGACTATATCTGGGCACTGGACCAACTCCAATCGATATACGAGTTATATGACATTCGCCAGCCATCGGTTATCCTGACAGATCGCTGCCTCGCCTGCATAAACGCAATTTCCCGGTGCTTTCCTGCGTCCAAGTCTCTGCTTTGCATCTGGCATGCGAATAAGGCGGTGCTTAGCTATTGCAAACCAGCTTTCGACCGTGACGATGAGGACTCTAATAGTGATGAGAGGTGGGCTGAGTTCTTTGGGTATTGGCACTCAATCGTGGGCTCGAAAGATGAGGAGACATTTGATCAACAAGTTGAAGAGCTCGAGAAGCGCTTTGTGCCACGATACGTCAAGGAGGTTAGCTACATACGGAAACCTGGTTGGACCCGTATAAGGAAAAGCTCGTCAAGGCCTGGGTCGATCAATATGCTCACTTCGGCAATGTGGCTACTTCCCGGGTGGAAGGCATCCACGCATTATTGAAGAGTCACCTTAAGAAGTCAACATTAGACCTCTTCGAGGCAACGAGGGCAATCAAGCAAGCTCTCCTCAACCAACTGGCCGAGCTACAAGCCAACCAAGCCAGGCAGCATATACGGATGCCAATTGAGCTCTCTGGAACCGTATATAGCACGGTACGTGGCTGGGTATCACACGAAGCCTTGCGACAGGTTGCAAAGCAACACAAGCGCCTCAACGAGAAAAACACCCCATCTTGCACAGGCAGCTTCACCAAGTCTCGCGGTCTCCCTTGTGCGCACGCATTACAGTCTCTCATAGTGGAAGATCTGCCCCTCCGGCTACAACATTTTCATACACATTGGCGCCTTCGACGGGATAACAAAGAGATTGGTCAGGTCCTCATAGAGCCTCGTCGGCGACTAGACCAACTTGTCGCCGCATCAAGGATATCACAGTCATCCACACAGCGCGAGCCAAGTGCATTTGAAGCCATAGAGTCAGATCTACGGCCAAAGGCGCCGCCTACATGCAGCAAATGCCACCAGCAAGGGCACATCATGACATCTCGCAATTGTCCTTTACGCTATAGCGACATACTGCAGCGGGCAGAGGCACGGGCGGCACAGACTGCAGAGACTGCAGCAATTGCAGGGACTGCACAGACTGCACAGACTGTACAGACGGTAGCAGTTCCAGAGACTGCGCAGACTGCAGCAGTCATGGAGAAAATGACAGTTGCAGTCACTACGGTCTCTACAGTCTCTACAGCAATTGCAGAGACTACAGAGACTACAGAGAATCTATTATATGATGACCCACGAGCCATCTATCAGAGGTATGTCAGGAAAGAGACTCTTGGTATAGAGCACAGCCTCGCGGCAGTCTCAAGACCAACCAGGCATACCGAAAGGCAATGGGCTTGCCATTGCGCTACAGCAAGACTGAATATGACTGGTGCCTCGACTGGAAGCAAATGTCAAGGAGCTGCGGCTCGAGGCAATGGACCAAGGTAGAGATGATGGCATACCTTGATTGGGATAAGGCAGAAGAAGAGCGATTAGATGCCCGGGTGGCCGAGGAAATTCAGGTGCAGCCTTTCTCACGAGAAAGAGGTACTGCAGGTATATGGGCTGACTGCGAGAGAGACTCAGAGGAACAGCAGGCATTTTATTCACATATATAAGTGGTGATGATGCCGGCGATGCGAAAATGTGAGGCAGATCGTGAGATCACCGACATGCACCGGCGTGTAGCACTGTAGCTGGCCAATTTTAAGGCGGTGAACTTCCCGCACCCTCCCTTGCCACGCAACAGCGGCGCCCTTTGCGTCACGTCAATCTACCAAATAGGGAAGGCTATGGGTTCGAACCTAAGGGATATCCTCCTTTGCAATTAATTGAAGCTATATGTATGCAGCAAGCATGCTGTATCGGTGAGGCCGACTGCGAGCGCAGTTGGCGGCGGCCCAAATGGCCTGCCAGGCTTACATAACAGGCGCGGACGTCCGCGCCGACTTTAAAGGCGCGGGGGTCCGCGCCTCTATTGGCTCCCAAATGGCCTGCCAGGCTTACATAACAGGCGCGGACGTCCGCGCCGACTTTAAAGGCGCGGGGGTCCGCGCCTCTATTGGCTCCCATTGGGCTAGCCTAGCTTAGTCAGTCTGAGCGGCACGAGCCCTAAAGGCTCGTGTCTGGGCCCACAGCCTGGGTCCGTAATCCTTGCCTTCTTCTTCTGCCTCTTTCTCACGGAGTAACTAACTTACTTATATATAGATATTACCTAATTACCCGTGTGCTGTACGCACGCACGTGACAAGCCCCCACCGACCTGTTGCACCCCCGCGCAGCCCGCCCGCCAGCGGGCCAACCAGAAGGCCGCCGAGGCCGGGGGCTGGCCCCACCAGCTCCCCTCCGTCTGCAACGGCCCCGCGACATTGCACCCCGCGCCATCCCCTGGCCCTCCCTCGGGATATGCAATATGGACAGCTACCCCGGACTCGGCCAGATTCGGCACAACGCTGAAAGGGGGCGCCAGTCACCAGGGCCGTAGCTCATGCTGTCTCGGCCAACAGGGAGGTCACCGCTCCCGCGTTGTCATTTGCTAGCAAATCCGTACCATTTATTCCGCCCTTTGGCTGTGTACGTCAGTCAGTGTCTGACGGGAGGAACCGACTTGACTGGACTTTATTGGCCGTACCTGATGTATCTCGGGCATGTATCTAGATAACGGCTACACTGGGTAGTTGCATCGCCTCCATTGCCGAATACAACGCTTCCTTCCCTGACCTCCATCAACCAACTTCAGTCAACCTCATCCTCTTTTCTCCCTTTTCTCTCCCGGCAGTTCATTTCCTCGACTCTGCCCGTCGTCTTTGCTTCCGCCAATCATCGCAGTCCTCCTCTTCCTTGTCTCCCACCCCGACATTTGACCCTGGGCTCTTGTCAAGGGAACCGAGGGTGCGTATTTCCACTTTCTCTACCTAAAGCCCCTCATGTGCCTCTTTGTGGACCGTCAATCGTGGCATGGCGGCAAACATCCTGCATCTTCCGTCTCCCGTCGCCATCTTCTCCCCCAACCCAGCGTGATCTTGCGCTTCAGCTAACGTCCTCGTGGACCATCAGCCAACCAGCGCCGGCCCCATCCCTCCATCTTCTTCCCCTCCCCCCCCCCCCTCCCACCTCCCCATGGCACTGCTCCGGAGAGCTGGACTGGCCGCACCAGCCATTGCCAGATGTCGTGCGCCCATCATCGGCTCTGTCCCCGCTTCCCTGTTCAGCACCCGCTCCCGTAAAGCGCCAACCCCGGCTGAAACATCTGCCTCTACCCCGCCTGCCGCCTCCGCTTCGGCATCTTCCGTCCGGCACCCCGGCAGAAGACAAGTCATCACCGCCGCCCGGCATGCCTCCACTTCAAGCTCCATCGCGACGGGCCCGGGCAACGTCTACACGGCGTCGTTTGCATTTTTCGAGGCCATTTGGGAGGCTGGTATCACCCACTGCTTTGTCAACCTTGGCTCCGATCACCCCAGCATCATCGAGGCCATGGTCAAGGGCCAGCGCGAGGCCAAGGGCAAGTTTCCACGCATCATCACCTGTCCCAATGAGGTATGCCTCGGTGGTTCTTGATGTCCCTGTCGCCGAGGTTCAAGCTGACTAGAGGCGTGCCTGCAAATCGTAGATGGTGGCCATGTCCATGGCGGACGGCTACGCCAGGTTGACGGGCAAGCCGCAGTGTGTCATTGTCCACGTCGACGTCGGTACACAGGGCCTTGGCGCTGCCGTGCACAACTCGTCCACCGGTCGCGCTCCCGTCTTTGTCTTTGCGGGCCTATCCCCCTTTACCCTCGACGGCGAGCTCCGTGGAAGCCGTACCGAGTTCATCCACTGGATCCAGGATGTGCCTGATCAGAAGCAGATTGTCGCCCAGTACTGTCGCTATTCTGCCGAGATCAAGACAGGCACCAATGTCAAGCAGATGGTCAACCGCGCTCTCCAGTTTGCAAAGTCCGACCCTCAGGGCCCCGTCTACCTCTGCGGCGCCCGCGAGGTTATGGAGGCCGACATTGAGCCTTACTCGCTCAAGCAGGGCGACTGGGATCCCGTGCAGCTCGGTAGTCTCCCTCAGAGCGGTGTTGACAAGATTGCCAACGCCCTCGCCTCCGCCGAGCGGCCCGTCATCGTGACCGGCTACTCTGGCAGGAACCACAAGATCCCCGGTGCGCTTGTAGAGCTTGCCAATACAGTAAAGGGCCTGCAGGTTGTCGACTCGGGGGGCAGCGACATGTGCTTCCCGGCTGACCATCCAGCCTGGAGAGGCTTGCGCTTCGGCGTCGACAAGGCCATCTCCCAGGCAGACGCCATCCTCGTCGTCGACTGTGATGTGCCGTGGATTCCCACTCTGTGCAGGCCCCGCGAGGACGCAAACATCTTTCACATCGACGTCGATCCGCTCAAGCAGCAAATGCCTCTGTTCTACATCGAAGCGAGCGCCCGATTTCGTGCCGACGCTCTAACATCCATTGAACAGGTCACCGCCGCCCTCAGGACGGGCCCCGCCGCCACCAAGTTGCAGGAGAGTGACACGACACAGGCCGCCGATCGGGTTGCGCGCGAGTATAGGGAGCACCTGGACGGCATCGCCCAGAGGGCCAAGCCGTTGGAGGACGGCAGCTTCGGCACGGGCCATCTGTCACGGACTCTCAAGAAGATGTGCCCCGAGGACACGCTCTGGGCCGTCGAAGCCGTCACCAACACCGTCTTTGTGCACGACAATCTCCAGCCGTCAATTCCTGGTTCGTGGATCAACTGCGGTGGCGGCGGCCTCGGCTGGTCCGGCGGCGGTGCTCTGGGCATGAAGCTGGCGACGGACGCCGAGAGCGGCGGCAAGGGCAAGTTTGTGGTGCAGATTGTCGGAGACGGCACCTACCTCTTCTCCGTACCGGGCAGCGTGTACTGGGTCTCTAGGCGATACAAGATTCCCATCTTGACCATTGTCCTTAACAACAAGGGTGAGTTGTAAAAGTATCCATTTTGAACCTCGGAGCTGACGTCGTGCTCGATGCAGGCTGGCATGCCCCCCGGCGCTCTCTGCTGCTGGTGCACCCCGATGGCCTCGGGTCCAAGGCGACCAACGAGGAGGCTAACATTTCGTTTGACCCCGTGCCAGACTACTCGGGTATTGCCAAGGCAGCCGCGGACGGCGACATTTTTGCGGCGCGCGTCTCACAGGCGTCCGAGCTCGAGGGCGTGCTCAAGGAGGCCATCGCAAAGGTGCAGGCCGGGCAGACGGCGGTGGTAGACTGCAAGGTTGTGCCGGGCTGCTAGGGAGGGCACGCGGCGACGTCGGCGGCCAGGGGAAGCATGGGGCGCTTAGAGTGTCCATTTTGTGTCTCCCATAAGCAGCATAAGCGGCAGTGGCGTGATAGAGGGATATGGTACACTCATCAACGGTGCATTGTTTATGCTTATCATGGCTGTGCAAGATATGTCGGTTGACACCCACAGGCATCGTGGGGAATGGCGAGTTCTGAGTCTTGAAGCCGCGCTCGGGGTGGGAACATTTCAGACGAGTTGCCGAGGTAATCGCAGAATCGAATCTGGTCTATTGTGTCCCGGGATAGACACGGCCAGGGCCAAGCCTCGTCGTCGTGTCGGATCGAGAAGAGTAGGCGTCTCCCTAGGACCACCCCATGGCGGCTTGTCGCCGCAGACCGACGTTGACAGACGCCTGTCGACCGGCGATTCCGTGTGGTGACAGGAAGAGGACGACATGGAAGCCACCAGCCGGCCACTTTGTGAGGTTGCCAAGTCGAAGACAAGACGGCAAATTCAAGGCCTTTGTCTCATGCCTATTTGGACGGCAGCACAAGGCTTGCTTACGTATGCAGGGCTGTGGAGTGAGTGGAGACTTGACCACGGGGAGCACGTGCGCTCCAGTTGAGCGTGCTGATTGGCTCAAACCCCCGTCTTCTTACCCGTTGCAGCGAGGCACATATCTTGTGTTGTGTACCAAGACAAGGAGCGTGCACGCAAGCAGGTACCCGGCAGGGCATTCACGTGCGTCGAGCTACCACGGGCAGAGCTGGGTGGGAAAATCTGTACAAGCAACGAAGGCGCCCGCTTTCCTCCTGACCTTGCCTCGCCTCGCCTCGTCTCCATCTCCATCTCGACCTCAGTCTCGACCCCGACCTCGTCCTCGTCATCCATCGCGCTGCCGACACTGATCCCGCCTCGCAATGGCCGCCATGCCTCGCCGCCCATGCACATGATGCCATCCCGTCTCGCCGCCTAGCGCCGCCCAGCGCGCCGCATCGTGGGCTGAGCCCTGTCGCCGGAATCATCAACGAGTCGCCCCGACAATCCATCTCCGCCAACCCGCTTGCTCGCCGCACTCGTCCGACTGCTTGTGCGACTGCGCACTCTTTTCAAGCCCGCCCCCGGGATTCCGACCGCTCCATCCATCTCGTCACAGCCACCTTGCACTGCATCACGTTGAGTCGGAACCGATTGAGAACATGCATGTTGGCGGACGCCGTGATACCTTGCCTGCTGCAGACCTCAAATCACAGCTGCCGGCATCTGTGACGCTGCCTTGGCTGCGCTGAAGCCCATCACCGCTCAGTCGCCGCTCCCCGTCAACGACGCCGCTGCCAACCGTCGCCATCCATTCGTTTTTCCCTCCCCATATCTGCCCCAAGCCGTGCTCGCTCTCCACGTCAATCATGGCGCAACCGAGCGACTCCGAGATACCGCTGCCGCCGGCTCCCTCGTCTGACCCGCGCCTCGGAATCGTCCTCGACGGCGCCAGCATGCCCATCGCCGACCAGCACGACTTGTTCCAGCTGCTGCCCATCGACGCCCTCCACCTGCTGAGCGCCAGCGTCGAGCTCCTCGTCCGCATGACGGGCGATGTGCCCCCGACACCCCCGCCCAAGACGCCGACCAATCCGCAGATGAGTGACATGCAGGTCGAAAAAGAGAACATTGCGCGCTCGCATTCCGAAAAGAGCCTCGCAAAGCTGTTGCGCCAGCAGCAGCAGCAGCAGCCGACAGGGCAGGTCACTGCTTCAAAAAAGGGAGATGCGAGTGATGTGTCTCCCAAGGCGTCCGGCCCGGCTGCCGCCACTCAGAACAAGCTGCTTGCATACAGCGCATCCATGACAGCCCAGCTCAAATCACAGCAGCAGCGGCAAATGCGACAGCACGAGCACGGCGGCATGGCCTCGTATCCGTCGCAAGGCCAGATCGACGGTGTCCAGCTCCGCCAGCGCCCACCACCAGCTCACCCGGGTGTCTCTCCTCCCGACGAATCCCGACCGTACATTGTTGTCGGCGCCGACTCGCAGCCCGTCAACCTGCAGCACGGCGCCATCACGCGCAAATTCTTCTCCAAGCAGATCCCCCCCATCCCCATCGGCCAGTACCTCCTCCGGCTGCACCAGTTTTGTCCCATGAGCACCGCCGTCTACCTCGCCACGTCGCTCTACATCCATCGCTTGGCCGTTGAGGAGCGCGCCATCCCCGTCACGCGCCGCAACGCCCATCGACTCGTCCTCGCCGGGCTACGCGTTGCCATGAAGGCCCTCGAGGACCTGTCGTACCCGCACACTAAGATTGCAAAGGTGGGCGGCGTCAGCGACGTGGAGCTCGCGCGCCTCGAGATTAGCTTCTGCTTCCTCGCGGGATTCGAGCTCGTCGTCGGCGAGGAGCCGCTGCGTCGGCACTGGGAAGCGCTCCGCGACGGCAGGGCGCAGCAGATGCTTCGTGGCACCGAGGTGCCGGCGCTCACGCTCGGGAGGATGCCGAGGGAGGTGCCGGTCACGCCCGCGGGCGGTTAGGAGGGCAAGACTATTTCTCGGTTGGCGGGAGAAACCGCAGAAAGGCGAGACGAATCAATGACGAGCAGGAGGGAGTCGTACTTTGGGCAGTTCAGCGTGGACGAGCGGGAAATGGATGGGCTTGTTGGGTCGGGGCATGGCGGTTTCAACATGGGCATACATGTATATCTTCACGGGACGGCGGGCTGTACATGTACTGGGCTGGCTTGGAGTTTTTTTCTTTCTACCCCTTACCCCTTTTTTTTCTCTGTAGGCTTTCGATACCCAACCCCCTCCGAGTTTGATCATCGAGTAATATAATGGCGCTGGGAGGAATGCTCCTACGGTTCATTCATTCATTTGTTTCGTCGCCGATGACGGATCGAGGCTCGTGTGCGCTTTCCACCGGCCAGTTCCCAGCTGCCGCCCTGGCAGAGCGTGCAATCGACTTGGAACGACCAATACATCTCGGGCGTCTTAACCCCCCTCCCGATCTCGTCGCATTCAAGAGGCCATTGGTTGCTCGTCCTGGGACAAAGGTCGCTGGACATATCATGCCACGCAACTGGATCCCCTATGCATCCCGTCAATGAGGCCATCGTCTGCTACCTACAATCGCGTTTGGCAACCTCGGCCACAACTTAGCCGAGACTCGCCGTGGCAAAGCGTGCCGAACTTGCCAAGAACACAAAGAGCCCTTGTGTAGCGAGGCTTCGCACGTTGCCTCGCAGAGTCGCAGTTGAGCGCTGACGTGCATAGACGAGGAAACAGCGACAGGGGGCGGAGGCGAGGTTCCAATCGAGTAGCCTGGCGTTACAGTCGACTAAGACGGCATCCATCTCACCGGCGCGGAGAATGGGGCCGTCCCTAGTCTCCGTGCTGCAGTGTGGAAGTCGGATGCCGCGTCCAGGCCTTTGTGTGGGCTGCAGATCGGGGATCGGTGCAACTCGAAGAGTCGATAGCCTGTTGTATGCTGGGTGTCCCGATATATTATATGCACTGCTTTGAAACCATCTTTTCTCTCTTCGTGTTGATTCAGGTGGTGTGGTCCTGTGTGTTGACCTCAGTTGATGCATGGAAATCGTTGACCGTCCCATGTTGGGTACTTTGATCTCTTTTGCTCCCCACCCAGTCTCTCCAACTGGTCGGGACATCCCATAAAGACCGGTACCCATGCCTCAATATCCCCAGAAAGACTGATGACCGTGCAGACGCGAAGAAATCTCTCTAGGCATGAATGTCCGCTCCGGGATGCCTCGGGCGGCTCGGGTGTCCCCGGGTTCCGCGCGCACGTAGGTGGACAGCCGGGACGCATTGAAAGAAGTCCTGACTACTGGGCTACAATATGTTTACGTCGCCGGATGACTGCAGGATCCCTTGCCGTGCCGCTAGCCCGAGCCCATGCAGCCACGGCCCGGCGCCTGCATCCAGATGGTTCACCCAACAACGGGAGCAGCCACTTGGACGCGAGCTCGGGCGGCGGCAAGTTGTCGTTAAGGAGAGTACTGTTTGTTTTGCCGATGATCCGGAGCCGCCACTTTGTTTATTGGCCGAGGGGTGGCAACCTTGCTCCCAGCCAGCCGTCCATCTCACAATAGGAGCAGCCTTCTCCACGCCCATACTTTATCTCATGCTCACAACTAACATCGGAAATGACGTGTAGAGACTGTAATTGTCCGTTTTGCTCGCCTTCCTCTACTTTCAAAACCCGTCTCCACCCCTTCCGCCGGTGGGCATTGATGTCTGTAGCTCAAGGGGGGACCTTCTTGCAAAAGCTCGACCAAATCCGTCACAATCCAAGGTCCCGCCGTCTTTGGAGCTTCGAGTGGAGAGAAACATGACACGACGGCCCGCGTCCAGAAGAGTCTACATGTACAGGGGCAATGCAGTATGGTGGAGTCGAGATGGAACCCCTACTGGTTGCATAGAGCCGTTTGTCCCGAGATCAAACGTTCCATGCCAACTCGATGAAGCGTTCAATGGAGCGAAAGAATTCCTTTATATTTCCAGCCCCTTCTCTATGTGAGCTGGCCACCGCTCCTCGGATTAGACCGCACCAGCCTCAGCGAAGATGGTGTCCAAGGGTGTCACAGCGCTTTTGATTCTGAGCACTGCTCTGCAAGGGCTCGCTCAAAGCCAAGCCCGGATTCCCGTCACCGGCGCCCCCGTCAGCCAGCAACCCGGGGTGGGAGCGCCTCTGAGGCGGTCCATCAATGACCTCCAGGCGGCTGGAGGGCCTCAGTGGTATGCTCGACTGGACCCAGGCTTGAACTCCTTCTTGATGTTTAACGCGTCGGTAGGGATTTATATATCCTCGCCCTTTCGTCTTTGCAGCTGGACAATGACGAACAAGAACTGAGCTACTTCCAAATCGAGGGTACGATGGATACACGTCTCTCACTCATGATGTACTTGCTTACCTGCCTCTGAAGGAATCCACGGCGTGCCGTTTATCGAATGGAACGGAGCCGGGCCTCGCGTCAACGGCAACTGGGGGGGATATTGTCCTCACAATGTGAGAGCTTCCCGCCACTTGACCTGGTCTACCGATCTGCTAACGCCCACCCAGGAGAATATATTCCTATCATGGCACCGAGCCTACGTTGCTCTCTTCGAGCAGACCCTGGTCGCGAGAGCCAAGCAGCTGGCGCTGATGTACCCGCCCAACCTTCGGGCCCAATACGTCCAAGCCGCAGAGTCCCTTCGACAGCCCTACTGGGACTGGGCCAGTGATCCCAGAGTGCCCCCTTCAACTGTCTCGCCATCCGTCACCGTAGTGCACCCCTCTGGAGGGCAGCGAGTCAACATTGAAAATCCGTTGTACAGTTTCCGAATCCCGCCAGCCGTGTTGAACGGCAAGTACGGAACATTCGACGCTCAAAGGAGGCCGCAAACTCTTCGCTGTCCAGCTCCAAACTCGTATCCCGCCTCTGCAAACGCCCTGATGTCGCAGAGGCCGTATAGGCAGTGGATGGTAAGCAGCGCATGGCGTACAGCCGCCATAAACGCTCCTCACTGATGCCAGTCTTGCAGTATGACGTCTTGACCCGTGCTCGCGACTTTACCGAGTTTTCCTTGGGTGGCAACATCACGAGCCTTGAGCAAATCCACAACGCGGTTCACTGGGACGCCGGATGCGCCGGCATGTTCCTAGACACGGGGGTCACAGCCTTTGACCCTCTATTCATGCTTCACCATTCATTTGTAGATCGGATCTGGGCGTTCTGGCAAGCCCTGCGGCCAGACCAGGATGTCTTTTCAACCCCGTATGCGGCGCGGGCTCGCTTCTCGACGGCGGCGGGAACTGCCATCGACTTCAACTCGCCGCTTCAACCCTTTTTCCATCGAAGCGGCGCTTTCCACACAACTCTCTCTGTGAGAGCCATCTGGGAGTTCGGCTACGGCTACGAGGGATTGGAGTGGTGGGCAAAGTCGGCGGACCAGATGCGGCAAGACGTCATCAACATCGTGAATCGACTGTACTCGACAGGCCGGCCGGCTTCAGGGGCCAAGCGACGCTCCGAGGAGGCAACTACACGTTACTTTGCAACGGTGTCGCTCGACATCGCGCAGGTGGAGCGCCCTTGCCAGGTCGTGGTCTATGTCGATGGGACAAGGGCGGGCAGTCTCGTCATCATGAACCGGCCGCAGAGTGGCGTCGTCCGGACGGGCTTCGGGCTCGACGGTGTCGGGGAAGATGCAATGCAGGCCATTGTCGACGGCAAGGCCGGCGGCTCGGCAAACTCTTCGGTCGAGGTCGAGATCGTCAAGGTAAGTGATGTTTCACTCTGAATCCCACCACCAAAACATGGCTGAACTTTATGACTTGCCCTCCAGCCCGATGGGAGCAGAGTTCCACTGAACAAGGTTACGAGTCTCAAGGTTGAGGTGCAAGCCGTTGGCATGACACCCGCGTTGAGCCTGGACCAGCTACCCGAATACGGATCGTCGAGGCGACACAAGGTTCATGTGAGTGAGGTGAAGGCCGAGAAGCATTGATTAGCGGTTTCAGTGCAAAACTGGCGGGCGGGACTTCTGTATTCTTGGTGGCGTGTCGTGAGGCTCTCGGAATCTACATGATGTGGAAGTAGCTGGAGCAGGCGAGGAACGGATGAGGCTTGATGTACCATGTTTGCACGAGCGGGACGAATCACCAAGTGAAACAGGGTCGGACGTGAACAGCAATGTTGAAGCCCAACTAAGCGTCCATTTCTATCCTGACGAAGCTGGACGTGCGTTGAGCGACGGCGACTTGTAAGTATATGGACCTGTATGTATCCCGAACCTCAACTAGTTGTTGAGAAGAGAGAAATGATATTTTACATCATGTTTGCACGTAGGAAAACCATGCAGCGGTATCCCCGGTTAATTTCCAGCCGAAGCCTCTTCTCATTCATGCTATGCTATCCGTACCGGGAGCAGCATTGATGAGTCGCGTCTAAATCCTTCTTGCAGAACCTCCTTTCGATTCCTCCAACACCTCCAGCATCACGGCTTGCCAAACGCAAGCAGCTCAGCGGCGCTATCGCAGCCGAGGCCGCCACAATATGCCCAGCTCATGGACGCGACACAAGCCAGGTCATCGCTCAGTCGATACATGCAAGACAAAGTCCGGTGGGTTCCCGGCGGCTGCTGCAGAGAAAGTGACGACGATACAGGCTCGATTATGATCGGACCAGAGGCATAATCAAAATTCGAATGCCCGCCCCAATCCACTATTTTCATTGCCGCATCAGTGGACAATGAAATATTCAGCCAGCTCCAGATACTCGCTGCTCGACGCGACGAGGCCGGCGATTTCGCATGTGGGATCAGGAACAGGGGTTCGTCCCGCATCCTCCTAAAGGAAGATATGACGTCGGCCAGTCCGCTGCAACGACATCCCGACGGATAGGTTCAGCATCGCAAGGCGGCTTATCCTGGACTGGTTCTGGATGTCTCCTACTCGCAATCCGGCGAGGATCTGGAGAAGATGGCATGGGAGCATATACACCACTCCAACGGGGACGTCAAGGCCGTCACTGGCACTGACATCAACTACGGCGTAAACGACTCGACTGTTTCGCTGTGGCGCCCGGTTTATATTCAGGAAGGGGCGAAGACATGGACATCCTCGACGTCAACCGGGACATTGCAGGCCAAGTAAGTCGCACGCGCGTGGAACCGAGACAAACTGTTAGACGCGAGACTGAAGCCCGCACGGCCTTTTCGAGCATCGGAGGGGTCCAACGTCCAGGGAAAGGCTATCTATCCCACTGACGCTAGGCGATTTCGCTACCGACCAACTCTCCGATGTACTTGGGACAGGGTCGCTGTCGATGACGTGTAAACGGCTTACAGTTGAGCAGATGCATCAGGTACGAGAAATGACTCGAGGTGGTGGTATTAAATCGCAACGAACGAAGAAGCGCAAACGACCGTCTCCTCCAGCCGATCTCATCTGGTCCGACGACGAGGCAGAGTTTCGCTCCCAGGAGGAGCGGGTAGTCGAGCGGGTCGCTACCGAAGATGGGAATTTTGAGCCACCAGCGACGAGGAGGCGGCCGTAAACCGATTCTCTCCTGCGTCAAACTAACGTGTTGGTACCGGGTCTTATCTCTTTTTCTTCTCAACCGGGGTGACACGACACCCGCGACCATCCAAGGGGTGCTGGTGAGACGCCGCGTTACAAACAAGGCGACATAGCACGTACGTCAACGTACAAATCCAGGGCCAGCCAGACAACGACCTGGAAGTTCCCATCCCCACTCCCATGGTCTTTGTTTGTGTCGGGCTTGACACAGACGATAAAAGTGTGCATAAACACCTGCGCGTTGGGGCCACCCAGGAGAGGCTTGAGTGGTGGTCAGCGCTCAATCTCCAACGACAGGCAGCTTGCCATGACCTTGTCGGGGCCGCCGCCGATTGGCTCCGCCAACTCATCTCCCTCGAAACAGAGGCCACAACCAAGGAGGCTGCACAGCAGATTAGGAAAAGGCTGCTACTCAACAAGTTGGAATGCCCCATTAGACAGGTCGCAGAACAATCGTTCTGACACTTATCCCCAACTCCTACTGCAGGAGAGCTGCAGGCTAGTCTGCATGACTCGGAAGAGGTAGTCCGCGCCGTCACTCTAGAGATTCGTCCCGGTACCAATTTGGAAGTCGGCTACTGGTGGATCTAGAGGAAGTCCTGGGAAAAGATATACAGGCCATTTGATGCAAGGGATGGTTAAAGACTTAGTCTGACTGGTAGACATTCCCTCCCTGGTGAGGCGGTATTTCTAGCCTGCTCTAGACTTCTAGACATACTATCTAGTTTAAGACGAAAGATTTCTTGAAAATCAGATCTAACGCAGAGTTAGCAAACCAAAGCCCCCCCTCTCTCGTCGGAATGTAAGATTATTACTTATGCATTCCTATACGGTATTACGCAGATATATTATGCTATGGGAGCGTTTTCTTTTAGGAATCAAGCGCTTATAGGAATTCCGATAATTAATAGGATCATTCCAACGGTATAGTTCAGTTATAAGTACTTTAAGAAGTCGATTAAATATAGTTAAGCAAAACAGTATTCAGTTCATTCTATATTTCAGTTAAATATATAAGGACACTGAGTCCCCTCGCTATCCAAGCTTACCCTCTCTTAAGTTAAAGCGCATTGAGCAAAGACGTGCTATCCATTGTGGTTACTTCTAGGTTTCATCTTCACCTACTATTATCAGAAAGATGAGGCCTAAAACAATTTCTCTGGCATTCCTTATCGGAGCCGGGCTCGCTACTGCAGCTAATCGCATTAATTACGCACGTAACGAAAACCATTTATCTGGTGATTACGGCGAGGAGCATGATACATACGCTTCTACAAACATTGAGGATAGGCCTGTGCCAGAACCAACTACGAATACATGTACACAGAAATGTCATCGGGGTCAGAAGAGATGTGGCGCCGAGTGCATTCCTAAGGCATCCAAATGCTGTTCTCACCTCGAAAAGAAGTGCGGCGACAGTTGTATCCCGCAGGACCATGTATGCTGCGGCCCCAAGGGATTTCATTGCGGCCCCGAGAAACCATTCTGCACTGACGAACGAAACGAATGCTCCAAGTGTCCAAAGGGGGCCAGTTGTTGCGCCGACGGGACGACCTGCGAGGGTAGCAAGCCTCAGTGCACGGTCGACACGGGAGGCCGGACCATGTGTTGTGCTCGAGGTGAAACCGTATGCAACGGACAATGTATTCCTAGCGGAACTAATTGTTGCTCCGATGGGACGACCTGCGGGGGTGACACGCCTCAGTGCACACCTGATACCACGGGCAAGCCGATTTGCTGCCCCCTAAATAAGATTGCGTGCGCCGGACAATGTATCAACTGTACGCAGACATGCTGTGGTCCGGAAGGACATTATTGCCCCCACCCGGACGACGTCAGGCAGACCCCCGATCTAATCTGTGTTTACAACCCAAAGAGCCCAACTCCCGATAGCGCGGGTTGCTGTAACAAAGGACAGAAACTTTCGGACGACGGGCGTTATTGTCCGCAGATTTAGATCTAAGTCGAGCCGAACCGTATTCCTGTCGGGTAAAACCGATAGTTAGGTAAATAAAAACATGTTTGATTGATCCTCCCTCCCAGTTTCTAGCTAAAACAAAAACTCTTCTTTTATTCAGCCTGAAGGCCGTTCTATGCCTGAGGAACGGACGGCCTTTTGAGCTCGCCTCTGGCCCCTGTGTCAGACAATTGGCTCCACGTAGAGTAGAGATAATTAGCACCAGGCAACTGAAGAGAATGATATGGAGAGCAAAAGAGATACGGTTGAATGCACACATCCGTGCTATATACACCCCAATCGTTGCAGCGAAACAGCAGCGACGCATTGCCAGGGATCAGACATAACGTTCCAGTGGCCGTGATATGCGACACAGCCCCAAGCGCTCAGGGACCAAGTCAGCGTTAACTGTAGCTATTATAAACAGCCATATGTTTATTTATCATCCTAATAAAAAAGCTTTATCTTCTTAGTTTACTCCCCCTTAATATTAGTTAGATTTAGCGTTAATTAAAAGTACTTAAATTTCGCTCTCGATAACGCTTTTATTAATCCGTCTACTTATATATAACTGGCCTTTAAGTATTTTAATAGGAACCTTATTATAACCTAATAAGGTCTTAAGACCTAATAAGGGTTATAGTAAGCTATAGATTAATATATAGGAAGAAAGGTTAAGCTTATACCTATACGTACTTATAGGCACGCCCTCTTTATCTTAGGAGTAATACTATTAAGTATTACTATTTATATACTAGTATATTACTATTTATATACTCGACCTATTTCTAAGATATATATAGCTACTAGCTAAAGTTTATAAACGCGCGCCTTATACTACTATATCGAAAGATTAATATATATATTTTAATTAATAGTAACTTTATAGAAAAGCTATAAAAAGTAAAGCTATATATATTATATAATAGCCTTACTTTTAGTATTTAATACTATATATACTAGCCTTAAGCCTAGCGTATAATTATAAGCTAGCGTGGTATAAAGTTAATTAGTTAGTTAATAAGCTCTTATAAGATTAAATCCTATACTAAATATTCTTATAAAGAGAGATATAAGAAGTATATATAAATATATAAAGGTAAAATTAAAAGTAAGGGGTCGGATAGGTAAGGTAAAGTTATTTAATTCTTATAGGGGTAGTAATTATAGTAGGGGAGTAATTATTATATTGCCTTAATTATTATTATTTCCTTTATCTAACGCTCCTTTTTATACCTATCTAGTATTTTAATTAATAAAGAAGATCCTACTTAAAGAAGCTATTAATATCTTCTTAACTACTAAACTTTTTACTAGTTTTTCCCTTTTATTCTAGCCGTTACTAGTATATCTATCTTATCTCTCTCTACCTTTATAAGAAGCTATCGCTACTTTTACTTCCCTTCTTACCCTTACCCTCCTCTCTATACCTCCTTTTAGCTTATTCTTTTAGCTCCTTTTTCTTAACCTATTTTTTTTTTAGCTTCCTAGGTCCCTATTACTAAGGGATATCTCTAAGAATTATAAAATTAAGCTATACTTCGCGATAAGTTCTAATACGTTCTTAGGTTTTTAACTCCTTTAACCTAAGTAGGTTTAAACCCTAGTATAAACCTTATAAGGACTATAGCTAGAGTAGCTATTACTATACTTTGTTTTTAAGGAGTAATAAGGCGCGCTATAGGCGTTACTAGAGTCTTTTACCTTAGGGTAATTAACTAAGCGCCTAGTAATTTCGGAGTCCTAAGGCGAGTTAGTAGCCGCGCTATTAACCTTTCTTCCCTTCTAGTTTCTTATCGGGTTATTAGTAGGGGTATAGTTATAAGTCTTTTACTCCTTAATATATTCTAAGGTATTATTAGTAGTAGGTAAAGAGTAAGCTTAATTAGCTATATATTTAAGGGGGAGAATTATTACGACCCGACTAACGGTTAGTTATAAGCAGCCCTTAATAAGGCCGATACGTAATAGAGGGGTATAGGATCCCGCGAAGTTATATAATAGATTATTTAGATTACCTAGTAATCTTAACGATCTAGCTTATTAGATTACCTTAATAATCTAACGATTTATAAATAGGATTATTACGCTTGCTATATAATCTATAAAAGACTACTAAGTATATAAGGACACTTAATTCTACTCCTTTAAACTAAATAGCTCTTTAGCTTTTAATATATTATAATTATTACGATCTTTATTACGATCTTATCTCTAATTCTAATTACTTAATTACTTAGTTATAGTCTATAGTTTACGACCTCCGACTTATTATTAATATAATATACTTATTATTACTTAGACTACGCCCTATTATATCTACTAATATAAACCCCTTAATAGGTTTATCTCTTAGAAATAATACCGGTCGTTATACGTTAAAAGCTCTTATTTAGTATAATATTCTATTACTTTAAGCAATATCGTAACTATTAATATACCTATATAGTGAACTAGATTAACTAACTCTAGAGCTACTATATCGCCTTAGGATATAATATATAAGATTATTACCCTTTAATATAAGGTATAGTTACTTAGGAATAAAGGAGGTAATAGATAAGTTAGTATAAGGGCTTTTGCCCTATATAGGCCTAGACTAGGGTCTAAGCTAAGTCTATATATAAGCGGCCTCTACGCCTATATAGGCTAGGCCTATACTTCTCTTCCTTTTCCCCCTTATAGATTATTAACCTTCTTCTAATAGACCGCACCTAAGCCTACGCCTCTGCCTACTCTATAATAGTATAATCTACTCTTTATTTTACCCTCTCCGTATCCCTATATATAGAATAGCTATTTTTAGCTACCTTTAAAGCTAACGTTTAATTACCTAGTCTAGTTAAACCGCCCGCGCTAGTATATACGCACGCGAAATATCCGCACTCCTATAGTCGCAAAATTAAAGCGAATATAATACTTAGTTCGCCTAGGCAATTAAGAGCCTCTTATAATAGTAGGGCTCCGTACGACTAAGAGCGGTACTACCGTACCTTAGTAAGTTCGACGGCTCCTCCGTAGAGCTCGAGCTATAGCTACTTTATATAGAAGCGAAGCTCTATACCGATAGCGCCGTAATAGGGGATATCCGCGCCTAATTCGACTATCTTTACGCGAGCCTATCCCTATACCTATAAAGGTATCTCTTACCGTTTACGCGTACTAGTATAAATAGACTAGCCGACCTCCTTATAAAGCTCTATACTAATTATAGCGAACCTAACGTAGCTAAGTCGGTAGGCTAAGAGCTTATAACGCTCTATTAGAAGCGGAGTAAAGCTATTCTAGCCTACCTAGTACGGTTCGAAGAGGTGCTTTATTAAGTAGACGTATATAGCTAGCCCGACGCGGTAAAGTATAATTACCTTATTATAAGCTTAAATTCGGATTAGCGTACCTATTTAAGTAAAAGGTCTATATTACTAGATACGTATACCGATCTCGTCCGCCTTCTTCGCGAGCTTAGTAGCAATAAGTTTCTTTTTTTATCTTTTTTTATAGTATAAGAAGAGGATAACGCTAGTAATACTATAGATATCTCTATCTCCGCCTCGAGGACTAAGGATAGAAAGAGGTAACGATAGGAGGGTCGCTATATAGGCTACGGTAGTAAATCCTATTAGTTTTTAAAGTACCCGCGCTAGGAGGCGCGGGTAAACGCACTCTAAGTAATAGAGGGGCGCATATACTAGGACGGAAAGGAGGTTAGGTTCGACGATAGCGACTCTAGCGACGAGTAATCTTAGTAACGCCTCTACGGGCTTCGTCGGCGTCCCCTTACGTACGGCAGTAGCTGCTATACGGATAGGACGTATGCCCGTAGCGACTAAAAGGGCGGCTAAGATATAGGAAGGCCGCTAATATAATATAACTATAGCGAAAGGGAGTGCCTATATAGCCCTATATAAGAGGGAGCGGAGCCTTATATACCGGAGTACCGTCCCCTACGTTACGGTACTAGGAGCTACTGCCGTACGCCGATATAGGGGGGGCGGGATACTATAAGCTTACCGAAGCTAGCTATGCGCCGTTCTACGTGCCTCTACTCCTTAGCTAGAAGTGCTAAAGCCCGACTCTTAGGGCGCGGCCCTTACTAATAATATAGTCTATCCGAGAAGCTCGCTTAGGAGGGTATTATATATTATTTACTAACGTTTTTTCCGCGATTAAGCGTACGTAGTCCGCGCGAGGGTTCTATCCCTCTAGGCGCGGTATCGGGTATTATTTAGAGGCGCGCCTCTTTAAAAGCCGGGTAGGGGTATAATATAAGGGCTTTTGCCCTATATAGGCCTAGACTAGGGTCTAGGCTAAGTCTATATATAAGCGGCCTCCGCGCCTATATAGGCTAGGCCTATACTTCTCTTCCTTTTCCCCCTTATAGATTATTAACCTTCTTTTAACGGACCGCACCTAAGCCTATGCCTCTACTTACTCCGTAATAGTTAGGGACCTTAAAGAAGTAGTTAAACTAAAATAGCTAGGATTATTTAACTATACTTATAGTATGCTTTAAGACTTTCTTACTTAACTTAAGGCCTACTATTAGTTTTACCTTACTAAACTCTTAGACCTAGTTAAAAAGGTACTTTATATAGGAAATTATTTATCTAAAATAGCACTTACTTAGTTTAAACTTATTATAAGGGACTTTCTTAATAACTAACTAGCGTAATAAGATAATAAGATAGATAAAGTCTTTACTAGTTTCTAAGGATTTAAAGAAGCTATTATAAAGGTATTTAAAATAACTAATAAGGAATAAGAAGCTAAATAAAAGCTTTAAGAACTCTAATAAAGGATCTTAATATTAGATTATACTATAAAGTTCTATTAAGTTACCTTAAAGCTTAATTAAGATAATAAACCTCTTATATTATAATTTTATAACGGGCTTAAAAAAGAAGTTAAGGATAAGCTTTATAAGGAAAATCGACTTAATAACCTCTTAAACTATATTACTATAGTAGTATAAATTAACGATAGATAGTATATATAACGCTAAGAAAAGAAATAAGGAAGAGGAAACTAAAACTATTCTTATAGAAATAACTTTAGCTAACGCGCTAACTATAAGAAAAAGCACGAAATATAAATAGCCTAGGTATATATAATAAATCCTAGACTAATAGATTTAAGTATAATATAAAAAGGTAAAGGAAAGTATTTTAACTATAGGAAACTTAGATATTACTTTAAAGAATATAGATAACCTTATAAGGAGAAGAGAACCTACTAAGTACTAGCCTTAAAAGGTAAGAAATACCTAAACGCTATTAATAGATAGGAACTAAAGTATAAACTCCTTAGTTAAACTATATACTATAATAACGAATATATAGTATACTTAAGTAATAAGAATAATACTAGATAGTTCTTAAAGCTATTAAAGAAAACCCTTATAATAATATAATAAAGGGATCTTAAAATATAGAAATAAGTTAAATTTATAGAACTAAAATACCTTTATCTTAAAGGAGTCTCTTAAGACTAAATTAAAAAGAATAGTAACTAATTCTAGGAAGATATATAAAATAAAAATCGATAATAACAATAGGTAGTTTATAAATAATATAATAAAGAAGATATAGATATAGCCCTTATACTTATAAAACTTAGATAATAACTTAAAGAGGAATAACGAAGTATTAACGATATAAGCTTTAAAGAATAAGAAATACTTAGAGAAATAAAAGATAAGAACGAACTTATACTATTACTTTTATTACTAAGGGAAAATACTATAATTAAAGAATATACTTTATACTTTAAAGAATTTAAAGAAATACTTAAAATTAAAACTTAATAAATACCTTAAATTCTTATAAAAAACTAATAAGCTATGCTAATTCGATATTAACTAGTACTATATAAAGGAGACTATACTATAGCTATTACTATAGTCGATACCTTTATAGCTCTATAACGAGAATAGTAACTATAATAAGAATTTAAAGATAATCTATAAATACTACTTACTTATAAGTACTATAAGTATATTTTATAGATATTATACGTTTACCTAGATTATATAATATACTTTTAGATAAAAGCACGATATAACGCTTTCTTAGTTAGGTTTAAAGGATAAGTACTTTTAAAACCCTACTTAAGTATAAAACTAAACTACTAGAAAGTTAATTAACGCTACTTAAACGACTAAGTTATATTATTAAAACCTAATTATAGTACGCTACTTAAATACCGCTATAATTATAGTTCGCTAATAAGATATCTTTTAGAGATATATAAAATTTATAAATACGCTAAAATAAAGAAATAGTATAACGCTACTTACTTTAAGGTATTTAAACCTTTAATCTTTTAAAGACTTATATAATAAGTTAAATATAATAAAGAAGATTATAACGAATATATATACTTAAACTATAGAGTTTATAAATATAAAAAGGTATAAGTATAGTATAAATAATATAATAGTATACTAAAAGATTATTAATAATATATATAAAAGTAATAAGCTGCGTTTAACTAAGGAAGAATTAATATAGAAATACTATATAAAAAATAAAAAGATACTAAATAAAAACTTAACTTTTAATATAAAAATAAAAAGAATTATAAAGTATAGTATATAATTAACTATAAAGTAGTATAATATAAACGATATAGCGTTAAGAAATAAGAAATCTTTAATTAACTATAAGAAATTAGTCTCTTAAGCCTTAATATAATATTATATAATAAAGATATAAAGAAATAGTATAAATAATAAATTAAAGAAGAATACCTATATAAAATAAATAAAGACTAAGTAAAAAATAAAGTACGCTATTTATAAAAAAGCTATAAACTAGTATAATATAATAAGATTTAAGGACCCTATATATAGTAACGGTAAGCTATAGTTCTCGCGAAGAGAGATACGAGAAGTATATAAAAATACACGAAGGTAAAATTAAAAGTAAGGGGTCGGACAGGCAGGGCAGAGAGATTTAATTCTTTCTAGGGCAGTAATAAAGGTAGGGGAGTAATTATTATATTGCCTTAATTATCCTTCTTTCCTCTATCTAACGCCCCTCTTTATACCCGTCTAGCATCTCGATTGATAAAGAAGATCCTACTTAAAGAAGCTATTAATATCCTTTCGACTACCGAGCTTTTTGCCGGTTTTTCCCCTCCTTTCTAGCCGTTGCCGGCATATCCGTCTTATCTCTCGCTACCTCTATAGGAAGCTATCGCTACTTCTGCTTCCCCTCTTACCCCTACCCTCCTCTCTATACCTCCTTTTAGCTCCTTCCTTAAAACCTGTTTTTTAGCTTCCTAGGTCCCTTATGCTAAGGGATATCTCTAAGAACTATAAAATTAAGCTACGCTTCGCGATAATAGTAACTAAATAGTATTAAATATATAAATTATAGGATATTATATATATATACTTTTAGATTATAGCGCGATAAGTAATTATATTTTACTTAGAGTTATTAATTATTACTAACTTATATAGAGATATAAGAAAGATCTATATAAACTTATAAATATTAAAGGAGAGGCTTTTAACTATAGTAACGGAATTATTAATATAAAGATTAATTTCCTTAATATTAATATCTAAGGCTATAATAAATAAGTAAACTTTAATATTATAGATATTAAAGAATATAACCTTATATTAAAGCTTCTATAGCTATAAGAGAGTAACCTATTAATTAACTAGAAAACTAGCTAGCTATATTAAAATAAAGATATAAGTTTCTAAGACTAGTATATTTAAAAGAAAGTAAAATTTTATAATAATTTAGCTACTAAATAAGATAAAAAGGATAACCGTTTAAGTAAATTATTATACGCTTTAGCGATATTAATAAAAATAGTAACTAAACTAGCGGATATAATAAAATTAACTAATAAGACCTATATACTAATTAATATAGCTATATAGCTTAGTATCTAATATAAATAGAATAAAGGATATAATATAAAGATTTAAAGAGTTATTACTACTTTAAGGAAAGACCTTAAATAAATTAATAAAGAGCTTAAGTTAAGAGAAACTAGCTCTTAAAAAAAGAATAAAGCCTATAAGATAGAATAAAGAATATCCCCTAAGAATACCGGAAATATAATAAACTCTTTAAGGAAGAACTTAAGATAGGGTTACCTAAATATAGCTAATAAGACTATAAAATTTATCTTAAGGATAGAATAACGCCGACGTTTTATAAGATCTATAACTTAAACGAAAAGTAATTATAAACGCTACGCGACTACCTTAACGAGAATCTATAAAAGGGATATATATAAACGTTAATATCTAAAGTAAGCTACTTAGTTATATTTATTTTAAAGAAAAGTAGTAAGCTATAACTAGTTATTAACTATAGACGCTTAAACGATATTATAATAAAGGACTAAATACTATTACCGCTTATATTAAAACTATAAGATCGACTATATAGTAAAAAATAGTTTATAGCCCTTAACCTTAAAAGCGCTTATAACTTAATATATATAAAAAAGGGATATAAATAGATAATAGCCTTTAAAATAAAATTCGGACTATTTAAATATCTAGTAATACTATTTAGACTTATAAATATACTAGCTACCTTTTAATAAATAATTAATAATATCCTATATAAATACTTAGATATCTTTATAGTAATATACCTAGATAATATCTTAATCTTCTTAGATACCTTAGAAGAATATAAGGAATATATTTATAAGGTACTTTATATAAGAGTCTTTAACTATTATAGGTTATAAGCTTAAGCTATAGCCTAAGCTATATAGTTATATATAAAGGGTAGGATCCTATATATATATATATAGGCTAGCTATATATAGAAGAGCTCTATATAGCTTATTAATATTATCCTATAAACGGTACCTATATATATACCTTTACTTACTCTATAATAGTATAAGCTATTAACTAATAGATTTAATAGATATCTCTTTAAAGAGGGTACCTCTTCTTTAAAAAAGCACTTTACCCCTCCTTAGACGGATAAGAAGTATTATAGCTATCCTAGAAGTAATTAAAAGCGCAATAGCTAGTAAGAAGGATAAGGTTCTCGCTATACTAAGGGAGCCGTCTATAAGACTAGCTTTAACCCCTACGACCTCTATAACGCTAGTTATAGCGGCGATACTACTAACGTAGAAGCTACTCCCTTAGCTAACTTAGGATAGTAAGCTAAAGTCCTTTTACTTCTTCCTTAGCTAGCTATAGATAAAGTTTATAACTAATAAGAAATAAGGCCTAAATAGCTATCGCGATATAGCGTAGTATTCGCTCCTTTATACGCTATTAGAGCCCTAGATATAGTAGATCTCTAGATTCTAAGATAAGGGCGGCCTTAAGGGTAAACGCGACCTATAAGACTTCTTTTAATACCTTATATATACGTTCGGTAACGTATAGGAGCGCGAGAAGGCGTAAGATAAGCTATAGATCTTTAAGTAAAGAGATAGATAAACCTTTAGCGAATTCCTTCTTAATTTTAAAGAAACGCTTTTATAAGTAGTAGGGACTATAGTATAGGAAGATAGCGTAAAGCTTATATAGCTATAGAATTTAATTATACTAGCCCTATAAGAGCTACTTATCCTTATAATTATACCTACTAACTATAGCGAGTATATAAGCTAGTTAATAAAGGTAGTATAAGGCTATAAGTAAACGCTATATTTCTAAAAGCTTTATAAGCGCACGCTATATAGCGGCGATAGGATTACCGCTTTTTTATAAGATAAATAACTAGCTATTAATATAGATAAGGATACCTTAATATCGGCTAGCTATATAAATTAAGCTAAACGCGGTAAGAAGATACTATTAACTACCCCTTATACCGCCCTATACTCTAAGTAGTAAGCGAAGTAGGTAATAAGTAAGGAAATTAAGAAGAGGAAGGCTAACGGCCGCTACTTATATTACGGCGTATTTATATACTTTATATTAAAATACCCCTTCCTTTTAGCTAAGCGGCCTATAGTAGTTTAAGTAGCGAAGATAGAACCGCTCCTTACCTTAAATAATAAGGAGGACTCCGCCCCCCTAGGCCTAAAGGAAAAAGAGTAGCTCTAGAATAAAGATAGGCTCTAGAGCCTTAATTACTAGTACTAGTAAAAGAAAAGAAGGACTTATCCGCCTATATAAAAGAGGAGCTTACTTTAATATAGGTTATAATTAATAACTCCTTACTTATTACCGCCCTTATAAATAAGGGCTATTAATACTACGCTATAATTAATAAGGCGCTTATATAAGAGATATAAGTACTAGTAGAAAAGATCGCCTTAAGGTAAGTAAAGGGCGCCTTAAGCGTAATAGAAGGTATAGTAATTAAGGGTATTATATAGCTAGCTATAAAGGTCGACGGTTACTATAAGCTTATTATAGCCTATATAATCCCTTAACTAAAGTTTCCCTTAATCCTTAGGAGACCTTAGTTATTATATATAAAGTTATACTTAGTTTTATATTAAAAGAAGCTATAGTTTAGGCCTATATAATAGTAGGTTTATTATAATAATAGTTTTATAAGTATAGGACTAAGCGTATAAGCTTTATACTTGGTATAAAAAGTCCTTACCTTTATTTTTATAGGAACTATATAATAGGTAGAGTAGGAGTAAGGCTAAGCAGCGGCTAATATAGTAGTCTATATAGTTAGCTTAGCGGATATCGATAAGGCCCTTTAAATAAAGAAGCTAAAGTCGCCCTTTAAGCTATAGTAGTAGATACCGGAGCGCTTTTACGACCTCCTACCGCTATTTAAGTCCTAGGAAGTAAATAAGCTTAACCTATATAAGCTAAGGGTAAACTATAAGATCGTACTTTATATTAATAAGAAAGGGTAGGAACTACCTATACTATTTAGATTACTATATAGTATATTATACGCGGAGCTATTAGTACTAAAGAAGATACTAAGGGACCTCTTAAATAAGGGTTTTATTTAAGTAAGTAGCTTTAAAGTAAGAGCGCTAGTCCTATTTATACGTAAACTAAAGGGCGGGATATAGTTTTATTATAACTATAGGGCTTTAAATATAATTATAAGGCTAGACTACTACCCTTTACCCTTAATCTTAGATATACTTTATAACCTTTTAAAGGTAAAGTAGTTTATAAAGCTAGATATAAAATAAGCGTTCTATAAGGTATAGATCTTAAAGGGTAATAAGTAAAAAACAGCGTTCTATATATACTATAGCTTATTTAAGTAGCTTATAACGCCCTTTAGCTTCTTAGGAGCGCCCGCTACCTTTTAGCGTTATATTAATAATATACTTTAAGACTTCCTTAGTAAGTTTACTTTTATATATATAAATAATATCCTTATCTATATAAGCGGCTCTTATAAGGACTATATATAAAAAGTATAAAAGGTCTTAGAGCGCCTCTAACTTTATAGGCTCTACCTCGACCTAGATAAGTATAAATTTAGGGTTAAGAGGGTTAAGTACCTAGGCTTTATTATCTATATAAGCGTAGGTATATATATAGATCCTATAAAGATCTAAGCGATCTAAGACTAAGCGGCCTTAATTACGTAAATAAGTATATAAAGCTTTCTTAAGTTTACGAACTATTATAAGATATTTATTAAGGGCTTCTCTTATATTATAATACCTTTAAATAAGATTACTAAGAAATAGACTGCTTTTTATTAAAGGCCTATATAGGAAAGAGCGTTCTATACGCTTAAGGACTTATTCTTATAAGCCCTAGTACTACTTTAGTAAGACTTTAACTAGTCTACGTTAGTTAAAGTAAATTATAGCGGCTAGGTACTTAAAGGAACGCTTTCTTAAAAGGTAAATAGGTAGAAGTAACTAATAGCGTTTTACTCCTATAAGCTAACCTTAGTAAAGCGGAATTACGCTATTTATAATAAAGAGATACTAGTAATTATTAGCTACCTTAAGTAATAGTAAGCGGAGCTCTAGAGCTATAAGAGCTTTAAGGTTCTTATAGACTATAGGAACCTTAAGTACTTTATAACCTACTAGTACCTCTTAAAGCGGTAAGCTTACTAAGCGGAGTATCTCTTATACTTTAACTTCTTAATTAAGTACCGCCTTAAGTAAGATTCTATAGTCTTAGATACGCTTTCTTAAAGGGATTAAGACTAGCTAATAGGAGCGGATATTAAGGCCTAGGATCTATAGCTTATCCTATAAGAAGCGCTATAGACTTATATAAGAGCTTCCTTAGTAAAAGAAGGCGCGGTACTAGTAGACGAGCTTTCCCTTATACCTTTACTACTAAATAAGCTTTCCTTTATACCTTTACCTTAGCTTAGTAAGGAGGGATAGACCGGCCTAAGAGCACGCGCGGCGAGAGTATTTTAAAATAAGGCCCTTTAACGCTTATAGGATAAGATAGCGGCTTAAGACTATACTTATAAGGGCGTATACTATACTATAAAGTCTAGCGCCTAATACTTAGATTTAAAGCTAAAGCTAAAGGTATAAGTAGCCGATTACTATATCGACCTATAGGTATATCTATATTAGCGGGGGAGACTATAAGTACTAAGCGTACTATATACTATAGAAGCTAAGGAGAAAAATAGACTACTAAAGCTAGATAAATAAAATAAGCTTTAAGGGAAGCTAGTTTAGCTTATTTATAACTTTAGTATTATAAGCTACTTAGGTTAATAGGGTATAGTAGTAAGCCTTATAAGGGATTTTTACTAGCCTTTTTTATAATACTATATTCGCTGCTTCCTTTATAACTATAATATTTATAGCTATATTAAGATTTAAAAGGTATAGCTTAAGGGCCTACTTAAGTAGCTTTTAATACCTAACCGGTTCTATATATATATATAGATAGACTTTATAATAGACCTTCTACTTATAAAAGGAAGTAACCGCTATATATAGGTAATTAAGGACTAGCTTAGTAAATTAGTAGTACTAGAGCTAATACTATCTATAGATATAAAAGCTTATATAGAGCGCTTCTTTTAGTACTAGGCCCGCTTATATAACTAGCTAACCTTTATTATAAGTAATAAAAGATTAAACTAAACTAGCTGCTTTTAATAGTACCTATACTAGCTACTTTAGATTATATAGCTACTTAGTATAGCCTATTACTTATAGACTAACGGGGGACCTAAGAGGGTTAACTAAGAAGTATAGGTATACTTATAGGTAGTAGTAGCCTATAACTAAGTAAACTAAGACCGCTAGCTCCTTATAGCCTAGCTTATATTAAATAGTAGACCCTAGACCTTTATTAAGATAGCCCTTTTCTTTGCTATATATAGCTTTAAGCCGCCCTCCTTAATCCTATTCGCCGTAGATATAGTAGTAAAGTAATATAGTAGTTTATTATTAAAGAGCCACGCCTCTATATTTATATAGAAGCTATAAGAAACTATAAAATACTACTAATCCGCGATAGCCGCCTTAGTATAAGATTAAGAGCGGTATACTAATAAGACTAGGGCCCTAGTAGATAGGTTTATAGTAAGAGATAAGGTATAGCTTAACCTTTATAATTATAAGTTAGTATAGCTAAAGAAAAAGCTAGACTAGCTATATATAAAGTTTATAGTATAGAGGGTTATTAGCCTATAGGTAGTTAAGCTTAATAGTCTTTTAATAAGGGTCTATAATAAGATTAATATTAACCTCCTTCGCCGAGCTTCCTTTAACCCGCTACCTAAATAAGAACTAGCGGACGCTTAACTACTTACTATTAAGGTAGAGAGGGATAACGAATTTAAGGTTAAGGAGATATAAGCTATATACTAAAAGAAGGTTAGCTAAGGGAATTACTAAGAGGTCTTTATAAAGTAGCGCGGGTACCTTAACTTAATATAGGAACTTATATATAAGTTTATAGGAGCTATAGCCCTTAATAAGTTTAAGGCCCTATATAAACTAGTAGATAAGAATAACGGACTAGTAAACTATTAGTAGTAGCCTGGGCTAGGACTATAAAGTAAGTAAAACGGAGGGGGTAGTTATAGTAACGCGGGTATAATAGTATAAGTAGAGATAAAAATAGCATTTATTATAAAGTAAAGCCCTTAGACTACCTAGGCCTATTCCTTATTATCGTTATTACCTTTATTATTATTATTATTATTATCGTTATCCTTATTAGCCTCCTCTTACTTATTAGCGGCGGCGGCGGCGCTCTTTAGCGCGCTAAGTTAGCCCTTTAGGCCTATAAGCTAGTCGGCGGCGGCGGCGGCTCTAAGGGTAGAGGGGCGGCGGCTAGCTTTAGCGGCGGTAGTAAGGGTAGTAGTAGTAGCGGTAGCGGGCACGGCTAAGGGGACCGCTAATAAAGCGATAAAGGTAGTATCTTTAGTACTAAGAGAGTTAATAGTAAAGGTAAAAGAGTAAAGGGGGAAGAACCTACTTAAGGATAAGCCCTTAGCGCTCTAAGGCGCGGAGGTTATAGTAGGCGGCTATAGCAGCGGTAAGGCGCTTCTTAGTAGCCCCCCGTACCTACTTATATACGCTAGCCTTTTAAGCTAACGCCGTAGTAAGTAGGATAGGAGGCGCCGCCTTATAGGCGCGGCTAGTACGCGTATACTAATAATAACTACCGCTATAGCGGCGTCTAACTTAGTTAGCGTAAGGGAGCTTCTATAACGTATACTATATATAAGGGGCCGCGCGAGGGGCTCTAGCCTAAACCTAGCGCTTATACTTTAAGAGGTTAGTAGAAGACGTCTATTACGCTTACTTAACTATAGACTTATAAGGGTAGTAGAGATAGAGGCGGGGGCTAAGGAGCTAAGCGTTATAGGTAGTAGCGGGGATAGCGTCGTTACCTTAAAAGGTAACGTAAGAGCGGCTAGCGTAGCGGAGGCATTAATAGCGGCGGTAAGCGCGGTAGTAGCGGCGCGGGCGGGAGTAGCGGTAGCGGCAGAGCTATTATCGGCCGCGCTTAGTACGGCGTCGACGAATAACTCTATACGCTCTAAGAAAGAGAAAGTAAGGGAGGGGGAGGTAGATATATCTATCGCGGAAGTTAGTATTATAAATTATAGCCTCCCGCTCTATAAAGTAAGGAACTTATTAGTTAAAGTTATTATTATTATTAGGGCTATTATTATTACTATAGCTATTACTATAAATATATATTAATAGAGCGGCCTATATAGCTAGGAATAAACTAGCGCTTTAAGTAGAGCGGAACTTACTTATTACTACTACTATTATAGTTAAAGAAGGAAGAAAAGGAAGGGAAAAAAGAAAAGGGGTTACCGCCTTATATACCCCTTAGTAAAGAAAGCTGCCTAAGGCCGAGGGGACGGGTATTATATAAAAGTCTTTAACTATTATAGGTTATAAGCTTAGGCTATAGCCTAAGCTATATAGTTATATATAGAAGGCCGGATCCTATATATATATATATAGGCTAGCTATATATAAAAGAGCTTTATATAGCTTATTAATATTATCTTATAAATAGTACCTATATATACGCTTTTACTTACTTTATAATACTTTATATACTTTAGAATATAAAGTTATTAGTTAAATTAAAGAAAAGTAAGTTTTATATATAGGAAGTAAACTTCTTTAAATATATAATCTTATTAAAAGAGATATAAATATAATAAGATAAGATTAACTTAGTTAAAAAATAGCTAATACTAAAGAATATTAAGAATATATAAAGTTTCCTAGGATTTATAAATTACTATTTATAAGAGTCTTTAACTATTATAGGTTATAGGCTTAGGCTATAGCTTAAGCCGTATAGTTATATACGGAGGGCCGGATCCTATATATATATATATAGGCTAGCTATATATAGGAGAGCTCTATATAGCTATAAGAATATACCCTTATATTCCTATTTTACTATTATAAAGAAATAATAGGCATAGGGAGGCTTTATAGAATAAGCTAGTAAAAAGAGGCTCTATAATATAGTCTAAGGGAATAACCCTTAAAAGACAAAGACCTCTACTAGATAACTATACCTTCCTCTAGGAAAAGCGGGTTAGGATAAGCCTATCCTTACAAACAAAAATATATATAAAATGCATAAGTTAATTACGAGCAGAACGGATACCCTATTGCCTATTTTGGCCTAGCGGTTCCGAAGATATCCGCGATACGAGAATAGGTAGGGCATAGAACATTCTAGTTAAATCCACTACTTATACTAGAACCCATAGTCTTACGTTAACCATCACGCTATAATTAGACCACCTACTAAGTTAGGAAGATATACTATAGATAGAGCGTTTTAAGCACTATAGAATGTGCTAGAAAGCTAACTAATTGGTCTACTAGTAGGCGAGCAATGGTCTATAAAAGACGAAGGATTTCCCTGGGAGTAGTAGATAGAATAAGTAAGTTCGCTAGCATCTTTTGCAACGCTATTCTTTTAATATATTATTCAGCCCCTTATATGCTCGTTATAAATTCCGGACGAAATCCTACCCTATACTCCTTCGACCGATCTTTCCGCTTACGTTATCGATTACCCGATTCTACGCTTATTGCTTATACCTTCTTATAGGTTATAAGCCCGGCTTCTCTATAAGTCGGGTAACAACTTCGAAAAATCTTCGAAATTCTAATACTAACTATATAACCTCGAATTATCTAAAATAGGCTCTAGGGATAAGTTCGAATTTACTAAACTTAAGGGTAGTTCTAACTATACCTTTTAGGCTATTCGAATATAGGCTCTTTTAGTTAGAGAGAAGCTTTCTACTACTATATAGTAAGAGAATTACTCGAAAATAGAAGAAGTACTTGCTTTGATTTTTCTTTATATTAAAGATGGTCCTTTAACCTAAATAAAGTATATAACAAATGCTAAAGAGGCGTAGGATAGGTTAAAAAACCTATATAACCCTATTTCCTTTACCTCGAATTACCTACTTATAAAGGAGCTTTTTAATACTTCGGTAGGGGATTTCGAATCCCTAGAAGGCTACCTAAATAAGGTAAAAGAGGTATTTAAAGAGCTAAAAGCACGGAATATTATAATTCCGGAAGTAGTTATTATAGCTTAGATTTTAAACAGCCTTTCGGGCTCGTTTTCTAGCTATATAACTAATATAACGTAAGCTCTTCGAAATAACTCAGAAGCTTTTAATCTAGAGTCTCTCTCTAGTAGTCTTATAGACGAATTTAAGAGGACTAAGTCTCTAGAAAATCCTCCTAAGTAGGCTTTCTTTACTAAGAAGCCTAGAAAAGATAAAAATTGTATTATAATGCACTTACTATAAGAGGAAAGGGCATCTAGTTAAAGATTGCTACTATCTTTACCGGAAAAGGCCCTAAAGGCTTTTCTAAAAATTTAAAAAATTAAAAGAAAGGAATACCTTCTAAGAGGCCTAGAAAACCTTCTATAAAAGGAAATCCTATCGAATTAGACTCTTACGTCGATAAGAAGACGAAAAAACCCTCTTCTCTATATATATCGGAAGCAGAAAAAATGGAAATCGATAATTAAATGGACGAAGAACCGGAAATCGATTTTTCTATTCCTCCTCCTACCCCTAGAGGCTATAAAAGCTCCGAAGAAGAAGCAGAGGTATATATCTCTTCGAATATCCTTAAAAAAGCCGTATTTAATAATAGGCAAATAGGACCTTTAAATTCCTCTCGAATTAAAGACCTTATATATAAGGTAAAGAGAAAATCCCTTATAAAACCTTAGAGAATGGAAATTTCTATAATTTTATATACGATACTGGTGCTACTAGGCATATAGTATCGGAAAAGAAATTCCTTATTAATTTTCGAACTATCTCTACTAAGGTTAATTAGGGAAAGGCATCCTATATAATTATTAAAGGCTGCGGAGATCTTCTTTTTAGATTTCCGAAAAATAAAAGGCTATTTATCTTAAGAAACTGCCTTTTTATACCCGAATTAAGGGTAAATATTATAAGCCAATCGTATTTTAAAAATACTTATGCCTTTATTAATAGCAAGAAATTTTCCTGCTAGATAACTAGGCTAATATTATATCTAAAGGAAAATAGTAAGATAACCTTTATATCTTCTCTTTAGAAATTCCTTTCTTAAAGAAGAAGACATTCCTATATAATATTAATAATATAAGGAATAATATAAAGGACCTTAACTTTTATTTATAGCATTTAAGGCTAGGATATATAAGTCTTAAAGCCTTACTAGAAACCTTTAAAAGATATAATAAAGAAATAACTATCCCTAAAAAGGATATTATAAAAATCAAAGAATACGAGGCTTATATTAAAGCAAAGGCAACTAATAAGAGGAATAAATCCCTATCTAATAAAGTATATAATTACCTTAATAGAGTTACTATTAATATTTAGGGACCTATAAAGACCCTTACTTATAATAAATATACCTCCTTTATATCCTTTTTAGATATAGGGATAAGATATTTAGAAATATCTTTAATAAAATCTAAGGCAGAAGCCCTAGATAAATTCTTAGAATATAAAGCCTTGGTTAAAAATAACTAGGATAATATTACTATAAAGGAAGTCTTTTCGGATAACGTAAAAGAATTCCTATATAAAATAAAACCCTACTGCTTAAGAAAGGGAATAAAATATTATACTAGCCCTCCTAGGACTCCCGAATTAAACAGAGTAATAGAGAGGATTAATAGGACTATTTTAAATAAAGTCCGAGCTATTTTATTTACGGCAAAACTGCCTAAATATCTATAGGGAGAAGCTGTTCTAACAGCAGCCTATTTATATAATAGGACCCCTTACTTATAAATAGGCTCCTAAACTCCTATAGAGAAGAAGGAAAATAAATCTCTAGCCTTAGAAGACTTAGAGAAAATTAAGACCTTCGAAAGTACTATTTATTATAAAAATAAAGACCCCTTAGATAAGCTAGAGATAAGAGCTTATAAGGGTATTATTATAGGCTATACCGAAAATGCTTATAAAATATATAACTTTTCGAAAAGAAAGGTAATAATTTCTAGAGATATTATTATCCTAGAAAATAAATTTATAGAAAATTAAAAGGAAGAAGACCTTAAGGACTTCGACTTTAATACCTTACCTTCTATAAATAAGGTCCCGGATAATTATTTATAAAGGGAACCTATATATAAAGAAGGCAATAACTCTTCTTTAGAAGAAGAGGAAAATAACCCTCTTATAGAGAAGGAAGATAACCCTCCTATAGAGAAGGAAGATAACCCTCTTATAGAGAAGGAAGATAACCCTTTTATAAAAAAGGGAAATAATCCTCTTTTAGAAAAGGGATTAAATAAGGATCTAAAAATCCGTATTAATATACCTAAGAAGCTAAACGGATTTTATAAAGACTATATCGCATACCCCGAAATAAACACTATATTAAATAGTAAAAGTAAAGAGATTATTCTATCTTTACTAGAAAATAAGGATCCTATAGAGCCTAAAACATTTAAATAGACTATAAATAGCTTAGAAGCTATAGAATAGAAAAGAGCTATATTTCTAGAAATAGAAGAGCTCTTAAACTAAAATACCTAGGAATTAAAGCCTCTTCCTAGCGATAGGGAGGCCCTAGTTAGGTCTATAAAATAAAACGGGATAATAATAATATTATTATTAAATATAAAGCCCGCTACGTAGTATAAGGATTTAATTAGGTCTATAGCCTATATTATTTAGAAACCTTTTCTACGATAGTAAGACCCGAATCTATTAGAATGCTACTTATAATAGCTATTTCTAATAATTATACTCTACTATAATACAATATAAAAAATGCCTTTATATATACCGAAATAGATATAGATATTTATATAAAAATCCCTATAGGCTACGAAGAGCTAATACTTAAAGACTGGTTTAATAAAAACTAGTATAAGTATAATATTAGCTATTTGCAGTTTCTAGAGCTATATAAAAAGAAAAGGCTAGTAGTAAAATTAAAGAAAGTATTATACGGCCTTAAATAAAGCCTAAAGCTCTAGTATAACTATCTTAGCTCTATATTAGCTAAGATAGGATTTTCGGCCCTTCTTATAGATAAAGGGGTATTTATAAATACGCAATATAAAATTACGATAGCAATCTACGTAGATAACCTCCCAATAATAGGGCCTAATAAAGGTATAATAAATAGTCTACTTAAAAAAGTAGTAGATTATATAAAGGTTTAGCCTCTAGGCGAACTAAAAGACTTCTTAGGAATATATATAATTATAAACTAGAGTAGAAAGGAGATATTTATATCCTAGGAAAAATATACTCGTAATAAAATACGAGAATATAATAAAGAAGACTTAGGGACTTCTAATACGCCTACTATAGTAAGAGTAAAGCTTAAAAAGGCTACTATAACGCCTTCGTAAAAAGAAATCCTTATTTATTAAAGGGAAATAGGGGCTCTATTATATCTAGCTATAATAAGCAGGCCAGACATTTTATATACTATTATTTCCTATGCTAGATTTACTTCTAAACTGGATAATACGTATTTTAAAGCGTTAAATACTATCTAGAAATATCTAAATAAATATCCTAACCTAGGGATAATTTATTATTGCAATATCCCTTATACTTATAATTTTATAAAAGGTTATTCCGACGCTAGCTAGGCGTCTAACCTTATAGACAGAAAATCCGTTTCTAGATACTATTTCTATATTTATAAAAATATTATAAGTTAGGCCTGCTAGAAGCAAAAATCTATAGCCCTATTAACCTACGAAGCTGAATTTATTGCCCTTAGGGAGGCTAATAAAGAAGCTTTATATCTAAATCGGCTATTTTATACGATAAATAATAGCTTATCTATTAGAATTCCTAATACTATACCTCCTATCTTAACGGATAACGAGGTAGCTATTAAATTAGCTAAAAATCCGGAATTTTATAAAAAGACAAAGCATATAGACATTGCCTACTTCTATACCTAAGAAAATATTAGGGAAAAGAAGATTCGGATTTTCTATATTAAATCCGAAGATAATATTGCCGATATATTTACTAAGGAACTAGGAAGAGAAAAATTCTTTAAGTTCAGAGCTTCTTTCCCTTAGGGAATTAAAGAGCCTTAAAAGAAAAGCTTATATCCCCTTAATAGAGGTTTTTAGCTGTCTTTTGCTTTCTTAGCTTTTCCTCTATATATAACTAATAGGTTTTCCTTTAAAAGGTTTCCTATTAGTAAAAACAACTTATAAAAATAGGGTTTTTCCTTATTAAAAGGTTTCCTATAATAATAACTCTATAAGGCTTTTTCCTTATAAAGGTTTACCTAAAAAGAAGAGAAATAATTATAACTATAACTAGGATTTTTCCTACTAAGGTTTTTCCTAGAAAGGGTTTTAAAATTTTCCCTTATATTCCTATAATACACCTTATTCTTAATAAGGATAATTCTACTATAAAAGAAATAACTAGTAAAGAGTACTATTTACCTAGTACTCTTTAAGGGAGGCTATAAGAATATACCCTTATATTCCTATTTTACTATTATAAAGAAATAATAGGCATAGGAGGCTTTATAGAATAAGCTAGTAAAAAGAGGCTCTATAATACAGTCTAAGGGAATAACCCTTAAAAGACAAAGACCTCTACTAGATAACTATACCTTCCTCTAGGAAAAGCGGGTCAGGATAAGCCTATCCTTATAAATAAAAATATACATAAAATGCATAGGTTAATTACGAGCAGAACGGATACCCTATTACCTATTTTGGCCTAGCGGTTCCGAAGATATCCGCGATACGAGAATAGGTAGGGCATAGAACATTCTAGTTAAATCCACTACTTATACTAGAACCTATAGTCTTACGTTAACCATCACGCTATAATCAGACTATCTACTAAGTTAGAAAGATATACTATAGATAGAGCGTTTTAAGCACTATAGAATATGCTAGAAAGCTAACTAATTGGTCTACTAGTAGGCGAGCAATAGTCTATAAAAGACGAAGGATTTCCCTAGGAGTAGTAGATAGAATAAGTAAGTTCGCTAGTATCTTTTACAACGCTATTCTTTTAATATATTATTTAGCCCCTTATATGCTCGTTATAAATTCCGGACGAAATCCTACCCTATACTCCTTCGACCGATCTTTCCGCTTACGTTATCGATTACCCGATTCTACGCTTATTACTTATACCTTCTTATAATAGCTTATTAATATTATCCTATAAATAGCACCTACGTATATACCTTTGCTTACTCCGTAATAGTATAAGCTATTAATTAATAGATCTAATAGATATCTCTCTAGAGAGGGCGCCTCCCCCTCGAGGAAGTACTCCGCCCTTCCCTAAACGGATAGGAAGTATTATAGCTATCCTAGAAGCGATTAAAAGCGCGACGGCTAGCGAGAAGGATAAGGTTCTCGCTATACTAAGGGAGCCGTCTACGAGACTAGCTTTAACCCTTATAGCCTCTATAACGCCGGTTACGGCGGCGATACTACCGACGAGGAAGCCGCTCCCTTAGCCGACTTAGGATAGTAAGCTAGAGTCCTTTTACTTCTTCCTTAGCCGGCTATAGACGAAGTTTATAACCGACGAGAAATAGGGCCTAAATAGCTATCGCGATATAGCGTGGTATTCGCTCCTTTATACGCTGCCGGAGCCCTAGATACGGCGGATCTTTAGATTCTAGGATAAGGGCGGCCTTAGGAGTAGACGCGACCTATAAGACTTCTTCTAATACCTTATATATATATTCGGCAACGTATAGGAGCGGAAGAAGGCGTAAGATAGGCTATAGACCCTTAAGTAAAGAGATAGATAAACCTTTAGCGAATTCCTTCCCGATTTTAAAGAGACGCTCTTATAGGTAGCGGGGACTATAGTATAGGAAGATAGCGCGAAGCTTATATAGCTATAGAATTCGATTACGCCGGCCTTATAGGAGCTGCTTATCCCTATAATTATACCTATTAACTATAGTAAGTACGTAAGCCGGTTAATAAAGGTAGCTTAGGGCTATAAGTAGACGCCGCGTTTTTAGAAGCTCTATAAGTATACGCCGTATAGCGGCGACGGGATTACCGCCCCTCTATAAGATAAATAACCAGCTATCGATATAAACGGGGATACCTTAATATCGGCTACCCGCACGGACCGGGCTAGACGCGGTAAGAAGACGCCGTCGACTACCCCCTATACCGCCCCGCACTCTAAGTAGTAGGCGAAGTAGGTAATAAGCGAGGAAATTAGGAAGAGGAAGGCTAACGGCCGCTACCTACGTTATAGAGTATCTATATACTTTATATTAAAATGCCCCTTCCTTTTAGCTAAGCGGCCTATAGCGGTTTAAGTAGCGAAGATAAAACCGCTCCTTGCCTTAGACGATAAAGAGGACTCCGCCCCCCTAGGCCTAGAGGAAAAAGAGTAGCTCTAGAGTAAAGACGGGCTCTAGAGCCCTAATTACTAGTACTAGTAAAGGAGAAGGAAGAATTATCCGCCTATATAGAAGAGGAGCCTACTTTAATATAGGTTATAATTAATAACTCCTTACCTATTACCGCCCTTATAGACGAGGGCTGCTAGTACTACGCCGTAGTTAACGAGGCGCTTACGCGAGAGATATAAGTACTAGTAGAAAAGATCGCCTTAAGGCGAGTAAAGGGCGCCTTAAGCGTAATAGAGGGTATAGTAATTAAGGGCATTATATAGCTAGCTATAGAGGTCGATAGTTACTATAAGCTTATTATAGCCTATATAATCCCCTAACTAGAGTTTCCCTTAATCCTTAGGAAACCCTAGTTATTATATATAGAGTTATACTTAGTTCCGTACTAAAGGAAGCTATAGTTTAGGCCTACGTAATAGTAGGTCCGCTATAATAACGGTTCCGTAGGCGTAGGACTAAGCGTACGAGCTTTATACTTAGTATAAGAAGTCCTTGCTTTTATCTTTATAAGAACTATACGATAGTTAAAGCGGGGGTAAGGCTAGGCAGCGGCTAATATAGCGGTCTACGTAGTTAGCCTAGCGGATATTAATAAGGCCCTTTAGATAAAGAAGCTAAAGTCGCCCTTTAAGCTATAGTAATAGATACTAAAGCGCTTTTACGACCTCCTACTACTATTTAAGGCCTAGGAAGTAGATAAGCTTAACCTATATAAGCTAGGGGTAGACTATAGGATCGTACTCTATACTAATAAGAAGGGGTAGGAACTACCTATACTATTTAGACCGCTATATAGTATATTATACGCGGAGCTACTAGTACTAAAGAAGACGCTAAGGGACCTCTTAAATAAGGGTTTTATTTAAGTAAGTAGCTCTAAAGTAAGAGCGCCGGTCCTATTTATATATAAACTAAGGGGCGGGATATAGTTCTATTACGACTATAGGGCTCTAAACGCAATTATAAGGCTAGACTGCTACCCCTTACCCTTAATCTCGGATACGCTTTATAACCTTTTAAAGGTAAAGTAGTTTATAAAGCTAGATATAAAATAAGCGTTCTATAAGGTACGGATCTTAGAGGGTAGTAAGTAAAAGACAGCGTTTTATATACGCTATAGTTTATTTAAGTAGCTTATAACGCCCTTCGGCCTCTTAGGAGCGCCCGCTACCTTTTAGTATTATATTAATAACGTACTTTAAGACTTCCTCGATAAGTTCGCCTCTATATATATAGATAATATCCTTATCTATATAAGAGGCTCTTATAAGGACTATATATAGAAAGTATAGAAGGTCTTAAAGCGCCTCTAACTTTATAGGCTTTACTTTAACCTAGATAAGTACGAATTTAAGGTTAAGAGGGTTAAATACCTAGGCTTTATTATCTACGTAGGCGTAGGTATATAGGTAGACCCCGTAAAGATCTAAGCGATTTAGGACTAAGCTACCCTAACTATATAGATAGGTATATAAAGCTTCTTTAGGTTCGCGAACTATTATAGGATATTTATTAGGGGCTTCTCCTATATTATAATACCCTTAAACGAGATTACTAAGAAGTAGACCGCCTTTTACTAGGGGCCTATATAGGAAGGAGCGTTCTATACGCTTAAGGACCTATACTCTTAAGCCCTAGTACTACTTTAGTAGGACTTCGACCGGTCTATATTAGTTAAAGCGGACTATAGTAGCTAGGCACTTAAAGGAACGCTCTCCTAAGAGGTAGATAGGCGGAAATAACTAGTAGTGTTCTACTCCCGTAAGCTAACCTTAGCGGAGTAGAATTACGCTATTTACGATAAGGAGATATTAGCGATTATTAGCTACCTTAAGTAATAGTAAGCGGAGCTCTAAAGCTATAAGAGCTTTAAGGTTCTTATAGACTATAGGAACCTTAAGTACTTTATAACTTACTAGCACCTCTTAGAGCGGTAAGCCCGCTAAGTAGAGTATCTCTTATGCTTTAACTTCTCGATTAAGTACCGCCTTAGGTAGGACTCCGCGGTCCTAAACACGCTTTCCTAGAAGGATTAGGACCGGCCGATAAGAGCGGATATCGAGGCCTAGGATCTATAGCTTATCCTATAAGAAGTACTACGGACTTATATAGGAGCTTCCCTAGTAAAGGAAGACGCGGTACTAGCTAATAAGCTTCCCTTTACGCCCTTACCTTAGTCTAGCAAAGAGGGATAGACCGGCCTAAGGGCGCGCGCGGCGAGAGTATTCTAAGATAAGGCCCTTTAACGCTTATAGGATAGGATAGCGGCTCTAAACCGTACCTATAAGGGCGTACGCCGCGCCGTTAAGTCCGGCGCTCGACGCTTAGATCTAAAGCTAAAGCTAAAGGTATAGGTAGCCGACTACTATATCGACCTACGAGGGCATCTACGCTAGCGGGGGAGACTATAGGTACCGGGCGTACTATATACTATAGAAGCTAAGGAGAAGGAGGGACCGCCGGAGCTAGATAAATAGAACGAGCTCTAAAGGAAGCTAGTCTAACTTATCTATAACTTTAGCGTCGTAGGTTACTTAAGCAGATAGGGTATAGTAGTAGGCCTTACGAGGGACTTTTACTAGCCCCTCCTATAGTACTACGTTCGTCGCTTCCTCTATAACTATAATATCTATAGCTATATAAAGATCTAAAGGGTATAGCTTAAAGGGCTACTTAAGTAGCTTCCGGTGCCTAACCGGTTCTATATATATATATAGATAGACTTTATAATAGACCTCTTACTTATAAAGGGCGGCAACCGCTATATATAGGTAATTAAGGACTAACTTAGTAAGTTTATAGTATTAGAGCCGATACTATCTATAGATATAGAGTCTTATATAGAGCGCTTCTTATAGTACTAAGCCTGCTTATATAGCTAGCTAGCCTTTATTATAAGCGATAAGGGATTAAATTAAACTAGCCGCTTTTAGTAATACCTATACTAGCTACTTTAGATTATATAGCTACTTAGTATAGTATATTACTTATAGACCGATAAAGGGCCTAAGAAGGTTAACTAGGAGGTATAGGCTTACCTATAGGCTATTATAGCCTATAACTAAGTAGACTAAGACTAGTAGCTCCCCGCGGCCTAACTTATATTAAATAGTAAACTATATACCTCTATTAAGATAGCCCCTTTCTTTATAACGTATAGCTTCGAACTACCCTTACTAGTTCCCTTTACCGTAAATATAGTAGTAGAGTAGTATAGTAATTCGTTACTAAAGGGCCGCGCCTTTATATTCGTATAAAAGCTATAAGAGACTATAGATTATTACTAATCTATAATAGCCGCTATAGCGTAAAATTAAGAGCAGTATACTAATAAGACTAGGGCCTTAGTAGATAGGTTCGCGGTAAGAGATAAGGTATAGCTAGACCTCTATAACTATAGGTTAGTATAACTAAAGAAGAAGCTTAACTAGCTATACGCGAAGTTTATAGTATAAAGGGTTATTAGCCTATAGGTTATAGAGCTCGATAGTCTCTTAACGGGGGTCTATAATAAGATTAACGTAGACCTCTTTTATAGAGCCTCCTTTAACCCGCTACCTAAATAAAAAGTAGTAGACGCTTAACTGCCTATAATTAAGGTAGAGGGAGAGGATAAGTTTAAGGTTAAAGAGATATAGGCCGCGCGCTAAAAAAAGGTTAGTAGGGGGAAACGCTAGGAGGTCCTCGTTAAGTAGCGCGGGTATCTTAACCTTACGTAGGAACCTATATATAAGTTTATAAGAACTATAGCCCTCGATAAGTTTAAAGCTTTATTTAAAATAGTAGACGAGAACGATAGACTAATAGACTACTAATAGTAGCCTAGGCTAGGACTATAAAGTAGGTAAAGTAAAGTAGGTAGTTATAATAATATAAGCGTAATTATATAAGCGGAGATAAAAATAGTGTTTATTTTAAGGCAGAGCCCTTAAACTACCTAGACTTACTCCTTATCCTTATCCTCGTTATCCTCCTCTACCTTATTAGCGGCGGCGGCGCTCTCTAGGGCGCTTAGGCGGCCCTTTAGGCCCGCGAGCTAGTCGGCGGCAGCGGCGGCTCTATGGGCTCTAGGGGCGGGGGGGGCCCGGCTAGCAGTAGCGGCAGGGGCGGCGGCGGGCACGGCTAAGGGGACCGCCGATAGGGCGACGGAGGTAGTGTCCCTAGTACTAGGAGAGTTAGTAGCGGAAGTAGAAGAGCTAGATAAGAGGAACTTACTTAGGGACGAAGCCCTAGCGCTTAAGGGCATAGAGATTACGGTAGGCGGCGGCGGCGGCGGTAAGGCGCTTCTTAGCAGCCCCCTATACCTACTTATATACGCCGGCCTTCTAAGCTAACGCTATAGCGAGTAAGATAGGAGGCGCCGCCTTATAGGCGCGGCCGGCACGCGCGTACTAGTAATAACTACCGCTATAGCGGCGCCTAACTTAGTCGGCGTAGGGGAGCTCCTATAACGCGCACCGTATATAGGGGGCCGTATAGGCGGCTCCGGCCTATACTTAGCGTTTATACTTTAAGAAGTTAGCGGAAAATAGCTACTACGCTCGCTAGGTAGCGGACTTATAGGGGTAGTAATAGCGGCGGCGGGGGTAGAGGGGCCGGGCGTTACGGCCGGCGGCGGGGACGGCGTCGTTACCCGGAAGGGCGACGTAAGGGCGGCTAGCGTAGTAGAGGTAGAGGCGGCGGCGGTAGGCGCGGTCGCGGGGGCGCGGGCAGGAGCAGCGGCAGCGGCGGAGCCATCGTCGGCCGTACCTAGCACGGCGTCGACGAACGACTTTATATACTCTAAGAAAGAGGAAGTAGGGGAGGGGGAGGTAGATATATCTATCGCGGAAGTTAGTATTACGGATTACGGCCTCCCGCTCTATAAGGCGGAGAACTTACTAGTTAAAGTTATTATTATTAGGGCTATTATTACTACTATAGCTATTACTATAAGTATATATTAATAAAGCGGCCTATATAGCTAGGAACGAACTAACGCCTTAAATAAAGCGGAACTTACCTATTACTACTACTACTATAGTTAAAGAAGGAGGAGAAGGAAAGAAAGGAGGAAAAGGGAGATACCGCTTTATATACCCCTAGGTAGAGGAGGCTGCCTAAGGCTAAGGGGACGGGCAACCTAAGGCTTATATAGGTTTAGGCCGGCCGCTAGCTACCTAGGGGCGTATATAATAGGTTACGCCCTTATTTAAACGGCTAGCTAGCCGATAAGTATAGAGCTTAGTTCCGGCTACTTAGGCTAATAGGCGCGGGGATAATAAGGCTAGTAAGGCTAGCACGATTAACGGAAAAGGGTAGGGTAAAGCTAGCGGTATAGGCCCTATAGTACGGAAGCCGTTAATAAGGCAACGCCGCGCCGCGCTCGAGGGAGGGCATTATATAAGAGTCTTTAACTATTATAGGTTATAGGCTTAAGCTATAGCCTAAGCTATATAGTTACGTATAGAGGGCCGGATCCTATATATATATATATAGGCTAGCCGTGTATAGGAGAGCTCTATATAGCTTATTAATATTATCCTATAGACGGCACCTACGCGTATACCTTTACTTACTCTATAATACTATTAACGATTTATTAAAGATTTTAGAAAGATTATAGCGCTACTATATAACTTAATAAAAAAGGAAAAAGGATTTATATAAGATAATAAAGCTAATAAAGCTTTTAAATATATTAAGGCTATAATTATATAAGAATTAGTCTTAACTACCTTTAATCTAAAATAATAAATCGAACTTAAAACTAATATATTAGACTTTACTTTAAGAGTATAAATCGGATAAAAAGATAATAAAGAAAGACTATAACTAATTATATTCTATTTAAAGAAGCTATATAGTATAGAACTTAATTACTTTATCTATAATAAAGAATTCCTTATAATTATTTAAGCTTTTAAAGAATTTTAATACTACCTTCTTAAAAGTAAATATAAAGTTAAGGTTTATATAGATTATAAGAATATCTTATATTTTATAACGATATAATAGTTAAACGGATAATAGATCTAATAAGCTAAATACTTATTAGAATTTAACTATAAAATAATCTATAAAAAAGGAATAGAAAACGGTCGAGCTTATACCCTTAGTTAATAAAGTAACTATAATATAAGAGTACTTATAGTAAAAGGATAGCTCTTAGAAATTAATAAAAACGGGAACTACTAGTAATAATAGCTAAATATAATATTTAAAGTATAACTTAATAACTTAATATATTAAAAGATCCTAAAATAAATAAAAGAATATAAGTATTAAACGGATATAATATAGAATATTTAAAAGTTCTAATATATAAAAGTAAAATCTAGATATTACTAGAATTATAAGATAAAGTTATATAAGATATATATAGGTATTTAATATATAGATACTAAGGAATCTAAAGAATAATAAAATAGATTAAACGATAATATAACTTCCTATAGCTTAAGGAAGTAGTATAATAAGTTATTAAAGAATGTAAATTTTATATATAAAGCAAAGCTAAATAATATAAACTATATAGAGAATTATAACTATTACTAATACTAAAGAAACTATAGGATTTAATAGCTTTTAATTATATTATAAAGCTTTTACTATTAAAAGAACTTATAACTAACGTTAAGTATAATAGTATATTTATTATTACTAATAAACTAATAAAGTATAGGTACTTCTTACTATATAAAAGTAAGTAATATAAAAGAGCTAGTATATATATTCCTATAAACTATTATTAGTAACTATAGACTATTAAATAAGATTATCTTTAATAAAGGAAGTATATTTATAGCTAAGTTTTAGTAAGCTCTTATAGTATAATTAAAAATAAAATATAAGCTTAGTATAGCTTATTACCTATAAATAGATAGATAAATAGAACGACTTAACTAAATACTTAAATAATATTTATAATACTATATTAGCTATAAATAAAACGATTAAGTTAAATAGCTATTAATAGTATAACTAGCTTATAATAGCTTAGTTATAGAAATAACTAAGCTCTTATTAATATTTACTAATTATAGATATAACCTAAAAGTATTTAAGGTTACTTAATAAGGACTATAAGTAGAATAAGTAATACTATAAGTAGATTAGCTATAAATATTATATAAAGGAATATAATAAGAACTTTAATTTATTAAAGAATAAATATCTACTTACTATAATTAGAAAAGATTATAGGGACTAATCTTTTAAGAGAGAGATATAGTCTACCTTATACTATAAAATATTAAAATAAAACGACTAAGTAATAAATTAGATTTTAAGAAACTTAGACTATTTAAGGTTAAGAAAACTATTTTAAAAGTTAACTACGAACTTTTACTACTAATAATAATATAGATATACCTAATATTTTATATCTTCTTATTAAAACTAGCGCTATAAAATACTAAACTATAGGAAAAAATTAAAGTTAATAATAATTAAGAATATAAAGTAGAATAAATCTTAAACGTTCGAAAATAAGGTTAGTAATATAAATACCTTATTAAATAAAAGGAGTATAAACTAAAGGAAAATACCTAGGAACTACTTAAGCACCTAACGTACTATAGCTTCTTACTTTAATAGTTCTATTAATAAACCTAAGGTTAGCTAAAAGGGATAGAAAAAGCGCTACCTTAAAGTAAATAGTATCTTAGACCCTAATAAAATCTAAAGGTAGCCGATTAAAGTAAGGGGAATATAGCTATACCTTACTAACTTAATACTACTCTCTCTTTATTTCCTTACGCTTAATACGCTTTAGCTCCTTAATACTATTAAGACTATAAGAAACCGCCTATATTATTCTCTCGAACTATATCTTCTTTTATTTCTATAACCGCTCTACTTTAATATTTAACTTACGACGCTCCTCCTTTATAGCCTTAACCTTAGACTCTATTTTTTAGTACTATATACTAATCTTATAATACTACTAAACCAAAAGCCCCTTAGTATTATAGTAAGATAAGTTTAAATAAACGTAGTTATAATAATATAATAAGTTAGATACTAATATTTAGTAATCTATAAAACTATAGGAATAGTAAGATAAGTATATATTAAGTATAATAGCGGAACTTCTTAGTATAACGCTAAGAAGGGCGTTATACTACTTTATCTTAAAAGAACGAGGTTTAAAGTAATTCTTAAGAATATAGTTAAATAGTATAATAAGCTATAATAGTAAAGGAAGGAAAGAAAAATATATATACTTATATAGAAAGATAGCTAAGATATATAATATAGCGGCTAAAGTAGGTCTTAAAGGTAAGACTAAAAGAAAGGGAGACTTAATATTATAACCTAACTAATAGTTAGTTATAAGTAGCCCTTAATAAGGCCGATACTATAAGGGCTTTTACCTTATATAGGCTTAAACTAAGGTCTAGGCTAAGTCTATATATAAGGGGCCTCCGCGCTTATATAAGCTAGGCCTATACTTCTCTTTCTTTTCCCCCTTATAGATTATTAACCTTCTTTTAATAGACTATACCTAAGCTTATACCTCTACCTACTTTATAATAGTATAATCTACCTTTTATTTTACCCTCTTTATATCCCTATATATAAAATAGCTATTTTTAGCTGCCTTTAAAGCTAACGTTTAATTACCTAGTCTAGTTAAACCGCTTATACTAGTATATATATACGCGAAATATCTATACTCCTATAGTTATAAAATTAAAGTAAACGTAATACTTAGTTCGCTTAGGTAATTAAGAGCTTCTTATAATAATAGGGCTCTATATAACTAAGAGCGGTACTACTATACCTTAGTAAGTTTAACGGCTCCTTTATAAAGCTTAAGCTATAGCTACTTTATATAAAAGCAAAGCTCTATACTATAGCGCTATAATAAGGGATATCCGCGCTTAATTTAACTATCTTTACGTAAGCCTATCCTTATACCTATAAAAGTATCTCTTATTATTTATATATACTAGTATAAATAAACTAGCCGACCTCCTTATAAAGCTTTATACTAATTATAGCGAACCTAATATAGCTAAGTCGGTAGGCTAAGAGCTTATAATACTTTATTAAAAGTAGAGTAAAGTTATTCTAGCTTACTTTATATAGTTTAAAGAAGTGCTTTATTAAGTAGATATATATAGCTAGCTTAACGTAGTAAAGTATAATTACCTTATTATAAGCTTAAATATAGATTAGCGTACTTATTTAAGCGAAAGGTCTATACTATTAAATATATATACTAATCTTATTTACCTTCTTTATAAGCTTAGTAATAATAAGTTTCTTTTTTTATTTTCTTTTATAGTATAAGAAAAGGATAACGCTAGTAATACTATAGATATCTCTATCTCTACCTTAAGGACTAAGGATAGAAAGAGGTAGCGATAGAAGGGTCACTATATAGGCTATAATAGTAAATCCTATTAGTTTTTAAAGTACCCGCGCTAGGAGGCGCGGGTAAACGTACTCTAAGTAGTAAAGGGGTATATACGCTAGGATAGAAAGGAGGTTAGGTTTAACGATAGCGACTCTAGTAATAAGTAATCTTAGTAACGCCTCTATAGGCTTTATCGGCGTCCCCTCGCGTATAGTAGTAGCTACTATATAGACGGGACGTATACCTATAGCGACCGAAAGGGCGGCTAAGATATAAAAAGTATTATAGAGTAAGTAAAGGTATATACGTAGGTACCGTCTATAGGATAATATTAATAAGCTATATAGAGCTCTTCTATACGCGGCTAGCCCGCCCTTATACTATTACGGAGTAGGTAGAGGCGTATATATAGGTGCCGTCTATAGGATAATATTAATAAGCTATATAAAGCTCTTTTATATAGCGCTAGCCCGCCCTTATACTTATAGGATCTAGCCCTTTATACGTAACTACGCGGCTTAGGCCGCGGCCTAAGCCTATTACCTATAATAGTTAAAGACTCTTATATAATGCCCTCCCTTAAGCGCGGCGTAGCGCTACTTTATTATCGGCTCCTATATAATTAAGCCTATACCGCGGGCTCTTCCCTACCCTTTCCCGTTAATAGGGCCGGCCCTACTAGCCTTATTATCCCCGCGCCTATTAGCCTAGGTAGCTAGGACCTAGCTCTATACTTATCGGCTAGCTAGCCGTTTAAATAAGGGCGTAACCTATTATATACGCCCCTAGGTAGCCGGCGGCTAGTCTAGACCTACGTAAGCCTTAGGTTACCCGTCCCCTCTATCTTAGGCAGCCTCCTCTACTAAGGGGTATATAAAGCGGTACCCCCCCCTTCCCCCTTCCCTTCCTTCTCTCCTTTCTTTAACTATAGTAATAGTATTAATAGGTAAGTTCCGCTCTACTTAAGGCGTTAGTCTATTCTTAGCTATATAAGCCGCTCTATTAATATATACTTATAGTAGTAGCGGTAGTAGTAATAATAGCCCTAATAATAATAATAACTTTAACTAGTAAGTTCCGCGCCTTATAGAGCGGGAGGCTATATTCTATTATACTAACTTCCGCGATAGATATATCTGCCTCTCTCTCTCCTACCTCCTCTTTCTTAGAGCGTATAGAGTCGTTTGTCGACGCTATACTAGCCGCGGCCGACGATGACTCCGCCGCTACCGCCGCTCCTACCCGCGCCGCTACTACCGCTCCTACCGCCGCCGCCGCCGCCTCTACTACGCTATTCGCTCTTACGTCGCCCCTTAGGGTAACGACGCCGTCCCCGCCGCTACCTATAACGCCTAGCTCCTCGGCCCCTACCTCTATCTCTACTACCCCCGTAAGTCTATAGTTAGGTAAGCGTAATAGATATTATCCGCTAACCTCCTATAGTATAAGCGCTAAGTATAGGCCGGCGCCGCCCGCTTAGCCCCCTATATACGTTATACGTTATAGGAGCTTAACTACTCTAACTAGGCCGGGCGCCGCCGTAGCGGTAGCTACTACTAGTACGCGTAAGCCGGCCGCGCTTATAAGGCAGCGCCTCTTATCTTACTCGCTACGGCGTTAGCTTAGAAGGCCGGCTTATATAGGTAGGCGCGGGGGGCTACTAAGAAGCGCCTTACCGCCGCCGCCGCCGCCTACTATAACCTCCGCGCCCTTAAGCGATAAGGCCTTATACCTAAGTAAGTCCTACTCCTCCGCTCCCCTATATCCGCCTCTAATATACCTAGCGCTAGGGATACTACCTCCGTCGCCCTATTAGCGGTCCCCTTAGCCGTGCCCGCCTCCGCTACCGCCGCTGCCCCTACCGCCGCCGCTAGCCGTCGCCCCTTTACCCTTAGAGCCGCCGCCGCCGCTAACTAGCTTATAGGCTTAGAGGGCCGCCTTAGCGCCCTAGAGACCGCCGCCGCCGCTAATAAGAAAAAGGAGGCCGATAAGGATAATAATAATAAGGATAATAATAATAATAATAATAAGGAATAGGCCTAGGTAGTCTAAGGGCTCCGCTCTATAATAAACGCTATTTTTATCTCCGCTTATACTATTACGCTTATATTACCTATATTACTATAACTACCCCTTCTACTATACCTACTTTATAGTTTTATCCTAGGCTACTATCGGTAGTCTACTAGTCCGTCGTTCTTATTTACTATTCTAAATAAGGCCTTAAACTTATTAAGGGCTATAGTTCTTATAAACTTACGTATAGGTTCCTATATAGGGTCGAGATACCCGCGCTACCTAACGAGGACCTCTTAGCGTTTCCCCCTACCGACCTTTTTCTAGCGCGCGGCCTATATCTCTTTAACCTTAAACTCGTTCTCTCCCTCTACCTTAATTATAGGCGGTTAAGCGTCCGCTACTTCTTATTTAGGTAGCGGGTTAAAGGAGGCTCTATAAAGGAGGTCTACGTTAATCTTATTATAGACCCCTATTAAGAGACTATCGAGCTCTATAACCTATAGGCTAATAACCTTCTATACTATAAACTTTATATATAGCTAGTTAAGCTTCTTCTTTAGCCGTGCCGACCTATAGTTATAGAGGTCTAGCTATACCTTATCTCCTACCGTAAACCTATCTACTAGGGCCCTAGTCTTATTAGCGTACCGCGCCTAATCTTATACTATAGCGGCTATCGCGGATTAATAATAATCTATAGTCTCCTATAGCTTTTATATAAATATAGAGGCGCGGCCCTTTAGTAATAAATTACTATACTACTCCGCTACTACGTTTATAGTAAAGGGAACTAATAAAGGTAGTTCGAAGCTATACGTTATAAAGAAAGGGGCTATCTTAATAGAAGTATATAGTTTACTATTTAATATAAGTTAGGCCGCGGAGAGCTAATAGTTTTAGTCTACTTAGTTATAGGCTACGACGGCTTATAAGTAAGCCTACGCCTCTTAGTTAACCCTCTTAAGCCCTCTATCGGTCTATAAGTAATATATTATACTAAATAGCTATATAATTTAAAGTAGCTAGTATAGGTACTACTAAAAGCGGCTAGTTTAATTCGATCCCTTATCGCTTATAATAAAGGCTAGCTAGCTATATAAGCGGGCCTAGTACTATAGGAAGCGCTCTATATAGGACTCTATATCTATAAATAGTATCGGCTTTAATACTATAAACTTACTAAGTCGGTCCTTAATTACCTATATATAGCGGTTACTACCCTCTATAAGTAAGAGGTCCGTTATAAAGTCTATCTATATATATATATAGAACCGGTTAAGTACTAGAAGCTACTTAAGTAGCCCCTTAAGCTATACCCTTTAAATCTTAGTACGGCTATAGATATTATAGTTATAGAGGAAGCGGCGAACGTAGTGCTATAGGAGGGGCTAGTAGAAATCCCTCGCGAGGCCTACTACTATACCCTACCTACCTAGGTAGCCTACGATACTAAAGTTATAAACGAGCTAAACTAGCTTCCCTTAGAGCTCGTTCTATTTATTTAGCTCCGGCGGTCTATCTTTCTCCCTAGCTTCTATAGTTAATAGCGCGCCCGGCACCTATAGTCTCCCCCGCTAACGTAGGTGCCCTTATAGGTCGATATAATAGTTAGCTACTTATACCTTTAGCTTTAGCTTTAGATCGAGGCGTCGAGCGCTAGACTTAATAGCGCGGTATACGCTCTCGTAAGTATAGTCTAGAAACGATATCCTATCCTATAAGCGCTAGAGGACCTTATCTTAGAACACCCGCGCCGCACGCGCCCCTAGGCCGGTCTATCCCTCCTCGCCGGGCTAAGGCAAAGATATAAGGGAAGGCTTATCCGTTAGCGCTATGCTTTCCTCTACTAAGGAAGCTCCTATATAAGTCTATAGCGCTTCTTATAGGATAAGCTATAGATCCTAGGCCTCGATATCCGCTCCCGTTAGTTAGTCTTAATCCTTCTAAGAAAGTATATCTAAGACTATAGAGTCCCGCCTTAGCTAGTACTTAATCGAGAAGTTAAAGTATAAGAGATACTTTACTTAGCGGGCTTACCGCTCTAAGAGGTGCTAGTAAGTTATAAAGTACTTAAGGTTCCTATAGTCTATAAGAACCTTAAAGCTTTTATAGCTCTAAAGCTCCGCTTACTATTACTTAAGGTAGCTAATAATCGCTAGTATCTCTTTATCGTAAATAGTATAATTCCGCTCCGCTAAGGTTAGCTTATAGGAGTAAAACGCTACTAGTTACTTCCGCCTATCTACCTCCTAGGAGAGCGTTCCTCTAAGTACCTAGCCGCTATAGTTTACTTTAACTAACGTAGACCGGTCGAAGTCTTACTAGAGTAATACCGGGGCTTAAGAGAATAGGTCCTTAAGCGTATAGAACGCTCCTTCCTATATAGGCCCTTAGTAAAAGGCGGTCCGCTTCCTAGTAATCTCGTTTAAGGGTATTATAATATAGGAGAAGCCCTTAATAAATATCCTATAATAGTTCGCGAACCTAAGGAAGCTCTATATACCTATCTACGTAGTTAGGGCAGCCTAGTCCTAAATCGCTTAGATCTTTATAAGATCCGCCTATATACCTACGCCGGCGTAGATAATAAAGCCTAGGTACTTAACCCTCTTAACCCTAAATTTATACTTATCTAGGTTAAGGTAGAGCCTATAAAGTTAAAGGCGCTCTAGGACCCTCTATACTTTCTATATATAGTCTTTATAAGAGCCGCTTATATAGATAAGGATATTATCTATATATATAAAGGCGAACTTATTAAGGAAGTCTTAAAGTACGTTATTAATATAACGCTAAAAGGTAGCGGGCGCTCCTAAGAGGCTAAAGGGCGTTATAAGCTACTTAAATAAGCTATAGCGTATATAAAACGCTGTCTTCTACTTATTACCCTCCGAGATCCGTACCTTATAAAACGCCTATTTTATATCTAGCTTTATAAACTACTTCGCCTTCGAAAGGTTATAGAGCGTATCTAAGATTAAGGGTAAGGGGTAGCGGTCTAGCCTTATAATTACGTTTAAAGCTTTATAGTTATAATAGAACTATATCCTGCCCCTTAGTTTATATATAAATAGGACCGGCGCTCCTACTTTAGAGCTACTTACTTAAATAAAACCCTTATTTAAGAGGTCCCTTAGCGTCTTCTTTAGTACTAGTAGCTCCGCGTATAATATACTATATAGCGGTCTAAATAGTATAGGTAGTTCTTACCCTTTCTTATTAGTATAAAGTACGATCTTATAGTCTACCCCTAGCTTATATAGGTTAAGCTTATCTACTTCTTAGGACTTAAATAGCGGTAAGAGGTCGTAAAAGCGCTCTAGTATCTACTACTATAGCTTAGAGGGCGACTTTAGCTTCTTTGCCTAGAGGGCCTTATCGATATCCGCTAGGCTAACTACGTAGACCGCTACGTTAGCCACTACCCGGCCTTCCTCCCGCTCTAACTATTATATAGTTCTTATAAAGATAGAGGTAAGGACTTCTTATACTAAGTATAAAGCTCGCACGCTTAGTCCTATGCCTATAGAACTATCGTTATAGCGGACCTACTATTATATAGGCCTAAACTATAGCTTCGTTTAGTATAGAACTAAGTATAACTCTATATATAATAACTAAGGTTTCCTAAGGATTAAGGGAAACTCTAGTTAAGGGATTATATAGGCTATAATAAGCTTATAGTAACCGTCGACCTCTATAGCTAGCTATATAATACCCTTAATTACTATACCCTCTATCGCGCCTAAGGCGCCTTTTACTTACCTTAGGGCGATCTTTTTTACTAGTACTTATATCTCTTATATAAGCGCCTCGTTAACTATAGCGTAGTATTAGTAGCCCTCGTCTATAAGGGCAGCGACGGGTAAGGAGTTATTAACTATAACCTATATTAAAGTAGGCTCCTCTTTTATATAAGCGGATGATTCCTCCTTCTCCTTTACTAGTGCTAGCAATTAAGGCTCTAGAGCCCGTCTTTGCTCTAGAGCTACTCTTTTTCTTCTAGGCCTAAGGGAGCAGAGTCCTCTTTATTATCTAAGGTAAGGAGCGGTTCTATCCTCGCTACTTAAACTATTATAGGCCGCTTAGCTAAAAAGAAGGGGCATTTTAATATAAAGTATATAGACGCGCTATAACGTAGGTAGCGGCCGTTAGCCTTCCTTTTCTTAATTTCCTTACTTATTACTTACTTCGCCCGCTACTTAGAGAGTAGGATAGTATAGGGGATATTTAAAGACGACTTCCTACCGCGTTTAGCTCGGTCTATATAGGTAGCCGATATTAAGGTATCTTTATTAGTATCGATAGTCGGCTATTCCTTTTATAAAAGGGCGGTAATCCTATCGCCGCTATATAGCGTGCGCTTATAAAGCTTTTAAAAACGCGGCGTCTACTTATAGCCCTATACTACTTTTATTAACTAGCTTATATACTTACTATAGTTAGTAGGTATAATTATAGGGATAAGTAGTTTCTATAGGGCTAGTATAATTAAGTTCTATAACTATATAACCTTCGCGCTATCTTCTTATACTATAGTTCCCGCTACTTATAAGAGCGTCTCTTTAAAGTTAGGGAGGAATTCGCTAAAGGTCTACCTATCCCTTTACTTAAGGGTCTATAGCCTATCCTATGCTTTCTCCTGCTCCTATACGTTGCCGAACGTATATATAAGGTATTAAAAGAAGTCCTATAGGTCGCGTCTACCTCTAGGGCCGCCCTTATCCTAGAATCCGGAGATCCGCCGTATCTAGGGCTCCGGTAGCGTATAGAGGAGCGAATACTACGCTATATTACAATAGCCGTTTAGGCCCTATTTTTCGTCTATTATAAACTTCGTCTATAGCCGGCTAAGGAAAAAGTAGAAGGACTTAAGCTTACTATCCTAAGTCGGCTAAGGAAGCGGCTTCTATATCGGTAGTACCGCCGCTATAACCGGTATTACTAAGGTCGTAGGGGTTAACGCTAGTCTCGTAGACAGCTCCCTTAGTATAGCGAGAACCTCGTTCTTCTCGCTAGCCGTCGCGCTTTTAATCGCTTCTAGGATAGCTATAATACTTCCTATCTACCCGGGGGGTAGCGGGGTACTCCCTTAAGGAAGCGGCACCCTTTCTAAGGAGATATTTATTAGATCTATTAGTTAATAGCTTATACTATTATAGAGTATGTAGAGGCGTATATATAGGTGCTATCTATAGGATAATATTAATAAGCTATATAGAGCTCTTTTATACGCGGCTAGCCCGCCCTTATATTTATAGGATCTAGCCCTCTATACGTAACTACGCGGCTTAGGCCGCGGCCTAAGCTTATTACCTATAATAGTTAAAGACTCTTATAGGAAGGCTACTAATATAATGTAACTATAGTAAAAGGGAGTACTTATATAGCCCTATATAGGAGGGAGCGGAGCCTTATATACCGGAGTACTATCCCTTATATTATAGTACTAAGAGCTACTACCGTACGCCGATATAAGGGGGGCGGGATACTATAAGCTTACTAAAGCTAGCTATATACTATTCTATATACCTTTACTCCTTAGCTAGAAGTACTAAAGCCTAACTCTTAGGGCGCGGCCCTTACTAATAATATAGTCTATTTAAGAAGCTTACTTAAGAGGGTATTATATATTATTTACTAACGTTTTTTCCGCGACTAAGTATATATAGTCCGTGTAAGGGTTCTATCCCCTTAAGCGCGGTATTAGGTATTATTTAAAGGCGCGCTTCTTTAAAAGCTAGGTAGGAGTATAATATAAGGGCTTTTGCCCTATATAGGCCTAGACTAGGGTCTAGGCTAAGTCTATATATAAGCGGCCTCTACGCCTATATAGGCTAGGCCCGTACTTTTCTTCCTTTTCCCTTTTATAGATTATTAACCTTCTTTTAATAGACTATACCTAAGACTATACTTTTACTTACTTTATAATAGATATATAATAAAGGGGTATAGGATCCTACGAAGTTATATAATATATTATTTAAATTACTTAGTAATCTTAATAATCTAGCTTATTAAATTACCTTAATAATCTAATAATCTATAAATAGGATTATTACGCTTACTATATAATCTATAAAGGACTACTAAGTATATAAGAATACTTAATTCTACTTTATTAAACTAGATAGCTCTTTAGCTTTTAATATATTATAATTATTACGATCTTTATTATAATCTTATCTTTAATTTTAATTACTTAATTACTTAGTTATAGTCTATAGTCTATAACCTCTAACTTATTATTAACGTAATATACTTATTATTACTTAGACCACGCCTTATTATATCTATTAATATAAACCCCTTAATAGGTTTATCTCTTAGGAATAATACTAGTTATTATAAGAATAAAGGCGTTATTTCTATATAAATAAAAAGACTAGTAAGGGCGCTTAGCTCTCTCCTTTATAAACTCTAAGGTAGGGATCCTATTTTAAGGTTACTTAGGAAAAAGCTACTTAGTTTAAATAAGGAGCTTAATTTAGTTAATACTTAAAGTAATAAAGGTCTAGGTTTAGCGTAATTAAATAGTTAAGGGCCTTTTTAAAGAGGAGTTTTATATAAAAACTATATATAGCTTAAGTAATTATATTAGGTTGCTTTATAAGCGTAGCTAGTATAGATAGATCTTTTCTTACTCTCCTTACTATATAAGCTAGTTTTATATCTCTTTAAAGTAATAGTTTTTATTTAGTAGGCCTATTTAAGAGGTTAACTAAGTAAGCTAACTTAAAGTTTAGTATACCTTAATACTAATACTTTTTATAATACTAAGGTAGGTATATTCTAATAGTAATTAAAGCTATATTTTAACGTTATAATAGTTAATTATAGTGTTTTCTAGCTATTTAAGCTACTAGCTACTATATAAAGCTTTAAAATCTATATCCTAATTAGCTATAGTAGTAGTAGCTAGCTTAAGGATATACTTAAGCCGCTACCTTATCTTTATAACTTAATTAATCTATATAAACTAGCTATTAAGATCTTATAGAATCTTTTATTTTATTTTTAAGGTTATAAATAATATAATTAATACTTAAGCTATTATATTTAAAGCTAGGTAACTATAAGCTATTAATTTTAATTATTAAGGGCGCGGCTAACTTTATTAAAGAGTAGTTAGATTATATAGTTAACTTAACCGCGATTTTCTAGCCTTATAATAAGGCGGCGAACTTATAATTATTTAAGCGTTTTAAAGGTATTATTATTAGCTAAGGAGCTAATATTCTTTCTTTTTAATAGCGTTAATAGCGTTAATAGCTATAATAAGATAAAGCAGCTTAATAAGTACTTTACTATATTAATTAGCTATAAACTAGACTTATACTAACCTCCCTTAATAATTCTTTTTTATTAGGCTAGCCTACTAAGCCTTATAGTAAATATAAAGGAAGGTAGCCTTACTAATTAGCGCTATATTATTAAAAGATATAAGTTTCTTAAGTTAATATCGGTATATAGCTTTAATAGGTAAGAAAACTAAGATATTAAGTAGTTAAAAGATATATAAGGAGTATAATAATAGGAAAAAGAGATATATACTATTTTAAAAGTATTTATATATAGAATTATTAGTTTAATAACTCTTATAGCTATTAATAATAAGAAGAGTATTACCTTACTTATAGTACCTTATTTAAGGGATAAAGCCCTACTTTAACTACTAAATAGTAATAGTATTACTTATCTAGCCCTTTAAGAAGGTAATAAAGTCCTAATCTTATAGAAAATTAAGTTCGTTAAGAAACTATTAGTATTAAAGGTCTTAACCCTTAAAAGTTATAATAAGAGTTAAGGCCTAGCTTATAATAGAGATATATTTAACTATTATAGTTTAATAATATAATCCTAGCTACTTTTTAAGAGTCTCTTACTTCTTTAAGCTCCTTAGTACTAAACTATTAAAGCTAAGGCCTTTAAAGATACTTATTTCGTTTATATTAAAGTAGGACTTTAATAAGATTACCTATATAGCTAGTAGCTTAAGTAATTAAAACTATTCCTTAATATAGGCTATAAAAGCGCTATTAATATAAGTAGAATTAAAAGATATACCTTTAATAGTACTAATCTCTAGGTTCTAAGCTAAAAAGCCTAAAATCTACTACTTCTTAAGCGGATAGGTATCTTTACTAGCCTTAATAATATAGCTAGCGAATTCCTTAACTTAATAATATATTAAAGGTGGCTTAAGGGCAGCCTAAGTAAGAACTTAGTAAGTAAGGTATTTTTCCTATACTTAGCTAAGCTTTTAATATACCTCTTTTACCTCCTTAATAAATAAAGCCCCTTTAATATATATATAAAGGGTATTATAGAGTAGGTAAAGGTATATATATAAGTACTATTTATAAGCTAATATTTATAAGCTATATAGAGCTCTTTTATATATAGCTAGCCTATATATATATATATAAGATCCGGCCCTTTATATATAACTATATAGCTTAGGTTATAGCCTAAGCTTATAACTTATAATAGTTAAAGACTTTTATATAATACCCTCCCTTAAGTATAGCGTAGCGCTGCCCTATTAATAGCTTTTATATAATTAAGCCTTAAGCTCTTTATACTACTAGCTTTACCTTACCTTTTCCTATTAATTATACTTACCTAGCCTTATTATCTTTATACTTATTAGCCTAAGTAGCTAGAACTTAGCTCGATACTTATTAGCCGGCCAGCTATTTAAATTAAAGCACGACTTATTATATATGCCCTTAAGTAGCTAGTAGCTAGCTTAGACCTATATAAGCTTTAAGTTACCTATCCATTTAGCCTTAAGTAGCTTCCTTTACTAAGGGGTATATAAAGTAATATCCTACCTTTTTTCTTTCCCTTCCTTCTCTTACTTCTTTAACTATAGTAGTAGTAGTAATAAGTAAGTTCCGCTTTATATAAGGTATTAGTTTATTCTTAGCTATATAGGCCGCTCTATTAATATATAAGTATTATAATAGCTATAGTAATAATAATAGCCTTAATAATAATAATAACTTTAACTAATAAGTTCCTTACTTTATAAAGTAAGAGGCTATATTTTATTATACTAACTTTTATAATATATATATCTACTTTTCTCTCTCTCTTTCTTTATCCTTCTTAAAGTATATAAAGTTATTTATTAATACTATACTAAGCGCGGCTAATAATAACTCCGCTACTACCGCTATAATAACTAGTATTATTCCCTTAAGATAAACCTATTAAGGGGTTTATATTAATAGATATAATAGGGCGTGGTCTAAGTAATAATAAGTATATTACGTTAGTAATAAGTTAGAGGTTAAAGACTATAGACTATAACTAGGTAATTAAGTAATCGGAATTAAAAATAAGATCGTAATAAAGATCGTAATAATTATATTAAAAGCTATCGAGCTATCTATTTAAAGGAGTATTCCGTTCCTTCGTTATATAGCTCGAGAGCTTCCCTAGGTCGCTAGGAGTACTAGGTAATCCCGTTGCCTAGGAACGCTAAAGCGCTAGAGCGATCCTACGATCCTAGCTATAGAGCGTTAAAGCGCTTAAGTAGCCTATCGCTCTAAACTTAATTAGCCCGTTAGTCCGTTTAATATTCCTAACTCCCTACGTTATATATCCTTATAATATATACTAGTTCCCTACGGTTTACTAAACTATAGTTATAATAAGATGCCTCCCTTCTTTTTAGTCTTACCCTTAAGACCTACTACCTTAGCCGCCGTATATAAATATACCCTTATTACGTAGTATATAAGTATAATTATTCTTTATCCCTTATCCTTCCTAGGATATACTACTAATAGTATATTTAGTTATATTTAAAAATCCTATTCTTATAATTTTAATAAATCGCGTTAATAATCGGAACTAGTATCCTAGACCGAGATTTATAGTATTAAAATTATACCTTACTCCTATTATTTTTAGTTAGGTCTAACTTATAAGGTCGGCGAGCGTTTTAATCGGTATTCTAAATATACCTTTATAGGTCGTTCTTATAATAGTTATAATATAGCGTCCGCTTATTTATTTTATTCCTTTCCTTCCTTATTACTCTTTTTACTAATATTCCTTTTTTTTTATTCGTTATATTATAAATTAATAGTAAAAGATTAATTTAAACGAATAGAAAGTAAAAGAAGCGTTAAAGAAAGTAATAGCTCGCCTAGCTTAAATTAAGAAATAAAAGCGTTTCTTAAAAAACTAAGGTAGTAAGTTATTTTAGTAAGGTATATAAGCTATTAATAAAGAAGATAGTATAACGCGTTCTTTTTAAGATAAATTAGTTTATTTATTAAATAAGGAGTCTATTACTATTAGTAAGGTTTAATTATTTAGTGCCTTAAACGTATTAAACTAAGATACTATTCTTAGTAACCTTATATTTCTAAGTAAGGGTTTACCTATAAAACTATTAAAGTAAAGAACTATAGTAAGTTAAGTACTTAAGTAGTTCCTAGGTATTTTCTTTTAGTATATATCCTTTCTACTTAATAAGGTACTCTTATTATTAACCTTATTTTCTTATATCTAGTATTTATTTAGCTTTATATTCTTAATTATTAGTAACTTTAATTTTTTCCTATAGTTTAGCGTTTTATAGCGCTAGTTTTAATAATAAGATATAAAATACTAGGTATATCTATATTATTATTAGTAGCGAAAGTTTATAGTTAACTTTTAAAATAGTTTTCTTAACCTTAAATAGTCTAAGTTTCTTAAAATCTAATTTATTACTTAGTCGTTTTATTTTAATATTTCGTTATATAAGGTAGACTATATCTCCCTCTTAAAAGATTAGTCCTTATAATCTTTTCCGATTATAGTAAGTAGATATTTATTCTTTAATAAATTAAAGTTCTTATTATATTTCTTTATATAATTTTTATAGCTAATCTACTTATAGTATTACTTATTCCGCTTATAGTCCTTATTAAGTAACCTTAAATACTTCTAGGTTATATCTATAATTAGTATATACTAATAAAAGCTTAGTTATTTCTATAACTAAGCTATTATAAGCTAGTTATACTATTAATAGCTATTTAACTTAATCGTTTTATTTATAGCTAATATAGTATTATAAATATTATTTAAGTATTTAGTTAAGTCGTTCTATTTATCTATCTATTTATAGGTAATAAGCTATACTAAGCTTATATTTTATTTTTAATTATACTATAAGAGCTTACTAAAACTTAGCTATAAATATACTTCCTTTATTAAAGATAATCTTATTTAATAGTCTATAGTTACTAATAATAGTTTATAGGAATATATATACTAGCTCTTTTATATTACTTACTTCTTTATATAGTAAGAAGTACCTATACTTTATTAGTTTATTAGTAATAATAAATATACTATTATACTTAACGTTAGTTATAAGTTCTTTTAATAGTAAAAGCTTTATAATATAATTAAAAGCTATTAAATCCTATAGTTTCTTTAGTATTAGTAATAGTTATAATTCTCTATATAGTTTATATTATTTAGCTTTGCTTTATATATAAAATTTACATTCTTTAATAACTTATTATACTACTTCCTTAAGCTAGGAAGTTATATTATCGTTTAATCTATTTTATTATTCTTTAGATTCCTTAGTATCTATATATTAAATACCTATATATATCTTATATAACTTTATCTTATAATTCTAGTAGTATTTAGATTTTATTTTTATATATTAAAACTTCTAAATATTCTATATTATATTTATTTAGTACTTTATATTCTTTTATCTATTTTAGGATCTTTTAGTATATTAAGTTATTAAGTTATACTTTAAATATTATATTTAGCTATCGTTACTAGTAAATCCTATTTTCGTTAATTTCTAAGAGCTATCCTTTTATTATAAGTACTCTTATATTATAATTACTTTATTAACTAAGGGTATTAGCTTAACTATTTTCTAATTCTTTTTTATAGATTATTTTATAGTTAAATTCTAATAAATATTAAGCCTATTAGATCTATCGTCCGTTTAACTATTATATTATTACGAAATATAAGATACTCTTATAGTCTATATAAACCTTAATTTTATATTTACTTTTAAGAAAGTAGTATTAAAATTCCTTAAAAGCTTAAATAATTATAAGGAATTCTTTATGATAGATAGGGTATTTAAGCTCTATACTATATAGCCTCTTTAAATAAAATATAATAAATTATAGTCTTCCTTTATTATCTTTTTATTTAATTTATACTCTTAAAGTAAAGTTTAATATATTAGTTTTAAGTTCGATTTATTATTTTAGATTAAAGGTAGTTAAAACTAGTTCTTATATAATTATAGTTTTAATATATTCTAAAGTTTCGTTAGCTTTATCGTCCTATATAAATCCTTTTTCCTTTTTTATTAAGTTATATAGTAATATTATAATCTTTCTAAAATCTTTAATAAATTATTAACAGTAATTTATAAATCCTAGGAAACTTTATATATCCTTAACGTTCCTTAGTATTAGCTATTCTTTAACTAAGTTAATCTTATCTTATTATATTTATATCTTTCTTAGTAAGATTATATATTTAAGGAAGTTTACTTTTTATATATAGAACTTACTTTTCTTTAGTCTAACTAGTAACTTTATATTTTAAAGTACGCGGAGTACCTTATAGATATATTCCTTATATTCTTTTAAGGTATCTAAGAAAATTAAGATATTATCTAGGTATACTACTATAAAGATATCTAAGTATTTATATAGGATATTATTAATTATATATTAAAAGGTAGCTAGTATATTTATAAGTCTAAATAGTATTACTAGATATTTAAATAGTTTAAATTTCGTTTTAAAAGCTATTATCTATTTATATCCCTTTTTTATATATATTAAGTTATAAGCGCCTTTAAGGTTAAGGGCTATAAACTATTTTTTACTATATAGTTAATCTTATAGTTTTAATATAAGTAGTAATAGTATTCGGTCTTTTATTATAATATCGTTTAAGCGTTTATAGTTAATAACTAGTTATAGCTTATTATTTTTCTTTAAAATAAATATAACTAAGTAGCTTATTTTAGATATTAACGTTTATATATATCTCTTTTATAGATTCTTATTAAAGTAGTTATATAGCGTTTATAGTTACTTTTCGTTTAGGTTATAGATCTTATAAAACGTTAGCGTTATTTTATCCTTAAGATAAATTTTATAGTCTTATTAGCTATATTTAAGTAACCCTATCTTAAGTTCTTCCTTAAAGAGTTTATTATATTTCCGGTATTTTTAAGGGATATTCTTTATTTTATCTTATAAGCTTTATTCTTTCTTTTAAGACTTAGTTTCCCTTAACTTAAGCTCTTTATTAATTTATTTAAGGTCTTTCCTTAAAATAGTAATAACTCTTTAAATCTTTATATTATATCCTTTATTCTATTTATATTAGATACTAAGTTATATAGCTGTATTAATTAGTATATAGGTCTTATTAGTTAAACTTATTATATCCGCTAGTTTAGTTATTATTTTTATTTATATTACGAAAGCCTATAATAATTTACTTAAATAGTTATCTCTTTTATCCTATTTAGTAGCTAAATTATTATAAAATTTTACTTTCTCTTAAATCTACTAGTCTTAAAAGCTTATATCCTTATTTTAATATAGCTAGCTAGTTTTCTAGTTAATTAATAGGTTACTCTCCTATAGCTATAAAAGTATTAATATAAGGTTATGTTTTTTAATATCTATAATATTAAAGTTAACTTATTTATTATTGTCGCGAAGCGTGGCCTGATTTCGTAGTTCTTAGAGATATCCCTTAGTATAAGGAACTAAGGAAGCTAAAAACACCCGGTATAGAAGAAGGAAGAAGGAGCTAAAAAGAGGTATAGAAAGGAGGGTAGGGGTATAAGGGGAAGTAGAAGTAGCGATAGCTTCCTATAGAGGTAGCGAAAGATAAGACGGATATCCCGGCAATAGCTAGAAAAGAGGAGAAAAACCGGCAAAAAGATCGGTAGTCGAAAGGATATTAGTAGCTTCTTTAAGTAGGATCTTCTTTATTAATAGAGATGCTAAACAGGTATAAAGAGGGGCGTTAGATAGAGGAAAGAAGGATAATTAAGGCAATATAATAATCACTCCCCTACCCTTATTACTACCCTAGAAAGAATTAAATCTCTCTGCCCTACCTATCCGACCCCTTACTTTTAATTTTACCTTTATATATTTTTATATACTTCTCGTATCTCTCTTCGCGAGAGTTATAAGCCCGGGAGGAATAGTATTCCTATACCTTCCAGCTACTATAAAAGGCACCTTTCTTATATCCCTCGTAGCTTCCTTTTACCCCTCTTATTAGAAAAGCCTATTTTTACCTAACTTTTCTATCCCCCCTCTTCCGTAACGATAACGAAAACCGACTCCTCTACCGTCCCTATAGTCCATAGGACGATTCTTATAGAGCCCTAAGATTAGGATAAGTAGGTAAAGGAGCTACGGGCTCGTATAGATAGAACTATCTATAATTTAGTCTTCTCTAATAAGCAGGACCCTCTCGAGCCCCCTCTTCGTCCTAGGGCAACGGACTTTATAGAGGGAGCTACCCTCTTCTCCGAACTAACCTCTATATAATAGAGAGCTTTTTCTACTACCTTAGGTGACTACGAGAGTCACCGTAAGGAATACCTTTACGAGACGAAGCTACTAACTACCGCACGTACGGTAATAACGGAATCCGTTAGTACCGTAAAGCTAATTACTCTTCGAGAGGAAGAGACTCCTAGGCAGTAGCTTTTAAAGCTCGAGACCTCGATAGCTCCCTCGAGGGGCTATATAACTAACCGTATTAAGAAGACCTATATAGTATACCTAGGAGCCTTTTCTACTAGGAACCTACTAGCTTCTTTATAGCTAGCTATATAAGAAGAAATCCTCGAGGAAGCTAACTAATACTTCCTTATAGAAGCTCTTTCCGGCTAGTAGCTATAGGATATATCTCTATTAATAAAGCCTATTAGTAACGGTTACTCGACTATATTTTAAGAAGCTAGCCGGGAACTAAACGAAGAGGCTGCTAGAGTATAATAGCAAGCAGTCTTATTCCTTTATAGCTAGCACTCGACCTAGACGGCTCGACCTATAGCTGCTGCAGCCCCTATTGCTGCGGCCCCCGCTGCTACTATTACGGCTGTTGCTCCTTCGGCTCCTCCTCCCTCGAGAGCCTTAACGCCGTCGTTAACTATAGCTGCGGCTCCGGCCCCGGCTCCGCCTCTTACTCCGGGCCCGGCCCCGGTCCCGTTAGTTAGACAGGCCCGACTAGTCCCCTAATAGACCTTTTAGTCCGTTAGTCGAAAAATCAGGGAACTAGTCGTAATCGAACCTCTTCGTTAAAATTAGCAATAAGGGGTAAAAAGGGGAGGTTTTTAAGCAGATCTTCCGGATCGGGACGAGAATTCCTTAAAGAAACAGAAGACTAGACGACGAAACGGCTGCCTAGTATATAAATCCCTAGGTCATTGATTATTATAATACTAGTAGGTCTTCGAGGAAAACCGACCTAAAGGATTTAACCCTTTAAAGAGGCTATAAGAAACGATATAATAGTCTCTTAAGGAGGACCCCTCGCTATAGAAGAAGATAGACGAGATTCGGATTGCTAAGAAATAGCAACTAACGCCGCTGCCCTTATTCGAGCCGTAAATTCGAGGAAAAATCGTTAGTATAGTAAATCCGGCCTTCGTCTTCCCTACGGATTAATAAGGCTAAGACCAACCGTTAGGACCCTCTAACTATCCCCTACGAAAATCAGCTATCCTCGACTCCGGTGCTTCCCTTAATATATATAATATACTCTTACTATTCCGGTCCTTTAAGAAGGCACGGAGGGAATACCTTATTGCCGGGGAATTAACCGTATAGATAGAGGGGTACGGAAGGGTGAATTTTACGATAAAATTACCTAACGGGACTATACGAATTCTTCGACGAAAAAGGGTAGCTTTTTGCCCTCGATTTTTAACGAGCCTAATTTCCTTCTGCCTTCTTCGAGAGGAAGGAATCTTCTAGGATACGACGTCTAAGCCTACGAGGCTAGTCTAGAAGAATTAGACTATTAGGCTTATCGAGGAGAAATTCGGTTAATTTATTCTCGAATTCCGACCTATCCTTAGGAAGGAATCTCTCGAGAAGTTAGCTTTCCCTACTTAAAGGAGGGTAGGTTTAAAGGACCCTCTTCTAGCAGCCTAAGGAGACGGTCTTCTTTAGCACGCACGACTTAGTTACCCGGGCCCCCTAGCTTTATATAAGCTAGGCTAATAATAGGGCGTACGAATAAGGGGCCTAAAGACCGTTAAATGCGAATACTACGGCTAAGGGAAGACTAGGAGACGAATTTCTAGACGGACCTTAATACGGCCGGACTAGCTATATAAGGAAATTTAGGTCGACTAGACCAACGTCTCTAAGGATTAGGAAAGCTTCGTTAGGATAGTGTTTTTTATAGACGCCTTTTTAGGGATGGTTTTCCCCTATTTCTTACGGACCTACCTAAGTAAGTATAACTAGTCTACCCTCTAGGACTTCGTTAACTAGATAAAATCCTACTTTAGCTTCGAGGTAAAGAAGATACGGTTTAATAGAGAGCTATTTACGAAGGATATCTTAAATTAGCTTCGAAAAAGGGGCATTTTACCCCTCCTATTAGCACCGAATACCTAGGCCTAGAACGGAGGGGCAGAAAGATTAGGGGGTGCTATAATAGAAAGGGCCCGTACGATAAGACTAGCTATAAGGCTTCTATATAACCTTTAGAGGGAAGTCGTTAAGACCGCCTATTACCTTCGGAACCGGACCCCTAGAGGGACTACCTAAGGAATAGACTAGAAATCCCCCCTCGAGCTCTTTATAAAGAAGAGGGCCTCGCTAGCTTACCTTTATGCCTACGGCTATAAGGTATATACTATAACTACCGATATATAGCTAAAAAGGAAGAAGAAAAGAAAGCTTAATCTAAGAGCCTTTATTAGTTACCTCGTTAGTTATAATTCTACGAATATCTTCCGGATTTAGATTCCTCTTCTATAAAAGGTTATTTTAACTAGGGATATGATTTTCGATGAATCTAGCTTCTTCGACGGAAAGAGGGATTAACAGCCCCTCTTACTCTCTTAACGTTAGCTAATTTAGTAGATCTAAATCCCCCCTTCCTAATAGTCTTAAGAAGAGGCCCTAGATAAGGAAACGGAAGAAGAAACTAACGTCGAAGTAGTCGAGGATAACGCCGACTTTAAAGAAGAAGAAGAGGAAGCTGCTAGATTAAATAATCTAGACGAAGAAGGAGACTATAGGAAAGCGGTAGAGCTAGAATACGCCTACCTCCCTACGCCTCCTCTTACGGTATAAGAAGAAGATCTAGAAGTAGCTTTTTTAGTTAGTCTTCCCGTCTCGGCCCCTAAGGGGGTAGGAAAGGCACCTCTCTTAAAGGATTACCCGGCTGCCTTTTTATCCCTGCTTCGAGAAGTAAAGGAAGGTATAGGGCCCGATACGGATACTAAAGAAGACTAACCTCTCTCCTATTTCGATCGTTTTTCCGACTTCTACCTAACGCTAATAGAAGACGGTTCCTACGGAGCGTTTATAGCAGGCCGGCTTTTCAAGCCTCTATTAGCAAGGAAGGTATATAAAAGAGACCTCCCGGACCTACTAGTAAACTAGAAGTAGCTAGAAAAACACCCCTTTAGAGACTAGTTTTTCTAGGCCTAGAAAGACTACCTAGCTTTATACGAAGAGATAGGGTCTTTCGAAGAGGTCCTTAAGGAAAAGGTAAGAGGAAAATAGGTCCTTAGCTATAAGTAGGTCTTTATCTATAAGACTAATAAACATAGCTTCCTTTAAAAGTATAAAGCCCGGCTAGTTATCTACGGGAATTAATAGGAAAAGGGGGATCTACCTACTAGGGCAACCACCCTAGCAGGGATGTCTTTTCGGACCCTTATAGCTATAGCAGTAGAATTCGACCTCGAGCTTAATTAGATAGATATAGTTAACGCCTTTATTAACTGCCCTCTTAAGGAAGAAGAAGTTATCTATATACGACTTCCTCTTAGTTTCTAATAACTAGGAAAGGTTCTATAGCTTAGGAAAGCTCTATACGGACTACAAAGATTACCCCTTCTTTAGTAATAGCATTTAATAGGTTCCCTTAAAGCCTTAGGCTTTATAAAAGTCCCTTAAGAACCGTGTATAATATAGAAGGGTAAAATTATAGTCTTTTTCTACGTCGACGATATTATCTAGGCCTACCTAAAAGAGGAAGAAGCTACTACTAGGGAGGCTATATAAGGCCTATAATAAAGGTATAAGATAACTAGGCTAGGGGAGCTAAAGTAGTTCCTAGGGATACGAATCCTTCGGAATAGGTCCTAACGGACTATCTAGCTTACCTAAGACGCCTATATCGATAAGGTCGCTTATAAATTCCTCCTTAATTCCCTCGATAAGAAGCTTCCCTCTACGCCTATATTAGACGAAGAGCTTTTACCTAATCCGTCCTTTTATACTAGGGAGTAAGAGAAATACTAATATTAATAGAAGGTAGGCTCCCTGCTTTTTTTAGCTATTTCTACTAGACCGGATATCTCTTTTACGGTCTCCCGGCTAGCTAGGCATAACTAGAATCCTAGCCCTAGGCATTAAGAAGCAGTAAATAGAGCTATCCTTTATCTCTATTTAACGAGATTATATAGTCTACGCCTAGGAGGGTAAGAAAGGAAGAAATTAGCTGCCGAAATCTTCCTCTATTTAAGCGATTCGTCCTTTATAGACAATTTATTAGATAGAAAGAGCTTATAGGGGTATATTATATCCCTTTTTAGAGGAACTATTGCTTAGAGAGCTTCGAAATAAGCTACCGTTATAACTTTAAGTACGGAGGTAGAGCTACTAGCTCTTTTAGAAGCGTTAAAAGAAGCGATTTTCCTTAGCCAGCTACTAATATCTTTACGACTATAAATTCCGTCCCCGTTAGCTATAGAATACGATAATATATAGACTATACGAATACTTACGGAGGAAAATAGTAAGCTATTAACCCGGCTATAGTATATCGATATCTACTAGTATTAGTTACGCTAAGAGGTCTAAAGGGGACTTATTTCTGTCCGTTAGGTTCTAACGGCATCGATAAAAGCCGACGGTCTTACGAAGCCCTTACCGAAGTAGAAGCTAGCTGTCTTTTTATAGTAAATTAGGCTAAAAGACGTTCGAGAGAAGCTATCCTTAGAAGCCCGCCTTAAGAATCTATAAGAGGAGCTAATAGCACGTAGGAGGAAGGAGATATATATAGCTAAAGAGAGGAATTAAGACTTATCTTAGAAGAGGGCCCCTAGCTTAATTAGGACTTATTCTTCTTAAAGGCCCCCTTTTTAGGGACTTATCCTTAGAGAAGCCCCCCTTTCTTATAGGACTTAATTTCCTCCTTAAGGCCCCTTTTTCCTAAAGTAGATCTAAAAGAGCCCGGGGCTAAAACCCGGATTTCTCGAGGAGGGGATAAGTATAGACTAAGACCTCCTCTATACGCTTACCGGCCTAGGTATTTAGCTTTACCCTTTCTATAAGGGCAGGCTATAGCTAAGGGGGTATATCGCGAAGCGTAGCCTAATTTCGTAGTTCTCGGAGATATCCCTTAATATAAGGGACTAAGGAAGCTAAAAACACCTAGTATAGAAGAAGGAAGAAGGAGCTAAAAAGAGGTATAAAAAGGAGGGTAAGGGTATAAGGGGAAGCAGAAGTAGCGATAGCTTCCTATAAAGGTAGCGAAAGATAAGACGGATATACCGGCAACGGCTAGAAAAGAGGGGAAAAACCGGCAAAAAGATCGGTAGTCGAAAGGATACTAATAGCTTCTTTAAGTAGGATCTTCTTTATTAATAGAGATACTAGACGGGTATAAAGAGGGGCGTTAGATAGAGGAAAGAAGGATAATTAAGGCAATATAATAATTACTCCCCTACCTTTATTACTGCCCTAGAAAGAATTAAATCTCTCTGCCCTGCCTATCCGACCCCTTACTTTTAATTTTACCTTCGTATATTTTTATATACTTCTCGTATCTCTCTTTACGAGAATTATAGCCCTAGATATTAATATTAAGGTAATTAATCTCTATATTAATAATTCCGTTATTATAGTTAAAGGCCTCTCCTTTAATATTTATAAGTTTATATAGATCTTTCTTATATCTTTATATAAGTCGGTAACGATTAATAACTTTAAGTAAAACGTAATTACTTATCGCGCTATAGTTTAAAAGTATATATATATAATATCCCTTAATTTAGATATTTAATACTATTTAGTTACTATAGCTTACTATTACTATATATAGGGTCCTTAGATCTTATCGTATTATACTAGTTTATAACCTTTTTATAGATAGCGTACCTTATTTTTTACTTAGTCCTTATTTATTTTATTTAGGTATTCTTCTTTAATTTATTATTAATATTATTTCTTTATATTTTTATTATATAGTATTATATTAAGGCTTAAAAGACTAATTTCTTATAGCTAATTAAAGACTTCTTATTTCTTAACGCTATATTATTTATATTATACTACTTTATAGTTAATTATATACTATACTTTATAATTCTATTTATCTTTATACTAAAGGTTAAGTTTTCGCTTTATATCTTTTTATTTTATATATAGTATTTCTATATTAATTCTTCCTTAGTTAAATATAGCTTTTAGCTTTTATATATATTACTAATAATCTTTTAGTATACTATTATATTATTTATACTATACTTATACTTTTTTATATTTATAAACTCTATAGTTTAAGTATATATATTTATTATAATCTTCTTTATTATATTTAATTCGTTATATAAGTCTTTAAAATATTAATAGTTTAAATACTTTAAAGTAAGTAGCGCTATACTATTCCTTTATTTTAGCGTATTTATAGAATTTTTATATCTTTAAAAGATATCTCGTTAATAAACTATAATTATCGCGGTATTTAAGTAGTATACTATAATTAGGTTCTAATAATATAACTTAGTTATTTAGGTAGCGTTAATTAATTTTCTAGTAATCTAGTTCTATACTTAAGTAAGGTATCGAAAGTACTTATCTTTTAAACTTAACTTAGAAAGCGTTATATTATACCTTTATTTAAAAGTATATTATATAATCTAGGTAGATATATAATATTAATAAAATATACTTATAGTACTTATAAGTAAGTAGTATTTATAGGTCGTTTTTAAATTCTCCTTATAGTTACTATTATTATTATAGAGCTATAAAGGTATTAACTATAGTAATAGTTATAGTATGGTCTCCTTTATATAGTACTAGTTAATATCGAATTAATATAGCTTATTAGTTTTCTATAAGAATTTAAGGTATTTATTAGGTTCTAATTTTAAGTATTTCTTTAAATTCTTTAAAGTATAAAGTATATTCCTTAATCGTAGTATTTTCCCTTAATAGTAAGGGTAGTAGTATAAGTTCGTTCTTATCTTTTATTTCTTTAAGTATTTCTTATTCTTTAAAGCTTATATTATCGATACTTTATTATTCCTCTTTAAGTTATTATCTAAGTTTTATAAGTATAAGTACTATATTTATATCTTTTTTACTATATTATTTATAGACTACTTATTATTATTATCGATTTTTATTTTATATATCTTTTTAGAATCGTTTACTATTCTTCTTAATTTAATCTTAAAAGACTTTTTTAAGATAAGGGTATTTTAGTTCTATAAATTTAACTTATTTCTATATTTTAAGATCCCTTTATTATATTATTATAAAGGTCTTCTTTAATAGCTTTAAGAACTATCTAATACTATTCTTATCGCTTAAGTATACTCTATATTTATTATTATAGTATATAGTTTAACTAAGGAGTTTATACTTTAGTTCCTATTTATTAATAGCGTATAAGTATTTCTTACCTTTTAAGGCTAGTACTTAATAGGATTTCTTCTCCTTATAAGGTTATCTATATTCTTTAAAGTAATATCTAAGTTTCCTATAATTAAAATACTTTCCTTTACTTTTTTATATTATATCTAGATCTATCTTATATAAGTTAATTATATAAGTATAAGTAATAAGAGTTTTACGCTTTTTTTTATAGTTAGCGAGTTAGTTAAAGTTATTCTTATAAGAAAGGTTTTAGTTTCCTCTTCCTTATTTCTTTTCCTAGTATTATATATACTATCTATCGTTAATTTATACTACTATAGTAATATAGTTTAAGAGGTTATTAGGTCGATTTTCCTTATAGAGCTTATCTTTAACTTCTTCTTTAAGCTTATTATAGAATCGTAATATAAGAGGTTCGTTATCTTAATTAAGCTTTAAAGTAACTTAATAGAACTTTATAGTATAATTTAATACTAAGATCCTTTATTAAAGTTCTTAAAGTTTTTATTTAGCTTCTTATTCCCTATTAATTATTCTAAATACCTTTATAATAGCTTCTTTAAATCCTTAGAAACTAATAAAGACTTTATCTATCTTATTATCTTATCGCGCTAGTTAGTTATCGAGAAAACCCCTTATAATAAGTCTAAACTAAGCTAGTACCGTTCTAGATAAATAATTTCCTATATAGAGTACCTTTTTAACTAGGTCTAAGAGTTTAGTAGGGTAAAACTAAAAGTAAGCCTTAAGTTAAGTAAGAAAGTCTTAAAGTATACTATAAGTACTATTAAATAGTCCTAGCTATTTTAGTTTAACTACTTCTTTAAGGGCCTTAACTTATTTATTACCTCTTTTATTCCTTAGTAACTATACCTTATATTAAAGGGTAAAAATTTTATATATTATATTCTAAGGTAATATAATAGCTTTAAAGTTAGTTAATCTAGCTTACTATATAAGTATATTAATAGTTATAATATTACTTAGAGTAATATAGTACTATATTAAATAAGAGCTTTTAATATATAATAACTAGTATTATTCTTAAGGGATAAACCTATTAAGGGGTTTATATTAATAGATATAATAGGGCGTGGTTTAAGTTATAATAAGTATATTATATTAGTAATAAGTTAGAGGTTATAAACTATAAACTATAACTAGGTAATTAAGTAATTAGAATTAAAAATAAGATTATAATAAAGATTATAATAATTATAATATTAAAAGCTAGAGAGGTATCTATCTAAAGGAGTAATAGTAAGTAGCTATATATACTTATAGAAACTATCCTAGGATTATAGTCCTAGCTATAATCCTCTTTATAGCTTACTATAGCTTACTTATAAGCTATACTCCTAAGTAGTAATCTATTTATATAAAGCTTACTTAGCTTATATATACTTTAAGTAAGCTAAGCCTAAGTAACTTCTTATCCTAACTATTATTCTAAGCTGCTTTATTTTATAAATATAGCTAGCTTTCCTATAGCCCCCTAACTATAGTTATAATATTATAGATAAAATCCTATCTTATAAAATAAGAATTACTTATTATTTTATATATTATTATATATTAAATAGATTACTAGTTATCGTATAATCGGGAATTAAAGAAATAGAGCTAGCTTAGAATACTAGCTAAGACCTCTTAAGAATATAAGCACGACTAACCTCCTTTAAATATAAATATTAATAGAACTAAGATACTTCTAGATATACTTAAAGTATTATAGAACTCCTTAGTCTTAGGGCTATATAGAAGCCTAAATCTAGTCTTAAAAGGCTCTTCTATTTAGCTATAAATATCTATATAAGATAGTATATCTGCTAGTAAGTAAAGATAGAATTATTAACTTTAATACTTCTTTTATATACTAATATACTACTAATAAATTCCGTTAAAAACCCTACCTTATACTCCTTCTTCCCCTCTATTATATAGTCCTATATAATTCCTTAAATTCCTAAAATTCCGCTTTTACTTATATACCTTAAGAGTAAGTAAGCGGTTATAGTAGTTAATCTAGCTATTATTCCGCTCGCCCTTAAAGCTCTAGTATTTATAGTAAGGAACCTTATTAAGGGAGGCTAGTAAGCGCTAGCCGTAATAAAATCTAAAGCGGCACTCTACCTACTTAGTATACTTATTAAGCTATATATAGTAATTATTATAGCGGTAGCGTTATACGCGGTTTAGTACTATCGATAGGAGCTAAATAGTAAAGGGATACTTTAATAAACTACTAATTAAAGGATTCCCTTTTCTAAGAGCCTATATTTACTATAGCTCTAGGTTAATAGCGGATATATAATATCCTTAGATATAGGCGAATTACTTATAGGACTAATCGTTATTAAGGTTTAAGTCTAAGTAGCTACCTAGCTAATATAGGCTATAGTAGTAACTAAAACCCCTACCTTACTACTTATAGCGGCCCTAAGAGTCCGTTAGGTTAAACATTTACTTTAAAATAATAGTTTTAAATAGTATATAACGCTTATAAAAGTAGTAAGTAGCGATATAAGCGTTATCTTATAATAGTTCCTGTTACGGGGTAGGTAGAGGGTCATGCCGTAGGTGCCTTCCGTTGTATTATAATAACAAGCTATGTAGGATCTAACTATGCGCCGCGCCCACTGCTGCTAAATACGCGTTTATGCGTGCGGCCTGCCCTAACCCGCAACGCTTGTCGGCTAAGGTCTGGGCTAATGCCCAGACCCACACCAAGGGTAAATACCCTTATATAAGGTCCCCGCCCCTCTCTCTACGGGCGGTCCCTCATGACGTCAATCCCGCACCTCGGCGCGCGGCTAGGAGGTAAATAACCTACTAGCGCGCTCCTATCGCTCTTTCCTCTTAACCACACCATCATCATCATCATCAGCAGCAGCAGCCGCAACCATAACTATAAGTCTCCTAGCGCCTAGCCGTGCGCTGCCGCCCGCATACGAGCTAACCCGCACCCCCGCTAGTTATTTAAACAATTCAATATGTCCTCCCCCGCCTCGTCCCACTTCTCCGCCGAGATCGACGACTTCGTCGATCGCGCCCTCGCCTCGCCCGCCACCCCACCTGCTGCCCCCGCCGCCCCAGTCGCGCCTGCCGCCGCTCCGCGCCACCCGCTGCCCGGCTTCTCGGCCGTCAACTTTGCTGCCCGCGCCGCCGCCGCCCCCGCTGCGCTCTCCGCTGCCGGCCGCCGCGATGACGCCGACGATGACGACGATGATGATAAGCGCGGGTCCTCGCCGCCCTCCTCCGTAAGCCCCTCCGCCCCTATTCTCGCGAGTGTTGTTAACTCCCCGCACCAGCATAAGCGCGCCGTGGCCCGGGGCGCCACCCGCGATTCCCCCTGCGTGCGGTGTGCCTCGCAGTCCCTCCCCTGCGCCGACCAGGCCGGCCGCCCTCAGGGCAGCTACTTCCTGTGCGCCCGGGCTGGCCGCGCATGTGAGGTTGCGCCGCCCGTCCTTGCCCGTGCTGCCGCAGCTTAGAGCGCCGCGGAGCCGGGCAAGGACCAGAACAAGGCCAAGCGCGCCTTGACCGCCGCCGCCGCCGCCTACCGCAACTTGCGGTTCCTCGAGCGCGCCGCCCTCGTGCCTAAGTGCGTAAGCTCCCTTTCCCGCACTCTCTGCGGCGCTGACTCTCTCTCTCTTAGGGGCACCGTCGACGCCGCCCTGGCCGCCCCCGCCACCTCTGCCGCCGCCGCCTCCACCACCACCGGCACCGCCGCCGCCGCCGCCGCCGCCGCCGTCCCTAACGCCGCCGCCGTCGCCGCTTGGCTGGGTGGCCTAGAGGGCCGGATCCGCGCCCTCGAGGCCGGGGCCGCGCCTCACACTGAGGAGGAGGACGAGGAGGAGGACGAGGATGACCGTCTAGTGGTCGAGACCCCGCCGAAGAAGAAGGCCCGCCGGGCCTAGTCTGTGCGCCCTCGAGCGCGCCCGCAAGGGCCAATGCGATTTGTTTATGCTGCCGCCGACCTAAGTGCGCCCCGCCTATTGTCCGTAGTCGCGGTATCCGTGACGTGCGCCCGTAGCTTGCGCTGGCGTAGCGACCGCCGCGGGCCCGGTGCCCCGCTGCTTCCTCGGGGGCGGGGCGTGGTCTCCCCCGCATCTTAGGGTGCTAGCTGCTTTGCCGCTAGGGGGGTGGCTTCTCTCGCCGGGCCGTCGCTTTCCTCTACTGGCCCGTAAAGGGCCTCGAACCTATCTAGAGCTGCCGCGCCCTCGAACTCGGAAGCCGGCTCCTACGTTAGGTCCTGGTAGCCGCGCTACTTAACGAGGACTTCGCGCCTCCTACCGCGGCCCACGTTCTTCTAACGGGCTGCCCGTAACTCCTCTACCGAGAACTCCTCCTCCCCCTTAACGAGGATAGCGGCTAGTTGGGGATCCGCTGTCTCTTGGCCCGGTAAGGGGTCTGTAGCGGCGCGACGAAGGAGGTCGACGTTGATCGTGCTGTGGATGCCGGAGGGCAGCCCCTCTAGCTCTACGGTCTACGGACTTAGCACCCTCTTTACCGTGTACTTAGCGTGCAGCTAGTTGAGCTTCTTCTTCGGCCTCGTCGACCTATAGTTGCGGAGGTCTAACTAGACCTTATCCCCCGCCGCGAACCTGTCTGCGGGATCCCGCGACTTATTGGCCTGCCGCTCCTGGTCCTAGGCGGCAGACGCTATCGAGGATTGGCAGAACTCCGAAACTTGTTGTAGCTTCCGCATAAAGGCGGACGCCCTGCCCTCCGGGGAGCTAGCTGGGTGGCGCTCCGCGCCTACATCTGCGGCAATAGGCCACGCCGACGGCGGTTCGAACCCGTGCAGCGTAAGGAAGGGGGACATGCCAATAGATAAGTTCGACCTACCGTTAAGCGCCATCTAGGCTGCGGGAAGCCACTTATCCCAGTCCGCCTAGTTACGGGCTATTACCCCCCGAAGGTAGGCTTGGACTTCCTGGTTAAGGCGTTCGGGCCCCCTATCAGTCTGTGGGTGGTAGGCCGTACTTAGCAACTGGGTGACTTAGAGCAGCTTGCAGAGGTGCTGCTAGAAGCGGCCGGTCTAATTGGTGCCCCTATCACTAGTGATCGAGGCTAGCCACCAGTAGAAGCGGGCGTAGCACTAGAGGAAGCGCTCGGCGTAGGCCTCCGCTTCTATAGACGGTATCGGCTCTAGCACTACTTCCTTACTTAGACGGTCCTTAATTACCTAGAGATTGCGGTTGCCGCCCGCTGTAAGGGGGAGGTCAGTGATAAAGTCCATCTATATATGCGTGTGGAACCGGTCAGGGACCGGCAGTGACTTTAACAGGCCCCTCTTAAGCGCTCGCTAGATCTTCGAGCGGCCGTAGATGTCATAGTTGCGGAGGAAACGGCGGACGTGCGGTGCCATAAGCGGCCAGTAGAAGTCCCGGCCAATCGCTGCCAGCGTGCCCTCGCGGCCGGGATGGCCGATCACGCTTAAGTCGTGGATCATCTACACGATCCGCCCTCTTAACCTATCCCGCTCCTCGACTTCCGGGGGGGCCGCCCTAGCTGCGGCCTCCGTTGTCGCCGGCGCGCCTGGGACCCATAGCCTGCCCTTATGGCGAAGGTGGCCACGGGGGTCGATATGGCAGTCGCCTACTTGGACTTTTAAACTAAGGCCGCGGTTAAGTGAGCGCGCCCCCGCCTCCACAGCGCGGCGTACGCTCGTATACGTGCTATCTTATGCCGCTAGCTGGTCCTATAGGCGTTAGAGCTCCTCATCTTAGAAGATACGCCGAGGGACGTCGGGCGTACCCTTAGGGGGGGCCGGGACCCCGGCCGCTCCTAGGGGGTTACCCTCCGCCCCTAATAGAGTGGCGCCGAGGTAAGTCTAGAGCGCCTTATCCGGGATCATCTATATATCTCGCGCATCGAGGTCTGCGGAGGTGGGCCGGTCCTGCTCTCTCCGTGAGAGGGCGTCCGGGACCGTAGCCTCCTTGCCTGGTCTATACTTAATGCGGAACTAGAAGCGCGAGAGATACTCCGCCCAGCGCGCCTACCGCTCTGAGAGATGCTGTCGGGTCATAAAGTATTCGAGGTTCCTATAGTCTGTAAGGATCTCGAAGCTCTCGCAGCTACGGAGTTCCGCCTACCACTACTCGAGGCAGCTAATAATCGCTAATATCTCCTTATCGTAGATTAGGTAGTTCCTCTCCGCCGCGGTAAGCTTGCGCGAGTAGAACGCCACTGGCCTCCTCTGCCCTTCTACTTCTTAGGATAGGGTTCCCCTAAGTGCGTAGCCGCTATAGTCCGCTTCTACGGTTAAGGGATTGCCGAAGTCCCACTGCAGCAGTACTAGGGCCTACGAAAACAAGTCCTTAAGGGTTTAGAACGCCTCTGCCTATGCGGGTCCCTAGGAGAAGGGGGCCCTATCCCCCGTCAGCTCGTTAAGCGGTAGCACGATCCGCGAGAACTCCCTAATAAAGACCCGGTAGTAGTTAGCGAAGCTAAGGAAGCTCCGTACGCCTCGTTGCGATATCGGGGTCGCCTAGTCGCGGATAGCTTGAATCTTGGCTGGGTCCGCTTATACGCCTACGCCCGCGATAATAATAAAGCCAAGGTATTTAACGCGCTTGACGCTAAATTCGCATTTATCCGGGTCTAGGTATAGGCCGTGCTCTGCTAGGCGGTTTAGCACCTTCCGCACCTTCTATATATGGTCTTCGTAGCTCCCGCTCGAATAGATAAGAATATCATCTATATATACGGACGCGAACTCATCGAGGAAACCCCTAAGCACCCGGTTAATGTAACGTTAGAACGTAGCTAGGGCACCTACTAGGCCGAAGGGGGTGACCATCTACTCGAATAAGCCGTATCTCGTGCGGAACGCCGTCTTCCACTCCTCCCCGTGCGCTATTCGCACCTTATAGAACGCTTAGACGACGTCGAGCTTCGTAAACTACTTCGCCTTTGCCAGGTTACGGAGGGTCTCTCCTATGAGCGGAAGGGGGTACCGGTCCGGGCGTGTAATCGCGTTCAACGCTCGGTAGTCTACGCAGAAGCGAAGTCCCCCCCCCGGCTTCCGCACGAACAGGACCGGAGCCGCCGCCTTAGAGGAGCTGGCCCTAATAAATCCCTTATCGAGGAGGTCCGTAAGGGACTTCTTTAATACTAGTAGTTCCTCTCGTAACATGCTATATAGCGGCCCGAACGGCGGGGGAAGCTCCTTGCCGTTATCCCCCGTACGGAGCGGTATTAAGTGGTCTACGCCCGGCTTATAGGGGTTTAACTTATCGGCCTCGCTCTTCCGGAAGAGCGGCAGCAGGTCGTGGAACCGCGGCGGGATGGCCTGCCGTAGCTCCTCTTCCGACAAAGGGCGCTTCGGTCGTAGCGCTTTCTCAATGTCCGCTAGGCTAACCGCGTAGATCGACGCTGTAGCTGCGGCCGGCCCCTTCCGCCTACGGATTTGCCGTATCGTGCCCACGAACACCGAGGCCAAGACTTCCTGGGCGTCTTATAAGTCGGGCAGAGCGTCTAGCGCTCCCTCCTTGCTACTATGCCGGACCTAGGACTACGTAGGGCTAAACCATAGCCTCCCCTCGTGCGGCACCGAATATGACTTCGTGTGCGTTAACCACGGCTTCCTAAGAATTAGGGGAAACTTAAGCTGGGGGACCATATATGCCACTAGCAGCCGCGGGAGGCCGTTAACCTCCGCAGCTACCTAGGCGACGCCTTTAATAACCGCGCCCTCTATCGCGGCCGAGGCGCCCCTTATACGCCTAGGGCGAATCTTCTCTACTGGTAAGCGCAGCTCAAGGGCTTTCGCTTCGTCAATTGCGGCGTAACACTGGCAACCCTCGTCTATAAGGGCGGAGAGGAGGTAAGTCTAGTTAATGATAACTAGTATTAAAGTAGGTTCTTCTTTAATACGCCTTGCTAGGTCCTCCTTAGCTAGTGTCAGCTTGCTAGGCTCCGGGGCCCGCCTTCGCACCGGAGCTAAGCTTTTCCCTCCGCTTCGTGTGTAGCGGAGGTTCCCCTATCTCCCTCGTCGTCGGATTCTAATAGGGCGCGGGTGACCCGTATCTCTACCGGCCTCCTTACTAGGAGGTAGGGGCAAGACTTAACTATATGCGTGCTCACGCCGCAACGCATATAGCGGCCCTCTTTGCGTCGTTTGCCAATTTCCTCGTAGGGCACCCACTTAGCCGTCTTGCCGGACTGCGCCGCTAGCGGAGCGGCCGGGGTCTTACTATTGCCGCGCCCCCCGGGGCGTATGGCCGCCATCCGGACGTCGCCGTCCGCATCGACCGCCGACTTAGGAGCGGGCCCGGGCGTGGACGGGTTAAGCAGGGAGGAGCTATCCGGCCCGTTGGTCCCGCTCGAGGCCAAGCGCTTACGCAGCTTCTGGAAGCGCGGCGTCTGCTCATATCCCCAGGCCACCTTCGTGAGGCGGCCTACGTAGCCCTCGTAGGCAGAGGGCATTATAATAGGGATAAGCAGCTCCCGGAGCGCCGGGGAGATCGAGTTCCGTAGCCAGGTAAGCTTAGCGCCGTTATCCTAGGCGGTGTTACCCGCCGCCCGGGTTAGGGTCTCTTCGAATTCCGGTAAGAACTCCCCGAAGGACTGCCCCTCTTATTGAGTAAGGGTCCGCAGCCTATCCTGCGCCTTCTCCTGTTCCTGCACGTTGCCGAAGGCGTAGACTAGGTGGTTAAAGAATGCTTGGGGGTCTTTCGTCCCCCCGGGACCACCCCGCTCCTAGAAGCCCGCTATTCGCCGCATCTAGGGCTCCGGCAGCGTGTGGAGGAGCGAGAACCAAGCCGTCTCCTTGCAGCCGTTAAGGCCCCATTTCTCGTCAATGTAGTATTTCGCTATTAGGCGGTTGAGGAAGAAGTAAAAGGTCTCTAGCTTGCCATCCCAGGTAGGCCAAGGCAGTGGCTTCCGTCTGCCGAGGGCCGCCTCGCGCTCCGACCTCCCGGTAGCGGGGGGCGCATCTGTCGGAGCTAGCGTTAGGAGGGTATCAAGGATCCGGCGCAGGGTTGCTCGTTGGTCTAGGTCTTGTGATATCTAGTAGAATAGCTTCATAAACCGGGCTTATTCGTCCCGTTGCTGCTGGGCCTCTTCCTATAGGTGTTACTAGTGTAGCTCTTCCGCCTATTGCCGCAGCTATTGGTGCTAGGCTTCTTCCTATAGTAGCTGCTACTGCTGCTGCTGCCCCAGCTAGTGCTGCTGAGGTTCTGACATCAGGTCTAATATAATGATAGCTTATACTGTTACGGGGTAGGCAGAGGGTCATGCCGTAGGTGCCTTCCGTTGTGTTATAATAACAAGCTATGTAGGATCTAACTATGCGCCGCGCCCACTGCTGCTAAATACGCGTTTGTGCGTGCGGCCTGCCCTAACCTGCAACGCTTGTCGGCTAAGGTCTGGGCTAATGCCCAGACCTACACTAAGGGTAAATACCCTTACAGTTCCTAGGATAAAGCTATCTACGCTACCTTAGGAGCGGTTTACTACTTATTAAATCTAAGTATATAATAGTATAGGGATTCTTAGTAGTAATCGGCTATACTTATAGTAGCGAAAAGGCTAGGTTTACCTAGATTATAAGTATATACTTTTAATTCCTTTCTTTACTTATATTAATACGGCTAAGTGCCCTTAATTACTATAGCTTAGCGCGTAATTAACTAGATTAAAGCCTAAGCTTCTAGCTTATTAAGCTTAGCTATTGCTTTCTTAAGGTTAGCGTAGGTAAGAGGTTAGCGGCGGCTATTATATTACTTAATAAAGTAGTTACTTTACTTTTAGACCTATATATATATTACTATATTAAGAGCGACGAAAGGCTATATCTTATAGTAGGTAAAACACCTATTATACTATCTTATTATATAGCTAAGGTAATCTTAGTATATAATACCCTATAAATAAGGCTTTATAAAGTTAGCCTTATTATTAAAGTAGAGGGTAAGGAATATAAGCGATAATAGTAGCTAAGGATAGTTAAATTTATTAATAAAGGTCCTATAAATAAAAGGTAGGAGTATCTAATAGTAAGTCTATATACTACGCGGTATATACTTTAGATTAGCTATATACTTAAGGTTAAGGGTCCTATTAAGAAATTAAAACTATAAAGCGTTTAATTTAGTATTAATAATCTATAAATTCGGGATCGCTAATATATTAGTATTACTAGGGTCCTCTTTTATAACCTCCTTAATAGGGCCTTAAGGAACCTAGCTAGAAAGTATATTAGCTACTTAGCTAGTCTTAAGGTATATAAGTAAAAGCGGAATTTTAGGAAATTAAGGAATTACGTAAGACTATATAATAGAGGGGAAGAAGGAGTATAAGGTAGGATTTTCAACGGAATTTATTAGTAGTATATTAGTATATAAAAGAGGTATTAAAGTTAATAATTTATTTCTATTTACTAGCGGACATACTATCTTATATAGATAATTATAGTTAAACGGAAGAACCTTTCGGGACCGGATTTAGGCTGCTATATAGCCCTAAGACTAAGGAATTCCGTAATACCTTAAGTATATCTAGAAGTATCTTAGTTCTATTAATATTCGTGTTTAAAGGAGGTTAGTCGTAGGGGTATTCTTAAGAGGTCTTAGCTAGTATTTTAAGTTAGCTCTATTCCTTCGATTTCCGATTATATATAACTAGTAACCCGTTAAATATATAATAATATATAAAATAATAAGCGATTCTTTCTTTATAGGATAGAAATTTATCTATAATTAATATACTTCTTATTAGCTTATAGTATATTATAGCTACTTTATTTATAGTAGGAAATACTATTCCTTATAGCCTCCCTTAAAAAGTAGATTTATATACTCTTTACTAATTTATTATAGTAGTATATATATAGGGTAAAAACCTAATTTAAGAAAACTACTTTTATACTTTAATAAGATATATAAAAACCTATTCTTTCTTAGGAAAAAATAAATCCTTAGGTATATACTAATAGAAAAACCTATAGTAGGAAAAATCTATAGTTATAATAATTATTTATAGGATAACCTTATATAAGGTAAAACCTATTATTACTAGAAAAATCTTAATAGATAAAAACCTAGTAAATATTTCTCTATAAAACCTAAAAAGGAAAAACCTAGTAAGGGAAAGATATAGAAAGTATAAGAAATACCTAAAACCCCCTTTTAATTGCTTAGGAACTTATATTAAGGATAGACCGTCTTTAAATTTATAAAGTAATCTAGGTCTTAATTCCTTTATAAAAATATTAGCTATATTATCTTTTAATTTAATATAAAAACCTTTAATTTCCCCTTCTCTTTTACTAGTTCTAGTATAGTAATAGGCCAATCTTATATACCTAGATCTTTTATAAAATTCCGGATTTTCTACTAATTTAATTATAGTAGTATTATCTATTAAAATAAGAGGTATAGTATTAAGAATCTTAATAGATAGATCCTTAGTAATATATTTAAAAAGTATATTTAAATAAATAGCTTCTTTATTTACCTCCTTAAAGCTAGTATACTTTACTTTATAAGTAGAAAAGGCAATAGCTTTCTACTTAAAGTAAGCTTATCTTATTATATTATTATATATATAAAAATAGTAACTAAAAAAGGATTTTTCGCCTATTAAATCCGACGCCTAGCTAGAGTTAGTAGAACCCTTTATATATAGATAGGTAAAAGGAATATTATAATTATATTTAATTTTTAAGCTAGGGAATTTATTTAAATATTTCTAAATTATATTTAAAGCCTTAAAATACGTTTAGTTAGGCTTAGCTACGAATCTAGCGTAGGAAATTATAGAGTATAAGATATCTAGCCTAGTAAATAAGGCTAAGTATAATAAAGATTCTATTTCTTTCTAAAATTATAATATATCTTCCTTAAAAGGTAGTTCCTTTACTTTTATAAGCTTAAAGCCTATTTTAGTAGGTAAATTTAAAGTTCCTAAACCTTCTTTATTAAGTTCCTTTAATATATTTAAGGTATAGTCTTCTTAGGATATATATAGCTTTTTATATTCTCGGTTTATTATAATATTTAAACTTAAGAAGTCTTTTATATCTTATAAGATAGTAAAATCTAGGAATTTAGATAATTCTTTAAATAATCTTTCTTTTATTATAAGTTTAAAGGGCCCTACTATAAGAAAGTCGTCGACGTAAGTTACTAAGGCTATACTATAGTCCTTATTTATAAATACTCCTTTATTTATTAAAAGAAGAAGAAATCTATATTTATTTAGTATAATTTTTAAATAATTATACTAGAGCTTAGGACTTTAATTTAGGCTATATAATGCTTTCTTTAGCCTTGCTTTAATTTAACTGGTTTTATATAGGTCTCGGATTTTAGTTAATTTAATTCCTTTAGCTTTATAAGCTAATCTATATTTTAAATAATATTCTTTAAGAGCGTATTCTTTATAGCCTATAAGAGGATCGATATATACTTCGCTATCTATATCGGTATATATAAAGGCATTTATTATATCTATTTATAAAGTTTTAAACTTATAGATAATAGCTAAAGTAAGTAGAATTCTAATAGATTTAGGTTAAGCTATAGTTAAGAAGGTATCTAGGAAATCTAAGCTATAGATCTACTTAAATCCCTATATTACGAAATAGGCTTTATATTTTATTATATTATTTTAACTATCCTTCTTACTAGTATAGACCTAGCGGCCTCTTATAGCCTCCCTATCCCTAGGAAGGTAGGAAAATTCCTAAGTTTTATATTTAACTAGCTAGATTATTTCCCTAATTATAGCTTATTTCTTAAATACTACTTTAGGGCTATTTATTACTTATTTATAGGTCTTTAGAATTTTTAGATCCTAATTTTCTATACTTACTAGAATTAACTCTTTACAATTATAGTTTAGAAATAAATTAATATTAAGGTATTCGATATAATTAGAATTAAACCCTTCTAGCTTCTTAGGTAATTCTACTATTATTTTACTAGTAGTAGGAATAGGATTATTATTTAAAGACTTCTTTTTTATAGAAGGTAAGGGACTTTTATTTCTAGGTTCTTTAATAGCTTCCTTTATAGGGATATAGCTTTCTAGCCTACCTTTACTTAGAATAAAATTAAATATAAAGGTATTATTATTACTAGAACTTTCTAGATTTTCTATAAATTTATTTTCTAGTATAGTAATATCTCTAAAGATAGTAATCTTTCTCTTAGAAAAGTCCTAGATTTTATATATATTTTCTAAATAGCTTACTATAATTCCCTTAAAAGCTCTACTATCTAGTATATTTTTAAGGTCTTTATTCTTATAATATATAAGGCTTCTAAAGGTCTTGATTTTATTTAAGGTCTTAAAAGGTAGTATTATATTATCCCTCTTTTCTATAGGACTTTTAAATCCTATTATAGAGTATAGTAATCTATTATATAAATAAGTAGCTATTAAAATAGCTTCTCCCTATAGGTATTTAAGAAGCCTAGTAGTAAATAAAAAAGCTTATACTTTTTCTAATATAGTACGATTTATTCTTTCTATTCTACTATTAGAATCTAGCGTCTTAGGAGGACTAGAATTAAAGGTAATTCCTTCTTTTTCGTAGTAGAGCTTTATTTTATATATAAGCTCTTTAGTATTAATAGAAAATGCTTCTCTAATCGTAGTATTTTTAGGGATATATTCTACCTTATTTTTAAATTCTAGGAACCTATCTAGAGCTTTCCCCTTTTTTTAAAGATAGTATATTTCTAGATATCGGGTTCCTATATCTAAGAAAGAAATATAATAGTAATATTTATTATAAGTAAGCATTTTAATTAGCCCTTAAATATCTAATACTATTTTTTCTAAATAGGTATAAGACTTATACGAAGGTTATTTATTAACCGTATTTATTGCTTTAGCTTTAATATATATTTCGTACTATCTTATTTTATTTTCCTTTTTTAAAGGTATTTTTATATCCTTATTATATCTTTTTAATATTTCTAAAATAGCCCTACTATTTATATACCCTAAGTATAAGTACTAAGTATAAAAATCTATATCCTTTGCCTTTAAAGATATAATAAGGATTAATTAGCTTTCTAATAAAGGTTCTATAAGAATATAATATAATTTATTTCTAAGAAATCCTTTAGTAAGGACTTTAGCCCTATTATTTAATAAAAGGACTTTATTTCCTCCTATTAAGGCATAGGTATTATTAAAATAAGATTAAGATAGTATATTTACCCTTAATTTAGGTATATAAAAGTAGTCTCGAAGGATATACCTTTTACTACTATATAGGAACTTAAATACTAAGTCCCCCTTTCCTTTTACTAATATAAAGGAAGCTTTTCCTTAGTAAACTTTAGACTTAATTTCTTTATAGTTAATAAGGAAATTCTTATTTAATACTATATACTTAGTAGCTCCGGTATTATAAATAAAATTAAAGATCCTTTTATTCTTATAACTAGGAAATCCTCCTTCTTTTACCTTTAAGACTAATTCCTTTATTCTAGGAATCGAGGCTTCTAAAGGTCCTAAAAGAGAGTCTTTATTAGCTCTTACTATAGGGGTATTTATAGAGGTTAAAATCACCTCTAAATCCTTAGACGTTTATATAAGGGTCGGAGCCCTAAAAAGGTCTATAAGGTCGATATCTAGGTTTATATTTTCTTACGAAGCTATATTTAAGACCTTATTACTATCGTTTAAATTAGACTCTAGCTCTATAATTTAAGCTATCCTTCTTTTATTAGTAGTAGAAATACTACTAAAAGGGGATTTCTTCCTATAAAAAGAAGAAGAAGAAGATTTTCTCCTCTTAGAAATTTAAGTCCTATTATCCTTTTTTCCTTTATTTAAAACCTAATAAGTAGGAGCCTTATTTAGGTATAATTTATAGTAATTTACTATAAAATGCCCTAGTCTTTTATATTCCTTATAATAAGGAGTATCTATAGAATCTCTATAGTATTTCTAAGGCTTCCTTTATATTAAGAAGGCTTTCTCTAAAGATTTATCTATATCCTTTATTCTTTTAGCTTCGTTTAAAAGACTAGCTATTAAGGTTTTAAAGGTAAACGCTATAAAATTATACTTAAGGCTCTACGTAGTATTTATAATAAATCTTCTAAATTCCTTATTAAGGCAATTAAGAATCTATACTATAAGAAGAACTTCTAGAATTTCTATATTATAGGATTTATAATCCTTATAAATTTCCTTTACCTTATAAAGGTATTTCTTTAAATTAAAGTCTAAGGGACTAAGATTAAAGAGCTGCTTAATAAGTAGATAATTTAACGAAAAGTTCGCCGGATTATATAGCTTTGTAAGCTTATCCTACGCTTCTTTAGTATTTTTTAGATGCTAAATTTATATTAAGGGACTATCTTTAACTTAAATAAATATTATAAATAAAGCCTCCGTAGTTTATATATAATTTACTTACTTTAGAGTAGTAATAAGCTTTTCTTTTATAAGGATAGCTTCGATCCTTATAGTCTATAAGGTATAATTTAAATTTCCCTTAAGTCTAGTAAATTCGTAATCTTTCTATCTACCTATTTTATATAAATTCGGTATTATTTCGTTCGTAGGGATTAAGAAGTCTAGATAGGAGTTTAAGAGCGTAGGAGGGTAAAAGAAGTTAGGGGGAATTTCGAAAGGAATTTTAATTAAATATTTCGACGAGGAATTTTAAAGGTATAAGTAGCTAATTTCCTAGCTTAAAAGGAGTAAGCTAGGCTTATAACCTCTTAAGGTATATAAGTAAAAGCGGAAATTTTAGAAATTAAGGAATTACGTAAGACTATATAATAGAGGGGAAAAAGGAGTATAAGGTAGGATTTTTAATAGACTTTATTTATAGTATATTAGTATATAAAAGAGGTATTAAAGTTAATAATTCTATCTCTATCTACTAGCGGATATACTATCTTATATAGATAATTATAGCGAAATAGAAGAACCTTTTAAGACTAGATATAAGCTACTATATAGCCCTAAGACTAAGGAACTTCGTAATACTTAAAGTATATTTAGAAGTATCTTAGTTCTATTAATATTCGTATTAAAAGGAGGTTAGTCGTACTAGTATTCTTAAGAGGTCTTAGCTAGTATTCTAAGCTAGCTCTATTTATTCGATTCCCGATTATACGATAACCGGCAACCTTTTTAATATATAATAATATATAAAATAATAGGCGGTTCTTTCTTTATAGGATAGGATTTTATCTATAATTAATATACTACTTATTAGCATATATAATTAGGAGAGTATATTATAGCTGCTTTATTTATAATAGGAAAACACCGTTCCTTATAGCTAGTAATAAAAGTACCTATACTATTATTAAGAGGAATCCGTTATAAGCGATTCTAGCTTATAACGGTATTATAATAGCCTAGGTAGTAACGCTATAAGTAATATAGCTAGGCTAATAGGTATAAACGATATACCTAGAAATCGTAAGTAAACTATTATTAAAAGCGAGGGTCGCCTATAACGACCAGTATTATTCCTAAGAGATAAACCTATCGAGGGGTTTATATTAGTAGATATAATAAGGCGTGGTCTAAGTAATAATAAGTATATTACGTTAGTAATAAGTTAAAGGTTATAGACTATAGACTATAATTAAGTAATTAGAATTAAAGATAGAATCGTAATAAAGATCTATATTAAAAGCTATCGAGCTATCTATCTAAAGGAGTATTCTATTCCTTCCTTATATATTTTAAGAGCTTCCTTAGATCGCTAAGAGCACTAGGTAATCCTATAGCTTAAGAGCGCTAGAGCGCTAAAGCGATCCTATAATCCTAACTATAGAGCGTTAGAGCGCTAAAGTAACCTATCGCTCTAAGCTTAATTAGCCTATTAGTCTATTTAATATTCCTTGCTTCTTATATTATATATATTAGCTCGGCCGTTTTCTATTCCTTTTCTATAGATTATTTCGTAGTTAAATTCTAATAAGTATTCGGCTTATTAGATCTATCGTCCGTTTAACTATTACGTTATTATAAAATATAAGATATTCTTATAATCTATATAGACCTTAACTTTATATTTACTTTTAAGGTAGTATTAAAATTCCGTAAAAGCTTAAATAATTATAAGGAATTCTTTATTATAGATAGGGTAATTAAGTTCTACGCTATATAGCGTTTTCGAGTAAAATATAATTAGTTATAGTCTTCCTTTATTATTATTCTATCCGATTTATACTCTTAGAGTAAAGTCTAATATATTAGTTTTAAGTTCGATTTATCGTTTTAAATTAAAGGTAGTTAAGACTAATTCTTATATAATTATAGTCTTAATATATTTAAAAGCTTCGTTAGCTTTATTATCCTATATAAATTCTTTTTCTTTCTTTATTAAGTTATATTATAATACTATAATCTTTCCGAAATGTTTAATAAATCGTTAGTAGTAATTTATAAATCCTAGGAAACTTTATATATCCTTAACGTTCTTTAGTATTAGCTATTCTTTAACTAAGTTAATTTTATCTTATTATATTTATATCTCTCTTAGTAAGATCGTATATTTAAGGAAGTTTACTTCCTATATATAAAACTTATATTTCTTTAGTTTAACTAGTAACTTTATATTCTAAAGTATATAAAGTACCTTATAGATATATTCCTTATATTCCTTTAGGGTATCTAAGAAGATTAAGATATTATCTAAGTATACTACTATAAAGATATCTAAGTATTTATATAGGATATTATTAATTATTTATTAAAAGGTAGCTAGTATATTTATAAGTCTAAATAATATTACTAGGTATTTAAATAGTCTGAATTTCGTTTTAAAGGCTATTATCTATTTATATCCCTTTTTTATATATATTAAGTTATAGGCGCTTTTAAGGTTAAGGGCTATAAACTATTTTTTTACTATATAGTTAATCTTATAGTTTTAATATAAGTAGTAATAGTATTCGGTCCTTTATTTTAATATCGTTTAAGCGTCTATAGTTAATAACTAGTTATAGCTTATTGTTTTTCTTTAAAATAAATATAACTAAGTAGCTTACTTTAAATATTAATATTTATATATATCCCTTTTATAGATTCTTATCGAGGTAGTTATATAGCGTTTATAGTTACTTTTCGTTTAAGTTATAGATCTTATAGAATATTAACGTTATTCTATCTTTAAGATAAATTTTATAGTCCTATTAGCTATATTTAAGTAACCCTATCTTAAGTTCTTCCTTAAAGAGTTTATTATATTTCCGGTATTTTTAAGGGATATTCTTTATTCTATCTTATAGGCTTTATTCTTTCTTTTAAGAGCTAGTTTCTCTTAACTTAAGCTCTTTATTAATTTATTTAAAGTCTTTCCTTAAAGTAGTAATAACTCTTTAAATCTTTATATTATATCCTTTATTCGACTTATATTAGATACTAGGTTATATAGCCGTATTAGTTTATATATAGGTCTTATTAGTCGATTTTATTATATTTACTAGTTCGGTTACTATTTTCGTTTATATCGCTAAAGCCTATAATAATTTACTTAAATAGTTATCCCCTTTATCCTATTTAGTAGCTAAATTATTATAAAATATTACTTTCTTTTAAATCTATTAGTCCTAGAAACTTATATCTTTATTTTAATATAGCTAGCTAGTTTTCTAGTTAATTAATAGGTTGCTCTCCTATAGCTATAAAAGCCTTAATATAAGGTCGTATTCTTTAATATTTATAATATTAAAGTTAACTCGTTCGTCGTAGCCCTAGATATTAATATAAAGGTAATTAATCTCTATATTAATAATTCTATTATTATAGTTAAAGGCCTCTCCTTCGATATTTATAAGTTTATATAGATCTTTCTTATATCTTTATATAAGTTAATAACGATTAATAACTCTAAGTAAAATATAATTACCTATCGCGCTATAATCTAAAAGTATATATATATAATATCCCGCGATTTAAATATTTAATACTATTTAGTTACTATAGCTTACTATTATTATTCTCGCGAAGAGAGATATAAAAAGTATATATAAAATATATAAAGGTAAAAGTAAAAGTAAGGGGTTAGATAGGTAGGGCAGAGATATTTAAATCTTATAAGGGTAGTAATAAAGGTAAGGGAGTAATTATTATATTACCTTAATTCTCCTTTTTCCCTCTATTTAACGCCCTTCTTTATACCTATCTAGCATCTTAGTTAATAAAGAAGATCCTACTTAAAGAAGCTACTAATATCCTTTTAACTACCGAGCTTTTTACTAGTTTTTCCCTTCCTTTCTAGCCGTTACCGGTATATCCGTCTTATCTCTCGCTACCTCTATAAGAAGCTATCGCTACTTTTACTTCCTCTTATACCCCTACCCTCCTTTCTATACCTCTTTTTAGCTCCTTCTTCCTTCTTCTATACTAGGTGTTTTTAGCTTCCTTAGTCCCTCTTACTAAGGGATATCTCCGAGAACTACGAAATTAGGCTAGCCATGATATACCCCCTTAGCTATAGCCTGCCCTTATAGTAAGGGCATAGCTAATATAGCTTCGGGCTAGTAAGCGTATAGAGGAGGTTCTTAGCTCTATACTTCTTCCTTTACTTAAGGAAAGCAGGGGCCCTTTTAGGTCCCTAGGCTCTTTTAGACCTACTTAAGGAAAAAGGGGCCTAAAGAGGGGAAAGTCCTATAAGAAAGGGGGCCTTCTTTAAAGGGAAAAACCTAATTAAAATAAGGGGCCCTTTAAAGGGAAAAACCTCTTTCTTTTCTTCGGCTATAGACGTTACCTTCTCGTACGTACTATTAGCTCCTCTCGTAGACTCTTAAGGCGGGCCTCTAAGAATAGCTTCTCTTAAACGTCTTTTAGCTTAATTTACTATAAAAAGATAGCTAGCTTCTACTTTAGTAAGGGCTTTATAAGACCGTTAGGTTTTATTAATACTACTAGAACCTAATAGACGGAAATAAGTCCCCTTTAGACCTCTTAGCGTAACTAATACTAATAGATATCGATATACTATAGCTAGGTCGATAACTTACTATTTTCTATTAAAATCCGTATAGTCTATATATTATTATATTCTATAGCTAATAAGGTCGGAATTTATAGTTATAGAGAAATAAGTAGCTAGCTAAGGAAAATCGCTTCCTTTAACGCTTTTAAAAGAGCTAGTAGCTCTACCTCTATACTAGAAGTTATAATAGTAGCTTACTTCGAAGCTCTCTAAGTAATAGTTCCTTTAAAAAGGGATATAATATACCCTTATAAGCTCTTTCTATCTAAGGAATTATCCGTAAAGGAAGAATCGCTTAAATAAAGGAAGATTTTAGTAGCTTATTTCCTTCCTTACCCTCCTAGGTATAGACTATATAATCTCGTTAAATAGAGATAAAGGATAGCTTTATCTACTACTTCTTAATACTTAGGGCTAGGATTCTAGTTATACTTAGCTAGCTAGGTATAAGAGTCTTTAACTATTATAGGTAATAGGCTTAGGCCGCGGCCTAAGCCGCGTAGTTACGTATAAAGGGCCGGATCCTATAAGTATAAGGGCGGGCTAGCCGCGTATAGAAGAGCTCTATATAGCTTATTAATATTATCCTATAGACGGCACCTACGTATACGCCTCTACCTACTCTATAATAGTATAAGCTATTAACTAATAGATCTAATAGATATCTCCCTAGAAAGGGTGCCGCTTCCTTAAAGGAGTACCCTACTACCCTTTAGGCGGATAGGAAGTATTATAGCTATCCTAGAAGCGATTAGAAGCGCGACGGCTAGCGAGAAGAACGAGGTTCTCGCTATACTAAGAGAGCCGTCTACGAGGCTAGCGTTAACCCCTACGACCTTAGTAATACCGGTTACGGCGGCGGCACTACCGATATAAAAGCCGCTTCCCTAGCCGACTTAGGACGGTAAGCCTAAGTCCTTCTACTTCTTCCTTAGCCGGCTATAGATAAAGTTTATAATAGACGAGAAATAGGGCCTAAACGGCTATTATAATATAGCGTGGTATTTGCTCCTTTATATACTACCGGAGCCCTAAATACGGCGGATCTCCGGATTCTAGGATAAGGGCGGCCCTAGAAGTAAACGCGACTTATAGGACTTCTTTTAATACCTTATATATACGTTCGGCAATATATAGGAGCGGGAGAAAGCGTAGGATAGGCTATAGACCCTTAAGTAAAGGGACGGGTAGACATTTAGCGAATTCCTCCCTAACTTTAAAGAGACGCTCTTACGAGTAGCGGGAACCACGGTATAAGAAGATAGCGCGAAGCTTATATAGTTATAGAACTCGATTACGCTAGCCCTATAAGAACTACTTATCCCTATAATTATACCTACTAACTATAGCGAGTATATAAGCCGGTTAATAAAAGTAGTATAGGGCTATAAGTAAACGCCGCGTTTTTAGAAGCTTCGTAAGCGCACGCTATATAGTAGCGATAGGATTACCGCCCCTTTATAAGAGGAATAGCCGACTATTAATACTAACGGAGATACCTTAATATCGGCTACCCGTATAGACCGAGCTAAACGCGGTAGGAAGTCGTCTTCGAATATCCCCTATACTATCCCGCTCTTTAAGTAGCGGGCGAAGTAGGTAACGAGTAAGGAAATCGGGAAAAGGAAAGCTAACGGCCGCTGCCTACGTTACGGCGCGTCTATATACTTTATATTAAAATGCCCCTTCCTTTTAGCTAAGCGGCCTATAGTAGTTTAAGTAGCGAGGATAAAACCGCTCCTTACCTTAGATAACGAAGAGGACTCCGCTCCCTTAGGCCTAGAGGAAAAAAAGTAGCTCTAGAGCAAAGATAGGCTCTAGAGCCTTAATTACTAGTACTAGTAAAGGAAAAGGAAGAATTATCCGCTTATATAAAAGAGGAGCTTACTTTAATATAGGTTATAGTTAATAACTCCTTATCCGTCGCCGCCCTTATAGATAAGGGCTACTAGTACTATGCCGTAGTCGACGAGGCTCTTATACGAGAGATATAAGTACTAGTAGAAAAGATCGCCCTAAGGCGAGTAAAGGGCGCCTTAGGGGTAATAGAGGGTACGGTAATTAAGGGCATTACGTAGCTAGCTATAGAGGTCGATAGTTACTATAAGCTTATCGTAGCTTATATAATCCCTTAACTAGAGTTTCCCTTAATCCTTAGAAAACCCTAGTTATTATATATAGAGTTATACTTAGTTCTATACTAAAAGAAGCTATAGTTTAGGCCTATATAATAGTAGGTCCGCTATAACGACGGTTTTATAGGTATAGGACTAGGCGTATAAGCTTTATACTTAGTATAAGAAGTCCTTACCTCTATCTTTATAGGAACTATATAACGGTTAAAGCGGGAGGAAGGCCGGGTAGCGGCTAACGTAGCGGTCTATATAGTTAGCTTAGCGGATATTAATAAGGCCCTCTAAGCGAAGAAGCTAAAGTCGCCCTCTAAGCTATAGTAGTAGATACCGGAGCGCTTTTACGACCTCCTACCGCTATTTAAGTCCTAGGAAGCGGATAAGCTTAACCTATATAAGCTAGGGGTAGACTATAAGATCGTACTCCGTACTAATAAAAAGGGGTAGGAACTACCTATACCGTTTAAACCGCTATATAATATATTATACGCGGAGCTACTAGTACTAAAGAAGATACTAAGGGACCTCTTAAATAAGGGTTTTATTTAAGTAAGTAGCTCTAAAGTAAGAGCGCCGGTCCTATTTATACGTAAACTAAGGGGCGGGATATAGTTCTATTACGACTATAGGGCTCTAAATATAATTATAAGGCTAGACCGCTACCCCTTACCCTTAATCTTAAATACGCTCTATAACCTTTCGAAGGCGAAGTAGTTTATAAAGCTAGATATAAAATAGGCGTTTTATAAGGTATAGATCTTAGAGGGTAATAAGTAGAAGACAGCGTTCTATATATACTATAGCTTATTTAAGTAGCTTATAACGCCCTTTAGCCTCTTAGGAGCGCTAACTACCTTCTAGCATTATATTAATAATATACTTTAAGACTTCCTTAATAAGTTCGCCTCTATATATATAGATAATATCCTTATCTATATAAGCGGCTCTTATAAGGACTATATATAGAAAGTATAGAGGGTCTTAGAGCGCCTCTAACTTTATAGGCTCTACCTTAACTTAGATAAGTGCGAATTCGGGGTTAAGAGGGTTAAGTACTTAGGCTTTATTATCTACGCCGGTATAGGCATATAGGCGGATCCTATAAAGATCTAGGCGATTTAGGACTAAGCTACCTTAACTATATAAATAGGTATATAGAGCTTCCTTAAGTTTACGAACTATTATAGGATATTTATTAAGGGCTTCTCCTATATTATAATGCCCTTAAACGAGATTACTAGGAAGTAGACCGCCTTTTACTAAGGGCCCGTATAGGAAGGAGCGTTCTATACGCTTAAGGACCTATTCTCTTAAGCCCTAGTACTACTTTAGTAAGACTTCGACCGGTCTACGTTAGTTAAAGCAAACTATAGCGGCTAAGCACTTAAAGGAACGCTCTCTTAGGAGGTAGATAGGCGGAAGTAACTAGTAGCGTTCTACTTTTATAAGCTAACCTTAGCGGAGCGGAATTACGCTATTTATAATAAAGAGATACTAGCGATTATTAGCTACCTTAAGTAATAGTAAGCGGAGCTCTAAAGCTATAAGAGCTTCGAGGTTCTTATAGACTATAGGAACCTTAAGTACTTTATAACTTACTAGCACCTCTTAGAGCGGTAAGCCCGCTAAGTAGAGTATCTCTTATACTTTAACTTCTCGATTAAGTACCGGCTAAGGTAGGACTCTATAGTCCTAGATACGCTTTCTTAAAGGGATTAAGACCGGCTAACGAGAGCGGATATCGAGGCCTAGGATCTATAGCTTATCCTATAAGAAGCGCTACGGACTTATATAGGAGCTTCCTTAGTAGAGGAAGGCGCGGCGCTAATAGATAAGCCTTCCCCTATACCTTCGCCTCGGCCTAGCGAGGAGGGATAGACCGGCCTAGGGGCGCGTGCGGCGCGGGTATTCTAAGATAAGGTCCTCTAGCGCTTATAGGATAGGATATCGTCTCTAGACCGTACCTATAAGAGTATACGCCGCGCCGTTAAGTCCGGCGCTTAATGCCTCGATTTAAAGCTAAAGCTAAAGGTATAAGTAGCCGACTATTATATTAACCTATAGGGGCACCTACGTTAGCGGGGGAGACTATAGGTGCCGGGCGCGCCGTATACTATAGAAGCTAGGGAGAAGGATAGACCGCCGGAGCTAGACGAACGGAACGAGCTCTAAGGGAAGCTAGTCTAGCTCGTTTATAACTCTAGTATCGTAGGCCACCTAGGTAAGTAAGGTATAGTAGTAGGCCTCGCGAGGGATTTCTACTAGCCCTCCTATAGTACTATATTCGCCGCTTCCTCTATAACTACGATATCTATAGCTATACTAAGATTTAGAGGGCGTAGCTTAAGGGGCTACTTAAGTAGCTTCCGGTACCTAACCGGTTGTATACGTATATATAGATAGACTTTATAATAGACCTCCTACTTATAGAGGGTGGCAACCGGTATATATAGGTAATTAAAGACCGACTTAGTAAGTCTATAGTATTAAAGCCGATACCGTCTATAGATATAGAGTCCTATATAGAGCGCTTCTTATTCTACTAGGCCTACTTATATAGCTAGCTAGCCTTTATTATAAGCGATAGGGGATCGAATTAAACTAGCTACTTTTAGTAGTACTTATACTAGCTACTTTAGATTACGTAGCTACTTAGTATAGTATATTACTTATAGACCGATAGAGGGCTTAAGAGGGTTAACTAAGAAGCGTAGGCTTACTTATAGGCCGTCGTAGCCTATAACTAAGTAAACTAAGACCGTTAGCTCCCCGCGGCCTAACTTACGTTAAATAGTAGACTATATACCTTTATTAAGATAGCCCTTTTCTTTATAACGTATAGCTTTAAACTACCCTTACTAGTTCCCTTTACTATAGACGTAGTAGTAGAGTAGTATAGTAATTCGTTACTAGAGGGCCGCGCTTCTACGTTCGTATAAAAGCTATAGGAGACTATAGATTATTACTAATCCGCGATAGCCGCCGCGGCGTAAGATTAAGAGCGGCCCGCTAATAAGACTAGGGCCCTAGTAGATAGGTTTATAGTAAGAGATAAGGTATAGCTAGACCTCTATAACTATAGGTCGGCACGGCTAAAGAAGAAGCTTAACTAGCTATATATAAAGTTTATAGTATAAAGGGTTATTAGCCTATAGGTTATAGAGCTCGATAGTCTCTTAATAGGGGTCTATAATAAGATTAATATAGACCTCCTTTATAGAGCCTCCTTTAACCTACTACTTAAATAAGAAGTAGCGGACGCTTAACCGCCTATAATTAAGGTAGAGGGAAAGGATAAGTTTAAGGTCGAAGAGATATAAGCCGCGCGCTAGAAAAAGGTTAGTAAGGGGAAACGCTAGGAGGTCCTCGTTAAGTAGCGCGGGTATCTCGACCTTACGTAGGAACCTATATATAAGTTTATAGGAACTATAGCCCTCGATAAGTTTAAGGCCTTATTTAGAATAGTAAATAAGAATAATAGACTAGCGGACTACTAATAGTAGCCTAGGCTAGGACTACGAAGTAGGTATAGCGATAGGGGTAGTTATAGTAATATAGGTAATATAAGCGCAATAGTATAAGTAGAGATAAAAATAGCGTTTATTATAAGGCAGAGCCTTTAAACTACCTAGGCTTATTCTTTATTATTATTATTATTATTATCCTTATTATTATCGTCCTCGTTAGCCTCTTTCTTTTTATTAGCGGCGGCGGCGGTCTCTAGGGCGCTAAGGCGGCCCTCTAAGCCTATAAGCTAGTCGGCGGCGGCGGCGGCTCTAAGGGTAGAAGGGCGACGGCTAATAGCGGCGGTAGGGGCAGCGGTAGTAGCGGAGGCGGGCACGGCTAAGGGGACCGCCGATAGGGCGACGGAGGTAGTATCCCTAGCACCGGGTATATTAGAGGCGGAAATAAAGGAGTAGAGGAGTAGGACTTACTTAGGTATAAGGCCCTATCGCTTAAGGGCGCGGAGGTTATAGTAAGTAGCGGCGGCGGCGGTAAGGCGCTTCTTAGCAGCCCCCTACGCCTACTTATATAAGCCGGCCTTCTAAGCCAACGCCGTAGCGAGTAAGATAGGAGGCGCCGCCTTATAAGCGCGGCCGGCTCGCGCGTACTAATAGTAGCTGCCGCCGCGGCGGCGCCTAGCTTAGTTAGAGTAGTCGAGCTCCTATAACGTATAACGTATATAGGGGGCTAAGTAGGCGGCGCCGGCCTATACTTAGCGCTTATACTATAGGAGGTTAGCGGATAACGTCTATTACGCTTGCCTAACTATAGACTTATAAGGGTAGCGGAGACGGAGGTAAGGGCCGAGGGGCCGGGCGTTATAGGTAGCGGCGGGGACAGCGTCGTTACCCTAAGGGGCAACGTAAGAGCGAATAGCGTAGTAGAGGTAGCGGCGGCGTCGGTAGGAGCGGTAGTAGCGGCGCGGGTAAGAGCAGCGGTAGCGGCGGAGTCGTTATCGGCCGCGGCTAGCACGGCGTCGACGAACGACTCTATACGCTCTAAGAAGGAGGAGGTAAGAGAGGGAGAGGCGGATATATCTATCGCGGAAGTTAGTATAACGGAATACGGCCTCCCGCTTTATAGGGCGCGGAACTTACTAGTTAAAGTTATTATTATTATTAGGGCTATTATTACTACTACCGCTACTACTATAAGTATATATTAATAAAGCGGCCTATATAGCTAAGAACGGACTAACGCCTTAGGTAAAGCGGAACTTACTTATTAATACTATTATTATAGTTAAAAAAGGGAGAGAAGGAAGGGAAGGGGGAAGGGGGGGATACCGCCTTATATACCCCTTAGTAGAGGAGGCTACCTAAGGTAAAGGGAACGGGCAACCTAAGGCTTACGTAGGTCTAGACTAGCCGCCGGCTACCTAGGGGCGTATATAATAGGTTACGCCCTTATTTAAACGGCTAGCTAGCCGACGAGTATAGAGCTAGGTCCTAGCTACTTAGGCTAATAGGCGCGGGGATAATAGGGCTAGTAGGGCCGGCCCTATTAACGGGAAAGGGTAGGGAAGAGCCCGCGGTATAGGCCTAATTATATAGGAGCCGATAATAAGGCAGCGCTACGCCGCGCTTAAGGGAGGGCATTATATAAGAGTCTTTAACTATTATAGGTAATAGGCTTAGGCCGCGGCCTAAGCCGCGTAGTTACGTATAGAGGGCCGGATCCTATAAGTATAAGGGCGGGCTAGCCGCGTATAAAAGAGCTCTATATAGCTTATTAATATTATCCTATAGACGGCACCTATATATACGCCTCTACCTACTCTATAATACTAGGAGACCGTAAAAGAGATATCTGGTCTAGTAGAAATAGCTAAAAAAAGTAAGGAGCCTACCTTCTATTAATATTAATATTTCTCTTACTCCTTAGCTTAAAAGGATAGATTAGGTAAAAGCTCTTTATTTAATATAAGTATAGAGGGAAGCTTCTTATTAAGGGAATTAAGGAGGAATTTATAAGCGACCTTATCGATATAGGCGTCTTAGGTAAGCTAGATAGTCTATTAAGACCTATTCTAAAAGAGTTATATCCCTAGGAACTACTTTAGCTCCCCTTACCTAGTTATCTTATACCTTTATTATAGGCCTTATATAGCCTCCCTAGTAGTAGCCTCTTCCTCTTTTAGGTAGGCCTAGATAATATCGTCGACGTAAAAAAAGACTGTAATTCTACCCTTTTATATTATATACGGTTCCTAAGGGACTTTCTTAAAGCCTAGGACTTTAAGGGAACCTATTAAATGCTATTGCTAAAGAAGGGGTAATCTTCGTAGTCTATAAAGAGCTTTCCTTAGCTATAGAACCTTTCCTAGCTATTAGAAGCCTAGTAGAAGGTATATATAGATAACTTCTTCTTCTTCCTTAAGTAGGCAGTTAATAAAGGCGTTAACTATATCTATCTAATCGAGCTCGAGGTCGAATTCTACTACTATAGGTATAAGGGTCTAAAAAGATATCCCTATTAAGGTAGTTGCCTTAGTAGGAAGATCCCCTTTTTCCTACTAGTTCCTATAGATAACTAGCTAGGCCTTATACTTTTAAAGGAAGCTATATTTATTAGTCTTATAGATAAAGACCTATTTATAGCTAAGGACCTATTTTCCTTTTATTTTTTCCTTAAGGACCTCTTCGAAAGACCCTATCTCTTTATATAAAGCTAGGTAGTCTTTCTAGGCCTAGAAAAACTAGTCTTTAAAAGGATGTCTTTTTAGCTACTTTTAGTTTACTAGTAGGTCCGGGAGGTCTCTTTTATATACCTTCCTTACTAATAGCTATAGCTTAAAAAGCCGGCCTACTATAAACGCTTTATAGGAACCGTTTTCTATTAGCGTTAGGTAGAAGTCGGAAAAACGATCGAAATAAGGGAGAGGTTAGTCTTCTTTAGTATCTATATCGGGCCCTATACCTTCCTTTACTTCTCGAAGTAGGGATAAAAAGGCAGCTAGGTAATCCTTTAAGAGAGGTGCTTTTCCTACCCCCTTAGGGGTCGAGACGGGAAGACTAACTAAAAAAGCTACTTTTAGATCTTCTTCTTATATAGGAGGAGGCATAGGTAGGTAGGCGTATTCTAGCTCTACCGCTTTCTTATAGTCTCCTTCTTCGTCTAGATTATCTAATCTAGTAGCTTCCTCTTTTTTAAAGTCGGCGTTATCCTCGACTACTGTCACGACCCTGCGCGCCAGCGTAGAGACACCAGCGCAGAACCTCACCAGTGTCACGTGCCCAAGCAGCATCACGTGCCCACGTGCGACCTCGTGCTTACCTGAGCGCTGCTGAGGTAACCTCGTGCATATGCACATAAGGGCCAGCTCGGTCGTGTAGTCTAGTCTTTCTTTCTTGCTCCTTAGCTTTGAGTCTTCGTTCATAGTGCCAATACATCTTTATAGCCGTCAAGGCTCGTATGTGCCTGGCCGTAACAACTACTTCGACGTTAGTTTCTTTTTTTATTTCCTTATCTAGGATCTCTTTTTTAGACTATTAGGAAGGGGGGATTTAAATCTTTTAAATTAGCTAACGTTAAGAGAGTAAGATAGGCTATTAATCCCTCTTTCTATCGAAGAAGCTAGATTCGTTAAAAATTATATCCTTAGTCGAAATAACCTTCCTTAAAAGAGGAATCTAGATCTAGAAGATATTCGTAGAATTATAACTAATAAGGTAACTAATAAAGGCTCTAGGATTAAGCTTTCTTTTCTTCTTCCTTTTTAGCTATATATCGGTAGTTATAGCGTATACCTTATAGCTATAGGTATAAAGGTAGGCTAGCGAGGCCCTCTTTTTCGTAAAGAGCTTAAGGGGGGATTTCTAGTTTATTCCTTAGGTCTTAAAAAGGGTCTCTAGGTCCCTATAGTCCCTTAGTCCCCTAGGGTCCCTTAGGGTCCGGTTCCGAAGGTAATAGGCGGTCTTAACGACTTCCCTTTAAAGGTTATATAGAAGCCTTATAGTAAGTCTTATCGTATAGGCCCTTTCTATTATAGCACCCCCTAATCTTTCTACCCCTCCGTTCTAGGCCTAGGTATTCGGTGCTAATAAGAGGGGTAAAATGCCCCTTTTTTAAAGCTAATTTAAGATATCCTTTATAAATAGCTCTCTATTAGACCGTATCTTCTTTACCTCGTAGCTAAAGTAGGATTTTATCCAGTTAATAAAGTCCCGGAGGGTAGACTAGTTATACTTACTTAGGTAGGTCCGTAAGAAATAAGGGAAAACTATCCCTAAAAAAGCATCTATAAAAAACATTACTCTAATAAAGCTTTCCTAGTTCTTAGAGACGTCGGTTTAGTCGACCTAAATTTCTTTATACGGCTAGTCCGGCTATAAAGGCGTTCGTCTAGAAATTCGTCTCCTAGTCTTTCCTTAACCATAGTATTTATATTCGACGGTCTTTAGTCCCCTTATTTATACGCCCTATTATTAGCCTAGCTTATATAAAGCTAGGGGGCCTAGGTAACTAAGTCGTACGTACTAAAGAATGCCGTCTCCTTAGGCTGCTAGAAGAGGGTCCTTTATAGTAAACCTATTCCTCCTAGTAGGGAAAGCTAACTTCTTAAGAGGTTCCTTCCTAAGGATAGGTCGGAATTCGAGAATAAATTAACCGAATTTTTCCTCGATAAGCCCGATAGTCTAATTCTTTTAGACTAGCCTCGTTAGCTTAGACGTTATATCTTAGAAGATCCCTTCCTTTCGAAGAAAGCGGAAGGAAATTAAGCTCGTTAAAAATCGAGGGCAAAAAGCTACCCTTTTTCTTCGAAGAATTTATATAGATCTATTAAGTAATTTTATCGTAAAATTCACCTTTCTATATCCTTCTATCTATATAGTTAATTCCCCGGCAATAAGATATTCCCTTCGTGCCTTCTTAAAGGACCGGAATTATAAGAGTATATTATAGATATCGAGGGAAGTACTAGAGTTAAGGATAGCTGATTTTCGTAGGGGATAATCGGAGGGTCCTAACGGTTAGTCTTAGCTTTATTAATCTATAGGGAAGACGAAGGCCGGATTTACTATACTAACTATTTTTCCTTAAATTTACGGCTCGAATAGGGGCAGCGGCGTTATTAGTTACTATTTCTTAGTAACCTAAATCTCGTCTATCTTCTTTTATAACGAGGGGTCCTCCTTAAGAGACTATTATACTATTTCTTATAGCCTCTTTAAAGGGTTAACTCTTTTAGGTCGGTTTTATCGCACGGAGGATGAGCAAGTGGGCATAAAGATCAGGGACTGGAAGACTCTTGATTCTGCTATCTAAGGTGGGAAGAGGCGAGATCTTTATAGACTGCCTGAATATGAGAATGGAAGGGAATGGTAGTGAATGGAAGCATCTGATCGGATCATCTGGAAGCCACTGATGCGTTGATGATGCCTCCTAGAAGTTTCTGTGGGAAATGTGCAAACGGACTGTGCGAATAGGGGGTCAGACTGTTGGAGGCTGATATCCTATGTGTGACATACCCCCCCAGGTTGTGCTGGCTAGTGGGCAGTGCAAACTGAAGAAAGAAACTAGATCCCTAGCAACGTAGAGTCTGATACCAAGGAACCATTGTAATTCCCCTTGGTCTGTCATCGCGTACTTCCTCTTGAGGGCTGCAACCATCTCATCAGCTGCGTCCTCGTTTTCCTTGCGATAGAGGAAAACAATATCGTCAACGAAGAAGAAAACAGTGAGCCAGTCGTTCTGGAAGATGCAGGGTTCGTCGGGACACTGTGTAAGACCAAGCTCTCTGAATGCAGCAGTGAGTTCCTTCTGCCAAAGAAGAGGGGACCGTCGGAGGCCATAGAGGGCTCGCATGAGGCGAAGAGCCCATCCCTGTCTGTAGTATCCGTCTGGGAAGGCTACATAGACCTCCTCCTCGTCTTCTAAGAGGCGTTTGTGAAGGCATTAACTGCGTCGAGCTGTCGGGTCTCAAGGTCGAATTTGGCGGTGATGGCCATGAGAATCCGGAAAGAACGTCCTGCAGGGTTGCTGCATAGGTGTCCTTGTCACCTAGCTGTTGAAGATCTCCTCGAACACAAAGACGGGCTTTGAACTTTGTAAGAAAGCCATGCTTGTCGAACTTATACTTAAAGACCCAGGTAAGTGGCAAAAGCTTGCCCGTGACCTGGTCTCTGAGGACCGCTCTGAAGGTTCCTCTCTGTTGGAGTGCTTTCCACTCGGCGTGGGCTCCTTCTCTGAACTGAGGACCAAATCTGTGGGTGCGAAGTTCCTTATACGTCGTAGGTTCGGGAGGAAGGTGTCGTCTGTGAAGTTTTCTTCTCTGCCGAGAAAGAAAGAGCTGTGGAATTGACCCTTAGTGTTGGTCGAAAAAGCACTGAGCTTGCGAGGCTTTGGAGTGCGGGCTGAGCGCCGTGGCTGAGAGTCACTCGGACCGGGGTCCGGTGTCGGATATGGGTGCTGAATGTCATGAAACTCATCCTGATCATCCGAGTCCTCATGATCAGATGGTTCGGGTTGTACCACAATCGTGGTGGCGTCTCCTTGGTCTGAGGTTGAAGGAGATTGCTCAACGGGGTCAGGTTCAGGTTCATCGATTTGAGTGGGGATTTCCTCGTAATCCGACTCGTCCTCGATGTGGGCTGGAAGCTGTACTTCCACGCGCTGTGGGATAGGTTCTGGTGGCTGATCATTTCCGTCATAGAAGATGCTTTCATTGAAGGTCACATCTCGGACCCTTCGGACTTCTGATGTGGACGGAATCCAGATCCTGAAAATGTTCGTGGAATCATATCCAACGAGATAACCGATTTCTGTGTGAGGTCGGTCTTTAGGTCCTTCTTCTGTCTGTTCTGAAGGGCCTGGGGTGTCAAGGGATAGGCTCTGCAGCCGTATGCCTTGAGAAACGTGATGTCAGGCTGGTCTTGCTGGTAGCCTATGTCTCTGTTGTTGTCTCGCAGCCACTGATGAAGCAGCTGGAAAGGCGTTCGGAAGCTGTGGTTCTGCATGGGCGATCTGTTGTGCAAAAACACTGCTGCTTTCCAAGTCTCTGGCCAAAGATCAGATGGTAAATTGGCATCAATTCCCATTGTTCTGGCCTGGGCAGATATTACCCCCCCAGATCGCTCTGCAGAGCCGTTTTGAGCGGGAGTGTAAGGGGCAGAAGGTTCATCTTGAATCCCCTTTTCCTCGATCCAGCTCTCATACGCACTCTGAAGAGAACGATCGTTATCACGGTGGATAATGCAAATATTGAGATTCCATTGGCGTTGAATCATTGCCTCATGGTTTCTCAAAGCAGTCATAACGGACCCTTGTGTCGCGTCATTCAGAAGGTAGATGAAGATCATGCTTGTAAATTCATCTTTGATAAGAAGAACAGCTTCCTTGCCGTTGAATGAGGTGTTCATACTGAAGATATCAACGTAGATTCTCCAGAATGGTCTGGGGCTCGGTTTTGAGGGTTCGGCGAGAGACGACCTTCTTTCCCTTCCCAAGGAACACGCGGTGCAATCGATGGTAACTGGGCCTTTGATCTTCGAACCCGTCGTGTTCTCAACAAGACGCTCTAGGGCTTGAGCGTTCAAGTGGCCTAGGCGCTTATGCCAAAGCGTAGCATCTGCTGTTTTCACTGCGCGAGGTGCAGATGAAGATGTGAAGTTGGAGGCGTGAGAGTCCTCCTTAATCGGGTTGAACTCGATGACCGGTTGACGAAAGCGGCGTTTCGTATGAAATATAATCTGATCGTCTTTAGAGACGCGTCCAGATAGTGGATTCCAGTTGTATCCCTTCGCAAGAAAGCGGTCGAGGATGCGATGTTGGTGTGGAATTTTGGCACGAAGGCAACTTCGTTGAGCTGAAAAAGTCCTCCTTCTTCAAGCTTCATACGGACTGTGCCGTAGCCAAGGATCTGAAGTTGACTATCGCCTGCAAAGAGCTCTTTTGGCTCTGCAAGGGCGGTGTAGTCAAGAAAACAGGATCGGTTGTTGCAAATGTGTGTGTCTGATCCGGAATCAAGGATAAAGGAGTCATACAGCGGGTAGACTGCCTTTCCCGTCGAGAAACTGGTTGATGGAGGTGTTGAGGAGGCGGTGTGTTGTCAGGAGCTGGTAGAAGACCGGCAAACGCTGTGCCTTTAACGGAGGAGTCGGACGATTTCTCCATTTCCTTCTTCTTGAAGTCTTGTGCTTTCTCCGTCATCTTCTTTGCCCATGGATTGGAGTCGAGGATTTCCTTGATCTTCTTCTCAACCTTCTGATCAGGAGTCCAGCCATCAGGCCGAGCTGATTTGATGAGATAGAAGCAATCTACGAAGCGGTGATATTCTCCGCAGACACACATAGGAACACCATCAGCGTTCTTGCTTGAAGACCACTTAGGCTTGTCCTCTTTCCTCTCCGATTTCTCTCCTTGCCTTGGAAGGCAGCTCGAATGATCCTTTGCTGTTGTTGGCGGCCTTGATTCGGTGAGCTCGTTCAAAGATCTCACTGATCTTAATGCCGTCCGGGAAGTCCGTCTTCCAATCAGGCTTGCCGAATACGGCCTCGTCTTCCATTTTGTTGACCCAATAGTCTGTGAATGGGGCGTTGATGGACGAAACAGCCTGTAGGAAATCTTGGGTAGGGCGAAGGTCCTGGACATCAGGAAGCCCTAATTGCTTTGCCTCAGTGAGGACTTTCTGCCATTGGGTGACCCAAGCTTCGATCTTGGTCCTGTTTGGCGACTGAAGGGTGGAACGATAACGCTGAACAACTTCCTCTCGAGTGCCCAGTCGGTTGGGGCCACACGAGCCTGAAGCAAGGCAAGTTGCTTTGCAACGTCGTGTTCCTCGGCAATGGTGCTGTAGTAGTTGCCGATGGTCTTGACGATGTGTTGTTGAAGGCTGGCGAGTGCCTTCACTTGATCCCTATACCCTTGAAGCTTCGAGCGGTATTGGGTGTGGAGGAATTCGAGACGGCGAAATTCCTCCGAGGTCAGATCCACGAGATCAGATGCTTCGTGGTTGATTTGTCGGAATGTTGGTTCAACTGGCTGCTGAAGAACCGGCTTACCCTCCTTGACGGCAGGGTCCAGAAAGTCCCAAAGACTGTGGGACGTGGCGAATTTCTTGATGATAGAAATCCATTGTTTCCAGTCGCAAGGGCCGTTGAGCACGGTGCCCTTGGAAGAGCCATCAAGATCTAGAGCTGAGCTCATTGTGGAAGCTATTCTGCGCAGCGGAGTGAACAAGAATAAGATACCCAGTCAGTGGCAGACCGGGCTCATAACTATCGCACGGAGGATGAGCAAGTGGGCATAAAGATCAGGGACTGGAAGACTCTTGATTCTGCTATCTAAGGTGGGAAAGAGGCGAGATCTTTATAGACTGCCTGAATATGAGAATGGAAGGAATGGTAGTGAATGGAAGCATCTGATCGGATCATCTGGAAGCCACTGATGCGTTGATGATGCCTCCTAGAAGTTTCTGTGGGGAAATGTGAAACGGACTGTGCGAATAGGGGTCAGACTGTTGGAGGCTGATATCCTATGTGTGACAGTTTTCCTCAAAGACCTACTAGTAGTCTTCTAGCCGATAGGGCTTCTTATATACTTAGTAGGTAGGTCGATTCCTCCTTATACGTTGTCTCTTCGAGGAATCCTTATTCTTTTCTAGAAGGTCTACTTAAAAACCCCCCCTTTTTACCCCTTATTACTAATTTTAACGAGGTTCGATTTCGACTAGTTCCCTGATTTTTCGACTAACGGACTAAAAGGTCTATTAGGGGACTAGTCGGGCCGGTCTAACTAACGGGACCGGGGCCGGGCCCGGAGTAAGAGGCGGAGCCGGGGCCGGGCCTAGGGCAGCCGTTAAAGACGGTGTTAATGCTCTCGAGGGAGGAGGAGCCGAAAGAGCAACAGCCGTAGCAGCAGCAGCGGGAGCCGCAGTAATAAGGGCTATAGCAGCTATAGGGGCAGTAGATCGAGCCGTCTAGGTCGAGTGCTAGCTACGAAGGAATAAGACTGCTTACTATTTATAAGGAACGGTGTTCCTACTATAAATAAAGCAGCTATAATATACTCTCCCGATTATATAAGCCAATACATAGTATATTAATTATAGACAAAATCTCATCCTATAGAGCAAGAATCGCTCGTCATTTTGCATGTCATTATGCATTAAACGGGTTGCCGGTTATCGTACAATCGGGAATCGAAGGAACAGAGCTAGCTTAGAATGCTAGCTAAGACCTCTTAAGAACACCGGCACGACCAACCTCCTCTAAACACGAATATCAGTGGAACCAAGACACTTCCAGATTCACTCGAGATATCACGGAATTCCCCAGTCTTAGGGCTATACGGCAGCCTAAATCTGGTCCCGAAAGGTTCTTCCGTTCAGCTACAATTGTCTATATAAGACAGCATGTCCGCTAGTAGATAGATAGAGAATCATCAACTTAAACACCTCTTCTATACACTAATACACTACCAATAAATTCCGTTGAAAATCCTACCTTATACTCCTTCTTCCCCTCTATCACGTAGACTTACGTGATTCCTTAATTTCCCAAAATTCCGCTTTTGCTCATATACCTTTAGAGGTTATAAGCCCGGCTTACTCCTTTTAAGCCGGGAAATTAACTACTTATACCTTTGAAATTCCTCGTCGAAATATTCAATTAAAATTCCTTTCGAAATTCCCCCTAACTTCTTTTACCTTCCTACGCTCTTAAACTCCCGTCTAGACTTCTCGATCCCTACGAACGAAATAATACCGAATTTATATAAAATAGGTAGATAGAAAGAATATAAATTCTCTAGACTTAAGGAAATTTAAATTATACCTTATAGACTACGAGGATAGAAGCTATCCTTATAAAAGAAAAGCTTATTGCTGCTCTAAAGCAAGCAAATCATATATAGACTACGGAGGCTTTATCTATAATATTCCTTCGAGTCGAAGATAGTCCCTTAATGTAAATTCGGCATCTAAAAAATGCTAAAGAAGCGTGGGATAAGCTTAAAAAGCTATATAATCCGTCGAACCTTTCGTCGAATTATCTGCTTATTAAGTAGCTCTTTAATCTTAGTCCCTCGGACTCCGATTTAGAGAAATACCTTTATAAGGTAAAAGAAATCTACGAGGATTTAAAATCCTATAACATAGAAATTCTAGAAGTTATCCTTATAGCATGGATTCTTAATTGCCTTAATAAGGAATTTAGAAGCTATATTATAAATATTACGCAGAGCCTTAGGCATGATTCTGCGGCGTTTACCCTCGAATCCCTAATAGCTAGTCTTTTAGACGAAGCTAGAAGAATAGAGGATATAGATAAATCTTCGGAGAAAGCCTTCCTAATACGAAGGAAGCCTTAGAAATCCTATAGAAATTCTACGGATACTCCTTATTATAAGGAATGCAAAAAACCAGGGCATTTTATAGCAAATTGCTATAAATTACACCCGAATAAGGCTCCTGCTTATTAGGTTTTAAATAAAGGAAAGAAGGACGATAGGACTCGAATTTCTAAGGAGAGAAAATCTTCTTCTTTGTCTTCTTCTTCTAGGAAGAAATCCCCTTCTAGTAGTGTTTCTACTACTAATAAAAGAAGGAAGGCTCGAATTATAGAGCTAGAGTCCGATTCGGACGATAGTAATAAGGTCTTAAATATAGCTTCGCAAGAAAATATAGACCTAGATATCGACCTTATAGACCTTTCTAGGGCTCCGACCCCTATATAAACGTCTAAGGATTTAGAGGTAATTTTAACCTCTATAAATACCCCTATAGTAGAAGCTAATAAAGACTCTCTTTTTGGACCTCTAGAAGCCTCGATTCCTAGAATAAAGGAATTAGTCTTAAAGGCAAGAGAAGGAGGATTTCCTAGTTATAAGAATAAAAGGATCTTTGATTTTATCTATAATACCGGAGCTACTAGGCATATAGTATCTAATAAGAATTTCCTTATTAACTATAAAGAAATTAAGTCTAAAGTTTGCTAGGGAAAAGCTTCCTTTATATTAGTAAAAGGAAAGGGGGACTTAGTATTTAAGTTCCCGCATAGTAGAAAAAGGTATATCCTTCGAGACTGCTTTTATATACCCGAATTAAGGGTAAATATACTATCCTAATCTTATTTTAATAATACCTATGCCTTAATAGGAGGAAATAAAGTCCTTTTATTAGATAATAAGGCTAAGGTCCTTACTAAAGGATTTCTTAGAAATAAATTATATTATATTCTATAGAACCTTTATTAGAAAGCTAATCGATCCTTATTACGTCTTTAAAAGCAAAGGATATAGATTTTTATACTTAGCACTTACGCTTAGGGCATATAAATAGTAGGGCTATTTTAGAAATATTAAAAGATATAATAAGGATATAAAATGCCTTTAGAAGAGGAAAATAAAATAAGGCAATGCGAAATATATATTAGAGCTAAAGCAACGAATAAGGTTAGTAAACAACCTTCGTATAAGTCTTATTCTTATTTAGAAAAAATAGTATTAGATATTTAAGGGCTAATTAAAGTGCCTACTTATAATAAATATTACTATTATATTTCTTTCCTAGACGTAGGAACCCGATATCTAGAAATATACCTTCTTCGAAAAAAGGGAGAAGCTCTAGATAGGTTCCTAGAATTTAAAAATAGGGTAGAAAATAACCCTAAAAATACTAGGATTAGAGAAGCATTTTCTAATAATGCTAAAGAATTTATATATAAAATAAAGCTCTATTGCGAAAAAGAAGGAATTACCTTTAATTCTAGTCCTCCTAGGACGCCGGAATCTAACGGTAGAATAGAAAGAATAAATCGTACTATATTAGAAAAAGTACGAGCTCTTTTATTTACTGCTAGGCTTCCTAAATATCTATAGGGAGAAGCTGTTTTAACAGCTACCTATTTATATAATAGATCACCGCATTCTGCGATAGGATTTAAAAGTCCTATAGAAAAGAGGGATAATATAATACTACCCTTCGAGACCTTAAATAAAATTAAGACCTTCGGAAGCCTTATATATTATAAGAATAAAGACCCTAAAGATAAGCTAGATAATAGAGCTTTTAAGGGAATAATAGTAGGCTATTTAGAAAATGCATATAAAATCTAGGATTTTCTAAGAGAAAGATTACTATCTCTAGAGATATTACTATACTAGAAAATAAATTTATAAAAAATCTAGAAATCTCTAGTAGTAATAATACCTTTGATTTTAATTCTATTCCGAATAAAGATAAGCTAGAAAGCTATATCCCTATAGAGGAAGCTACTAGAGAACCTAGAGATAAAAGTCCCTCGCCCTCTATAGAAGAAGAGTCTCTATATAACGATCCTATTCCTACTACTAGTAAAATAGTAGTAGAATTACCTAAGAAGCCGGAAGGGTTCGATTCTAACTATATCGAATACCCTAACGTTAATTTATTTCTAAACTGCGATTTTACGGAGTTAATTCTAGCTAGTATAGAAAATCAGGATCTAAAAATTCTAAAGACCTATAAACAGGCAATAAATAGCCCTAAAATGGCATTTTAGAAAGATACTATAATTAAGGAAATTATCTAGCTAATTAAATATAAAACTTAGGAATTTTCCTACCTCCCTAGGGATAGGGAGGCTATAGGAGGCTAGGTCTATACTATTAAGAAGGATAGTCAAAATAATATAATAAAATATAAAGCCCGTTTCGTAATATAGGGATTTAAGCAGATCTATAGCTTAGATTTCCTAGATACCTTCTCGACTACGGCTAGACCCGAATCTATTAGAATTCTGCTTATTTTAGCTATTATCTACGAATTCGAAGCTTTGCAAATAGATATAACAAATGCCTTCGTATATACCGATATAGATAGCGAAGTATATATCGATCTTCCTATAAGCTACGAAGAATACGCTCTTAAAGAATATTATTTAAAACATAGATCAGCTTATAGAGCTAAAGGAATTAAATTAACTAAATTCCTAGACCTATATAAAACCGGTCAAATTAAAGCAAAGCTAAAGAAAGCATTATATACCCTAAAATAAAGTCCTAAGCTCTAGTATAATTATTTAAAAATTATAATAAATAATCTCGGATTTCTTCCTCTTTTAATAGACGAAGGAGTATTTATAAATAAGGACTATAGTATAGCCTTAGCAATTTACGTCGACGACTTTCTTATAGTAGGGCCCTCTAAATCTATAATAGAAGAAAGATTATTTAAAGAATTATCTAAATTCCTAGATTTTACTATCTTAGGAGATATAAAGACTTCTTAGGTCTAAATATTATAATAAACCGAGAAAATAAAGAGCTATATATATCCTAAGAAAATTATACCTTAATTAAATTAAAGGAATTTAATAAAGAAGGTTTAGGAACTTCGAATTTACCCGCTATAGTAGGCTTTAAGCTTATAAAAGTAAAGGAATTACCTTCTAAGGAAGATATATTGCAATTTTAGAAAGAAATAGGATCTCTATTATACTTAGCCTTATTTACTAGGCCAGATATTTTATATTCTATAATTTCCTACGCTAGATTCGCGGCTAAGCCCGACTAGACGCATTTTAAGGCTTTAAATATAATTTAGAAATATTTAAATAAATTCCCTAGCCTAAAGATTAAATATAATTGCAATATCCCTTTTACCTATCTATATATAAAGGGTTTTACCGACTCTAGCTAGGCGTCGGATTTAACGGACGGAAAATCCTTTTCCGGTTACTGTTTTTATATATATAATAATATAATAAGCTAGGCTTGCTCTAAGCAGAAAGCCGTTGCCCTTTCTACCTGCAGTAGAGTATATTAGCCTTAGGAGGCAAATAAAGAAGCTGTTTATTTAAATATGCTTTTAAAAATATTACTAAGGATCTATCTATTAAGATTCTAATACTATACCTCCTATTTTAACGGATAATACTACTGCTATTAAATTAGCAGAAAATCCGGAATTTTATAAAAGGTCTAAGCATATAAGATTAGCCTATTACTATACTAGAACTAGTATAGAGGGAAATTAGAGTTTTTATATTAAATTAGAAGATAATATAGCTAATATTTTTACAGAAGGAATTAAGACCTAGATTACTCTATAAATTTAGAGACGGTCTATCCTTAATATAACTTCCTAAGCAATTAAAGGGTTTTTAGATATTTCTTATGCTTTCTATATCTTTCCCTACTAGGTTTTTCCTTTAAAAAGGTTTCCTAGAGAAATATTTACTAGGTTTTTATCTATTAAGATTTTCCTAGCAATAATAGGTTTTACCTTATATAAGGTTATCCTATAAATAATTATTATAACTATAGATTTTTCCTACCATAGGTTTTCTATTAGTATATACCTAAGGATTTTTTCCTAAGAAAGAATAGGTTTTTATATATCCTATTAAGGTATAAGAATGGTTTTCCTATATTAGGTTTTTACCCTATATATATACTACTATAAATAAACTAGTAAAGAGTATATAAATCTACTCTTTAAGGGAGGCTATAAGGAACGGTGTTCCTACTATAAATAAAGCAGCTATAATATACTCTCCCGATTATATAAGCCAATACGTAGTATATTAATTATAGATAAAATCTCATCCTATAGAGCAAGAATCGCTCGTCATTTTGTATGTTATTATGCATTAAACGGGTTGCCGGTTATCGTACAATCGGGAATCGAAGGAATAGAGCTAGCTTAGAATGCTAGCTAAGACCTCTTAAGAACACCGGCACGACCAACCTCCTCTAAACACGAATATCAGTAGAACCAAGACACTTCCAGATTCACTCGAGATATCACGGAATTCCCCAGTCTCAGGGCTATACGGCAGCCTAAATCTGGTCCCGAAAGGTTCTTCCGTTCAGCTACAATTGTCTATATAAGACAGCATGTCCGCTAGTAGATAGATAGAGAATTATTAACTTAAACACCTCTTCCACACACCAATATACTACCAATAAATTCCGTTGAAAATCCTACCTTATACTCCTTCTTCCCCTCTATCACGTAGTCTTACGTGATTCCTTGATTTCCCAAAATTCCGCTTTTGCTCATATACCTTTAGAGACCGATAATTAGATAATTGCGTAGTTAATTGCTCTGCTAATCCTTAGCTATATACTGCGCGTGCTTTAGGTGTATACCCTTGTCCCCGTTAAAATACCTATAGTAAACTAGTAGGTTTAATAGATTCGACGGGAAAGGGAAGCAGCGGCTATCTAGGCTAGTATAAGGAATATAGGGTATATAGCTTATTAGGCTAGAATCGTGTTTAGAAGTTTAATAAATAAATTATATTAAAGTAAAGAAGAACTAAATGCCCTTAGAGAGCTTACTAGTTACCTAGTTAACGCTTAGGGGTTAACGCTTAGGGGTTAGTGCTAAGGCCTTTATTTAGTAGTATTCGCGGTCGATTAATTCCTATACGAGTCAAGTATAGGGGAGACTAATTAGCTAATTAAAGGAGGTTTTATACTCGATTCTTTCTAACTAAGTAAAACGCCCTTTAAGCTAAATAAAATATATTAAGGTAAAATTAAAAGTAAGGGGTTAAATAAGTAAGGTAGAATTATTTAAATCTTTAAAAGGTAATAATTATAGTAAGGGAGTAATTATTTTAGAGTACTGCTATTTATATAATAGTATATTACTATTTGCACACTTACCCTATTTTTAAGATACGTACTAACGCTAGCCCGCCCCGCCTATTTATACCGCGCGCGCCTGGCAAGTACACGTACCGCCTGAATACCCGCGCCCGCGCCCGCCTATATATACACACATATACTAAATTTAAAGCTATCACCAACGCCGCAATCGATAAACTTAGCCGCAGCCCGCGGTCTCTCGCAGCGTTATAATAAGGATTGTTAGCCCGAGGAAATATAAGGGGAAGTGGATTAAGAGGAGGACGCGGCAGGAGGGGCGCGCCGCCGGCTTCGTCAGGCGTTGGAGGGATCATTGAGTCGGGGTTATGTGACCAAAAGTGCGTTGTGTGCGCGGGCGGGCGGCCGGGGGCGCAGGCGCGGGCGCGGGCATTTGGGCGGTACGTGTACTTGCCAGGTGCGCGCGGTATAAATAGGCGGGGCGGGCTGGCGTTAGTACGTATCTTAAAAATGGGGTAAGTATGCAAACAGCAATATGCTATTGTATAAATAGTAATACTCATTCTATTACCTTAATTATCCTTCTTTCCTCTATTTAACGCCCCTCTTTATATTTATTTAGTATCTTAATTAATAAAGGAAATCCTATTTAAAGAAGCCCCTACTTTCCTTTTAACTACTAAGCTTTTTACTAGGTTTCCCCCTCTTTTTAGCCGTTTCCGGTATATCCATTTTATCTCTCGCTACTTCTATAGGAAGCTATCGCTACTTCTGCTTCCCCTCTCTCCCCTACCCTCCTTTCTATACCGCCCTTTAGCTCCTTCTTCCTTCTTATATACCGGTTATTTCAGCTTCCTATATCCCTCTTGCCTAGGGATATCTCTAAGAACTACGAAATCAGGCCACGCTTCGCGACAGTGACACCCTAGTAAAGGAAGTATGGAACCGAAACTTAACCGGTATAAATACTGTCATTTTATGAGCTATTTTCCCTTAAGACTAGCGATCACTTCAGCCTACTTTCAGAAATACTAATTAGCATTGCTGCGGAGGGTTTACTTACCAGCCGACCTATACGAGCCGCTTTGGTAGGGTTTGGCGCCGCGTCTTGTGACATGATTAGACCGGTCTTTTCGCGCTTAAAGGGATCAACCCGTTGAAATCGGGCCGTTTTATCCTTAATGTCGTACCTTTTTTTGAATCAGGCTAACAACATCCTCCTTATTCTACCCTGGCTTACCCGAGAAACGGCCGTCACTACGCCCAAGATGTCTAAGACATCTGCTGCATTAAACACCAACTACTACTCCGCTAAGGCCCCGCAGAGGATAGGAAAGGTTCGCAGGCCCAGCACTCGCGAAACGCAGCCGCTGGCCGAAGAGGCCACCGACGATGGACGAAACTGAGATGACGAGGCTCAGGCCTAAGGCCTCGTGCCTATTTATGACGAGTGCGAACGAAGTATGTCATCAACCCCTAAAATATCGTTCTATGAGACAAGGTTCGGAAAAAGTAAAGAAAGACGGGGAGGAGCAGAGGACAGTTACAGTACGAGGAGGGTACAGAGAAGTAATACGTAATACATGTAAGATTTTAGTCTCTCAAAAGGACCAGGATAACCAAGGCAACAGGGAAGTGTTTGCCGTATAAGAATGCCAGACTTTCATTATACATAGCCACCTTAATCGCTTCTCCGGCCTACTACACACAAGGAGGGTCTTCATAGTACACCTGCCAGAACCGCCATCTCCCAAGCAGCTCAAAGGAACATTACCTATACAGTGCCTTGCAGCAGCCTCATGTAGGTTCCGTTCGACAAGACTTGGTGCATGACAGGCCTAACTATTTTTAGCCAGTCGCCATGGTTAAAGCAGTTTTCGCCGTTGCATTGGCCTTGCTAGCTACGGCTAGTGCTTGCGAACAGCGATGTTTCGTGAATCAGGCGCAGAGCGGCGGAAACCAATGCACCTATGACTGCCACGCCGATGGGGTGAGATCAGCTCAGCAGAATGCTGCGGATTTCGGCGGTGCCCTTAGGCAAAAGAACTTCAATTGCCCCTCGAACGCAGGGCAAGTAGTGTGTCAGAAAAGCGGCAATTTTGGTGGCTGTGGCGACCATTCGTGGAATACAGGTCGGGGCTGTTAGGGAACCGTCTCAGCTGCGACGACGGTCCTGAGCATAGCTAGGTTAGGCTGCCATATAAATAAGATACATGGGTTGCCGCCGAATACACCGTCTCCCGTAGGGGCTAAAAACGAAATGTAAGAGGCAACAAGTTTAATGCCGTCTGTCTAATTTGATAGTAAAGCAATCTGTCCTTTATATAGGTTACATGGCTGCCTTGAGGTGGCGATGTTCTGGCGATCAGCCATAATCGCAAGCTGGCGCGAGATAACGATACGAGGTGGAGTTCGTAGTACACCATGCTACGAGCGGCCTTGTATCTTAGAGGCGCAGTCGAGGGATATTTCAACAAAGAGTAAAAGCAGATTGTGCGAGGGACGAGCTCTCTCTAGGGGGCTGGATCGTCCTCGAGAATAACTAATCAAGTCCTTCTTAGAGAAGCTTAAAATAACGGCAAAGACCCTTAAGTTATCGTTTATAAATCTTATTAATGTCCTCTTAGCTATAGACTTCGTAACTATTGGCGCAATTCGAAGCAGGAAAGGAGGCATATATCGACGATCCGATCATAGCATTAACATATAACTCGGGCTGGCGGAAGATGGATAAGTACTATTGCCTTATTAACGAATCGCCTGCCTATGTCGCTACGATTATGCTTTACACTTTGCATAAATGGCACTATAAACACGAAAACTAGAAGAAGGAGTGGGCTGACTCGTCAAAGCAGCTGATAGAGACACTGTGGGACGATTATAAGTCTGTGGGGCCGCCTCCTTCTCTATCTGAGGTTCGGTCGACGACCACGAACGAGTTCTTGAATTGGAGAAATAAGCACCTACAACCAGCACTTCGCATGGGGCTAGAGGAAACACGGCAAAAAAACTACCCTAACCAGAGCAAAATGGCTGAGGATATACTGTCAGTTCCCGCAATGTCTGCTGAACCCGAAAGACTCTTCTCTGGGGCAAAGATAACCATCATAAATTGCCGTAATCGACTTTTGAGTGAGGTAATTAACGCATTGGAGTACTTGAAGTCATGGTTTATGGGAAAGGAATTTTAAGATAACGATATTTCAGCAACGATAGTCGAATAATAAGGGCCACGTGGAATATACGGGATATATTATTTTAGTAGCAATATATTAGGTTCCTAGAAATATGATACGATAAAAGTCTTTTGCCATATTACGTAATATAATACCGCACCGCTTAGCAACATGATAATATTGCGTTGGGATTGTGTTGCCAATATGCGTATTGTTTATATTATTAGCAAAACTAAAGATTTCGAAATTTCGAGCGTTGGCATAACTCATCGACCATATAGACCCGAGTTATGACCATGGTATGCGCCGACAAAAATGGGAACCAGCTCGGCCGTGATCCACTGGCCGCAAAGTCTGATCAGACATATCTCGTAAAAGTGATAGCTCTCGCGGATGAGATTTCCGTGTTTGTAAACGATCTGGCCACTCCCAAGCTCACTGCGAGGGACGGAGCTTATAGACATCATCTCGATGGAGTTCGCGTATACGACACGAGAGCTGCGTTTAATAACATCGAGATTCTGCCCAGTGCCTACGATAACTTCGACGAAAACCTTCTGCTTTAGATATAGTAAGACGGCTCTACGCCTCTCATCCCTATTCTTTATATTATCGTCTTTTAAGAGATACGCGGTTGAAGCGCAATTGCATTGGCCTGTCAATCCGGAAGATGAACATATTGATCGCGAGTGTCGGTACCCAGGACAGGGCCACTGGCTTCCATGGGTCTGATACCGTATTCGTGCCGCTAAACAAGTCTCACGAGAGTGTCTAGACTTACTACCACTAAGGAGTCATCGTCTTAGATGACGAGAGTGGCCCTATAAGACACAGTTATATACCTGCCGGGCAGCCGCGATCCATTCACCGTTCTTGACACCCACACGAGCACAGTACCGCCTCTTACCACCCACCTGGAGTCCACAAACCTGCGTGGCCATCCATCCGTTGGCGGTGCTTTTACTATAACTCAGAATTGGGGCCAACATTGCTGCCTTTCTCGCTAAGAATCCATTTGGCCTTACAAGGAGAGGACTGAATCGACAGTATCAGACAAAACTCCGTTCTGTGAAGAGGGGGTCTGTTAGGAAGCAGTTCGGAGAATATTGCTTACTAGAGTGTAAACACCAGTAAGGTTCTTAAAAAAGGAATTTCAGCAGGCGCGGCCATGATTCCGACAATCCAAGCCGGTCGACAACTGGCGTGGTAGGCAAGAAAGCAGTTGTAGCAGCTGACAAAAATATCGAATCGAGACAAGGAAAACCCATTTAGCTCAAGTTCCTGCTTACTCGCGGCAGCCGTCCCCTGACACTGTTTCACATGCCGGTTCTTATGAGCTGGCCCAGACTTCAGCTTATGGCGGGTTTGTCGTACTAAGCTGTCAGCCGATGTTTCAGTCCAGCCCTGCACGCTTATAAGACATTTAATAAAACATTTAAACTTTCTTTGTTTTAGAGCTGGTAGGAAGCTAGGGTCCCGGGGTGAGATTGGGCATGGACATGGAAGGTCGCACGATGCGAACAGCTCTCGCGGCTTCCTTAACTTTATCAGTTAAGTATTCTATGTCCCGACGTGTATTAGACTAAATAGAATGTTCTTATAACAGGCTTTTAGACGCGGTGCTATAACGCATGGGATCGATTCGAAGAGGTTATATGCCCTAAGGAACGTAGTAACGAAAGTCTTAAGCAGAGGCTTAATAGCATAGTAAAAGAAATAGGGGGTTAGAAAGGTAAATTTAGTAGTATAAGTCTTAGTCTACCTATTAAGATAAGAGAGGGGCTAATATAGGTATAGTAACTATAAATAGCTAGCTAAGAGAGGGCATTAAGATATCCCTATACTTAAGTTAGGTTTATATTATATTATTAGGCTAAAGGAGTTATAATAGTTAAGTGGACCCCTTATATATAACTATTAGATCTACTAGGTATAACGCTAACCTTTTATACTTACTCTTTTTATTATACTTACTTACTATCCTAGCTATTAAGTAGTAGGGTAGTATATAAATAAGTATATAGTTTAATAGATATAAGGTAATTTTAATATTTAATTTAGCTACTTTATATTTATTTAAGGAGGTTATCTTATATAAGGTAGGCTCTTAGTTATACTTTATAAGAAAAAGGTAAATATAGTTAAAGATAATTTTACTTTATAGCTAGTACTATGTACCTTTTAGGTATATAGTACTAGTTACTTTCTTTACTTAAATTAGGTTTAAATATTAATTAACTAAGGTTATATAACTTACTTTTACTACTTAATAAGTAAATAAATATTACTACTATTAACCTTTCTTATAAAGGATATAAGTATAGTAAAAGCTAGTAAAAAGGTATTATATAAAAGTAAAAGCTAGAACCTAAGAAGATATAAAAAGAAACCCCTTATTTTATATCCTCCTAGGCTTATAACTCTTATAAAGAGAGATATAAGAAGTATATAAAAATATATAAAGGTAAAATTAAAAGTAAGGGGTTAAATAAGTAGGGTAAAGATATTTAATTCTTATAAAGGTAGTAGTTATAGTAAGGGAGTAATTATTATATTACCTTAATTATCCTTCTTTCTTCTATTTACCGCCTTTCTTTATACCTATTTAGTATCTTAATTAATAGAGAAGATCTTATTTAAAGAAGCTACTAATATTCTTTTAACTACTAAGCTTTTTACTAATTTTTCCCTTTAATTCTAGCTATTACCGGTATATCTACCTTGTCTCTCGCTACCTTTATAAGAAGCTATCGCTACTTCTACTTCCCCTTATACCCCTATACTCCTCTCTATACCTCTTTTTAGCTCCTTCTTTTAAACTAGTTTTTTAGCTTCCTAGGTCCCTATTACTAAGGGATATCTCTAAGAATATAAATTAAGCTATACTTTATAATATACGCCCTTAGCTATAGCCTATATATTAAGGGTAAAGCTAAATAATTAGGCTTATAAGCGTATAAAGGAGGTCTTAGTTTATACTTATCCCTTACTTAAGAAATCTAGGTTCTTACCTTAAGCTCTTTTAGACCTACTTTAGGAAAAGGGGCTTAAGAAGGAATTAAGTCTTATAAGAATAAGGGTCTTCTTTAAGGATAAGTCCTTAAAAAGAGGACCTTTAAAAAGAATAAGTCCTAATTAAGCTAGGGGCCCTCTTTTAAGATAAGTCTTAGTTCCTTACTTTAGCTATAAACGTTAACTTCCTTATATATACTATTAGCTCCTTTATAAACTCTTAAGGCGGGCTTCTAAGGATAGCTTCTCTTAACGTCTTCTAGCCTAATTTACTATAAAAGGATAGCTAGCTTTTACTTTAGTAAGGGCTTTATAAGACTAATAGCTTTTATCTTTACTATTAAAATCTAACGGATAGAAATAAGTCCCTTTTAAACCTCTTAGCGTAACTAATACTAATAGATATTAATATACTATAAGTAGGTTAATAGCTTATTATTTTCCTTTATAAGAATTTATATAGTTTATATATTACTATATTTTATAGCTAATAGTATCGCGAAGCGTAGCTTAATTTCGTAGTTCTTAGAGATATCCCTTAGTATAAGGGACCTAGGAAGCTAAAAAACAGGTTTTAAGGAAGGAGCTAAAAGGAAGTAAAGAGAGGAGGGTAGGGGTAAGAGGGGAAGTAAAAGTAGCGATAGCTTCCTATAAAGGTAGCGAGAGATAAGACGGATATACCGGCAACGGCTAGAAAAGAAGGAAAAAACCGGTAAAAAGCTCGGTAGTTAAAAGGATATTAGTAGCTTCTTTAAGTAGGATCTTCTTTATTAATTAAGATACTAGATAGGTTTAAAGAGGGGCGTTAGATAGAGGAAAGAAGGATAATTAAGGTAATATAATAATTACTCCCTTAACGCAATTACTACCCCTATAAGATTTAAATATCTCTGCCTTACTTATCTATCCCCTTACTTTTACTTTTACCTTTATATATTTTATATATACTTCTTATATCTCTCTTTACTAGAGTTATAAGCCTAGGAGGAATAGTACTCCTATACCTTCTAGCTACTATAAAAGGTACCTTTTTATATCCCTTATAAGGCCCTTTTACCCCTCTTACTAAAAAAGCCGATTTTTAACTAACTTTTCTACCCTTCCCCTATAATAATATCGAAAAACGACTCTGCCGCCCTTACGGTCTATAAGACGATTCTTATAAAACCCTAAGATTAGGATAAGTAGGTAAAGGAGCTACGGGCTTATATAGATAGAACTATTTATAATTTAGTCTTCTTAATAAGTAGGACCCTCTTAAGCCCTCTCTTTATCTTAGGGCGACGGACTTTATAAAGGGAGCTTCCCTTTTCTCTAAGCTAACTTCTATATAGTAGAGAGCCTTTTCTACTACCTTAGGTAACTACGAGAGTCACCGAAAAGAATACCTTTATAATATAAAGCTACTAACTACTACTTATACGGCAATAATAGAATCCGTTAGTACTATATAGCTAATCTCTCTTTAAGAGGAAGAGACTCCTAGGTAGTAGCTTTTAAAGCTCGAGACCTCGATAGCTCCTTCGAGGGGATATATAACTAACCGTATTAAGAAGACCTATATAGTATACCTAGGAGCCTTTTTAACTAGGAACCTACTAGCCTCTTCGTAGCTAGCTAAGTAGGAAGAAATCCTTAAGGAAGCTAACTAATACTTTCTTATAGAAACTCTTTCCGGCTAGTAGCTATAGGATATATCTCTATTAATAAAGCCTATTAGGAACGGTTACTCGACTATCTTTTAAGAGGCTAGCCGGGAACTAAACGATGAGGCTACTAGAGTATAATAGTAAGTAGTCTTATTCCTTTATAGCTAGTACTCGACCTAGACAGCTTAACCTACTGCCCCTATAGCTGCTATAGCCCCTATTACTACGGCCCCTGCTGCTACGGCTGTTGCTCTTTCGGCTCCTCCTCCCTTAAGAGCCTTAACCCCGTCTTTAACGGCTGCCCTAGTCCCGGCCCCGGCTCCGCCTACTGCTCTAGGCCGGGTCCCGTTAGTTAGACCGGCCTAACTAGTCCCCTAATAGACCTTTTAGTCCGTTAGTCGAAAAATTAAGGAACTAATCGAAATCGAACCTCTTCGTTAAAATCAGCAATAAGGGGTAAAAAGGGGGGGTTTTTAAGTAGACCTTCTAGAAAAGGATAAGGATTCCTCGAAGAAACAACGTATAAGGAGGAAACGACCTACCTACTAAGTATATAAAAAGCCTTATTAGCTAGAAGACTGCTAGTAGGTCTTCGAGGAAAACCGACCTAAAGGAATTAACCCTTTAAAGAGACTATAAGAAATAGTATAATAGTCTCTTAAGGAGGACCCCTTATTATAGAAGAAGATAGACGAGATTTAGGTTACTAGGAAATAGTAACTAACGCCGCTACCGTAAATTTAAGGAAAATTCGTTAGTATAGTAAATCTAGTATTCGTCTTCCTTATAGATTAGTAAGACTAACCGTTAGGACCCTCTAACTATCCCCTATAAAAATCAGCTATCCTTAACTCTAGTACTTCCCTTAATATCTATAATATACTCTTATAATTTTAGTCCTTTAAGAAGGCATAGAAGGAATACCTTATTACTAGGGAATTAACCGTATAGATAGAGGGATATAGAAGGGTGAATTTTATAATAAAACTACTTAACGGGTCTATATAAATTCTTTAACGAAAAAGGGTAGCTTTTTAGCCTCGATTTTTAACGAGCTTAATTTCCTTCTACTTTCTTTAAAAGGAAGGAATCTTCTAAAATATAACGTCTAAGCCTATAAAGCTAGTCTAGAAGATTAGACTATTAAGCTTATCGAGGAGAAATTTAGTTAATTTATTCTCGAATTCTAACTTATAAAGGAACTACTTAAGAAGTTAGCTTTCCTTACTAAGAGGAATAGGTCTATTATAAAGGACCCTCTTCTAGCAGCCTAAGGAGACGGCCTTCTTTAGTACGTACGACTTAGTTACCTAGGCCCCCTAGCTTTATATAAGCTAGGCTAATAATAAGGGGCGTATAAATAAGGGGCCTAAAGACCGTCGAATATAAATACTATAGCTAAGGAAAGACTAAGAGACGAATTTCTAAACGAACCCCTTTATAGTTAGACTAGCCGTATAAGAAAATTTAGGTCGACTAGACCGACGTCTCTAGGGACTAGGAAAGTTTCGTTAGGGTAATGTTTTTTATAGACGCTTTTTTAGGGATAGTTTTCCCTTATTTCTTACGGACCTACCTAAGTAAGTATAACTAGTCTACCTTCTAGGACTTCGTTAACTAAATAAAATCCTACTTTAGCTATAAGGTAAAGAAGATACGGTTTAATAGAGAGCTATTTACGAAGGATATCTTAAATTAGCTTCGAAAAAAGGGTATTTTACCCCTCCTATTAGTACTAAATACCTAGGCCTAGAACGGAGGGGTAGAAAGATTAAGGGGTGCTATAATAAAAAGGGCCTATATAATAAGACTTATTATAAGGCTTCTATATAACCTTTAAAGGGAAGTCGTTAAGACTGCCTATTACTTTTAGAACTAGATCCTAAGGGACCTTAGGGGCCTAAGGGACTATAGGGACCTAGAGACCCTTATTAAGACCTAAGGAATAAACTAGAAATCACCCCTCGAGCTCTTTATAAAGAAGAAGGTGTTACTAGCCTACTATAGTAATATAGGCTAAGAGGTTATTAAGTTAATTTTCCTTATAAAGCTTATCTTTAACTTTTTCTTTTAGCTTATTATAAAATTATAATATAAGAGGTTTATTATTTAAATTAAGTTTTAAGGTAACTTAATAGATCTTTATAGTATAATTTAATACTAAGATCCTTTATTAAAGTTCTTAAAGCTTTTATTTAGCTTCTTATTCTTTATTAGTTATTTTAAATACCTTTATAATAGCTTCTTTAAATCCTTAGAAACTAATAAAGACTTTATTTATCTTATTATCTTATTACGCTAGTTAGTTATTAAGAAAATTCTTTATAATAGGTCTAAACTAAGCGAGTACTATTTTAAATAAATAGTTTCTTATATTAAGTACCTTTTTAACTAGGTCTAAGAGTTTAGTAAGGTAAAACTAATAGTAGGCCTTAAGTTAAGTAAGGGAGTCTTAAAGAGTACTATAAGTACTATTAAATAGTTATATCTATTTTAGTTTAACTACCTTTCTAAGGTTCCTAACTTATTTATTACCTCCTTTATTCTTAAGTAACTATACCTTATATTAAAAGGTAATAATCTTATATATTATATCCTAAGGCGATATAGTAGCTTTAAAGTTAGTTAATCTAGCTTACTATATAAGTATATTAATAGTTATAATACTACTTAGAGTAATATAGTATTATATTAAATAAGAGCTTTTAATATATAATAACTAGTATTATTCTTAAGGGATAAACCTATTAAGGGGCTTATATTAGTAAATATAATTAAGCGTAGTCTAAGTAATAATAAGTATATAACGTTAATAATAAGTTAAAGGTTATAGACTATAGACTATAACTAAGTAATTAAGTAATCGGAATTAAAGATAAGATTATAATAAAGATTATAATAATTATAATATTAAAAGCTATCGAGCTATCTATTTAAAAGAGTATTCCGTTCCTTCCTTATATATCTTAAGAGCTTCCTTAGATCGCTAAGAGCACTAAGTAATCCTATTAACTAAGAGCGCTAGAGCGCTAGAGCGATCTTACGCTCTTAGCTATAAAGCGTTAAAGTACTAAAGTAACCTATTACTTTAAACTTAATTAGCCTATTAGTCCCTTTTATATTCCTTGCTCTTTATATTATATATCCTTATAATATATATTAGTCCCTATAGTTTTACTAGACTATAGTTATAATAAATAAGATTATAAAATAAATAAAGTCTTTATTAGTTTCTAAGGATTTAAAGAAGCTATTATAAAGGTTTTTAAAATAACTAATAAGGAATAAAAAGCTAAATAGAAACTTTAAGAATATTAATAAAGGATCTTAGTATTAAATTATACTATAAAGTTCTATTAAGTTACTTTAAAGCTTAATTAATATAACGAACCTTTTATATTACGATTTTATAAGAAGCTTAAAAATAAAGTTAAGGATAAGCTTTATAAGGAAAATCGACTTAATAACCTCTTAAACTATATTATTAAAGTAGTATAAATCAACGATAAATAGTATATATAATACTAAGAAAAGAAATATAAAAGAGGAAACTAAAACCCCTCTTATAAAAATAACTTTAACTAACGCGCTAATTATAAGAAAAGATATAAAACTCTTATTACTTATACTTATATAACTAACGTAAGTAAGATAGACCTAGATATAATATAAAGTAGTAAAGAAAGGATTTTAACTATAGGAAACTTAGATATTACTTTAAGGAATATAAATAACTATATAAGGAGAAGAAAACCTATTAAGCCTTAGCCTTAAAAGGTAAAAAATACTTATACGCTATTAATAAATAAGAAATAAAGTATAAGCTCCTTAGTTAAACTATATACTATAACGATAAATATATAGTATACTTAAGTAATAAAAATAGTACTAAATAGTTCTTAAAGCTTCTAAGGAAAACTCTTATAATAATATAATAAAGGGATCTTAAAATATAAAAATAAGTTAAATTTATAAAACTAAAGTACCTTTATTTTAAAGGAGTTTCCTAAGACTAAATTAAAAAGAATAATAAACGATTCTAGGAAGATATATAGAAAAAGATTAATAGTAATAATAAGTAGCTTATAAATAATATAATAAAGAAGATATAAATATAGCCCTTATACTTATAAAACTTAGATAATAACTTAAAAAGGAATAATAAAGTATTAATAATATATGTTTTAAAGAATAAGAAATACTTAAAGAAATAGAAGATAAGAATAAACTTATACTACTACCCTTACTATTAAAGGAAAGTACTATAATTAAAGAATACGCTTTATAGTTTAAAGAATTTAAAGAAATACTTAAAATTAAAACTTAATAAATACCTTAAATTCTTATAGAAAATTAATAAGCTATATTAATTTAATATTAACTAGTACTATATAATAGAAACTATACTATAGCTATTACTATAGTTAATACCTTTATAGCTTTATAATAAGAATAGTAAATATAAAGAGAGTTTAAAAACGATCTATAAATACTAACTACTTATAAGTACTTTAAATATATTTTATAGATATTATATATCTATTTAAACTATATAATATTCTTAAGGTATATAAATAATAGTAGGATTTTAAGAAATTTAAGAAGTATATTAGACTATAGAATAGAAAGGAAGATAGAGTATAAGGTAGGATTTTTAATAAAATTTATTAGTAGTATATTAGTATATAAAAGAGGTATTAAACTTAATTATTCTATCTTTATTTACTAGTAGATATACTCTCTTATATAGATAATTATAGCTAAATAGAAAAACCTTTTAGGACTAGATTTAGGCTACTATATAGCCCTAAGACTAAGGAATTTAGTAATACCTTAAGTATATCTAAACGTATCTTAGTTCTACTAATATTTATATTTAAAGGAGGTTAGTCGTGCTAGTATTTATAAGAGGTCTTAGTTAGTATTTTAAGCTAGCTCTATTTCTTCGATTCCTAATTATATAATAACTAGTAATACGTTTAATATATATTAATATATAAAATAATAAGCTATTTATACTCTATAAGATAGGATTTTATCTATAATTAATATACTACTTATTAGCTTATATAATTATAAGAGTATATTATAGCTATTTTATTTATAATAGGAAAATACTATTCCTTATAGCCTCCTTTAAAGAGTAGATTTATATACTCTTTACTAATTTATTTATAGTAGTATATATATAGGGTAAAAACCTAGGTTTTTAGGAAAACTACTTTTATACCTTAATAGGATATATAAAAACCTATTCTTTCTTAGGAAAGAAATCCTTAGGTATATACTAATAAAAAAACCTATAGTAGGAAAAATCTATAGTTATAATAATTATTTTTAGGATAACCTTATATAAGGTAAAACCTATTATTACTAAGAAAATCTTAATAGATAATAGCCTAGTAAATATTTCTTTAAGAAACTTAATAAAAGTAAAAACCTAGTAATAAAAAGATATAAAAAGTATAAGAAATATCTAAAAGCCCCTTTTAATTACTTAGGAATATATATTAAGGATAGACCGTCTTTAAATTTATAGAGTAATCTAGGTCTTAATTCCTTTATAATATTATTAGCTATATTATCTTTTAATTTAATATAAAAAACTTTAATTTCCCCTTCTCTTATCTTAGTTCTAGTATAGTAATAGGCTAATTTTATATACTTAGACCTTTTATAAAATTCTAGATTTTCTATTAATTTAATAGTAGTAGTATTATCTATTAAAATAAGAGGTATAGTATTAAAAATCTTAATAGACAGATCCTTAGTAATATACTTAAAAAGTATATTTAAATAAATAGCTTCTTTATTTACCTCTTTAAGGCTAATATACTTTACTTTATAGGTAGAAAAGGCAATAGCCTTCTACTTAAAGTAAGCTTAGCTTATTATATTATTATATATATAAAAATAGTAACCTAAAAAGGATTTCCCGTCCGTTAATTCTAACGCTTAGCTAGAGTTAGTAAAACCCTTTATATATAGATAGGTAAAAGGGGTATTATAATTCTATTTAATCTTTAGGCTAGGGAATTTATTTAAATATTTCTAAATTATATTTATAGCCTTAAAATATATTAAGTTAGGCTTAGCCGCGAATCTAATATAGGAAATTCTAGAATATAAGATATCTAGCCTAGTAAATAAAGCTAAGTATAATAAAGATCTTATTTCTTTCTAAAATTATAATATATCTTCCTTAAAAGGTAATTCCTTTACTTTTATAAGCTTAAAGCCTACTATAGTAAGTAAATTCGAAGTTCCTAAGCTTTCTTTATTAAACCTTCTTTAATTTATTTAAGGTATAGGTTTCTTAGGATATATATAGCTCTTTATTTTCTTAGTTTATTTTAATATTTAAACTTAAGAAGTCTTTTATAACTCCTAAGGTAGTAAAATCTAAGAACTTAGATAATTCTTTAAATAATCTTTCTTTTATTATAGATTTAAAGGGCCCTATTATAAGAAAGTCGTCGATATAAATTACTAAGGCTATACTATAGTCCTTATTTATAAATACTCCTTTATTTATTAAAAGAGTAAGAAATCCGAGTTTATTTAGTATAGTTTTTAAATAATTATACTAGAGCTTAGGACTTTATTTTAGGCTATATAATACTTTCCTTAGCTTTGCTTTAATTTAACCGGTTTTATATAGGTCTAGGAATTTAGTTAATTTAATTTCTTTATCTCTATAAGCTAATCTATATTTTAAATAATATTCTTTAAGAGCGAATTCTTTATAGCGTATAGGAAGATCGATATATACCTCGCTATCTATATTAGTATATATAAAGGCATTTATTATATCTATTTATAAAGCCTTAAATTTATAGATAATTCTTATAAAGAGAGATATAAGAAGTATATATAAAATATATAAAGGTAAAATTTAAAGTAAGGGGTCGGATAGGTAGTATAGAGACATTTAATTCTTATAAAAGTAGTAATTAATATAAGGGAGTAATTATTATATTACCTTAATTCTTCTTATTTCCTTTATCTAACGCCCCTCTTTATACCTATCTAGTATTTTAATTAATAAAGAAGATCTTACTTAAAGAAGCTATTAATATCCTTTTAACTACTAAGCTTTTTACTAGTTTTCTACTCCTTTTTAGCCGTTGCTAGTATATCCGTCTTATCTCTCGCTACCTTTATAAGAGGCTATCGTTACTTATACTTCCCCTTATACCCCTACCTTCCTTTTTATACCTCTTTTTAGCTCCTTCTTCCTTCTTTTATACTAGGTGTTTTTAGCTTTCTTAGTCCCTCTTACTAAGGGATATCTTAGAGAACTATAAAATTAAGCTACGATTTATAATATACCCCCTTAGCTATAGCCTGCCTTTATAGTAAGGGCATAGCTAATATAACTTCGGGCTAGTAAGCGTATAAAGGAGGTTCTTAGCTCTATACTTCTCCCTTTACTTAAGGAAAATAAGGGCCCTTTTAGGTCCCTAGGCTCTTTTAGACCTACTTAAGGAATAAGGGCCTAAAGAGAGGAAAGTCCTATAAGAAAGGGGGCCTTCTTAGAAGGGAAAAACCTAATTAAATTAGGGGCCCTTTAAAGGGAAAAACCTCTTTTTTCTTCTTTAGCTATAAACATTACCTTCTTATATAGGCTATTAGCTCCTCTTATAGACTCTTAAGGTAGGCCTCTAAGGATAGCTTCTTATAAATATCTTTTAGCTTAATTTACTAGAAAAAGATAGCTAGCTTTTACTTTAGTAAGGGCTTTATAAGACCGTTTACTTTTATTAATACTATAATAGCTAGGAAAGGTTTTATAGCTTAGGAAAGCTCTATATAGACTATAAAGATTACCCCTTCTTTAGTAATAGTATTTAATAGGTTCCCTTAAAGCCCTAGGCTTTAAGAAAATCCTTTAGGAACTATATATAATATAAAAAAGTAAAATTATAGTTTTCTTTTATATTAATAATATTATCTAGACCTACTTAAAAGAGGAAGAAGTAAATACTAAGGAGGCTATATAAGGCCTATAATAAAGGTATAAGATAACTAAGCTAAGAAAGCTAAAGTAGTTCGTAGGAATATAAATCCTTTAGAATAAGTTTTAATAGACTTTCTAGCTTACCTAGGACGCTTATATCGATAAGGTCGCTTATAAATTCCTTTTTAATTCCCTTAATAAAAAGCTTCCCTCTACGCTTATATTAAATAAAGAGCTTTTACTTAATCCGCCCTTTTAAGCTAGGGAGTAAGAGAAATACTAATATTAATAGAAGGTAGGCTCCTTACTTAGTTAATAGCTTACTATTTTCCTTTATAAGAATCTATATAGTCTATATATTATTATATTCTATAGCTAATAGGGTCGGAATTTATAGTCGTAAAGATATTAATAGCTAGCTAAAGAAGATCGCTTCTTTTAATACTTTTAAAAGAGCTAGTAGCTCTACCTCTATACTTAATATAGTAATAGTAGTTTACTTTAAAGCTCTTTAAGTAATAGTTCCTTTAAAAAGGGATATAATATACTCTTATAAGCTCTTTTTATTTAAGGAATTATCTATAAAGGATAAATCGCTTAAATAAAGAAAGATTTTAGTAGCTAATTTCCTTCCTTACCCTCTTAAGCGTAGACTATATAATCTTATTAAATAGAGATAAAGGATTACTTAGTCTATTACTTCTTAGTACCTAGGGCTAAGATTCTAGTTATACTTAGCTAGCTAAGATACTATAAAAGAGATACCCGGTCTAATAGAAATAGCTATAAAAGGTAAGGAGCCTTCCTTCTATTAATATTAGTATTTCTCTTACTCCCTAGCTTAAAAGGATAGATTAAGTAAAAGCTCTTTATTTAATATTAGTATAAAGGGAAGCTTCTTATTAAGGGAATTAAGGAGGAATTTATAAGCGACCTTATTAATATAAAAGTCTTAGGTAAGCTAAATATTATAACTATAGTTAGCGGGCTATAAGAGACCTAGCTACGTTTATATAATAAGGCGGCTTAGAATAATAGTTAAGATAAGAAGTTACTTATACTTAGCTTACTTAAAGTATATATAAGCTAAGTAAGCTTTATATAGATAGATTACTACTTAGGAGTATAGCTTATAAGTAAGCAATAGTAAGCTACGAAGGGGATTATAGCTAGGATCGTAATCTAAAGATAGTCTCTATAGATATATATAGCTACCTACTTTTACTTCTTTAAATAGATAGCTCTCTAGCTTTTAATATAGATCTTTATTATAATTCTATCTTTAATTCTAATTACTTAGTTATAGTCTATAGTCTATAACCTCTAACTTATTACTAATATAATATATATATTATTACTTAAACTACGCCCTATTATATCTATTAATATAAACCCCTTAATAGGTTTATCCCTTAAGAATAATACCGGTTATTATACGTTAAAAGCTCTTATTTAGTATAATACTATATTACTCTAAGTAATATCGTAACTATTAATATACGTATATAGTAAATTAAATTAACTAACTTTAAAGCTACTATATTACCTTAGGATATAATACGCGAGATTATTACCCTTTAATATAAGGTATAGTTACTTAGGAATAAAGGAAGTAATAGATAAGTTAAGGACCTTAGAAAAGTAGTTAAACTAAAATAGCTAAGACTATTTAACGGTACTTATAAAACGCTTTAAGACTTTCTTACCTAACTTAAGCCCTACTATTAGTTTTACCCTACTAAACTCTTAGACCTAGTTAAAAAGGTACTCTATATAGGAAAATATTTATCTAGAATAGTACTTACTTAGTTTAGACTTATTATAAGGGATTTTCTTTATAATTAACTAGCGTAACGAGATAATAAGATAGATAAAGTTTTTACTAGTTCCTAAGGATTTAAAGAAGCTATTATAAAGGTATTTAAAATAACTAATAAAGAATAAGAAGCTAAATAAAAACTTTAAGAACTTTAATAAAGGATCTTAGTATTAGATTATACTATAAAGTTCTATTAAGTTACCTTAAAGCTTAATTAAGACAACGAACCTCTTATATTACGATTCTATAATAGGCTTAAAAAAGAAGTTAAGGATAAGCTTTATAAGGAAAATCGACCTAATAACCTTTTAGACTATATTACTATAGTAGTATAAATTAACGATAAATAGTATATATAATACTAAGAAAAGAAATAAAAAAGAGGAAACTAAAACCCTTCTTATAAAAATAACTTTAGCTAACGCGCTAACTATAAGAAAAAGCGCGAAATATAAATAGCCTAGGTATATATAATAAGTCCTAGACTAATAGATTTAAGTATAATATAAAAAGGTAAAGGAAAGTATTTTAACTATAGGAAACTTAAATATTACTTTAAGGAATATAGATAACCTTATAAGGAGAAGAAAACCTATTAAGTACTACCTTTAAAAGGTAAGAAATACCTAAACGCTATTAATAAATAAGAACTAAAGTATAAACTCCTTAGTTAAACTATATACTATAATAACGAATATATAATATACCTAAGTAATAAGAACGGTACTAAATAGTTCTTAAAGCTATTAAGGAAAACCCTTATAATAATATAATAAAGGAATCTTAAAATATAAAAATAAGTTAAATTTATAGTACTAAAATACCCTTATTTTAAAGGAGTCTCTTAAGACTAGATTAAAAAGAATAGTAAACGATTCTAGGAAGATATATAAAATAAAAATTAATAGTAATAATAAGTAGTCTATAAATAATATAATAAAGAAGATATAAAGAGAGCCCTTATACTTATAAAACTTAAATAATAACGTAAAACGGAATAATAAAGTATTAACGATATAAGCTTTAAAAAATAAGAAATACCTAGAGAAATAAAAGATAAGAACGAACTTATACTACTACCTTTATTACTAAGGGAAAATACTATAATTAGAGAATATACTTTATACTTTAAAGAATTTAAAGAAATACTTAAAATTAAAACTTAATAAATACCTTTAATTCTTATAAAAACCTAATAAGCTATATTAATTTAATATTAACTAGTACTACGTAGAGGAAACTATATTATAGCTATCGCTATAGTTAATACCTTTATAGCTCTATAATAAGAATAATAACTATAAGGAGAATTTAAAGATAATTTATAAATACTACTTACTTATAAGTACTATAAGTATATTTTATAAATATTATATATCTACCTAAATTATATAATATACTTTTAGATAAAGGTACGATATAATACCTTCTTAGTTAAGTTTAAGGGATAAGTACTTTCGAAACCCTACTTAAGTATAAAACTAAACTACTAGAAAATCGATTAACGCTACTTAAACGACTAAGTTATATTATTAGAACCTAATTATAATACGTTACTTAAATACTATAATAATTATAGTTTATTAATAAGATATCTTTTAAAGATATATAAAATCTATAAATACGCTAAAATAAAGGAATAGTATAATACTACTTACTTTAAAGTATTTAAACCCTTAATCTTTTAAAGACTTATATAATAAGTTAAATATAATAAAGAAGATTATAATAAATTTATATACTTAAACTATAAAGTTTATAAATATAAAAAAGTATAAGTATAGTATAAATAATATAATAGTGTACTAAAAGATTATTAGTAATACGTATAAAGGCTATAAGCTATATTTAATAAAGGAAAAATTAATATAAAAATACTACGCGAAAAATAAAAAGATATTAAACGAAAACTTAACCTTTAGTATAAAAATAAATAGAATTATAAAGTATAGTATATAATTAACTATAAAGTAGTATAATATAAATAATATAGCGTTAAGAAATAAGAAATCTTTAATTAGCTATAAGAAATTAGTCTTTTAAGCCCCTATATAATACTATATAATAAAAATATAAAGAAATAATATTAATAATAAATCGAAGAAGAATACCTAAATAAAATAAATAAAGACTAAGTAAAAAACAAGGTATACTATCTATAAAAGGGCTATAGACTATTATAATATAATAAAATTTAAGGACCCTATATATAGTAATAGTAAGCTATAGTAATTAAATAGTATTAAATATCTAAATCGCGGGATTATTATAACTATAGTTAGTAGGCTATAGGAGAGCTAGCTACGTTTATATAATAAGGCAGCTTAAAATAATAGTTAGGACGAGAAGTTACTTAAGCTTAGCTTACTTAGAGCGTATATAAGCTAAGTAAGCTTTATATAAATAGATTACTACTTAAGAGTATAGCTTATAAGTAAGCTATAGTAAGCTATAAAGGGGATTATAGCTAGGACTATAATCTAAGGATAGTCTTTATAGGTATATATAGCTACTTACTTTTACTCCTTTAAATAGATAGCTCTCTAGGTTTAAATATAGATCTTTATTATAATTTTATTTTTAATTTTAACTACCTAGTTATAGTCTATAGTCTATAATATCCGATATATTACTAATATAATATACTTATTATTACTTAAACTACGCCTTATTATATCTATTAATATAAACCCCTTAATAGGTTTTTCCCTTAGGAATAATACTAGTCGTTATACGTTAAAAGCTCTTATTTAGTATAATACCGTATTACTTTAAGTAATATCGTAACTATTAATATACCTATATAGTAAACTAGATTAACTAACTTTAGAGCTACTATATCGCTTTAGGATATAATATATAAGATTATTACCCTTTAATAAGAGGTATAGTTACTTAAGAATAAAGGAGGTAATAGATAAGTTAAGGACCTTAAAGAAGTAGTTAAACTAAAGTAGCTAGGACTATTTAATAGTACTTATAGTATACTTTAAGACTTTCTTACTTAACTTAAGGCTTATTACCGGTTTTACCTTACTAAACTTTTAGACCTAGTTAAAAAGGTACTTTATATAGGAAATTATTTATTTAGAATAGTACTCGCTTAGTTTAAACTTATTATAAGGGACTTTCTTAATAACTAATTAATATAATAAGATAATAAGATAGATAAAGTCTTTATTAGTTTCTAAGGATTTAAAGAAGCTATTATAAAGGTATTTTAAATAACTAATAAAGAATAAGAAGCTAAATAGAAACTTTAAGAACTTTAATAAAGGATCTTAGTATTAGATTATACTATAAAGTTCTATTAAGTTACTTTAAAGCTTAATTAAGATAACGAACCTCTTATATTATAATTCTATAATAGGCTTAAAAAAGAAGTTAAGGACGAGCTCTATAAGGAAAATCGACTTAATAACCTCTTAGACTATATTACTATAGTAGTATAAATCGACGATAGATAGTATACGCGATACTAAGAAAAGAAATAAGGAAGAGGAAACTAAAACCCTTCTTATAAGAATAACTTTAACTAACGCGCTAACTATAAAAAGAAGCGCGAAACTCCTATTACCTATACCTATATAATTAACTTAGGTAAGATAGATTTAAATATAATATAAAAAGGTAAAGGAAAGTATTTTAACTATAGGAAACTTAGATATTACTTTAAAGAATATAGATAACCTTATAAAGAGAAGAAAACCTATGAAGTACTAGCCTTAAAAGGTAAGAAATACCTAAACGCTATTAATAAATAGGAACTAAAGTATAAACTCCTTAGTTAGACTTTATACTATAATAATAAATATATAGTATACTTAAGTAATAAGAATAGTATTAGATAGTTCTTAAAGCTATTAAGGAAAACCCTTATAATAATATAATAAAGGAATCTTAAAATATAGAAATAAGTTAAATTTATAAAACCGGAATACCCTTATCTTAAAGGAGTCTCCTAAGACTAAATTAAGAAGAATAGTAAACGATTCTAAGAAGATATATAAAATAAAAATAAATAATAATAATAGGTAGTCTATAAATAATATAATAAAGAAGATATAAATATAGCCTTTATACCTATAAAACTTAGATAATAACCTAAGGAGGAATAACGAAGTATTAATAATATAAGCTCTAAAAAATAAGAAATACCTAGAGAAATAAAAGATAAGAACGAACTTATACTACTACCCTTACTATTAAGGGAAAATACTATAAGTAGAGAATACGCTCTATACTTTAAAGAATTTAAAGAAATACTTAAAATTAAAACTTAATAAATACCTTAAATTCTTATAGAAAACTAATAAGCTATATTAATTTAATATTAACTAGTACTATATAAAAGAGACTATACTATAGCTATTACTATAGTTAATACCTTTATAGCTTTATAATAAGAATAGTAACTATATGGAGAATTTAAAGATAATCTATAAATACTATTTACTTATAAGTACTATAAGTATATTTTATAGATATTATACGTTTACCTAGATTATATAATATACTTTTAGATAAAGGTATAATATAACGCTTTCCTAGTTAAGTTTAAGGGATAAGTACTTTTAAAACCCTACCTAAGTATAAAACTAAACTACTAGAAAATCGATTAATACTACTTAAATAACTAAGTTATATTATTAGAACCTAATTATAGTACGCTACTTAAATACTATAATAATTATAGTTTATTAACGAGATATCTTTTAAAGATATATAAAATCTATAAATATACTAAAATAAAGGAATAGTATAGCGCTACTTACTTTAAAGTATCTAAACCCTTAATCTTTTAAAGACTTATATAATAAATTAAATATAATAACGAAGATTATAATAAATATATATACTTAAACTATAAAGTTTATAAATATAAAAAAGTATAAGTATAGTATAAACGATATAATAGTATACTAAAAGATTATTAATAATATATATAAAGGCTATAAGCTATATTCGACTAAGGAAGAATTAATATAGAAATAGTATATAAAAAAAAACCCTTAAATAAAAACTTAACTATTAGTATAAAAATAAATAAAATTATAAAGTATAGTATATAATTAACTATAAAGTAGTATAATATAAACGATATAGCGTTAAGAAATAAAAAATCTTCGATTAGTTATAAGAAATTAGTCTCTTAAGCCTTAATATAATACTATATAATAAAAATATAAAGAAACGATATTAATAATAAATTAAAGAAGAATACCTAAATAAAATAAATAAGGACTAAGTAAAAAACAAGGTATACTATTTATAAAAAGGCTATAGACTAGTATAATATAATAAGATCTAAGGACCCTATATATAGTAATAGTAAGCTTTAGCAACTAAATAGTATTAGATATCTAAATTATAGGATATTATATATATATACTTTTAAACTATAGCGCGATAGGTAATTATATTTTACTTAAAGTTATTAATCGTTACTAACTTATATAAAGATATAAGATAGATCTATATAAACTTACGAATATTAAAAGAGAGGCCTTTAACTATAATAATAGAATTATTAATATAGAGATTAATTACCTTAATATTAATATTTAGGGCTATAATAAATAAGTTAACTTTAATATTATAGATATTAAAGAATATAACCTTATATTAAGACTTTTATAGCTATAAGAGAGCAACCTACTAATTAACTAGAAAACTAGCTAGCTATATTAGGATAAAGATATAAGTTTTTAGGACTAGTAGATTTAAAAGAAAGTAAAATTTTATAATAATTTAGCTACTAAATAAGATAAAAGAGATAACTATTTAAGTAAATTATTATAGGCTTTAATAATATAAACGAAAATAATAACTAAACTAATAGATATAAAATCGATTAATAAGACCTATATACTAACTTATTAGTTTCTTTTTTTATTTCCTTATCTAGGACCTCCTCTTAAGACTATTAAGAAGGAAGGATTTATATCTTTTAAATTAGCTAACGTTATAAAAGTAAGAAGGGCTATTAATCCCTCTTTTTATTAAAAAAGCTAGATTTATTAAAAATTATATCCTTAGTTAAAATAACCTTTTATAAAAGAGGAATCTAGATCTAAAAGATATTTATAGAATTATATCTAACGAGGTAACTAATAAAGGCTCTAAGATTAAGCTTTCTTTTCTTCTTCCTTTTTAGCTATATATTAATAGTTATAGCGTATACCTTATAGCTATAAGTATAAAGGTAGGCTAGTAAGGCTATCCTCTTTATAAAGAGTTTAAGGGGAGATTTCTAGTTTATTCTTTAGGTCTTAAAAAGGGTCTCTAGGTCCCTAGGGTCCCTTAGGCCCCTAGGGTCCCTTAAGGTCTAGCTAGTTTTAAAGGTAATAGGCGGTCTTAATAACTTCCTTTAAAGGTTATAAGGAAGCCTTATAGTAAGTCTTATTATATAGGCCCTTTTTATTATAGCACCCCTTAATCTTTCTACCCCTCCGTTCTAGGCTTAAGTATTCGGTATTAATAAGAGGGGTAAAATACCTTTTGTTTAAAGCTAATTTAAGATATCCTTTATAAATAACTCGCCGTTAAACTATATCTTCTTTACTTTATAGCTAAAGTAGGATTTTATTTAGTTAACGAACTCCTTTAAAGTAAACTAGTTATACTTACTTAGGTAGGTCCGTAAGAAATAAGGGAAAACTATCCCTAAAAAAGCGTTTATAAAATATATTACTTTAATAAAGCTTTCTTAATTCCTAGAGATATTAGTTTAGTCGACCTAAATTTCCTTATATAGCTAGTCTAGCTATAAAGGGGTACGTTTAGAATTTTATCTCTTAGCCTTCCCTTAGCTATAGTATTTATATTTAACGGTCTTTAAGCCCTTTATTTATATACCTTATTATTAGCTTAGCTTATATAAAGTAAAGGGGCTTAGGTAACTAAGTTATATATACTAAAGAAGGCCGTCTTCTTAGGCTACTAAAAGAGGGTCCCTTATAGTAGACCTATTTTTATAATAAGGAAAGCTAACTTCTTAAGAGATTCCTTCTTAAAGTTAAGTTAGAATTTAAAATAAATTAACCGAATTTTTCCTTAATAAGCTTAATCGTTTAATTCTTTTAGACTAGCCTTATAAGCTTAAACGTTATATCTTAGAAGATTCCTTCCTCTTAAGGAAAGAAGAAGGAAATTAAGCTTATTAAAATTTAAGGGTAAAAAGCTACCCTTTTTTATCAAAGAATTTATATAGACCTAATAGGTAATTTTATTATAAAATTTACCCTTCTATATACCTTTATCTATATAGTTAACTCCCTAGTAATAAGGTATTCTCTTTATACCTTCTTAAAGGACTAGAATTATAAGAGGGTATTATAAATATTAAGGGAGGTACTAAAGTTAAGGATAGCTAATTTTTATAAGGGATAATCGGAGGGTCTTAATAAGTAGTCTTACTAATCTATAGGGAAGATAAAGGCTAGATTTACTATACTAACGATTTTCCCTTAAATTTATAGCTCGAATAAAGGTAGCGGCGTTATTAGTTACTATTTCTTAGTAACCTTAATCTTATTTATCTTCTTTTATAATAAGGGGTCCTCCTTAAGAGATTATTATATTATTTCTTATAGCCTCTTTAAAGGGTTTAATCCTTTAGGTCGGTTTTTTATAAAGACCTATTAGTATTATAATAACTAATAGCCTAGGTATTTATAGGCTAGGCAGCTATTTTATTTTATCTTTTATTTCTTTAAGGAATCCTTATCTTAGTTTAAAAGATCTACTTAAAAACCCCCCCTTTTTATACCTTATTACTAATTTTAATAAGGTTCGATTTCGACTAGTTCCTTAATTTTTTAACTAATAGACTAAAAGGTCTATTAAGGGACTAGTTAGGCCGGACGGACTAATAGGGCCGGGCCTAGAGTAGTAGGCAGAGCCGGGGCTAGGCCTAGAGTAGTAAGTAAAGCTAGGGCTAAAACTAAAGTAGCCGTTTATAACGACCGGTATTATTCCTAAGGGATAAACCTATTAAGGGGTTTATATTAGTAGATATAATAGGGCGTAGTCTAAGTAATAATAAGTATATTATATAAGTAATAAGTCGGAGGTTATAGACTATAGACTATAACTAGGTAATTAGAATTAGAGATAGAATTATAATAAAGATCTATATTAAAAGCTAGAGAGCTATCTATTTAAAGGAGTAAAAGTAGGTAGCTATATATACTTATAGAGACTATCCTTAGAGTATAGGCCTAGCTATAATCCCTAACGTTAGATTATATAGAGCGTAGTAATCTTATTAATCCTAGATTACTTAGATCTCTATAATCCCTTCGATCTTATATCTATTAAGTAGTTATACCGACTATTTATCCGTAAGACCGTATTACGTACTTAACGTAGTCGACCGTTAGCGGCTTAGTAGCCGTAGTCGTAATACGATATCTCTCCTCCTTTTAGTCTTATCCGTAAGACCTACTATAGCTACCTTAGCCGCTATATATAAATATACCCTTATCGCGTTATATATAAGTATATCGTTCCTTATTTCTTTTATCCTTTTAAGATATACTACTAATAGTATATCTAGTTATATACTAAAAGATCGTTCTTAAAAAGCCTCTAAGCGTACTACTCTTACTAAATATATCGACTTAAGTAAAGATCCTATTAATATATTGTATACTTAATACTTTAAGGTAAAGAAGATAAATTATTAGATAGCCGAAAATTCTTCGCGCTATAATAATTATATTACTAGTAGTTATCCTTATTATAATATTATTTTAGTAGCCTCTTTTTATAGGTATCTTTTAATTCTTTCTATACGTAGTAGCTAATATATTTCTTTTAGTAACTAAATTATTAGTAGAGTAGCGTAGGCTATATTCTAAAGAGGAGGAAGCTATAGAAGCCTTATTAAAGCTTTAGGCATAGCTTACGAACCTTTAGTTATAAATATCTATCGCCGTTAATCGTTTAGCTTATATCTAAAAGATTTAGAATTATATAAAGGAAAAGAGTTCTAAGTTATTTTATTATAGTATTTAAGAAGTAAATACTAAGGATAGCGTTTTACCTATACTTAATATATATAAGTATTAGGTAGTAAATAACTTATAATCGTTAGGCGTCCTTAATAAGGCGAATTAGTCTTAATTTAGTATTAGTAAGGAGTTTATAGATCTTAGTCCTTTAATCCCTCCTAAACCTTTTAGTAAAATTATTAAAGTAGAGAACTATAGTAGGTTAAGTGCTTAAGTAGTTCCTAGGTATTTTCCTCTAGTCTATATCCCTTTTACTTAATAAGGTATTCTTATTACTAACCTTATTTTCTTATATCTAGTATTTATTCTACTTTATATTCTTAATCGTTATTAACTTTAATTTTTTCCTATAGTTTAGCGTTTCGTAGCGCTAGTTCTAATAATAAGATATAAAATATTAGGTATATCTATATTATTATTAATAGTAAAAGTTTATAGTTAACTTTTAAAATAGTTTTCTTAACCTTAAACGGTCTAAGTTTCTTAAAATCTAATTTATTACTTAGTTATTTTAGTTTAATATTTCGTCGTATAAGGTAGACTATATCTCCCTCTTAAAAGATTAGTCCTTATAATCTTTTCCGATTATAGTAAATAGATATTCGTTCTCTAATAAATTAAAGTTCTTATTATATTTCTTTATATAATTTTCGTAGCTAATCTACTTATAGTATCGCTCGTTCCGCTTATAGTCCTTATCGAGTAACCTTAAATACTTCTAGGTTATATCTATAATTAGCGTATACTAGTAAGAGCTTAGTTATTTCTATAACTAAGCTATTATAAGCTAGTTATACTATTAGTAGCTATTTAACTTAATCGTTTTATTTATAGCTAATATAGTATTGTAAATATTATTTAAGCGTTTAGTTAAGTTATTTTATTTATCTATCTATTTATAAGTAATAAGCTATACTAAGCTTATATTTCGTCCCTAATTATACTATAAGAGCTTACTAAAACTTAGCTATAAATATACTTCCTTTATTAAAGATAATCTTATTTAGTAGTCTATAATTACTAATAATTATTTATAGAAATATATATACTAGCTCTTTTATATTACTTACTTCTTTATATAGTAAAACGGATCTATACTTTATTAATCTATTAGTAATAACGAATATACTATTATACTTAACGTTAGTTATAGGTTCTTTTAATAGTAGTAGCTTTATAATATAGTCGAAAGCTATTAAATCCTATAGTTTCTTTAGTACTAGTAGCAGTTATAATTCTCTATATAGTTTATATCGTTTAGCTTTACTTTATATATAAAGTTTATATTCTTTAATTCTCGCGAAGAGAGATGCGAGAAGTGCATGAAAATGCACGAAGGTGAAATTGGAAGTAAGGGGTCAGACAGGCAGGGCAGAGGGATTTGATTCTTGCGGGGGCAGCAATAAAGGTAGGGGAGTGATTGTTGTATTGCCTTAATTCTCCTTCTTTCCTCTATCCAACGCCCTTCTTTATACCCGTCTAGCATCTCAATTAACATAGAAGATCCTGCTTAAAGAAGCCACTAATGTCCTTTCGACTACCGAGCTTTTTGCCGGTTCTTCCCCTCTTTTCCAGCCGTTGCCGGCACATCCGTCTTATCTCTCGCCACCTCCATAGGAAGCCATCGCCACTTCTGCTTCCCCTCTTGCCCCCACCCTCCTCTCTGCACCTCCTTTCAGCTCCTTCCTCAAAACCTGTTTTTCAGCTTCCTAGGTCCCTCGTGCCAAGGGATATCTCCAAGAACTGCGAAATCAGGCCACGCTTCGCGACACACCCCCTTAGCTATAGCCTGCCCTTATAGAAAGGGTAAAGCTAAATACCTAGGCCGGTGAGCGTATAGAGGAGGTCTTAGTCTACACTTATCCCCTACTCGAAATCCGGGTTTTGGCCCGGCTCTGTTAGACCTACTTTAGGAAAAGGGGCCTTAAGGAGGAAATCAAGTCCTGCAAGAAAGGGGGGCTTCTCTAAGGACAAGTCCCTAAAAAGGGGGCCTTTAAGAAGAACAAGTCCCAATCAAGCTAGGGGCCCTCCTCTAGGACAAGTCCTAATTCCTCTCTTCGGCTGCAGACGTCTCCTTCCTCCTACGTGCCATTAGCTCCTCTCGTAGACTCTCAAGGCGGGCTTCTAAGGACAGCTTCTCTCGAACGTCTTCTAGCCCAATTTGCTATAAAAAGACAGCTAGCTTCTGCTTCGGCAGGGGCTTCGTAAGACCGTCGGCTTTCATCGATGCCGTTGGAACCCAACGGACGGAAATAAGTCCCCTTTAGACCTCTTAGCGTAACCAATGCTAGTGGATATCGATATGCCGTAGCCGGGTCGATAGCTTGCTGTTTTCCTCCGTAAGAATTCGTATAGTCTGCGTGTTATCGCATTCTATAGCTAACGGGGACGGAATTTGCAGTCGTAACGATATTAGTAGCCGGCTAAGGAAAATCGCTTCTTTTGACGCTTCTGAAAGAGCTAGTAGCTCTGCCTCCGTGCTTGATGTAGTGACGGTAGCTTGTTTCGAAGCTCTCCAAGCAATAGTTCCTCCAAAAAGGGACATGATGTACCCCTGTGAGCTCTTTCTATCTAAGGAATTGTCCGCAAAGGACGAATCGCTCGAACAAAGGAAGATTTCGGCAGCTTGTTTCCTTCCCTGCCCTCCTAGGCGCAGACCATATGATCTCGTTGAATAGAGATAAAGGATAGCTCTGTCTGCTGCTTCTTGATGCCTAGGGCTAGGATTCTGGTTATGCCTAGCTAGCCGGGAGACCGTAAAAGAGATATCCGGTCTAGTAGAAATAGCTAAAAAAAGCAGGGAGCCTACCTTCTATTAATATTGGTGTTTCTCTTGCTCCCTAGCTTGAAAGGACGGATCAGGCAAAAGCTCTTCGTCTAATATAGGCGTAGAGGGAAGCTTCTTATCGAGGGAATTAAGGAGGAATTTATAAGCGACCTTATCGATATAGGCGTCTTAAGTAAGCTAGATTGTCCGTTGGGACCTATTCCTAAGGATTCGTATCCCTAGGAACCACTTTGGCTCCCCTAGCCTGGTCATCTTATACCTTTGTTGCAGGCCTCGTATAGCCTCCCTAGCAGCAGCTTCTTCCTCTTTCGGGTAGGCCTAGATAATGTCGTCGACGTAGAAGAAGACCGTGATTTTACCCTTTTGCATTATACACGGTTCCTAAGGGACTTTCGTGAAGCCTAGGGCTTCGAGGGAACCTATTAAATGCTGTTGCCAAAGAAGGGGTGATCTTCGTAGTCCGTATAGAGCTTTCCTAAGCCGTAGAACCTTTCCTGGCTATTGGAAGCCTAGTAGAAGGCGCATATAGACAACTTCTTCTTCCTCGAGTGGGCAGTTAACAAAGGCGTTAACTACATCCATCTAATCGAGCTCGAGGTCGAATTCTGCTGCTATAGCCATAAGGGTCCGAAAAGACATCCTAGCTAGGGTGGTTGCCCTAGTAGGTAAATCCCCTTTTTCCTGCTGGTTCCCGCAGACAACTAGCCGGGCTTTGCACTTTTAAAGGAAGCCGTGTTTATCAGTCTTATAGATAAAGACCCACTTGCAGCCAAGGACCTGTTTTCCTCTTGCCTTTTCCTTAAGGACCTCTTCGAAAGACCCCATTTCTTCGTGTGAGGCTAGGTGGTCTTTCTGGGCCTAGAAAAACTGGTCTCTTAAGGGGTGTTTTTCTAGCTGCTTCTGGTTTGCTGGTGGGTCCGGGAGGTCTCTTTTGTGTACCTTCCTTGCTGATAGTGGCTTGAAAAGCCGGCCTGCTGTGAACGCTCCGTGGGAACCGTCTTCTATTGGTGTTGGGTAGAAGTCGGAAAAACGATCGAAATAGGGGAGAGGTTGGTCTTCTTTAGTATCCGTATCGGGCCCTATAAGTCCCTGCACATAGAAATGGGCACCCCCCTGTTTTGGGCACCCAAGATGGCCCGAGGGCAACTCTTTACAATCGCATGCATGGTCACGAATGCAGAAAGGATGCATTTTCTGCTCTTCAGAGGCTTTCTCAGACACAGGAAAAGCAACTTACCGAATGGATTCTCATTCAGGACGCCTTGGCCTTCCTCACTCACTCGCAGATCAGGCAGTTCGCGCAGCATGCTCGCCGTCAAAGGAGACCACACACCGCTCGGAAAACACTGGATGCAAGCATTTTTAAGACGAAATCCTGCAGTTCGGACCCAGAAGTGCCATCACAGAGACTCTGCGCGTGTCAACGGCGCTTCTACCGAGGTAATTCGGCCTTGGTTCAACAATTTCTTCCTTCCCGAGATTCTGGCTATTAAGCCGGAGAACAGGTACAACATGGATGAAGCAGGCATCATGGAAGGACTTGGGGAGAATGGCCTGGTCGTTGGCAGTGCTGAAAAACGATCTGTACAAAGAAGACGCCTGGTTCTCGGGTCTGGACGTCGTTCATCGAGTGCGTGTCCGCTGCCGGCACCTTCCTCCTCCACTCGTCATTTTCAAGGGCAAATCGGTCCAGCAACAGTGGTTCCCAGAAGATCTCAGTACTTTTAGTGACTGGCAATTCCTGCGACAAAGAACGGCTGGACTTCGGACCAAACTGCGGTGGAGTGGCTCGAAAGGTGTTCATTCCAAGAACCCAGCCACCCGACCCTTCGGAGCGAAGACTGCTAGTATTGGACGGCCACGGAAGTCACGAGACGGTTGACTTCATGTATCTATGCTACCAGCATCAGATTCACCTTCTTTTCTTACCTCCCATACCTCTCATGTGTTGCAACCGCTCGATTTGTCTGTCTTCTCCGCTCTTAAGCACTACTACCGCAAACAGGTCGGATTTCTCAGCCTCCTGACCGATTCAAGCCCAGTCGGCAAGCAAAACTTTCTTTCCTGCTACCAGAAAGCACGCGAGCAAGCGCTCACTGTGTCAAACATCAAGGGTGGCTGGAAAGCGACGGGTTTGTGGCCGGTGTCGATGGCGAAGCCACTTTGAGCCCTCTTCTGCTGGAGAACAGCAACAGACGCAAAAAGAACGCGAAAAATGTGGCCAATGCATTCAATAGCCACTTACCCACCAGTGACTGGCAATCAGACACATCCCAGATTGCGTGGTCGACCCCGAGGCGCTCGCAAGATCTGAAGGTTCAGGTAGTTCAATTCAACCAGCTAGACGACGACGTGCCCACGAAGAGATTGCTGTTCAGGAAGATCACAAAAGGGTTTGACGAGAAGGATGGCCTTTAGCAAAGCTCAATTGCAGATTCAGGCACTGGAAACACAATTGGCGGCCGTCAAGCCGAAAAAAAGGAAGAGGGTGGTCACGAGCCCGAATTCGAGGTTCGCCAATATTGAGGCAATACGACGGGCGCAGGAGGAGGTGAACGCAGCTGAGAATGAAGAATCTGATGAAACCGAAGCTGAGGTTTCAGAAATAGGTGACGATTGTATCGTAGTGCACGGTGGTGGGCAGTGAGAAGGGATTGAATTAATGGTGTTGAAAATGGTCGTGATTTTTTTGGGGTGCCCAAAACAGGGGGGTGCCCATTTCTATGTGCAGGGACTTACCTTCCTTTGCTTCTCGAAGCAGGGATAAAAAGGCAGCCGGGTAATCCTTCGAGAGAGGTGCCTTTCCCACCCCCTTAGGGGCCGAGACGGGAAGACTGACTGAAAAAGCTGCTTCTAGATCTTCTTCTTGCGTAGGAGGAGGCGTAGGTAGGTAGGCGTATTCTAGCTCTACCGCTTTCCTATAGTCTCCTTCTTCGTCTAGATTATCTGATCTAACAGCTTCCTCTTCGAAGTCGGCGTTATCCTCGACTGCTTCGACGTCGGTTTCTTCTTCCGTTTCCTCGTCTAGGACCTCTTCTTAAGACTATTGGGAAGGGGGGATTTGAATCTTCTAAATTAGCTAACGTTGAGAGAGTAAAAGGGGCTGTTGATCCCTCTTTCCGTTAAAGAAGCTAAATTCGTCGAAAATCACATCCCTAGTCGAAATAACCTTCCTTAGAAGAGGAATCTAGATCCGGAAGATATTCGTAGAATTATAACCAACGAGGTAACCAATAAAGGCTCTAGGATTAAGCTTTCTTTTCTTCTTCCTTTTTAGCTGTGCATCGGCAGTTATTGCGTATGCCTTACAGCCGTAGGCACGAAGGTGGGCTAGCGAGGCCCTCTTCTTCGTGAAGAGCTCGAGGGGGGATTTCCAGTCTGTTCCTTGGTTTAGTCCCCTAGGGTCCTTTAGGTCTCTCGGGGTCCGGTTCCGTAGGTAACAGGCGGTCTCAACGACTTCCCTCTAAAGGTCGTGTGGAAGCCTTGCAGCTAGTCTCATCGTACGGGCCCTTTCCATCACAGCACCCCCTGATCTTTCTGCCCCTCCGTTCTAGGCCTGGGTATTCGGTGCTAACGGGAGGGGTAAAATGCCCCTTTTTCGAAGCTAATTTAAGATATCCTTCGTAAATAGCTCTCCGTCAGACCGTATCTTCTTTACCTTATAGCTAAAGTGGGAATTTATCTAGTTAACGAAGTCCCGGAGGGCAGACCAGTTGTGCTTGCTTAGGTAGGTCCGTAAGAAATAGGGGAAAACCATCCCTGAAAAAGCGTCTGTGAAAAACATCACCCTAACGAAGCTTTCCTGATCCCTAGAGACGTCGGTCCAGTCGACCCAAATTTCCTCACACGGCTGGTCCGGCCGTAAAGGCGTTCGTCTGGAAATTCGTCTCCTGGTCTTTCCTTGGCCGTAGTGTTCGCATTCGACGGTCTTTAGGCCCCTTATTCGTATGCCTTGTTGTTGACCTAGCTTATGTAAAGCTAGGGGGCCCGGGTGACCAAGTCGTGCGTGCCAAAGAATGCCGTCTCCTTGGGCTGCTGGAAGAGGGTCCTTGGATCCTACCCTCCTAGCAGGGAAAGCTGACTTCTCGAGAGATTCCTTCCTAAGGATAGGTCGGAATTCGAGAATAAATTGACCGAATTTTTCCTCGATAAGCCCAATGGTCTGATTCTTCTAGACTAGCCTCGTAGGCTCAGACGTCGTATCCTAGAAGATTCCTTCCTCTCGAAGAAGACGGAAGGAAATCAGGCTCGTTAAAAATCGAGGGCAAAAAGCTACCCTTTTTCGTCGAAGAATTCGTATAGACCCATTAGGTAATTTCATCGTGAAATTCACCCTTCCGTACCCCTCTATCCGTACGGTTAATTCCCCGGCAATAAGGTATTCCCTCCGTGCCTTCTTAAAGGACCGGAATCGTGAGAGTGTATTGCAGATGTCGAGGGAAGCACTAGAGTTAAGGATAGCTGATTTTCGTAGGGGATAATCGGAGGGCTCTAACGGTTGGTCTTGGCCTTGTTGATCCGTAGGGAAGACGAAGGCCGGATTTGCTATACTAACGATTTTTCCTCGAATTTGCGGCTCGAATAAGGGCAGCGGCGTTATTAGTTGCTATTTCTTAGTAACCCGAATCTCGTCTATTTTCTTCTGCAACGAGGGATCCTCCTTAAGAGACTATTGTATCGTTTCTTATAGCCTCTTTGAAGGGTTGAATCCTTTGGGTCGGTTTTCCTCGAAGACCTGCCAGCATTGTGATAATCGATGGCCTAGGGATTTGCAGGCTAGGCAGCCGTTTCGTCTGGTCTTTCGTTTCTTCGAGGAATCCTCGTCCCGATCCGGAAGGTCTGCTTAAAACCTCCCTTTTTACCCTTATTGCTGATTTTGACGAAGAGGTTCGATTTCGACTAGTTCCCTGATTTTTCGACTAACGGACTGAAAGGTCCATTGGGGGACTAGTCGGGCCGGTCTGACTGACGGGACCGGGGCCGGGCCCGGAGCAAGAGGCGGAGCCGGGGCCGGGCCTAGGGCCGCAGCTGCAGTTGACGACGACGTTGAGGCTCTCGAGGGAGGAGGAGCCGAAGGAGCAACAGCCGCAGCAGCAGCAGCGGGAGCCGCAGCAACAGGGGCTGCAGCAGCTACAGGGGCAGCAGATCGAGCCGTCTAGGTCGAGTGCTGGCCACGAAGGAATAAGACTGCTTGCTGTTGTACTCTAGCAGCCTCTTCGTCTAGTTCTCGGCTAGCTTCTCGAAAGATAGTCGAGTAACCGTCACTAATAGGCTTTATTAGCAGAGATATATCCCGTAGCCACTAGCCGGAAAGAGCTTCTGTGAGGAAGTATTAGTTAGCTTCCTCGAGGATTTCTTCCTACTTAGCTAGCCACGAAGAAGCTAGCAGGTTCCTAGCAGAAAAGGCTCCTAGGTGGGCCGTATAGGTCTTCCTAATACGGTCAGTTATATAGCCCCTCGAGGGAGCTGTCGAGGTCTCGAGCTTTAAAAGCCACTGCCTAGGAGTCTCTTCTTCTCGAAGAGTGATTAGCTTTGCGGCACTAACGGATTCCGTTATCGCCGTGCGTGCAGTAGTTAGCAACTTCGTCTCGTAAAGGTATTCCTTACGGTGACTCTCGTAGTCACCTAAGGCAGCAGAAAAAGCTCTCTATTATGCAGAGGTTAGCTTAGAGAAGAGGGTAGCTCCCTCTGCAAAATCCGTTGCCCTAGGACGAAGAGGGGGCTCGAGAGGGTCCTGCTTGTCAGAGAAGACCAAATTGTGGATGGTTCTGTCCACACGAGCCCGTAGCTCCTTTACCCACTTATCCTAATCTTAGGGCTCTGCAAGAATCGTCCTATGGACCGTAGGGACGGCAGAGGAGTCGGTTTTCGTTATCGTTGCGGAAGAAGAGGGGGGGCAGAAAAGTCGGTTAAAAATCGGCTTTTTTAGTAAGAGGGGTAAAATAAAGCTACGAGGGATGTAAGAAAGGTGCCTTTTGCAGCAGCCGGAAGGTACAGGAATACTATTCCTCCCGGGCTTATAACTCTCGCGAAGAGAGATGCGAGAAGTGCATGAAAATGCACGAAGGTGAAATTGGAAGTAAGGGGTCAGACAGGCAGGGCAGAGGGATTTGATTCTTGCGGGGGCAGTAATAAAGGTAGGGGAGTGATTGTTGTATTGCCTTAATTCTCCTTCTTTCCTCTATCCAACGCCCTTCTTTATACCCGTCTAGCATCTCAATTAACATAGAAGATCCTGCTTAAAGAAGCCACTAATGTCCTTTCGACTACCGAGCTTTTTGCCGGTTTTTCCCCTCTTTTCCAGCCGTTGCCGGCACATCCGTCTTATCTCTCGCCACCTCCATAGGAAGCTATCGCTACTTCTGCTTCCCCTCTTGCCCCTACCCTCCTCTCTGCACCTCCTTTCAGCTCCTTCCTCAAAACCTGTTTTTCAGCTTCCTAGGTCCCTCGTGCCAAGGGATATCTCCGAGAACTGCGAAATCAGGCCACGCTTCGCGACATTAATAACTTATTATATTACTTCTTTAAGCTATAGGAAGTTATATTATCGTTTAATCCGTTCTATTATTCTTTAGATTCCTTAGTATCTATATATTAGATATTTATATATATCTTATATAACTTTATCTTATAATTCTAATAGTATTTAGATTTTATTTTTATATATTAAAACTTCTAAATATTCTATATTATATCCGTTTAATACTTTATATTCTTTTATCTATTTTAGGATCTTTTAGTATATTAAGTCGTTAGGTTATACTTTAAATATTATATTTAGCTATTATTACTAGTAGTTCCTATTTTTATTAATTTCTAAGAGCTATCCTTTTACTATAGGTACTCTTATATTATAGTTACTTCGTTAACTAAGGGTATTAGCTTAACTATTTTCTATTCCTTTTCTATAGATTATTTTATAGTCGAATTCTAATAAATATTTAGCTTATTAGATCTATTATTTATTTAACTATTACGTTATTATAAAATATAAGATATTCTTATAATCTTTATAGACCTTACCTTTATATTTACTTTTAAAAAGGTAGTATCGAAATTCCTTAAAAGCTTAAATAATTATAAGGAATTCTTTATCGTAGATAAGGTAATTAAGTTCTACGCTATATAGCTTTTTCGAGTAAAATATAATTAGTCGTAGTCTTCCTTTATTATCTTTTTATTTAATTTATACTCTTAAAGTAAAGTCTAATATATTAGTTTTAAGTTTAATTTATTATTTTAGATCGAAGGTAGTTAGGACTAGTTCTTATATAATCGTAGTCTTAATATAATTAAAAGCTTCGTTAGCTTTATCGTCCTATATAAATTCTTTTTTCTTCTTCGTTAAGTTATATAGTAGTACTATAATCTTTTTAAAATCTTTAATAAATCGTTAGTAGTAATTTATAAATCCTAGGAAACTTTTTATATCCTTAACGTTCTTTAGCGTTAGCTATTTTTTAACTAAGTTAATCTTATCTTATTATATTTATATCTCTCTTAGTAAAATCGTATATTTAAGGAAGCTTACTTCCTATATATAGAACTTACTTTTTTCTAGTTTAATTAGTAGTTTCGTATTCTAAAGTACGCGGAGTACCTTATAAATATATTCCTTATATTCTTCTAAGGTATCTAAGAAGATTAGGATATTATCTAGGTATACTACTATAAAGATATCTAAGTATTTATATAGGATATTATTAATTATCCGTTAAAAGGTAGCTAGTATATTTATAAGTCTAAATAGTATTACTAGATATTTAAATAGTCTAAATTTCGTTTTAAAGGCTATTATCTATTTATATCCCTTTTTTATATATATTAAGTTATAGGCGCCTTTAAGGTCGAGGGCTATAAACTATTTTTTACTATATAGTCGATCTTATAGTTCCGATATAAGCGGTAATAGTATTCGGTCCTTTATTATAATATCGTTTAAGCGTCTATAGTTAATAACTAGTTATAGCTTACTATTTTTCTTTAAAATAAATATAACTAAATAGCCTACTTTAGATATTAATATTTATATATATCTCTTTTATAGATTCTCGTTAAGGTAGTCGCGTAGCGTTTATAGTTACTTTTCGTTTAAGTTATAGATCTTATAGAACGTCGGCGTTATTCTATCCTTAAGATAAATTTCGTAGTCTTATTAGCTATATTTAAGTAACCCTATCTTAAGTTCTTCTTTAAAGAGTTTATTATATTTCCGGTATTCCTAGGGGATGTTCTTTATTCTATCTTATAGGCTTTATTCTTTCTTTTAAGAGCTAGTTTCTCTTAACTTAAGCTCTTTATTAATTTATTTAAGGTCTTTCCTTAAAGTAGTAATAACTCTTTAGATCTTTATATTATATCCTTTATTCTATTTTTATTAGATACTAGGTTATATAGCTATATTAGTTAGTATATAGGTCTTATTAGTCGATTTTATTATATCCGCTAGTTCGGTTACTATTTTCGTTTATATTACTAAAGCCTATAATAATTTACTTAAACGGTTATCCCTTTTATCCTATTTAGTAGCTAAATTATCTTAAAACTTTACTTTCTTTTAAATCTATTAGTCCTAGAAACTTATATCTTTATCCTAACGTAGCTAGCTAGTTTTCTAGTTAATTAATAGGTTACTCTCCTATAGCTATAAAAGTCTTAATATAAGGTTATATTCTTTAATATCTATAATATTAAAGTTAACTCGTTTATTATAGCCCTAGATATTAATATCGAGGTAATTAATCTCTATATTAATAATTCCGTTATTATAGTTAAAGGCCTCTCCTTTAATATTTATAAGTTTATATAGATCTATCTTATATCTCTATATAAGTCGGTAACGATTAACGACTTTAAGTAAAACGTAATTACCTATTACGCTATAGTTTAAAAGTATATATATATAATATCCTACGATTTAGATATCTAATACTATTTAGTCGCTATAGCTTACTAATACTATATATAGGGTCCTTAGATCTTATTATATTATACTAGTTTATAGCCCTTTTATAAATAGTATACCTTATTTTTTACTTAGTCTTTATTTATTTTATTTAAGTATTCTTCTTTAATTTATTATTAATATCGTTTCTTTATATTTTTATCGCGTAGTATTATATTAGGGCTTAAGAGACTAATTTCTTATAGCTAATCGAAGATTTCTTATTTCTTAACGCTATATCGTTTATATTATATTACTTTATAGTTAATTATATACTATACTTCGTAATTCTATTTGTTTTTATATTAAAGGTTAAGTTTTCGTTCTATATCTTTCTATTTTATATATAGTATTTTTATATTAATTCTTCCTTAGTTAAATATAGCTTATAGCCTTTATATATATTACTAATAATCTTTTAGTATACCGTTATATCGTTTATACTATACTTATACTTTTTTATATTTATAAACTTTATAGTTTAAGTATATATATTTATTATAATCTTTTTTATTATATTTAATTCGTTATATAAGTCTTTAAAAGATTAATAGTTTAGATACTATAGAGTAAGTAGTACTATACTATTCCTTTATTTTAGTATATTTATAGATTTTATATATCTCTAAAAGATATCTTATTAATAAACTATAATTATTAGGGTATTTAAGTAGTATACTATAATTAGGTTCTAATAATATAACTTAGTCGTTTAGGTAGTGTTAATTGATTTTCTAGTAGTTTAGTTTTATACTTAGGTAGGGTTTCGAAAGTACTTATCCTTTAAATCTAACTAGGAAGGTATTATATTATACCTTTATTTAAAAGTATATTTATTGCGAAGCGTAGCCTAATTTCGTAGTTCTCGGAGATATCCCTTAGTATAAGGGACTAAGGAAGCTAAAAACACCCTATATAGAAGAAGAAAGAAGGAGCTAAAAAGAGGTATAGAAAGGAGGGTAGGGGTATAAGGGGAAGTAGAAGTAGCGATAGCTTCCTATAAAGGTAGCGAAAGATAAGACGGATATACTAGTAACGGCTAGAAAAGAAGGGAAAACCCGGTAAAAAGCTTCGTAGTCGAAAGGATATTAGTAGCTTCTTTAAGTAGGATCTTCTTTATTAATCGAGATACTAGACGGGTATAAAGAGGGGCGTTAGATAGAGGAAAGAAGGACAATTAAGGCAATATAATAATTACTCCCCTACCGTAATTACTGCTCCCGTAAGAATTAAATCTCTCTGCCCTACCTATCCGACCCCTTACTTTTAATTTTACCTTCGTGCATTTTTATATACTTCTTATATCTCTCTTCGCGAGAGTTATAAGCCTGGGAGGAATAGAATTCCTATACCTTCCGGCTACTATAAAAGGCACCTTTCTTATATCCCTCGTAGCTTCCTTTTACCCCTCTTATTAAAAAAGCCGATTTTTACCTAACTTTTCTATCCCCCCTCTTCCGTAACGATAACGAAAACCGACTCCTCTACCGTCCCTACGGTCTATAGGACGATTCTTATAGAGCCCTAAGATTAGGATAAGTAGGTAAAGGAGCTACGGGCTCGTATAGATAGAACTATCTATAATTTAGTCTTCTTTAATAAGTAGGACCCTCTCGAGCCCCCTCTTCGTCCTAGGGTAACGGAATTTATAGAGGGAGTATCCCTCTTCTTAGAGCTAACCTCCGTATAGTAGAGAGCTTTTTCTACTGCCTTAGGTAACTATAAGAGTCACCGTAAGGAATACCTTTACGAGACGAAGCTACTAACTACCGCACGCACGGCAATAACGGAATCCGTTAGTGCCGTAAAGCTAATTACTCTTTAAGAGGAAGAGACTCCTAGGTAGTAGCTTTTAAAGCTCGAGACCTTAATAGCTCCCTCGAGAGGTTATATAACTAACCGTATTAGGAAGACCTATACGGCCTACCTAGGAGCTTTTTTTGCTAGGAACCTACTAACTTCTTCGTAGCTAGCTAAGTAGGAAGAAATCCTCGAGGAAGCTAACTAATACTTCCTTATAAAAGCTCTTTCCGGCTAGTAGCTATAGGATATATCTCTGCTAATAAAGCCTATTAGTAACGGTTACTCGACTATCTTTCGAGAAGCTAGCCGGGAACTAGACGAAGAGGCTGCTAGAGTATAATAGTAAGCAGTCTTATTCCTTCGTAGCTAGCACTCGACCTAGACGGCTCGACCTATAGCTGCTATAGCCCCTATTACTGCGGCCCCCGCTGCTGCTATTGCAGCTGTTGCTCCTTTGGCTCCTCCTCCCTCGAGAGCCTTAACACCGTTATTAACGGCTGCCCCGGTCCCGGTCCCGGCTCCGCCTCTTGCTCCGGGCCCGGCCCCGGTCCTATTAGTTAGACCGGCCCGACTAGTCCCCTAATAGACCTTTTAGTCCGTTAGTCGAAAAATCAGGGAACTAGTCGAAATCGAACCTCGTTAATATTAGTAATAAGGGGTAAAAAGGGGGGGTTTTTAAATAGACCTTCCGGATCGGGACGAGGATTCCTCGAAGAAATAAAAGACTAAGCGAAACGGCTGCCTAGCCTATAAATCCCTAGGCCATCGGTTATTATAATACTAGTAGGTCTTCGAGGAAAACTAACCTAAAGGATTTAACCCTTTAAAGAGGCTATAAGAAACGATATAAGAGTCTCTTAAGGAGGATCCCTCGTTATAGAAGAAAATAGACGAGATTTAGGTTACTAGGAAATAGCAATAAACGCCGCTGCCCTTATTTAAGCCGTAAATTTAAGGGAAAATCGTTAGTATAGCAAATCCGGTATTTATCTTCCTTACGGATTAGTAAGACTAACCGTTAGGACCCTCTAACTATCCCTTACGAAAATTAGCTATCCTTAACTTTAGTGCTTCCCTCGATATCTATAATATACTCTTATAATTCCGGTCCTTTAAGAAGGCATAAAGGGAATATCTTATTGCCGGGGAATTAACCGTACGGATAGAGGGATATAGAAGGGTGAATTTTACGATAAAATTACCTAATAGATCTATATAAATTCTTCGAAGAAAAAGGGTAGCTTTTTACCCTCGATTTTTAACGAGCCTAATTTCCTTCCGCCTTCTTTAAGAGGAAGGAATCTTCTAGGATACGACGTCTAAGCTTACGAGGCTAGTCTAGAAGAATTAGACTATTAGGCTTATCGAGGAGAAATTCGGTTAATTTATTCTCGAATTCCGACCTATCCTTAGGAAGGAATCTCTCGAGAAGTTAGCTTTCCCTACTAGGAGGGTAGGTTTAAAGGACCCTCTTCCGGCAGCCTAAGGAGACGGTCTTCTTTAGCACGCACGACTTAGTTACCTAGGCCCCCTAGCTTTATATAAGCTAGGATAATAATAGGGCGTACGAATAAGGGGCCTAAAGACCATCGAATACGAATACTACGGCTAAGGGAAGACTAGGAGACGAATTTCTAGACGGACCCTAATACGGCCGGACCAGCCGTATAAGGAAATTTAGGTCGACTAGACCGACGTCTCTAGGGATTAGGAAAGCTTTATTAGGGTGATGTTTTTTATAGACGCCTTTTTAGGGATGGTTTTCCCCTATTTCTTATAGACCTACCTAAGTAAGTATAACTAGTTTGCCCTCCGGGACTTCGTTAACTAGATAAAATCCTACTTTAGCTACGAGGTAAAGAAGATACGGTTTAACGGAGAGCTATTTACGAAGGATATCTTAAATTAGCTTCGAAAAAGGGGCATTTTACCCCTCCCGTTAGCACCGAATACCTAGGCCTAGAACGGAGGGGCAGAAAGATTAGGGGGTGCTATAATAGAAAGGGCCTATACGATAAGACTTACTATAAGGCTTCTATACGACCTTTAAAGGGAAGTCGTTAAGACCGCCTATTACCTTCGGAACCGGACCCTAAGGGACCTTAAGGACCCTAGGGGACTAAACTAAGGAATAAACTAGAAATCCCCCCTCGAGCTCTTTACGAAGAAGAGGGCCTCGCTAGCCTACCTTCGTGCCTATAGCTATAAGGCATACGCTATAACTACCGATATATAGCTAAAAAGGAAGAAGAAAAGAAAGCTTAATCTAAGAGCCTTTATTAGTTACCTTATTAGGTATAATTCTATAAATATCTTCTAGATCTAGATTCCTCTTCTACTAAAGGTTATTTCGACTAGGGATATAATTTTCGACGACTCTAGCTTCTTCGATAGAAAGAGGGATTAATAGCCCCTCTTACTCTCTTAACGTTAGCTAATTTAGAAGATCTAAATCCCCCCTTCCTAATAGTCTTAAGAAGAGGCCCTAGATAAGGAAACGGAAGAAGAAACCGACGTTAAAGTAGTCGAGGATAACGCCGACTTCGAAGAAGAAGAAGAGGAAGCTACTAGATTAGATAATCTAGACAAAGAAGGAGACTATAGGAAAGCGGTAGAGCTAGAATACGCCTACCTACCTACGCCTCCTCCTATATAAGAAGAAGATCTAGAAGTAGCTTTTTTAGTTAGTCTTCCCGTCTTAACCTCTAAGGGGGTAGGAAAGGCACCTTTCTTAAAGGATTATCTAGCTGCCTTTTTATCCCTACTTTAAGAAGCAAAGGAAGGTATAGGGCCCGAAATAAAAGAAGACTAACCTCTCCCTTATTTCGATTGTTTTTCCGACTTCTACCTAACGCTAATAGAACTCAGTTCCTACGAAGCGTTTATAGTAGGCCGGCTCTTTAAGCTATAGCTATTAGCAAGGAAGGTATATAAAAGAGACCTCCTAGACCTACTAGTAAACTAAAAGCAGCTAGAAAAACACCCCTTTAGAGACTAGTTTTTCTAGGCCTAGAAAGACTACCTAGCCTTATACGAAGAGATAGGGTCTTTTAAAGAGGTCCTTAAGGAAAAGGCAAGAGGAAAACAGGTCCTTAGCTATAAGTAGGTCTTTATCTATAAGACTAATAAACACGGCTTCCTTTAGAAGTGCAAAGCCCAGCTAGTTATCTATAGGAATTAATAGGAAAAGGGGGATCTACCAATAGCATTTAATAGGTTCCCTTAAAGCCCTAGGCTTTACGAAAGTCCCTTAGGAACTATATATAATATAGAAGGGTAAAATCACGGTCTTCTTCTACGTCGACGATATTATCTAGGCCTACCTAAAAGAGGAAGAAGCTGCTACTAGGGAGGCTATACGAGGCCTATAATAAAGGTATAAGATAACTAGGCTAGGGGAGCTAAAGTAGTTCCTAGGGATATAAATCCTTTAGAATAGGTCCTAATAGACTATCTAGCTTACCTAAGACGCCTATATCGATAAGGTCGCTTATAAATTCCTCCTTAATTCCCTCGATAAGAAGCTTCCCTCTACGCCTATATTAGACGAAGAGCTTTTACCTAATCCGCCCTTTTAAGCTAGGGAGTAAGAGAAACACTAATATTAATAGAAGGTAGGCTCCCTGCTTTTTTTTAGCTATTTTTACTAGACCGGATATCTCTTTTACGGTCTCCCGGCTAGCTAGGTATAACTAGAATCCTAGCCCTAGGTATTAAGAAGTAGTAGATAAAGCTATCCTTTATCTCTATTTAACGAGATTATATAGTCTACGCCTAGGAGGGTAGGGAAGGAAATAAGCTACCGAAATCTTCCTTTATTTAAGCGATTCGTCCTTTACGGATAATTTATTAGATAGAAAAAGCTTATAGGGGTATATTATATCCCTTTTTAGAGGAACTATTGCTTAGAGAGCTTCGAAGTAAGCTACCGTTACTATATTAAGCACGGAAGTAGAGCTACTAGCTCTTTTAGAAGCGTTAAAAGAAGCGATTTTCCTTAGCCGGCTACTTATATCGTTACGACTATAAATTCCGTCCTTATTAGCTATAAAATGCGATAATACGTAGACTATACGAATTCTTATAGAGGAAAATAGTAAGCTATCGACCCGGCTATAGTATATCGATATCTACTAGCATTAGTTACGCTAAGAGGTCTAAAGGGGACTTATTTCCATCCGTTAGGTTCTAACAGTATCGATAAAAGCTAACGGTCTTACGAAGCCCTTACTAAAGTAGAAGCTAGCTGTCTTTTTATAATAAATAGGGCTAGAAGACGTTCGAGAGAAGCTATCCTTAGAGGCCCGCCTTAAGAATCTACGAGAGGAGCTAATAGCACGTAGGAGGAAGGAGACGTCTATAGCCGAAGAGAAGAATTAGGACTTATCTTAAAGGACGGCCCCTAGCTTAATTAGGACTTATTCTTCTTAAAGGCCCCCTTTTTAGGGACTTATCCTTAGAGAAGCCCCCCTTTCTTATAGGACTTAATTTCCTCTTTAAAGCCCCTTTTTCTTAAAGTAGGTCTAAAAGAGCCTAGGGCTAAAACCCGGATTTCTTAAGTAAGGGATAAGTATAGACTAAGACCTCCTCTATACGCTTACCGGCCTAGGTATTTAGCTTTACCCTTTCTATAAGGGCAAGCTATAGCTAAGGGGGTATATCGCGAAGCGTGGCCTAATTTTATAGTTCTTAGAGATATCCCTTAGTATAAGGGACTAAGGAAGCTAAAAACACCTAGTATAAAAGAAGGAAGAAGGAGCTAAAAAGAGGTATAGAAAGGAGGGTAGGGGTATAAGGGGAAGCAGTAGTAGCGATAGCTTCCTATAGAGGTAGTAAAAGATAAGACGGATATGCCGGCAACGGCTAGAAAAGAGGGGAAAAACCGGTAAAAAGCTCGGTAGTCGAAAGGATATTAGTAGCTTCTTTAAGTAGGATCTTCTTTATTAATCGAGATACTAGACGGGTATAAAGAGGGGCGTTAGATAGAGGAAAGAAGGATAATTAAGGCAATATAATAATTACTCCCTTACCGTAATTACTGCTCCTATGAGAATTAAATCTCTCTGCCTTGCCTATCCGACCCCTTACTTTTAATTTTACCTTTATATATTTTTATATACTTCTTATATCTCTCTTCGCGAGAATATTATATAGTCTAAGTAGATATATAAGATCTATAAAATATACTTATACTCTTTATAACTAAGTACTATTCTTAGGTTATCTAAAAATTCTCTTTATAGTTACTATTTTTATTATAAAGCTATAAAAGTATCGACTATAGTAATAGCTATAGCGTAGTCTTCTCTATATAGTGCTAGTTAATACTAAATTAATATAGCTTATTAGTTTTCTATAAGAATTTAAGGTATTTATTAGGTTTTAATTTTAAGTATTTCTTTAAATTCTTTAAAGTATAAAGCGTATTCTTTAATTATAGTATTTTCCCTTAGTAGCGAGGGTTCTCGCGAAGAGAGATATGAGAAGTATATATAAAATATATAAAGGTAAAAGTAGAAGTAAGGGGTCGGATAGTTTAACGGGTAAGATTATACCCCTATAGATATTAGCCCGTTAAAGGGATAAGACCCCTAGCACCCCCCCCCCTCTAACTTTCTTCTAAGTATACTTAAAGGCGTTATAAAGACCTCGATTATCTAATTAGGCATTATCCTTAATTATAGTTAATTTAAATTTTTGTTTTTCCCCTTTAAAGTAGATGCCGCTAGTTGCGCGACTTTAGTAGAAATAAAGAGGCATAGAGTAAAGAAATCTCTAAAGACTCGTATTTATAACCTAAAGCCTATAGAGCTATATATAGACTAAGTAATTAGATAATTGCGTAGTTAATTGCTCTGCTAATCCTTTGCTACGTGCTGCGCGTGCTTTAGGTATATGCCCTCGTCCCCGTTAAAACTGGTCTCTAGGGCGTAAACTCGTTGTTCCGTTCTATTTATACGGCGATAAGTAGCTTTACGAAGCCGAGAACACCTAGAGGACCACGGTATTATTTAGAAAAAATAAAATCTAGGGATTTAACAATTAAAGCAGCAACCACCTTAATAGCTAGAGTTAGGGACCTAATAAGGCGATAGACTTACCGGGAAATAAATAATTAGATAATGCCTTCGCTAGTAGTAAAGGAAAAGTAATAAGCTAATACTAAAAAACCCTAAGCTCCTATTATTGGCCCTACGACCCCTAATACTAGCGACTCGGTTAAGAAACTACGATCTTTATATAATGCTTTAAAAGATATAAATAACGATAATAGCGTAATCTAGACCGTTCTAGAACCCTACTAAGACCTCTTACTTATATACGCACTAATAATGCTAATATAGGTACTAACGAGGGACACCCTAATAACCTTAACCTTAGCTCTCCTCTACGCGGTAGCTTATAGAGAACGTCTACCTCCCGCTAATAGATAAGAAAGCAAGCAATAAGATAGTTATAATAAGATATCCTCTAACTCCGAAAACTCTAACTCTAAATTTCGTAACCTCGCAATCTACGGGCATACTATGTCTAGAAACACTAGCCGTTAAGAAGGATTATCTAATCCTACTACTAGCGATATAAAGAAAATTAAGGTAGATATTAATAAGATTGCTAATAAACTTAGGGATATACTTACTAGAAGCTAAGATAACCTCGTAGGAAGACTCCGCTAACTACGACTCCTACCTATCGGAAAATTTAATAGTAAAAACGTAACTAAATTCCTTAAGAAGTTCGAACGGGAGATACGCGTTAACCGTATCTACGACGAGGATAAAATAGACTAGCTCGAAGTCTATATCTCCTCTATATAAGCCCCTACAATTAAAATTCTTATAGACGGACTTACTTAGGAAGAAGTAAAGAAGAGACTCCTTTAATACTACTACGTATATAATATTAAATAACTAGAAACTGCTAACGACCGCTTAGACTATTATAATACTAAAAAGCCTAAGACTATTACGGAAGTTATAGAATAGCTTAGTCTCTACTTATACCTATAGCGTAAGGTATAACCCGATAGCTAGGAAGAATCTATAGTCTAGTTATACTTTATCTACCGTATAATGCTAAAGGAGCTTATTATTAACGTTATAGAGAGAAATAGGAAGATATCTAAAGTTATCTCGAAACTCCTATATAAAAGCCTTATCTATATAATTAATAATTATTTAGCACCTCGCTAGGACGTTAAGCGACGAGATATAGCATCTAAAGTCTATAATTAGAAGCTTAAGAACCTAAAGAAAGACCAGCTCTTCGGGGAAATTAACGAAGTAATAGAGGAAGCCGAATCTAACGAGGGCGAAGAAAAACTTCCCGAAGAGCTAAAAAAAATAGATAAGAAACCTAGATAGCCCGTAAAGGAGATCTTAGACCTAATAAAAGCCTTTAAAGATATAAAGATTAACCTTACTCGCTAGTAAGAGTAGATGTTTAACTAGCTTAATAGGGAATAGAGACGTATTAATAGTAGAGGCTACTCTTTAAGTCGTAGACGAGGAGGTAGCGTAAATACTATCGGATTTTACTACCTATCTAATTAATATACGTAGCTTTAGGTTAATGCTTTTAACCGGCCTAGGAGATGCTTTTATTGCGGTAAAGAAGGATACTACCCCGATAAGTGCGAGGTATACTCTTAGGACTACGAGATCGGATTTATAATATACGAAGTAGTAAACGGGACTCTTTACCTTAGAAGAAAAGATAACGGAAGCGTAATTCCCCCGGTGCTTACTAATAGGTTTTCTTAAATAGGTATATATATTCGAAGGCTTATCGTATACTAGGTAGATACGTAGCTAGACTCCTTTATATTACTACTTATAAAATAGGTTAAAGCTACGGTTATACTATCTTACCCGAATTAGGCTATTAGTAAAAGAGAATCCGGTTTCCTAGACTAGTTCTAGAGATACGAAAGCCCGTATAAGTAGAAGCTAAGGAATCTAGAAGTAAGCGATATAAGAAAAGAAGTAGGAAGGATATTAGTTATTATAATCACGGATAATATATAATAAAGCGATATATATAATTAGATAATCTATACGACTACGATAGGGATTAATGCCTACGAGGGGAAAAGATAAAGAGTTAAAGAGGACGTAGAGGAAATCGAGATAACGAGAATAGTAAAAACTAGCCTAAAGATTATCCCTATATACTATAGATATAGAGTAGATCTAGATAAGAAGTTCGATAGACTTATAGATAAAATCGTCGGAGAAATTATATATAAAAGAATCCCGATCCCTTTAAATTACCTAATCGACTTTATTCCTTAACTAGGCAAGAGACTTAGTACGAGATACGTAGATATAGCCTAAGGTATAGAAAATACTAAATTCTAGACCCTAGAGAAAGTAGAGAGTAATATAAGACCCTATAGAGCTATAATAACGGTTATAAAAGCAGCCGAAAATAATATAGAGAGTAGTTTACTCCTCCTTAAATATCTATAAGGAAAACTCGCGGTAGCTTTAATATAAGTCGAAGAATAGGACGAAGAATGCTAGGTCGAACCGATTAAGCTTACTTACCTTACTTATAAAGAATCGGATTATAAGTACCTCGAAGTCTAATAAGCACTAAAGGAAGTTAGGTTTATAACTAATACGATTAGCGTAACGTAACTAGCCTAAGGACTATCTAATTAATAAACTCTAGAGGTAATAAGACTAGAGAAAGACGAATTTATTATATAGGAAGTAGCACTCTCGATAAGATACTAGGAGATAACTCTAGAGGACCTTATAGCGATTCCTATAATACGTATAAACACGGTCCTTATACCTTTCCGCTCGCTTAAGTATATATAAGACCTACCCCGTATTTAAGTATAGCTCGGTAGCTAGAAAGCTAAAGTTCTAAGCGCCTTAATCGATACCGGGTCTAAAGGAAACCTTATTACTAAAAGATACGTAAACGTATATAGGCTTAAAATCCTGCCGATAAGAGCATTAATAACGGCGTATACTAGGTCCCCTATAGATATAGTTAGGGAGGTAGAGACTAATCTCTATCTAGGAACGGCCTAGATACTAATCTATCTTTATATTGCGCTAGACAGAGTCTTAGTCCCCTTTATCCTAGGCATGCTATTTATTAGAGCCGCGCGTATATTATTTAATTATTCCTTAAGGAACGGGGATATATAGGTTAAATATTAGATCGGCACTATCTAGGTAGTTACGCTAGCGGTAGGAGCTATTAGATAGGAGCTTCCGGACGAGGTCGATATAGTAAAATCCTTTTAGGCTACGACCTTAATAGTTAATAAAGACGTATACGAAAGACTAAAGCTTAAGGAGGCTATATAGGAAATAGCTACCTAGCTCCTAAGAAATTTTTTTTAGGCTTTAGTAATAGAAGTCGAAGAAGATAACCTAGGAGCTACCTAATAATTATAGAGAGAAACCCTTACGGATACCTAAACGGCCGAGATTCTCTTACTAGGAGGTAAGATCCTTAGTTATAAAGGGGGTGCTAACTAAGTCCCTAACCTAGCCTACGCTAGCGTAAACGAGCCCTTAATAGTACTAGTACGATAGCAATTAATTATAGACGAAGGAGATAAGGCGATTCTAGCTATCGGATCTAAGATAGTAAAAGAGATTATTAAAGTTATAGTTATAGAGGCTATAAGAGAATTTAAGAAAAACATTATTAAAGCTAGAAAGAAGTTCCGAAAGATCTAGAAAGTTAAAGTTAAAATAGGGAGGAAACGACCTATTAGATTATATAATCTAAGAGTTAATACTCTCTTTAAAAGAAAAGTAAATAAGATTAACCCTATTAACGATGCTCTATTAGACGGCTCGACGCCGGAAGGGGACCCTAACTAAAAGAAGACTAAATAGAATACCGTTAAAGATAAGATATAGCCTAGACCCTACCCGGAACACTTAATAGGAAAATTCTTAAGTATACGGAAAGGAAAGCGGCTAACGTAAGAAAGACTTAAAGCAATCTACGAATAATTTAAGGGCTTTCTTATAGAGGCAGAAATCCGGATCTTCGATAGTATTTTATTTAATAGGGAAGTAGCGTTATCCTAGGACTTTATAAAAAGAGGTAAAGTCGACCTAGCTATAGCCCTACTATAGGTTATTAAGATAATAGAACATAAGGCATAGTAAGTAGCCTTAATCCCGATCCTAAAAGCGATAGAGTAGAAAGTTATCGATATCCTTAAAATTAGACTAGAAATAGGAGTCCTTAAAGAAGGGCACGGGCCCTATAGGAACCCCTTTTTCCTAGTAGTAAAGAAAGACGGAGGACTACGCTTAATTAATTCCGCTACGCGTGTAAATGCCGTTATAATAAGAGATGCGAACCTACCGCCGAATATAGACGAGTTTAGCGACTACTTCTCGATATATAAGATCCTTTCCCTCCTAGACCTTTTTTTAAGCTATAATTAGATCCCTCTTAATATTAGAAGCCGTAACTTAACGATATTCGCGATACCTATTAGCCTCTTACGTATATATACTCCTTAAGGGCTACGAACTTAGTCGGCTAATTTATAAGGATAATATAAAGAATCCTATAAGACCTTATACCGAATATCTATAGGAATTTCCTCGATAATATAGGTATTAAGGGGCCCGATATAACGTATAATAATAAAGAGGTGGCGCTAGGAGTAAGGAGATTTATCTTCGAATACCTTATTAACCTCGATAAAGTCCTAGTTAACGTCGAACTCTTTAGTTATACGATTATAGGGGCTAAATCGAAATTCTACTAGTAAGCGACCGAAGTTATCGGTTATATCTATAGAATAAATAGAAGGTGCCCCGTAGAAGCTAAAGTTATTAAAATTAAGGAATAGATAAGATGCTTTAATATAACGTATATTAGAGCTTTCCTTAGTATCGTAGGATACTATCGAATCTAGATTAGATGGTTCGCTGTCTTAGTAAAACCCCTTATAGACCTACTAAAGAAAGAAGTCTATTAGGAATAGGGAGACGAATAAGTAAAAGCGATAGCTGCCCTTAAGGAAGCTATTACTAATCTAGTCTTTCTAGTATCCCTTAACGTCGGCCTAGGAAGAGGAGATATTATTCTAATATATAATACTAGTCTGCTCGGCTAGGGGGCAGTCTTAATATAAATCGTCGACGGAAAGAGGCGCCCTATAAGGTTCGAAAGTAGAACGTAGTTACTAGTAGAAACTAAATACGATACGATAAAGAGGGAGTATAGGGCTATATTAAGTGCGCTTAGGAGACTAAGAATGCACCTATACGGCGTATATTTTATCCTAGAAACTAATATATAGGTCCTAGTTAATTAACTAAAAGGTGCCCTTAAAGACGTCCTTAGAGCTATAGTAACTCGTTAGATAAGCTATATTTTCCTCTTTAACTTTACTATACGATACGTCGAAGGCAAGAAGAATAGCGTAGCCGACGGACTCTTAAGAAAGCCTAAAGGACCTTCTAACGTATTAGATAGGGAAATAGAAGGCGATATTAAAGAATTTATAGACTTCTACTTAAACGTAGTATAAGGGACTAAGCTATAAAGGGACTACTTAAAGGAATCGAGGATAATTACGAACTTCCTTTAAACGTTAAAACGGCCGGAGGGCCTTTCTAAATAAGACTATAGGAAGCTACGTTTAAAGAGTCTAAGTTTCTACGTTAAAGATTAGAAGCTTTAGCGACTCCCTAGGAAGGAAGAAAGGGGACCTATACTAGTCGTAGACGACCTAAAAGAACGGAAAAGGATTATCGTAAAGTACCACGCGTAAATAGGGCATAAAGGACGATAAGTTATATATACGTTCGTAAAAGATAGGTATTAGTAGGCTAGCCTTTAAAACGATATTTACGGCGTAATCTCTTCCTATAAAGAATACTAATACTTTACGACTAAGAGACCCCGGGAAGTTATAACCGCGACCGCGCCTAGCTACCCTATAAGTAAGATTTACTTCGATAGCTAGTATATACTATCTAATTATAGGTATTCGTACCTTATAGAAGCACGAGACGACCTTACTAGATAGGTAGAAGTAACCTTAGTTAAAGAAATCACCGTAGGAGCTATAACTAAATTTATACTTTCTATTATTTATAGGTATAGCGTAATACTATATGCTATAATCGATAGAGGGCCCGAAATAAAGAAAGACTTTAAGTATATCCTAGAGGATATAGGCGTTAAAGTTATCTAAACTTTAGTATATAATCTAAAGGCGAACGCGGTAGTAGAATAAGGGCACTAGAGGTTAATAATAGCGCTTATAAAAATAGCGGAGAAAAAGGATAAGTAGATTAGATACCTTAACTAAGCAATCCTTATAGACCGAATAGTAGTTAGAGAGTCTTACGGAATATTAGCTTTCTACCTACTATATAGATAGGAACTAGTACTACCTCTTAAGGTAGAATACCTAACTTAGCGACTAATCGACTAGGACGAAGTAAAGATAAAAGAAGAATTGTTTAAAGCATAAGTATAAGTTTTAGAAAGGAAAGAGAAAGATATAGAAGAAGCTAAGAAAAGAGTAATAAGATATCGGAATCGATTAGTAGAGAGGACGGATAAAGCTAATAAGCATACGATAAGGAAAGAAAGCCTATAACTTAGAGACCTCGTCTTACTATTTAACGTAAGATAATTAAATAATCTAAGGAGGTAAGCTAAGTATTAGATAAGGTAGAACGGTCCCTTTTAAGTAGTATCGCGCTCGGAGTAGTCTAGGGTATATAGGATTAAGACTTTAGATAGAATCGTGCTCGATAAGATAATCCTAGGAGAGTATTTAAAGAAGTTTAAAAAGGATAAGGAAGGTTAGTAGTGCTTTACTAGGGACGACTAGTTACTCTAGGATAAGATTACTCTCGATAAAAGGAGGAAGGAAGAAATAATAAATAAAGTAGATAATTTACTACTCCTACTAAGTAGAGAAGCCTTAGATTAGATAGTGCTGCGGTCGTAACGACTCCCTAACGAACCTTAGAAGGATTAAAGCTAGGAAGAGGAAGAAGAGCGACTATAGATACCTAAGAAAGGCCTAAGGCATACGATCGAGGTTTAGCTGCCGTAACTTAGTAAAGCAAAAAAGGATCTCTATGCTAGAGCCCTAAAGACGCTAATCTAACGAGAAAAGGAGGAGGCAAAAAGGAGCTAGGGAGGAAAAGGCGGCAAAGATAAAAATCTATAACTATCGTAAGAAGCACGCTAGAACCTAACTAGTAACTAGGACACCGTCTAACTATCTAATCGAAGGACGACTATAATAGCCGAGATATTTATAAGTGCCCTACCTACTACCTTATCGTTTTAAATTTTCTACCTAAGGCTCCCTAAGTAGATAAAGATAATACTTCCTACCCTTCCCTAATAATAGCCTACCCTCTACTACCTTAAAGAAGGCGAATAGAGATATAATTAAATAATAGAATAAGAAAACGAATATTCTTACTACCTACCTCCCTTAAGAATAAGAGTTTTTACTTCGTAGATAGGGATATCTATTCTTTATTATAGAGGGGGAGACCTACCGTAGCGAAAATAAACGCGCCTATAAGATAAATTTTAATGTATTTTTAACTTACCGAATTAAACGCGTATTACCTTAAGAGAAAAACTTTTACCGCTAAAGATAGCGACTAAACGAGGCTACCTACTCCCGGTAAACTTACTATAGACTACTATAAAGCGAACTTAAAGACTATCTAATTATTACTCGAGAGAGAGCTCGTTAAACCTATATAATCTCTTTCTAGGTAAGATAGGCGTAAGGTTAATTTCCTCCCCTTCCTCTAAATCCTTAGTAGGACTAAAGGGATTAGGGATATTGCAAAGAAGACGAGGGGCGGTCTCGTTATTAATATACTTATCGTAAAATTTATTAGTCTTAAGGTCGGTATAGAAATTATAACTATATATACGGTTAGCGAATCTATTAGGGTCGTAAGTAGCCCTACGGTATCTAAGGAAGTGCCGCTATTTATAAACGGGCGCCTTAGTCGAATCCTAGACGTAGTTAGCGTAAGAACCGCCGGTAGTGCCTAGAAGAGAGATATACTTATAAAAAGGAAATATAACGTACTTATAAGCGGAAGTTATAGTTATCTAATAAGTTCGAATATACCCTTAATAAAGGCGAGGATTACGAGTTCCGTATAAAGTAATTAGGACTACTTAAGAGTATTCTTGCCGCCCTAAACTAAGCTAAGAAAAGAAATATCCGCGCGGATAAGCGATTTCTATAGGGATATAGGTTACTAGCCGACGTCTATAATAAAGGGTATAGAAGACGATTTAATTATGCCGACCTAGCGTGCTCTCGAGAAAGTAAGAGAGAGGGGAGCGACCGCGCGCTTTAACCCTAATAATATTAGGAGCTTTTAACGGAACCTATAACTAAAAGGCGATTTCTACGTAAATTAGAAACCTTTAGTAACCGATATTATTTCTACTATAGACCTAGGTCTCGAAGTAACTATAGATCTATAGAAGAAGACGGTTAGAATGAGCTAAGCGAGATTAGATAAGTTAGATAGTCGTTACTCGAAAGTACTCTATACGAAAAGGAAAGACCTTAGTGCGATAATTCTAAGTAAGAAGAGTAGTAGTAACGAGGGAAGGTTATAGAAGAGCAGTTAAAAAGAGGTTAACGATATCTAGCAGCTCTTTAGTTTTAAGTTTAGCGGTCTTACGAGATATAATAAGGAAGAAGAGGCAATCGTAAAAGGAGAAGATAAAAGGTAGCGGTCTAGAGAAATAAAGAAGATAGAGGAGAGAAGAGGGAGAAGAGGAATAGAGAGAGTAAAGAGGAAAAGAAAAGGGCGGGGATTAGATAGCTCCCTAATCGATAACCGGTAGAAGAAGCTATTTAGGCGTAACCGCTAAATACGCCCGAGACTTTACCGCTATAGAGGCCGGCTAAAGCAACTAATAACCGCGCGCTCTAACGACTATTTATTCCTCTCGCTATACCCTCCTTCTTCCTTCCTTCTTCTTCCTTCTATACGTATATATATATATATATACTCCGCACGCTTCCCTACTTATAACGATCCCCTCTACTAATATAACTCCTATATATATATATAATACCCTCTTAGCCTCTTAGCGTTATAACTTAAAACTACTTACCCTAACTATCTAATCTTAGCTTCTCCCTCTCTTTCGCTTACTCTACCCTTTCCTAAGATATAGCGGCGAACCTAAATAGTATCCTAGGCCCGGCTATAGACCTCCCTAAGGATGCCGCTATCTTCTTTAGCGTACTACTATTTAGGAGTAGGAGCTCTATTTTGCCTACTTACTATAGCGAAGTTAAAGTAGAAGGCGGCGAAGAGCGCTTCTACGCCGAAGACGAGGAAAGGTTCGTAGACTAAGACCGATAAGACGTTTATAGGTAGAAGCAACCTCCTTAGTACGTCTATAGAGATCGTTAGCACCCGATACTAACGGGCCTTATTAGGCGGCGGGATATTACCCTCGAAGACGCTCGGATAATATATAAGGGCGTTAAAAAGATAAACGGATTCGCTAGGAATAAGGCCTACTAGGAAGAGTATATCGTCGACGTATATAACTTTCTCCGTAGAGCTATCGATAAACGATAGGCTATAAGCTTCGGCCTTAGCGCGATAATTAAAATCTTAATAAGAAGTATCGAGAACGCGGTATACCCCTTACCTTACCCGCTATCGGTTTATACCGACTACTAAGGGGAACCTATCGAAGATACGGAAGATAGATATAAGAAGTACTATAAATGCCTAAATAACGGGGAGCATCTAATTAAGTTTACCGCTCCTACCTTCGACCTTAGTTACTTCGCGTATAAACGAAGGTATATAACTAGAGTTATTAACTTTTTAGTAGGCACGAATAAAGGGGGACTCTATTAAGGGGCGTTCCTCTAGGACTATAGAGAAGGAAACCTAGTCGTTTTTAATACTTAGAAAGAGGGACGATATACTAGACTCTATGCGTTCCTATAAGTATAGCGGCAGTTTCTTTATATCCTCCGAGTTCCTTATAACTTTACCTATACGCTAGTCCCTTATACCGCCTAGTAAGAAGGGTAAGAATACGGCTACTTAGCCTTAATAATAATCTAATACTAGGTTAAAGGTATAGTTAGGCTACGCCTTAAGATAATTAAATAGCGATACCTAAAAGTTAAAGTAATTCTAGAGTAAAGGTATAGAGTAATATAAGAAGCCCCGTAGATAGACGAGATCTTATACCGAGACTAGTATTTCTTTAAGCCGGATAAGAGGATAAGTATAAAAGGCTACGTCGATAGGCTAATATACGGAATCTAAGCCGTCGAGGCGAACGAGCTTAATTATACGTAAGCGATATTATAGGGCGGTAGAGTTTCCTAGTAGTTTAATAGCGGGGTTAGACGACTATAAAGGATACTATCTAATTAAGGTCTAACGACTTTCGGCGGAGTCTTTCCTACGAGGATTCCTAGGAGCGAGCGGATTTACCGATATAACCGTATTATCTTAGGAGACTAGGAAGAATAAGACCTCTAGGAAGTCCTAGAGGTAGTTAACCTCCTAGATAGGCCTACCGGATAGAGACTACCGCTCTAAAGAAACGTAGAACTAGCTTATATAGCGAGGAAAGTAAGAAAGGAGCTATCTACGCTAGCTGCCCTTACGGAGTAACCTAACCCGATTACTTAAGCTACGCGCGGTTTCTTTATAAAACTTCTCTTTAAAAAGACCCCTAACTATCTAATTACGCCGATAGGAATCGAGAATAGACCTAGTCCTTCGTTACCTTAAGCGTTAACTAAATCGAGCTCCTTATCTAAACTAAGCAGCCTTTCCCTAAGTAACCTTAAGATAGGATCCCCGCCCTAGAGCCTATAAAGGAGAGAGCTAAGCGCCCCTACTAGTCCCTTTATCTACGTAGAAACGACGCCTTTATTCTCCCCCTTTAATATATAGCTAATTAGGCCTACTCCTTGCCCGCTACTAACGGCTCCTCTAAACGTACGAAGGAGCGAAAGACTTATAACCGCTCCCCCGCCGATAACCCGATAAGGAGCTAGTAGGGAAGAAAGGCAGATAGCCCGGCTGCTTACTCGCCCTAGGACCCCGAAATTACTAGGCGCTCGGTTAATTACCCTAAGGCTAAAGACTCTAGTAACGCCTATAGCACGCCCTATTACTCCTTAGAAACGAAGTATAGTAATAGCTTCTCCGGCTATAGTCCCTATAAGGTTTATACCGGGCTTTAAACCCTCTTAGGTCGAAGGAGTTAAAAACCTAGGAATATATTAGAACCACCGCTAGGATATTAACGACTATAATTCTATATATTTACGTAGGACTATTAGTAACGCAATAACGATTAGCCTACGAGACTCTATAGCTTATCTAATCTAGCCGTACCTAAAGCTACGGACTAGTAAAGACGCTAACTACTTTGTTTCCCTAACGCCCCTAGGAATAATAAGCGCGAATACTTAGGAGCGTATATAGGGGGTAGTAGATAATTATCTAAAGAAGGAAGTACGCGAGTAAAGATAGGAAAGAGCTAAACGAGTAGCTCGTAAGTAAAGGGAGGAATAAAGGACGCGAAGGGAAAGGATTATAGTAAAGGAGAAAAGTTCCGTCGATAGTTTATTTACTTGCTTACGTGCTTAGGAAGAGAGCCTTGCCCGTTGTTATCGCGCCCTTTCTATTAGTATCTTAGGTCGGAAAGTCGCTAGGAAGGAGTTTAACGGGTAAGATTATACCCCTATAGATATTAGCCCGTTAGAGGGATAAGACCCCTAGTACCCCCCCCCCTCTAACTTTCTTCTAAGTATACTTAAAGGCGTTATAAAGACCTCGATTATTTAATTAGGCATTATCCTTAATTATAGTTAATTTAAATTTTTGTTTTTCCCCTTTAAAGTAGATGCCGCTAGTTGCGCGACTCTAGTAGAAACGAAGAGGCATAGAGTAAAGAAATCTCTAAAGACTTATATTTATAACCTAAAGCCTATAGAGCTATATATAGACTAAGTAATTAGATGATTGCGTAGTTAATTGCTCTGCTAATCCTTTGCTACGTGCTGCGCGTGCTTTAGGTGTATGCCCTTGTCCCTATTAAAATAGGTAGGGCAGAGATATTTAAATCTTATAGGGGCAGTAATTATAGTAGGGGAGTAATTATTATATTGCCTTAATTATCCTTCTTTCCTCTATCTAACGCCCCTCTTTATACCCGTTTAGTATCTTAATTAATAAAGAAGATCCTGCTTAAAGAAGCTACTAATGTCCTTTCGACTACTAAGCTTTTTGCCGGTTTTTCCCCTCCTTTTTAGCCGTTGCCGGCCTATCCGTCTTATCTCTCGCTACCTCTATAGGAAGCTATCGCTACTTCTACTTCCCCTTATACCCCTACCTTCCTTTCTATACCTCTTTTTAGCTCCTTCTTCCTTCTTCTACACCGGGTGTTTTTAGCTTCCTTAGTCCCTCGTGCTAAGGGATATCTCCGAGAACTACGAAATTAGGCTACGCTTGCGACACACCCTTAGCTATGGCCTGCCCCTTGGGCATAGCTAATACGGCTAGGGCTAGTAAGCGTATAGAGGAGGTTCTTAGCTCTGCACTTCTCCCTTTACTCGAGGAAGTAGGGCCCTTTCGGGTCCCTAGGCTCTTTAGACCTACTTAAGGAAAAGGGGCCTAAAGGGAAAGTCCTATAAGAAAGGGGGCCTTCTTAGAAGGGAAAAACCTAATTAAATAGGGGGCCCTCTAAAGGGAAAAACCTCTTCCTTTTCTTTGGCTATAGACGTTACCTTCTTATACGGGCTATTAGCTCCTCTCGTAGACTCTTAAGGCGGGCCTCTAAGGACAGCTTCTCTCGAACGTCTTCTAGCCTAATTTGCTATAAAAAGACAGCTAGCTTCTACTTCGGTAAGGGCTTCGTAAGACCGTCGGCTTTTATCGATGCCGTTAGAACCTAACGGACGGAAATAAGTCCCCTTTAGACCTCTTAGCGTAACTAATACTAGTAGATATCGATATACCGTAGCCGGGTCGATAGCTTACTATTTTCCTCTGTAAGAATCTATATAGTCTACGTATTATCGTATTCTATAGCTAATAGGGTCGGGATTTATAGTCGTAGAGATATTAGCAGCCGGCTAAGGAAAATCGCTTCTTTTAACGCTTCTAAAAGAGCTAGTAGCTCTGCCTCTATACTTAAAGTTATAACGGTAGCCTACTTCGAAGCTCTCTAAGCAATAGTTCCTCTAAAAAGGGATATAATATACCCTTATAAGCTCTTTCTATCTAAGGAATTGTCCGCAAAGGACGAATCGCTCGAATAAAGGAAGATTTCGGCAGCTATTTTCCTTCCCTACCCTCTTAGGCGTAGCCCGTATAATCTCGTTAAATAGAGATAAAGGATAGCTCTGTCTACTGCTTCTTAATGCCTAGGGCTAGGATTCTAGTTATGCCTAGCTAGCCGGGAGACCGTAAAAGAGATATCCGGTCTAGTAGAAATAGCTGAAAAAAGCAGGGAGCCTACCTTCTATTAATATTAGTATTTCTCTTGCTCCCTAGCTTAAAAGGACGGATTAGGTAAAAGCTCTTCGTCTAATATAGGCGTAGAGGGAAGCTTCTTATCGAGGGAATTAGGGAGGAATTTATAAGCGACCTTATCGATATAGGCGTCTTAGGTAAGCTAGATAGTCCGTTAGGACCTATTCCGAAGGATTTATATCCCTAGGAACCACTTTAGCTCCCCTAGCCTAGTTATCTTATACCTTTATTATAGGCCTCGTATAGCCTCCCTAGTAGTAGCCTCTTCCTCTTTCGGGTAGGCCTAGATAATATCGTCGACGTAGAAGAAGACCGTGATTTTACCCTTCTATATTATATACGGTTCCTAAGGGACTTTCTTAAAGCCTAGGGCTTCGAGGGAACCTATTAAATGCTATTGCTAAAGAAGGGGTGATCTTTATAGTCCGTATAAAGCTTTCCTAAGCCGTAGAACCTTTCCTAGTTATTAAAAACTAGGAGGAAGTCGTATATAGATAACTTCTTCTTCCTCGAGTAGGCAGTTAATAAAGGCGTTAACTATATCTATCTAATCGAGTTCGAGGTCGAATTCTACTACTATAGCTATAAGGGTCCGAAAAGACATCCCTGCTAGGGTGGTTGCCCTAGTAGGTAGATCCCCTTTTTCCTATTAATTCCTATAGATAACTAGCCGGGCTTTGCACTTCTAAAGGAAGCCGTGTTTATTAGTCTTATAGATAAAGACCTACTTATAGCTAAGGACCTGTTTTCCTCTTGCTTTTTCCTTAAGGACCTCTTCGAAAGACCCTATCTCTTCGTGTAAGGCTAGGTGGTCTCTCTAGGCCTAGAAAAACTAGTCTCTTAAAGGGTGTTTTTCTAGCTGCTTCTAGTTTACTAGTAGGTCCGGGAGGTCTCTTTTATATACCTTCCTTGCTAATAGAGGCTTAAAAAGCCGGCCTGCTATAAACGCTCCGTAGGAACCGTCTTCTATTAGCGTTAGGTAGAAGTCGGAAAAACGATCGAAATAAGGGCGAGGTTAGTCTTCTTTAGTATCCGTATCGGGCCCTATACCTTCCTTTACTTCTTAAAGCAGGGATAAAAAAGCAGCCGGGTAATCCTTTAAGAGAGGTGCCTTTCCTACCCCCTTAGGGGTCGAGACTAAAAGACTAACTAAAAAAGCTGCTTCTAGATCTTCTTCTTATTCTATAAGAGGAGGCGTAGGGAGGTAGGCGTATTCTAGCTCTACCGCTTTCCTATAGTCTCCTTCTTTGTCTAGATCATCTAATCTAGCAGCTTCCTCTTCTTCGAAGTCGGCGTTATCCTCGACTGCTTCGACGTCGGTTTCTTCTTCCGTTTCCTCGTCTAGGACCTCTTCTTAAGACTATTAGGAAGGGGGGATTTAAATCTTCTAAATTAGCTAACGTTAAGTAAGTAAGAGGGGCTATTAATCCCTCTTTCCGTCGAAGAAGCTAGATTTATCGAAAATTATATCCCTAGTCGAAATAACCTTCTATAAAAGAGGAATCTAGATCCGGAAGATATTTATAGAATTATAACCAACGAGGTAACTAATAAAGGCTCTAGGATTAAGCTTTCTTTTCTTCTTCCTTTTTAGCTATATATCGGCAGTTATTGCGTATGCCTTGCAGCCGTAGGCACGAAGGTAGGCTAGCGAGGCCCTCTTCTTTATAAAGAGCTCGAGGGGGGATTTCTAGTCTATTCCTTAGTTTAGTTCCCTAGGGTCCTTAGGGTCCCTAGGGGTCCGGTTCCGAAGGTAATAGGCGGTCTTAACGACTTCCCTCTAAAGGTCGTGTAGAAGCTTTATAGTAAGTCTTATCGTACGGGCCCTTTCTATTATAGCACCCCCTGATCTTTCTGCCCCTCCGTTCTAGGCCTAGGTATTCGGTGCTAACGGGAGGGGTAAAATGCCCCTTTTTCGAAGCTAATTTAAGATATCCTTCGTAAATAGCTCTCTATTAGACCGTATCTTCTTTACCTCGTAGCCGAAGTAGGATTTTATCTAGTTAACGAAGTCCTAGAGGGCAGACTAGTTATGCTTACTTAGGTAGGTCCGTAAGAAATAGGGGAAAACTATCCCTAAAAAGGCGTCTATAAAAAACATTACCCTAACGAAGCTTTCTTAATCCCTAGAGACGTCGGTCTAGTCGACCTAAATTTCCTTACACGGCTGGTCCGGCCGTAAAGGCGTTCGTCTAGAAATTCGTCTCCTAGTCTTTCCTTGGCCGTAGTGTTCGTATTCGACGGTCTTTAGGCCCCTTATTCGTACGCCCTATTGTTGGCCTAGCTTATATAAAGCTAGGGGGCCCGGGTGACCGAGTCGTGCGTGCTAAAGAATGCCGTCTCCTTAGGCTGCTAGAAGAGGGTCTTTTATAGTAGACCTATTCCTCCTAGTAGGGAAAGCTGACTTCTCGAGTATTTCCTTCCTATAAATAGGTTAGAATTCGAGAACGAATTAACCGAATTTCTCCTCAATAAGCCTAATAGTCTGATTCTTCTAGACTAGCCTCGTAGGCTTAGACGTCGTATCTTAGAAGATTCCTTCCTCTTAAAGAAGGCGGAAGGAAATTAGGCTCGTTGAAAATCGAGGGCAAAAAGCTACCCTTTTTCTTCGAAGAATTCGCATAGATCCGTTAGGTAATTTCATCGTAAAATTCACCCTTCCGTACCCCTCTATCCGTACGGTTAATTCCCCGGCAATAAGGTATTCCCTCCGTGCCTTCTTAAAGGACCGGAATCGTAAGAGTGTATTATAGATATCGAGGGAAGCACCGGAGTCGAGGATAGCTGACTTTCGTAGGGGATAGTCGGAGGGTCCTAACGGGTGGTCTTGCTGATCCGTGGGGAAGACGAATGCTGGATTTGCTATACTAACGATTTTTCCTCGAATTTACGGTAGCGGCGTTAGTTGCTATTTCTTAGCAACCCGAATCTCGTCTATCTTCTTCTATAACGAGGGGTCCTCCTTAAGAGACTGTTATACTGTTTCTTATAGCCTCTTTAAAGGGTTAACTCCTTTGGGTCGGTTTTCCTCGAAGACCTGCTAGCAGTCCTCTAGCCGATAGGGCTTTTTGTATGCTTGGTAGGTAGGTCGATTCCTCCTCGTTCGTTTCTTCGAGGAATCCTCGTCCCGGTCCGGAAGGTCTGCTTAAAAACCCCCCCTTTTTACCCCTTATTGCTAATATTAACGAGGTTCGATTTCGACTTGTTCCCTGATTTTTCTACTAACGGACTAAAAGGTCTATTAGGGGACTAGTCGGGCCGGTCTAATAGACGGGACCGGGCCCGGAGTAAAAGGCGGAGCCGGGGCTGGGACTGGGGCAGCCGTTGAAGACGGGGTTGAGGCTCTCGAGGGAGGAGGAGCCGAAGGAGCAACAGCCGCAGCAGCAGCAGGGGCCGCAGCAATAGGGGCTGTAGCAGCTGTAGGTCGAGCTGTCTAGGTCGAGTGCTGGCCACGAAGGAATAAGACTACTTATTGTTATACTCTAGCAGCCTCTTCGTCTAGTTCCCGGCTAGCCTCTCGAAAGATAGTCGAGTAACCGTCACTAATAGGCTTTATTAGCAGAGATATATCCCGTAGCCACTAGCCGGAAAGAGCTTCTATTAGGAAGTATTAGTTAGCTTCCTCGAGGATTTCTTCCTACTTAGCTAGCCACGAAGAAGCTAGTAGGTTCCTAGTAGAAAAGGCTCCGAGGTATGCCGTATAGGTCTTCCTAATACGGTTAGTTATATAGCCCCTCGAGGGAGCTATCGAGGTCTCGAGCTTTAAAAGCCACTGCTTAGGAGTCTCTTCCTCTCGAAGAGAGATTAGCTTTACGGCACTAACGGATTCCGTTATCGCCGTACGAGCAGTAGTTAGTAGCTTCGTCTCGTAAAAGTATTCCTTTCGATGACTTTCGTAGTCACCTAAGGTAGCAGAAAAAGCTCTCTGCTATATAGAGGTTAGCTTAGAGAAGAGGGTAGCTCCCTCTATAAAGTCCGTTGCCCTAGGACGAAGAGGGGGCTCGAGAGGGTCCTGCTTATTAGAGAAGACTAAATTATGGATGGTTCTGTCTATACGAGCCCGTAGCTCCTTTACCCACTTATCCTAATCTTAGGGCTCTATAAGAATCGTCCTACGGACCGTAGGGACGGCAGAGGAGTCGTTTTTCGACATTGTTACGGAGAGAGGGGGCAGAAAAGTCGGTTAAAAATCGGCTTTTCTAGTAAGAGGGGTAAAAGGGAGCCACGAGGGATATAAGAAGGGTGCCTTTTATAGCAGCCGGAAGGTATAGGAATACTATTCCTCCCGGGCTTATAACTCTCGCAAAGAGAGATATAAGAAGTATATATAAAATATACGAAGGTAAAAGTAGAAGTAAGGGGTTAGATAGGCAGGGTAGAGATATTTAAATCTTACGGGGGCAGCAATTATAGTAGGGGAGTGATTATTATATTGCCTTAATTATCCTTCTTTCCTCTATCTAACGCCCCTCTTTATACCCGTCTAGTATCTTAATTAATAAAGAAGATCCTGCTTAAAGAAGCTACTAATGTCCTTTTAACTACCGAGCTTTTTGCTGGTTTTTCCCCTCCTTTCTAGCCGTTGCCGGCCTATCCGTCTTATCTCTCGCTACCTCTATAGGAAGCTATCGCTACTTCTGCTTCCCCTTATGCCCCCACCCTCCTTTCTGCACCTCTTTTTAGCTCCTTCTTCCTTCTTCTATATCGGGTGTTTTTAGCTTCCTTAGTCCCTCGTGCTAAGGGATATCTCCGAGAACTGCGAAATCAGGCCACGCTTCGCGATAAGGGTAGTAGTATAGTTCGTTCTTATCTTCTATTTCTCTAAGTATTTCTTATTCTTTAAAGCTTATATCGTCGATACTTTATTATTCCTCCTTAGGTTATTATCTAAGTTTCGTAAGTATAAGGGCTATATCTATATCTTCCTTATTATATTATTTATAGACTACCTATTATTATTATCGATTTTTATTTTATATATCTTCCTAGAATTATTTACCGTTCTTCTTAATCTAGTCTTAAGAGACTCTTTTAAGATAGGGGTATTCTAGTTTTATAAATTTAACTTATTTCTATATTTTAAGATCCCTTTATTATATTATTATAAAGGTCTTCTTTAATAGCTTTAGGAACTATTTAGTACCGTCCTTATCGCTTAAGTATACTAAATATTTATCGTTATAGTATATAGTTTAACTAAGAAGTTTATACTTTAGTTCCTATTTATTAGTAGCGTTTAAGTATTTCTTACCTTTTAAAGCTAGTACTTAATAGGTTTTCTTCTCTTTATAAGGTTATCTATATTCTTTAGAGTAATATCTAAGTTTCTTATAGTTAAAATACTTTCCTTTACTTTTCTATATTATATTTAGATCTATCCTACCTAGGTTAGTTATATAGGTATAAGTAATAGGAGTTTCACGCTTCTTTTTATAGTTAGTACGTAAGTTAAAGTTATTCCTATAAAAAGGGTTCTAGTTTCCTCTTTCTTATTTCTTTTCTTAGCGTTATATATACTATCTATCGTCGATTTATACTACTATAGTAATATAGTCTAAGAGGTTATTAGGTTAATTTTCCTTATAAAGCTCGTCCTTAACTTCTTCTTTAAGCCTATCGTAGAATTATAATATAAGAGGTTCGTTATCTTAATTAAGCTTTAAGGTAACTTAATAGAACTTCGTAGTATAATCCGATACTAAGATCCTTTATTAGAGTTCTTAAAGTTTTTATTTAGCTTCTTATTCCTCGTTAGTTATTCTAAATACCTTTATAATAGCTTCTTTAAATCCTTAAAAACTAATAAATACTTTATTTATTTTATTATCTTAACGCGCTAGTTAGTTATCGAGAAAGTCCCTTATAATAGGTCTAAACTAAGCGAGTACTATTCTAGATAAATAATTTCCTATATAGAGTACCTTTTTAACTAGGTCCGAAAGTTTAATAGGGTAAAACCGGTAATAGGCCTTAAGTTAAGTAAGAAAGTCTCGAAGCGTACTATAAGTACCGTTAAATAGTCCTAGCTATTTTAGTTTAACTACTTCTCTAAGGTCCTTAACTTATCCGTTGCCTCCTTCGTTCCTAAGTAACTATACCTTATATTAAAGGGTAATAATCTCGCGTATTATATCCTAAGGCGATATAGTAGCTCTAGAGTTAGTTAATCTAGCTTACTATATAGGTATATTAATAGTTACGATATTACTTAGAGTAACGCGGTATTATACTAAATAAGAGCTTTTAACGTATAATAACCGGTATTATTCTTAAGGGATAAACCTATTAAGGGGTTTATATTAGTAGATATAATAGGGCGTGGTCTAAGTAATAATAAGTATATTATATTAGTAATAAGTTAGAGGTTATAGACTATAGACTATAACTAGGTAATTAGAATTAAAGATAGAATTATAATAAAGATCTATATTAAAAGCTAGAGAGCTATCTATTTAAAGGAGTAAAAGTAGGTAGCTATATATACTTATAGAGACTATCTTTAGATTATAGGCCTAGCTATAATCCCTAATATTAGATTATATAAAGCGTAGTAATCTCGTTAATCTTAGATTACTTAGATCTCTACGATCCCCTTAATCCTATATCTATTAGGTGGTCGTGCTAACTATTTATTTATAAGACCGTATTACGTGCTTAACGCGGTCGACTATTAGCGGCCTAGTAGCCGTAGTCGTAATACCGTTAAAGATAGGGTTAAGGCTCTTAAAGGAGGAGGAGCTAGAGGGGTAGCTATAGTAGTAGTAGTAGCGGGGGCTATAGTAAGAGGGGCTATAGTAGCTATAAGGGTAGTAGGCTAAGCTATCTAGGTCGAGTACTAGCTATAAAAGAATAAGACTACTTATTATTATACTTTAGTAGCTTCTTTATTTAGTTCTTAGCTAGCTTCTTAAAAGATTATTAAGTAACCGTTACTAATAGGCTTTATTAGTAGAGATATATTATATAGCTACTAGCCGGAAAGAGCTTTTATTAGGAAGTATTAGTTAGCTTCCTTAAAGATCTCTTCTTACTTAGCTAGCTATAAAGAAGCTAGTAGGTTCTTAGTAAAAAGGGCTCCTAAATATACTATATAGGTCTTCTTAATATAGTTAGGTATATAGCCCTTTAAGGGAGCTATTAAAGTCTTAAGCTTTAAAAGGTACTACTTAAGAGTCTCTTTCTCTTAAAAAGAGATTAGCTTTATAGTACTAACGGATTCTATTATCGCTATATATATAGCTATTAATAGCTTTATCTTATAGAGGTATTCCTTATAGTAACTCTTATAGTTACTTAAGGTAGTAGAAAAAGCTCTCTACTATATAGAGGTTAGCTTAGAGAAAAGGGAAGCTCCCTTTATAAATTACGTTGCCTTAAGATAAAGAGGGGGCTTAAGAGGGTCCTACTTATTAAAGAAGACTAAATTATAGATAGTCCTATTTATATAAGCCTATAGCTCCTTTACCTACTTATCCTAATCTTAGGGCTTTATAAGAATCGTCCTATAAACTATAAGGGTAGTAAAGGAATTAATTTTTAATATTATTATAAAAGAAAGGGTAGAAAAGCTAGGTAAAAATCGGCTTTCTTAGTAAGAGGGGTAAAAAGAAGCTATAAAGGGTATAAGAAAGGTACCTTTTATAGTAGCTAGAAAATATAAGAATTCTATTCCTCCTAAGCTTATAACTCTTATAAAAAGAGATATAAGAAGTATATATAAAATATATAAAGGTAAAATTAAAAGTAAGGGGTTAAATAAGTAGGGCAAAGATATTTAATTCTTATAAGGGTAGTAATTATAGTAAGGGGTTAATTATTATATTACCTTAATTTTCTTTCTTTTTTTTATTTAACGCTTTTTTTATACTTATTTAGTATCTTAATTATTAAAAAAGATCCTACTTAAAGAAGCTATTAATATCCTCTTAACTACTAAGCTTTTTACTAGTTTTTCTTCTTCTTTCTAGCCCTTACTAGTATATCTATTTTATCTCTTACTACCTCTATAGGAAGCTATTACTACTTTTACTTCCTCTTTTACCTTTACCTTTTTCTTTATACCTCCTTTTAGCTCCTTCTTCCTTCTTTTATACTAAGTATTTTTAGCTTCCTAGGTCCTTCTTATTAAAGGATATCTTTAAGAACCACGAAATTAAGCTATACTTTATAATAAGTATAACTAGAATTCTAGCCCTAGGTACTAAGAAGTAGTAGATAGAGCTATACTTTATCTTTATTTAATAAGATTATATAGTCTATACTTAGAAGGGTAAGAAAGGAAGAAATTAGCTATTAAAATCTCCTTTTATTTAAGCTATTTATCCTTTAAAGATAATTCCTTAAATAAAAAGAGCTTATAAGGGTATATTATATCCCTTTTTAAAAGAACTATTATTTAGAAAGCTTTAAGGTAAGCTCTTATTAAAACTTTAAGTATAAAAGTAAAGCTATTAGCTCTTTTAAAAGTATTAAAAAAAGCGATTTTCCTTAGCTAGCTACTTATATCTTTATAACTATAAATTATATCCTTATTAGCTATAGAATATAATAATATATAAACTATATAGACTCTTATAAAGGGAAATAGTAAGCTATTAACCTAGCTATAGTATATCTATATCTATTAATATTAGTTATATTAAGAGGTTTAAAAGGGACTTATTTCTATCTATTAAGTTTTAATAGTAATAATAAAAGCTAACGGTCTTATAAAGCCCTAACTATAGTAAAAGGTAGCTATCTTTTTATAGTAAATAAAGCTAGAAGTCGTTTAAGAGAATCTATTCTTAGAAGCTTACTTTAAGAGTCTAAAAAGGAGCTAACGGTATATATAAGAAAGTAGACGTTTATAGCTAAAGAGAGGAACTAGGACTTATCTTAAAGGAGGGCCCTTAGCTTTATTAAGACTTATTCTTCTTAAAAAAAAAGACCTTCTTTCTTATAAGACTTAATTTCTCTTTCCTCTTTAAGGCCCTATTTCCTAAAGTAAGTCTAAAAGAGCCTAGGGTAAAAACCTAGATTTCTTAAGTAAGAAATAAGTATAAACTAAGACCTCCTTTATATACTTTAATAGGTAAGATCGTACCCCTATAAATATTAGCCTATTAATAAGATAAGACCTTTAGTACTCCTTATTTAACTTCCTTTTAAGTATACTTAAAGGCTTTATAAAGACTTTAATTATCTAATTAAGAATCTTCCTTAATTATAGTTAATTTAAATATTTATTTTTCCCTTTTAAAGTAAAGGCCGCTAGTTACGCGACTTTAATAAAGATAAAGAGGTATAAAGTAAAGAAATCTTAAACACTTATATTAATAATCTAAGACCCTTAGAGCTATATATAGGACCGATAATTAGATAATTATATAGTTAATTACTCTACTAATCCTTAGCTATATACTATATATACTTTAAGTATATACCCTCGTCCTTATTAAAACTAGTCTTTAGGGCGTAAACCTATTATTCTGTTTTATTTATATAGCGATAAGTAGCTTTATAAAGCTAAGAATACCTAGAAGATAACGGTACTATTTAGAAAAAATAAAATCTAGGGATTTAATAATTAAAGTAGTAACTACCTTAATAGCTAAAGTTAAGGACCTAATAAAGCGTTTAATAAATCTAGCTTCTTTAACGGAAAGAGGGATTAATAGCCCCTCTTACTCTTATAACGTTAGCTAATTTAAAGGATTTAAATCCCCTCTTCTTAATAGTCTTACGAAAAGGTCTTAGATAAGGAAATAAAAGAAGAAACTAATATTAAAGTAGTTAATAAGCTTACTAGGAAATAAATAATTAGATAATACCTTTACTAGTAGTAAAGGAAAAGTAATAAGCTAATACTAAAAAACCCTAAGCTCTTATTATCAGCCCTATAACCCTTAATACTAGCGACTTAGTTAAGAAACTATAATCCTTATATAATACTTTAAAAGATATAAATAATAATAATAGTATAATCTAAACTATTCTAAAACCTTATTAAGACCTCTTACTTATATATATATTAATAATATTAATATAGGTACTAATAAGGATACCTTAATAACCTTAACCTTAGCTTTCTTCTATATAATAGCTTATAGAGAACGCTTACCTCCTTTAATAAATAAGAAAGTAAGTAATAAGATAGTTATAATAAGATATCCTTTAACTTTAAAAGCTTTAACTTTAAATTTTATAACCTTATAATCTATAAGTATACTATATCTAAAAACGCTAGCTATTAAAAGGGATTATCTAGTCTTATTACTAGCGATATAAAATAATTTAAGGTAGATATTAATAAGATTGCTAATAGACTTAAAGATATACTTACTAAAAGCTAAGATAACCTTATAAGAACTCCGCTAACTATAACTCTTACTTATTAGTAAATTTAATAGTAAAAATATAACTAAATTCCTTAAGAAGTTTAAATAGGAGATATATATTTACTAGATTTATAATAAGGATAAAATAAACTAGCTTAAAGTCTATATCTTCTCTATATAAGCCCCTACTATTATAATTCTTATAGATAAACTTACTTAAAAAGAAGTAAAGAAAAGACTCCTTTAATACTATTATATATATAATATTAAATAACTAGAAACTACTAATAACTACTTAAACTATTATAATACTAAAAAGCTTAAAACTATAATAGAAGTTATAAAATAGCTTAGTTTCTACTTATACTTATAGTATAAGGTATAACTTAATAGCTAGGAAGAATCTATAGTTTAGTTATACTTTATCTACTATATAATACTAAAGGAACTTATTATTAACGTTATAAAGAGAAATAAAAGATATTTAAAGTTATCTTAAAACTCTTATATAAAAGCCTTATCTATATAATTAATAACTACTTAGTACCTTACTAAGATATTAAGTAACGAGATATAATATCTAAAGTCTATAATTAAAAGCTTAAGAACCTAAAGAAAGAATAGCTCTTTAAGGAAATTAATAAAGTAATAAAGGTAGCTGAATTTAATAAGGGCAAAGAAAAACTTCTTAAAGAGTTAAAGAAAATAGATAAGAAGCCTAGATAGCCTATAAAGGAGATCTTAGACCTAATAAAAGCTTTTAAAGATATAAAGATTAACCTTACTCGCTAGTAAGAGTAGATATTTAACTAGCTTAAAAGGGAATAAAAACGCACTAATAGTAAAGGCTACTTTTTAAGTTATAGATAAGGAGGTAGCGTAAATATTATCGGATTTTACTACCTATTTAATTAATATATATAGTTTTAGGTTAATACTTTTAACTAGCTTAAGAGATACTTTTACTATAGTAAAAAAGGATACTACCTTAATAAGTATAAGGTATACTATTAGGATTATAAGATCGGATTTATAATATATAAAGTAGTAAATAGGACTCTTTACTTTAAAAGAAAAGATAATAAAAGCGTAATTCCCTTAGTACTTATTAATAGGTTCTCTTAAATAAGTATATATATTTAAAGGCTTATTATATATTAAGTAGATATATAGTTAGACTCCTTTATATTACTACTTATAAAATAAGTTAAAGTTATAGTTATACTATCTTACTTAAATTAAGCTACTAGTAAAAGAGAATTTAGTTTCTTAGACTAGTTTTAAAAATATAAAAGCCTATATAAGTAAAAGCTAAGGAATTTAAAAGTAAGCGATATAAGAAAAGAAGTAAGAAGGATATTAGTTATTATAATTACGAATAATATATAATAAAGCGATATATATAATTAGATAATTTATATAACTATAATAAGGATTAATACTTATAAAGGGAAAAGATAAAGAGTTAAAGAGGATATAAAGGAAATCGAGATAATAAGAATAGTAAAAACTAACTTAAAGATTATTCCTATATACTATAGATATAGAGTAGATTTAAATAAGAAGTTTAATAAACTTATAAATAAAATCGTTAAAGAAATTATATATAAAAGAATCTTAATCCCTTTAAATTACTTAATTAACTTTATTCCTTAACTAGGTAAGAGACTTAGTATAAGATATATAAATATAGCCTAAGGTATAGAAAATACTAAATTCTAGACCTTAGAGAAAGTAAAGAGTAATATAAGACCTTATAAAGCTATAATAATAGTTATAAAAGTAGCTAAAAATAATATAAAGAGTAGTTTACTCCTCCTTAAATATTTATAAGGAGAACTTATAGTAGCCTTAGTATAAGTTAAAGAATAAAACGAAGAATACTAGGTTAAACTAATTAAGCTTACTTACCTTACTTATAAAGAATTAGATTATAAGTACCTTAAAGTTTAATAAGTTTTAAAGGAAGTAAGGTTTATAATTAATATAATTAGCGTAATATAACTAGCCTAAAGACTATTTAATTAATAAACTTTAAAAGTAATAAGACTAAAGAAAGATAAATTTATTATATAAGAAGTAATACTCTTAATAAGATACTTAGAGATAACTTTAAAGGACCTTATAGCGATTCTTATAATATATATAAATATAGTCCTTATACCCTTCCGCTCGCTTAAGTATATATAAGACCTACCCTATATTTAAGTATAGCTTAGTAGCTAGAAAGCTAAAGTTCTAAGCGCTTTAATTAATACTAGGTTTAAAGGAAACCTTATTATTAAAAGATATATAAATATATATAGGCTTAAAATCCTAATAATAAGAGTATTAACGATAGCGTATACTAGGTTCCTTATAGATATAGTTAAGGAGGTAGAGAATAAACTCTATCTAAGTATAGTTTAGATATTAATTTATTTTTATATTATACTAAATAAAGTATTAGTCCCCTTTATCTTAGGCATACTATTTATTAAAGCCGCGCGTATATTATTTAACTATTCCTTAAAGAACGGCGATATATAGGTTAAATATTAAATCGGTACTATCTAGGTAGTTACGCTAGTAGTAGGAGCTATTAAATAAGAGCTTTTAAATAAGGTTAATATAGTAAAATCCTTTTAAACTATAACCTTAATAGTTAGTAAAGATATATATAAAAGACTAAAGCTTAAGAAAACTATATAGGAAATAGCTACCTAGCTCCTAAGAAAAAAGCTTTAGGCTTTAGTAATAAAAGTTAAAGAAGATAACTTAGGAGCTACCTAATAATTATAAAGAAACCCCCTTTTAGATACCTTAATAGCTAAGATTCTCTTACTAAGAGGTAAGATCCTTAGTTATAAAGGGGGCGCTAACTAAGTCCTTAACCTAGCTTATACTAATATAAATAAGCCCTTAATAGTATTAGTATAATAGTAATTAATTATAAATAAAGGAGATAAGGCGATTCTAGGTATTAAATTTAAAATAGTAAAAGATATTATTAAAGTTATAGTTATAAAGGCTATAAAAGAATTTAAAAACAATTATTAAAGCTAGAAAGAAGTTTAAAAAGATCTAAAAGGTTAAAGTTAAGATAAAGAGGAAATAACCTATTAGATTATATAATCTAAGAGTTAATACTTTATTTAAAAGAAAAGTAAATAAGATTAACCTTATTAATAATACTCTATTAAACGGCTCGACGTTAAAAGGGGACCCTAACTAAAAGAAGACTAAATTAAATACTATTAAAGATAAGATATAGGCTAGACCTTAGTTAAAATACTTAATAAGAAAATTCTTAAGTATATAAAAAGGAACGTAGCTAATATAAGAGAGACTTAAAGTAATTTATAAATAATTTAAGGGCTTTCTTATAAAGGTATAAATCTAGATCTTCGATAGTATTTTATTTAATAAGGAAGTAGCGTTATCCTAGGACTTTATAGAAAGAGGTAAAGTCGACCTAGCTATAGCCCTACTATAGGTTATTAAGATAATAAAATATAAGGTATAGTAGGTAGCCTTAATTTTAATCTTAAAAGCGATAAAGTAGAAAGTTATCGATATCCTTAAAATTAAACTAGAAATAAGAGTCCTTAAAGAAGGGTATAGGCCTTATAAGAACCCCTTTTTCCTTATAGTAAAGAAAGATAAAGGACTACGCTTAATTAATTCCGCTATATATATAAATACCGTTATAATAAGAGATATAAACCTACTACTAAATATAAATAAGTTTAGTAACTATTTCTCGATATATAAGATCCTTTCCCTCTTAGACCTTTTTTTAAGCTATAATTAAATCCCTCTTAATATTAAAAGCTATAACTTAATAATATTTATAATACTTATTAGCCTCTTATATATATATATACTCCCTTAATAGGCTATAAACTTAATCGGTTAATTTATAAAGATAATAAAAAGAATATTATAAGACCTTATACTAAATATCTATAAGAATTTCCTTAATAATATATATTTTAAGGAGCTTAATATAACGTATAATAATAAAGAGGTAGCGCTAAGAGTAAAGAGATTTATCTTTAAATACCTTATTAACCTTAATAAAGTCCTAGTTAATATCGAACTCTTTAGTTATATAATTATAAGGGCTAAATCGAAATTCTATTAGTAAGTAACCGAAGTTATTAGTTATATTTATAAAATAAATAAAAGGTGCCCTATAAAAGCTAAAGGTATTAAGATTAAGGAATAAATAAGATGCCTTAATATAATATATATTAGAGCTTTCCTTAGTATTATAAGATACTATTAAATCTAAATTAAATAGTTTGCTATTTTAGTAAAACCCCTTATAGACTTATTAAAGAAAGAAGTTTACTAAGAGTAAGGAGATAAATAAGTAAATATAATAGCTACCCTTAAGAAAGCTATTACTAATCTAGTCTTTCTAGTATCCCTTAATATCGACTTAAAAAGAAGAGATATTATTTTAATATATAATACTAGTTTACTTAGCTAAGGAGTAGTCTTAATATAAATCGTTAATAGAAAGAGGCGCCTTATAAGGTTTAAAAGTAAATTATAGTTACTAGTAAAAACTAAATATAATATAATAAAGAGGGAGTATAAGGCTATATTTAGTATGCTTAGGAGATTAAGAATATACTTATATAGCGTATATTTTATCTTAGAAACTAGTATATAGGTCTTAGTTAATTAACTAAAAGGTACTCTTAAAGACGTCCTTAGAGCTATAGTAACTCGCTAAATAAGCTATATTTTCCTTTATAACTTTACTATATAATATATTAAAGGTAAGAAGAATAGTATAGCTAATAGACTATTAAAAAAGCTTAAAAGACCTTTTAATATATTAAATAGGGAAATAGAAGGCGATATTAAAGAGTTTATAGACTTTTACTTAAACGTAGTATAAGGGACTAAGCTATAAGGGGACTACTTAAAGGAATCGAGGATAATTATAGACTTCCTTTAAATATTTAAAACGGCTAAAGGGCCTTTCTAAATAAGACTATAGGAAGCTATACTTAAAGAGTTTAAATTTCTATATTAAAGATTAAAAGCTTTAGCGACTCCCTAAGAAGGAAGAAAGGGGACCTATACTAGTTATAGATAACCTAAAAGAATAGAAAAGGATTATTATAAAGTACTATACGTAAATAGGATATAAAGGATAATAAGTTATATATATATTTATAAAGAATAGGTATTAGTAAGCTAGCCTTTAAAATAATATTTATAGTATAATCTCTTCTTATAAAGAATACTAATACTTTATAATTAAGAGACCTTAAAAAGTTATAACTGCGACTACGCCTAGCTACCTTATAAGTAAAATTTACTTCGATAGCTAGTATATATTATTTAATTATAGGTATTTATACCTTATAAAAGTATAAGACGACCTTATTAAATAAGTAAAAGTAACCTTAGTTAAAGAAATTACTATAAGAGCTATAACTAAATTTATACTCTTTATTATCTATAAGTATAGTATAATACTATATACTATAATTAATAGAGGGCCCGAAATAAAAAAGACTTTAAGTATATCTTAGAGGATATAAGCATTAAAGTTATTTAAACCTTAGTATATAATCTAAAAGTAAACGTAGTAATAGAATAAAGGTTTTAAAGGTTAATAATAGTACTTATAAAAATAATAAAGAAAAAAGGTAAGTAGATTAAATACCTTAACTAAGTAATCTTTATAAACTAAATAGTAGTTAAAGAGTCTTATAAAATATTAGCTTTCTACTTATTATATAGATAGGAACTAGTACTACCTCTTAAAGTAAAATACCTAACTTAGTAACTAATCGACTAAGATAAAGTAAAGATAAAAGAAGAATTATTTAAAGTATAAGTATAAGTTTTAAAAAAGAAAAAAATATATATAAAAGAAGCTAAGAAAAGAGTAATAAGATATTAAAATCGATTAATAAAGAGAATAAATAAAGCTAATAAGTATATAATAAGGAAAGAAAGCTTATAACTTAGAGACCTTATCTTACTATTTAACGTAAGATAATTAAATAATCTAAGGAGGTAAGCTAAGTATTAAATAAAGTAGAACGGTCCCTTTTAAGTAGTATTATGCTTAAAGTAGTTTAAGGTATATAAGATTAAGACTTTAAATAGAATTATACTTAATAAGATAATCTTAAGAGAGTATTTAAAAAAGTTTAAAAAGGATAAGGAAGGTTAGTAGTACTTTACTAAGAATAACTAGTTACTTTAAGATAAGATTACTCTTAATAAGAGGAGGAAGGAAGAAATAATAAATAAAGTAGATAATTTACTACTCTTATTAAGTAGAGAAGCCTTAGATTAAATAGTACTATAGTTATAACGACTCCTTAATAAACCTTAGAAGGATTAAAGCTAAAAAGAGAAAGAAGAGTAATTATAAATACCTAAGAAAGGCCTAAGGTATATAATTAAGGTTTAGCTACTATAACTTAGTAAAGTAAAAAAGGATCTTTATATAAGAGCTTTAAAGACGCTAATTTAATAAGAAAAAGAGGAGGTAAAAAGGAGCTAAGGAGGAAAAAGGTAGTAAAGATAAAAATCTATAACTATTATAAGAAGTATACTAAAACCTAACTAGTAACTAAGGCACCGTCTAACTATTTCATTAAAGGATAACTATAGTAGCCGAGATATTTATAAGCGCCTTACCTACTACCTTATCTTTTTAAATTTTCTACTTAAAGCTCCTTAAGTAAATAAAGATAATATCTCTTACCCTTCCTTAATAATAACTTACCCTTTACTACCTTAAAAAAGATAAATAACAATATAATTAAATAATAAAGTAAGAAAACGAATATTCTTACTACTTACTTCTTTTAAGAATAAGACTTTTTACTTTATAAATAAAAACGTTTATTCTTTATTATAAAAAGAGAGACCGGCTATAGTAAAAATAAACGCGCCTATAAGATAAATTTTAAATATATTTTTAACTTACTAAATTAAACGTATATAACCTTAAAAGAAAAACTTTTACTATTAAAGATAGCGACTAAATAAGGCTACCTACTCTTAGTAAACTTACTATAAACTACTATAAAGTAAACTTAAAGACTATTTAATTATTACTTAAGAGAGAGCTCGTTAAACTTATATAATCTCTTTTTAGGTAAAATAAATATAAGGTTAACTTCCTCCCCTTCCTTTAAATCCTTAGTAAGACTAAAGGGATTAAGGATATTATAAAGAAGATAAGGGGCGGTCTTATTACTAATATACTCGTTATAAAATTTATTAGTCTTAAGGTTAGTATAGAAATTATAACTATATATATAGTTAGCGAATCTATTAAGGTCGTAAGTAGCCCTATAGTATTTAAGGAAGTACCGCTATTTATAAATAAGCGCCTTAGTTAAATCTTAAATATAGTTAGTATAAGAGCTACTAGTAGTACTTAAAAGAGAGATATACTTATAAAAAGGAAATATAACGTGCTTATAAGCGGAAGTTATAATTATTTAATAAGTTTAAATATACCCTTAATAAAGGTAAGGGTTATAGGTTCTATATAAAGTAATTAAGACTACTTAAGAGTATTCTTACTACCTTAAACTAAGCTAAGAAAAGAAGTATCTATATAGATAAGTAATTTTTATAGGGATATAGGTTACTAGTTAATATTTATAATAAAGGGTATAAAAGACGATTTAATTATACTAACTTAGTATACTCTTAAGAAAGTAAGAGAGAGGAGAGCGACCGCGTACTTTAATCTTAATAATATTAGGAGCTTTTAATAGAACCTATAACTAAAAGGCAATTTCTATATAAATTAAAAACCCTTAGTAACTAATATTATTTCTATTATAGACCTAAGTCTTAAAGTAATTATAGATCTATAAAAGAAGACGGTTAAAATAAGCTAAGTAAGATTAAATAAGTTAGATAATTATTACTTAAAAGTACTCTATATAAAAAGGAAAGACCTTAGTATAATAATTCTAAGTAAGAAGAGTAGTAGTAATAAGGGAAGGTTATAGAAGAGCGGTTAAAAAGAAGTTAACGATATTTAATAGCTCTTTAGTTTTAAGTTTAGCGGTCTTATAAGATATAATAAGAAAGAAGAGGTAGTTATAAAAGGAGAAGATAAGTAGTAGCGGTTTAGAGAAATAAAAAAGATAGAAAAGAGAAGAGAAAGAAGAAAAATAAAAAAGGTAAAGAAGGGAAGAAAAGGGTAGAGATTAAATAGCTCCTTAATCGATAACTAGTAAAAGAAGCTATTTAAGTATAACCCTTAAATACGCCTAAAACCTTACCGCTATAAAGGCCGGCTAAATTAACTAATAACCGCGCGCTTTAATAACTATTTATTCTTCTTACTATACCCTCCTTCTTTGTTTCTTTTTCTTCCTTTTATATATATATATATATACTTTATACGCTTCCTTACTTATAACGATCCCCTCTATTAATATAACTCTTATATATATATATATATATATATAACCCTCTTAGCCTCTTAGCGTTATAACTTAAAACTACTTACCTTAACTATTTAATCTTAACTTCTCTCTTTCTTTTACTTACTCTACCCTTTCCTAAGATATAGTAGCGAACCTAAATAGTATCCTGGGCCTAGCTATAAACCTCCTTAAGAATACCGATATTTTCTTTAATATACTACTATTTAAAAGTAAGAGCTTTATTTTACTTACTTACTATAGTAAAGTTAAAGTAAAAGGTAGTAAAGGGCGCTTTTATACTAATAATAAGAAAAAGTTTATAGACTTATACTAATAAGACGTCTATAGGTAGAAGTAACCTTCTTAGTATATTTATAAAGATTATTAGTACTTAATATTAACGGGCCCTATTAAATAATAAGATATTACCCTTAAAGACGCTTAAATAATATATAAGGGTATTAAAAAGATAAATAGATTTACTAGGAATAAGGCTTACTAAGAAAAGTATATTATTATAATATATAACTTTCTCTATAAAGCTATTAATAAATAATAAGCTATAAGCTTTAGCCTTAATATAATAATTAAGATCTTAATAAAAGGTATTAAGAACGTAGTATACCCCTTACCTTACTTACTATTAGTTTATACTAACTATTAAGGGGAACCTATTAAAGATATAAAAGATAGATATATAAAGTACTATAAATACCTAAACGATAAGGAGTATTTAATTAAGTTTACCGCTCCTACCTTTAACTTTAGTCGCTTTATATATAAATAAAGGTATATAACTAACGTTATTAACTTTTTAGTAGGACTAAATAAAAAGGGACTTTATTAAGGAGCGTTCTTATAAGACTTTAAGGAAGGAAACTTAGTTATTTTTAATACTTAAAAAAAGGGATAGTACGCTAAACTCTATATATTCTTATAAGTATAATAGTAATTACTTTATATCCTTTAAGTTCCTTATAACTTTACCTATACGCTAGTCTCTTATACTGCTTAGTAAAAAGGGTAGGAATATAGCTACTTAGCCTTAATAATAATCTAATACTAAGTTAAAGGTATAGTTAGGCTATACCTTAAGATAATTAAGTAGTAATACTTAAAGGTTAAAGTAATTCTAAAGTAAAGGTATAGGGTAATATAAGAAGCCCTATAAATAAATAAAATCTTATACTAAGACTAGTATTTCTTTAAGCTAGATAAAAAGATAAGTATAAAAGGCTATATTAATAGGCTAATATATAGAATCTAAGCTATTATAGCGAACGAACTTAATTATATATAAGCGATATTATAAGGTAATAGAGTTTCCTAGTAATTTAATAGTAAGTTTAAATAACTATAAAGGATACTATTTAATTAAGGTTTAATAACTTTCGGCGGAGTCTTTCTTATAAGGATTCTTAGGTATAAACGGATTTACTAATATAACTATATTATTTTAAGAGATTAAAAAAAATAAGACCTTTAAGAAGTCTTAGAGGTAGTTAACCTTTAAAATAAGCTTAGTAAATAAAAACTACTACTTTAAAAAGATATAAAACTAGCTTATATAGTAAGGAGAGTAAGAAAAGAGCTAACTATACTAGCTACTCTTATAGAGTAACCTAACTTAATCGCTTAGGCTATACGCGGTTTCTTTATAAAACTCTTCCTTAAAGAGACCCTTAACTATTTAATCGCGCTAATAAGAATTAAGAATAGGCCTAGACCTTTATTACCTTAAGTATTAACTAAATTAAGCTTATTATTTAAACTAAGTAGCCTTTCCTTAAGTAACTTTAAGATAGGATCCCTACCTTAAAGTCTATAAAGGAAAGAGCCAAGCGCCCCTATTAGTCCTTTTATCTATATAGAAATAACGCTTTTATTTCCCCCTTTAAATATATAGCTAATTAAGCTTACTTCTTACTTACTACTAATAACTCCTTTAAATATATAAAGGAGCGAAAGACTTATAACTATACCCTTACTAATAACCTAATAAGAAGCTAGTAAGGAAGAAAGGTAGATAGTATAGCTACTAACTTACTTTAGGACTCTAAAATTACTAGGCGCTCGGTTAATTACTTTAAGGCTAAAGACTTTAATAACGCTTATAGCGCGCTATATTATTCCCTAAAAATAAAGTATAGTAATAGCCTTTCTAGCTATAGTCCTTATAAGGTTTATACTAGGCTTTAAACCCTCTTAGGTTAAAGGAGTTAAAAACCTAGGAATATATTAAAACTACTACTAGGATATTAACGACTATAACTTTATATATATATATAAGACTAATAGTAACGCGATAATAATTAGTCTATAAGACTTTATAGCTTATTTAATCTAGCTATACCTAAAGCTATAGACTAGTAAAGACGCTAACTACTTTAACGGGGACGAGGGTATATACCTAAAGCACGTATAGTACGTAGCTAAGGATTAGCAGAGTAATTAACTATATAATTATCTAATTATCGGTCCTATATATAGCTCTAAGGGCCTTAGGTTATAGATATAAGTCTTAGAGATTTCTTTACTCTATACCTCTTTATTTCTACTAAAGTCGTATAACTAGCGGCCTTTACTTTAAAAGGGAAAAATAAAAATTTAAATTAACTATAATTAAGGAAGATACTTAATTAGATAATTAAGGTCTTTATAACGCCTTTAAGTATACTTAAAAGTAAGTTAAAAGGGGAGTGCTAGGGGTCTTATCCCCCCCCCCTTAACGGGCTAATATTTATAAGGGTGCGATCTTACCTAGTAAACTCCTCCCTAGCGACTTTCTAACCTAGGATACTAATAGAAAGGGCGCGATAATAACGGGTAAGGTTCTCTTCCTAAGCACGTAAGTAAGTAAATAAACTATTAATAGAACTTTTCTCCTTTACTATAATCTTTTTCCCTTTACGTCCTTTATTCCTCCCTTTACCTACGAGCTACTTATTTAGCTCTTTCCTATTTTTACTTACGTACTTCCTTCTTTAGATAATTATCTACTACCTCTTATATACGCTCCTAAGTATTCGCGCTTATTATTCTTAAAGGTATTAAGGAAACGAAGTAGTTAGTATCTTTACTAGTCTATAGCTTTAAGTATAGCTAGATTAAATAAGCTATAGAGTCTTATAGGCTAATCGTTATCGCGTTATTAATAGTCTTATATAAATATATAGAATTATAGTCGTTAATATCTTAGCGGTAGTTTTAATATATTCTTAGGTTTTTAACTCCTTTAACCTAGGAGGGCTTAAAACTTAGTATAAACCTAATAGGGACCGTAGCTAAAGAGGCTATTACTATACTTTATTTTTAGGGAGTAACGGGGCATACTATAGGCGTTACTAAAGTCTTTGGCCTTAGGGTAATTAACCGAGCGCCTAGTAATTTTAGAGTCCTAGGGCGAGTTAGTAGTCGGGCTATCTACCTTTCTTCCTTACTAGCTCCTTATTAGGTTATCGGCGGGGGTATAGTTATAAGTCTTTTGCTCCTCTATATATTTAGAGGAGTCGTTAGTAGCGGGCGAGGAGTAGGCCTAATTAGCTATATATCGGAGGGGGAGAATAAAGGTATTATTTTTATATAAATAAAGGGACTAGTAAGGGCGCTTAGCTCTCTCCTTTATAAGCTCTAAGGTAGGGATCCTATCTTAAGGTTACTTAGGGAAAGGCTACTTAGTTTAGATAAGGAGCTTAATTTAGTTAACGCTTAAGGTAATAAAAGACTAGGTTTATTCTCGATTCCTATCGGCGTAATTAGATAATTAAGGGTCTTTTTAAGGAGGAGTTTTATAAAGAAACCGCGCGTAGCTTAAGCGATTAGGTTAGGTTGCTCTATAAAGGTAGCTAGTATAGATAGCTCCTTTCTCGCTTTCCTTACTATATAAGCTAGTTCTATATCTCTTTAAAGCAGTAGTCTCTATCCGGTAAGCCTATCTAAGAGGTTAACTACCTCTAGGACTTCTTAGAGGTCTTATTCTTCTTAGTCTCCTAAGATAATACGGTTATATCGGTAAATCCGCTTACTCCTAAGAATCCTTATAAGAAAGACTCCGCTAAATATCGTTAGACCTTAATTAGATAGTATCCTTTATAGTCGTCTAACCCCGCTATTAAACTACTAGGAAACTCTACCGCCCTATAATATCGCTTATATATAATTAAGCTCGTTCGCCGCGATAGCTTAGATTCTATATATTAGCCTATTAACGTAGCCTATTATACTTATCCTCTTATCTAGCTTAAAGAAATACTAGTCTTAGTATAAGATTTTATTTATCTACGAGGCTTCTTATATTACCTTATACCTTTACTTTAAAATTACTTTAACCTTTAAGTATCGCTACTTAATTATCTTAAAGCGTAGCCCGACTATGCCTCTAACCTAGTATTAGATTATTATTAAGGCTAAGTAGCCGTATTCCTACCTTTCTTACTAAGCGGTATAAGGGACTAGCGTATAGGTAAAGTTATAAGGAACTTAGAGGATATAAAGAAACTACCGTTATACTTATAGGAACGTATAGAGTTTAGTATACCGTCCCTTTTTCTAAGTATTAAAAACGACTAAGTTTCCTTCCTTATAGTCCTAGAAGAACGCTCCTTAGTAGAGTCCCCCTTTATCTAGTCCTATTAAAAAGTTAATAACTCTAGTCGTATACCTTCGTTTATATATAAAGCGACTAAGGTTAAAGGTAGGAGCGGTAAACTTAATTAAATGCTCCCCGTCGTTTAGGTATTTATAGTACTTTGTATATCTATCTTCTATATCTTCGATAGGTTCCCCTTAATAGTTAGTATAAACCGATAGTAGGTAAGGTAAGGGGTATACTACGTTCTTAATACCTCTTATTAAGATCTTAATTATCGCGCTAAGGCTAAAGCTCGTAGCTTATTATTTATCGATAGCTTTATAGAGAAAGTTATATATATCGACGATATACTCTTCTTAGCGGGCCTTATTCCTAGTAAATCCGTTTATCTTTTTAACGCCCTTATATATTATCCGAGTGTCTTTAAGGGTAATATCCTACTATTTAATAGGGCCTATTAGTATTAGGTGCTAACGATCTTTATAAATATACTAGGGAGGTTACTTCTACCTATAAACGTCTTATTAGTCTTAGTCTACGAACTTTTCCTTATCTTTAGCGTAGAAGCGCCCTTCGCTGCCTTTTACTTTAACTTCGCCGTAGTAAGTAGGTTGTAAGGAACGGTGTTCCTACTATAAATAAAGCAGCTATAATATACTCTTCTAATTATATAAGCCAATAAGTAGTATATTAATTATAGGCAAAATCTCATCCTATAGAGCAAGAATCGCTCGTTATTTTGCATGTTATTATGCATTAAACGGGTTGCCGGTTATCGTATAATCGGGAATCGAAGGAACAGAGCTAGCTTAGAATGCTAGCTAAGACCTCTTAAGAACACCGGCACGACCAACCTCCTTTAAACACGAATATCAGTGGAACCAAGACACTTCTAGACTCACTCGAGGTATCACGGAATTCCCTAGTCTCAGGGCTATATAGCAGCCTAAATCTGGTCCCGAAAGGTTCTTCCGTTTAGCTATAATTGTCTATATAAGACAGTATATCCGCTAGTAGATAGATTAAGAATCATTAACTTTAACACCTCTTCTACACACCAATATACTACTAATAAATTCCGTTGAAAATCCTACCTTATACTCCTTCTTCCCCTCTATCACGTAGTCTTACGTGATTCCTTAATTTCCTAAAATTCCGCTTTTGCTTATATACCTTAAGATAGGTAAAATAGAGCTCCTACTCCTAAATAGTAATACGCTAAAGAAGATAGCGGCATTCTTAGGGAGGTTTATAGCTAGGCCTAGGATGCTATTTAGGTTCGCCGCTATATCTTAGGAAAGGGTAGAGTAAGTAAAAGAGAGTAAGAAGATAAGATTAAATAGTTAAGGTAAGTAGTTTTAAGTTATAACGCTAAGAGGCTAAGAGGGTATTATATATATATATAAGAGTTATATTAGTAGAGGGGATCGTTATAAGTAGGGAATCGTACGGAGTATATATATATATATATATATATATAGAAGGAAGAAGAAGGAAGGAAGAAGGAGGGTATAGCGAGAGGAATAAATAGTTATTAAAGCGCGCGGTTATTAGTTACTTTAGCTAGCCTTTATAATAGTAAGGTCTTAGGCGTATTTAGGGGTTACGCCTAAATAGCTTCTTTTACTAGTTATTAATTAGTAAGCTATTTAATCTCCGCCCTTTTCTTCTCCTCTTTACTCTTTCTATTCCTTTTCTTCCTCTCTTCTCCTTTATCTTCTTTATTTCTTTAGACCGCTACCTCTTATCTTCTCTTTTTACGATTGCCTCTTCTTCCTTATTATATCTCGTAAGACCGCTAAACTCGAAACTAAAGAGCTACTAGATATCGTTAACCTCTCTTTAACTACTCTTCTACGACCTTCCCTCGTTACTACTACTCTTCTTACTTAAAATTATCGTACTAAGGTCTTTCCTCTTCGTATAAAGTACTTTTAAGTAACGACTATCTAACTTATTTAATCTTACTTAGCTCGTTCTAACCGTCTTCTTTTATAGATCTATAGTTACTTTAAGACCTAAGTCTATAGTAGAAATAATATTAGTTACTAAGGGTTTCTAATTTATATAGAAATTGCCTTTTAATTATAGGTTCTATTAAAAGCTCCCGATATCGTTAGGATTAAAGTACGCGGTCGCTCTCTTCTCTCTTACTTTCTTAAGAGCACGCTAGGTCGGTATAATTAAATCGTCTTCTATACCCTTTATTATAGACGTTAGCTAGTAACCTATATCCTTATAGAAATCGCTTATCCGCGCGGATACTTCTTTTCTTAGCTTAGTTTAAGGTAGTAAGAATACTCTTAAGTAGTCCTAATTACTTTATATAGAACTTATAATCCTCGCCCTTATTAAGGGTATATTTAAACTTATTAGATAACTATAACTTCTACTTATAAGCACGTTATATTTCCTTTTTATAAGTATATCTCTCGTTTAAGTACTACCGGCGGTTTTTACGCTAACTATATCTAGGATTCGACTAAGGCGCCTATTTATAAATAGCGGCACTTCCCTAGATACTTTAAGGCTACTTATAACCCTAATAGATTCGCTAACTATATATATAGTTATAATTTCTATACCGACCTTAAGACTAATAAATTTTACGATAAGTATATTAATAATAAGACCGCCCTTTATCTTCTTTATAATATCCTTAATCCCTTTAGTCTTACTAAGGATTTAAAGGAAGGGGAGGAAATTAACCTTACGCCCGTTTTACCTAAAAAGAGATTATATAGGTTTAACGAGCTCTCTCTTAAGTAATAATTAGATAGTCTTTAAGTTCGCTTTATAGTAGTCTATAATAGGTTTGCTAGGAGTAGGTAGCCTCGTTTAGTCGCTATCTTTAGTAGCAAAAGTTTTTCTCTTTAGGTTATACGCGTTTAATTTAGTAAGTCGAAAATATATTAAAATTTATTTTATAGGCGCGTTTATTTTCGCTATAGCGGGTCTCCCCCTTTATAATAAAGAATAAACGTCCCTATCTATAAAGTAAAAAATCCTATTCTTAAGGGAGGTAGGTAGTAAGAATATTTATTTTCTTACTCTATTATTTAATTATATCTTTATTTATTTTCTTTAAGGTAGTAAAGGGTAGGTTATTATTAAGGAAGGGTAGGAAATATTATCTTTATTTATTTAAAGAGCTTTAAGTAGAAAATATAAAATAGTAAGGTAGTAGGTAGGGCGCTTATAAATATCTCGGCTATTATAGTCGTCCTTTAATTAAATAGTTAGATAGTGCTCTAGTTACTAGTTAGGTTCTAGCATACTTCTTATAATAGTTATAGATTTTTATCTTTACTACCTTTTCCTTCCTAGCTCCTTTTTACCTCCTCCTTTTCTCGTTAGATTAACGTCTTTAAGGCTCCTATATAGAGATCCTTTTTTACTTTACTAAGTTATAGTAGCTAAACCTCGATTATATACCTTAGGCCTTTCTTAGGTATTTATAGTCGCTCTTCTTCCTCTTCCTAGCTTTAATCCTTCTAAGGTTCGTTAGGGAGTCGTTACGACTATAGTACTATTTAATCTAAGGCTTCTCTACTTAGTAAGAGTAGTAAATTATCTACTTTATCTATTATTTCTTCCTTCCTCCTCTTATTAAGAGTAATCTTATCCTAGAGCAACTAGTTATCCCTAGTAAAGTACTACTAACCTTCCTTATCCTTTTTAAACTTCTTTAAATACTCTCTTAGGATTATCTTATCGAGCACGATTCTATTTAAAGTCTTAATCCTATACGCCCTAGACTACTCTAAGCGCGATACTACTTAAAAGGGACCGTTCTACCTCATTTAATACTTAGCTTACCTCCTTAGATTATTTAATCGTCTTACGTTAAATAGTAAGATAAGGTCTCTAGGTTATAAGCTTTCTTTCCTTATTATATACTTATTAGCTTTATCCATCCTCTCTATTAATCGATTTTAATATCTTATTACTCTTTTCTTAGCTTCTTTTATATCTTTTCTTTCCTTTTAAAACTTATACTTATACTTTAAATAATTCTTCTCTTATCTTTACTTTATCTTAGTTAATTAGTCGCTAAGTTAGGTATTTTACCTTAAGAGGTAGTACTAGTTCCTATTTATATAGTAGGTAAAAAGCTAATATTCTATAAGACTCTTTAACTACTATTCGGTCTATAAAGATTACTTAATTAAGGTATTTAATTTACTTACTCTTTTTCTCTACTATTTTTATAAGTACTATTATTAACCTTTAGTACCCTTATTTTACTACCGCGTTTGCCTTTAGATTATATACTAAAGTTTAAATAACTTTAACGCCTATATCCTTTAGGATATACTTAAAGTTTTTCTTTATTTTGGGCCCTCTATCGATTATAGCGTATAGTATTACGCTATACCTATAAATAATAAAGAGTATAAATTTAGTTATAGCTCCCGCGGTAATTTCCTTAACTAGGGTTACTTCTACCTATCTAGTAAGGTCGTCTTATACTTCTATAAGGTATAAATACTTATAATTAGATAGTATATACTAGCTATTAAAGTAAATCTTACTTATAAGGTAGCTAGGCGCGGTCGCGGTTATAACTTCCTAGGGTCTCTTAGTCGTAAAGTATTAGTATTCTTTATAAGAAGAGATTACGCTATAAATATCGTTTTAAAGGCTAGCCTACTAATACTTATTTTTTACGAACGTATATATAACTTATCGTTCTTTATATCCTATTTACGCGTAGTACTTTACGATAATCCTTTTCTATTCTTTTAGGTCGTTTATAACTAATATAAGTCCCCTTTCTTCCTTCTTAGGGAGTCGTTAAAGCTTTTAATCTTTAACGTAGAAATTTAGACTCTTTAAATATAGCTTCCTATAGTCTTATTTAGAAAGGCCCTCTAGCCGTTTTAACGTTTAAAGGAAGTCTATAATTATCCTCGATTCCTTTAAGTAGTCCCCTTATAGCTTAGTCCCTTATACTACGTTTAAGTAGAAGTCTATAAATTCTTTAATATCGCCTTTTATTTCCCTATCTAATACGTTAGAAGGTCCTTTAGGCTTTCTTAAGAGTCCGTTAGCTATACTATTCTTCTTACCTTCGATATATCGTATAGTAAAGTTAAAGAGGAAAATATAGCTTATCTAGCGAGTTACTATAGCTTTAGAGACGTCTTTAAGGGCACCTTTTAGTTAATTAACTAGGACCTATACGTTAGTTTCTAGGATAAAATATACGCTATATAGGTATATTCTTAGTCTCCTAAGCGCACTTAATATAGCCCTATACTCCCTCTTTATTATATTATATTTAGTTTCTACTAGTAACTATATTTTACTTTCGAACCTTATAGGGCGCCTCTTTCTATTAACGATTTATATTAGGACTGCCCCCTAGCTAAGCAGACTAGCATTATATATTAAAATAATATCTCCTCTTCCTAGGCTAACGTTAAGGGATACTAGAAAGACTAGATTAGTAATAGCTTCCTTAAGGGTAGCTATCGCTTTTATTTATTTATCTCCTTATTCCTAATAGACTTCTTTCTTTAGTAGGTCTATAAGGGGTTTTACTAAGACAGCGAACTATCTAATCTAGATTTAATAGTATCCTACGATACTAAGGAAAGCTCTAATATATATTATATTAAGGCATCTTATCTATTCCTTAATTTTAATAACTTTAGCTTTTATAGGGCACCTTCTATTTATTTTATAGATATAACCGATAACTTTAGTTACTTACTAGTAGAATTTCGATTTAGCCCCTATAATTATATAACTAAAGAGTTTAACGTTAACTAGGACTTTATTAAGGTTAATAAGGTATTCGAAGATAAATCTCCTTACTCCTAGCGCTACCTCTTTATTATTATACGTTATATCGGGCCCCTTAATACCTATATTATCGAGGAAATTCCTATAGATATTCGGTATAAGGTCTTATAGGATTCTTTATATTATCCTTATAAATTAGCCGACTAAGTTCGTAGCCCCTTAAGGGAGTATATATATATATAAGAGGCTAATAAGTATCGCGAATATTATTAAGTTACGGCTTCTAATATTAAGAGGGATCTAATTATAGCCTAAAAAAAGGTCTAGGAGGGAAAGGATCTTATATATTAAGAAGTAGTCGCTAAACTCGTTTATATTTAGCGGTAGGATCGTATCTCTTATTATAACGGCATTTATACGTATAGCGGAATTAATTAAGCGTAGTCCTCTATCTTTCTTTACTACTAGAAAAAAAGGGTTCCTATAGGGCCTATGCCTTTCTTTAAGGACTCTTATTTCTAGTTTAATTTTAAGGATATCGATAACTTTCTACTCTATTACTTTTAAGATTAAGATTAAGGCTACTTACTACGCCTTATATTCTATTATCCTAATAACCTATAGGGGGGCTATAGCTAGGTCGACTTTACCTCTTTCTATAAAGTCCTAGGATAACGCTACTTCCCTATTAAATAAAATACTATCGAAGATTTAGATTTCTACCTCTATAAGAAAGCCCTTAAATTATTCGTAAATTACTTTAAGTCTTTCTTATATTAGCCGCTTTCCTTTCTATATACTTAAGAATTTTCCTATTAAGTATTCTAGGTAGGGTCTAGGCTATATCTTATCTTTAACGGTATTTTATTTAGTCTTCTTTTAGTTAGGGTCCCCTTCTAGCGTCGAGCCGTTTAATAAAGTATCGTTAATAGGGTTAATCTTATTTACTTTTCTTTTAAAGAGAGTATTAACTCTTAGATTATATAATCTAATAGGTCGTTTCCTCCCTATCTTAACTTTAACCTTTTAGATCTTTCTAAACTTCTTTCTAGCTCTAATAATATTTTTCTTAAATTGTCCTATAGCCTCTATAACTATAACTTTAATAATCTCTTTTACTATCTTAGATTTAATAGCTAGAATCGCCTTATCTCCTTTATCTATAATTAATTACTATTATACTAGTACTATTAAGGGCTTATTTACGCTAGTATAGGCTAGGTTAGGGACTTAGTTAGCGCCCCCTTTATAACTAAGAATCTTACTTCTTAGTAAGAGAATCTCGGCTATTAGGGTGTCTATAAAGGGTTCTCTCCGTAATTATTAGGTAGCTCCTAGGTTATCTTCTTCGACTTCTATTACTAAAGCCTAAAAAAAATTTCTTAGGAGCTAGGTAGCCATTTCCTATATAGTCTCCTTAAGCTTTAGTCTTTTATATACGTCTTTATTAACTATTAAGGTCGTAGTCTAAAAGGATTTTACTATATTAACCTCGTTTAAAAGCTCCTATCTAATAGCTCTTACCGCTAGCGTAACTACCTAGATAGTACTAATCTAATATTTAACCTATATATCGCCGTTCCTTAAGGAATAATTAAATAATATATACGCGGCTCTAATAAATAGTATACTTAAGATAAAGGGGACTAAGACTCTATTTAGCGTAATATAAAGACGGATTAGTATCTAGGCCGTGCCTAAATAGAGATTAGTCTCTACCTCCCTAACTATATCTATAGGGGACCCGGTATACGCTATTATTAATACTCTTATCGGTAGGATTTTAAGCCTATATACGTTTATATATCTTTTAGTAATAAGGTTTCTTTTAGACTTAGTATCGATTAAGGCGCTTAGAACTTTAGCTTTCTAGCTACTAAGCTATACTTAAATATAGGGTAGGTCTTATATATACTTAAGCGAGCGGAAAGGTATAAGGACCGTGTTTATATATATTATAGGAATCGTTATAAGGTCTTTTAAAGTTATCTCTTAGTATCTTATCGAGAGTACTACTTCTTATATAATAAATTTATCTTTCTTTAGTCTTATTACTTTTAGAGTTTATTAATTAGATAGTCTTTAAGCTAGTTATATTGCGCTAATTATATTAGTTATAAACCTAACTTCCTTTAGTACTTATTAAGCTTTAAGGTACTTATAACGACCGGTATTATTCCTAAGAGATAAACCTATTAAGGGGTTTATATTAGTAGATATAATAAGGCGTAGTCTAAGTAATAGTAAGTATATTATATTAGTAATAAGTCGGAGGTTATAGACTATAAACTATAACTAAGTAATTAAGTAATTGGAATTAAAGATAAGATCGTAATAGAGATCGTAATAATTATAATATATTAAAAGCTATCGAGCTATCTATCTAAAGGAGTATTCCGTTCCTTCCTTATATATCTCGAGAGCTTCCCTAGATCGGTAGGAGCGCTAGGTAATCCCGTCGTCTAGGAGCGTTAGAGTGCTAGAGCGATCCTATAATCTTAGCCGTAGAGCGTTAAAGCGCTAAAGTAACCCGTTGCTTTAAACTTAATTAGCCCGTCGGTCCGTTTAATATTCCTTGCTCCCTACGTTATATAACCTTATAATATATATTAGTCCCCGCGGTTTGCTAGACCGTGGTCGTAATAGGATGCCTCCCCTCCTTTTAGTCTTATCCCTAAGACCTACTACTTTAGCCGCTATATATAAATATACCCTTATCGCGTCGTATATAAGTATATCGTTCCTTATTCTTTTATCCTTTCGGGATATACTACTAATAGTATATCTAGTTATATTTAAAAATCCCGTTCCTATAATTCCGATAAATCGCGTTAATAATTAGAGCTAGTATCCTAGACCGAGATCTATAGTATTAAAATTATACCTTACTCTTATTATTTTTAGTTAGGCCTAACTTATAAAGTTAGCGAGCGTTTTAATTAGTATTTTAAATATACCTTTATAGGCCGTTCTTATAATAGTTATAATATAGCGTCCGCTTATTCGTTTTATCTTTTTCCTTCCCTATTATTCTTTTTACTAATATTTCTTCTTTTTTAGTTCGTTATATTATAAATTAATAGTAAAAGATTAATTTAGATAAATAGAAAGTAGAAGAAGCGTTAAAGGAAGCGATAGCTCGCCTAGCTTAGATTAGGAAATAAAAGCGTTTCCTAAAAGACTAAGGTAGTAAGTTATTTTAGCGGGGTATATAAGCTATTAATAAAGAAGATAGTATAATATATTTTTCTTAAGATAAATCGGTTTATTTATCGAATAAGGAAACTATTACTATTAGCGAGGTTTAATCGTTTAGTGCCTTAAACGTATTAGACTAGGATGCTATTCTTAGTAACCCTATATTTCCGATTTAGGGTTCGCCTAGTAGAACTATCGGAGTAAAGAGCTATAGTAGGTTAAGTACTTAAGTAGTTCCTAGGTATTTTCCTCTAGTCCGTATCCCTTTTACTTAATAAGGTATTCTTATTACTAACCTTATTTTCTTATATCTAGTATTTATTCTACTTCGTATTCTTAATTATCGTTAACTTTAATTTTTTCCTATAGTTTAGCGTTTCGTAGCGCTAGTTTTAATAATAAGATATAAAATATTAGGTATATCCGTATTATTATTAGTAGCGAAAGTTCGTAGTTAACTTTTAAAATAGTTTCCTTAACCTTAAACGGTTTAAGTTTCTTAAAATCTAATTTATTACTTAGTCGTTTTATTTTAATATTTCGTCGTACGAGGTAGACTATATCTCCCTCTTAAAAGATTAGTCCTTATAATCTTTTCCGATTATAGTAAGTAGATATTCGTTCTCTAATAAATTAAAGTTCTTATTATATTTCTTTATATAATTTTTATAGCTAATCTACTTATAGTATCGCTCGTTCCGCTTATAGTCCTTATCGAGTAACCTTAAATACTTCTAGGTTATATCCGTAATTAGCGTATACTAGTAAGAGCTTAGTTATTTCTATAACTAAGCTATTATAAGCTAGTTACGCTATTAATAGCTATTTAACTTAATTGTTTTATTTATAGTTAATATAGTATCGTAAATATTATTTAAGCGTTTAGTTAAGTCGTTTTATTTATCTATCTATTTATAGGTAATAAGCTATACTAAGCTTATATTTCGTCCCTAGTTATACTATAAGAGCTTACTAAAACTTAGCTATAAATATACTTCCTTTATTAAAGATAATCTTATTTAGTAGTCTATAATTACTAATAATTATTCGTAGGAATATATATACTAGCTCTTTTATATTACTTACTTCTTTATACGGTAAAAAGTACTTATACTTTATTAATCTATCGGTAATAACGAATATACTATTATACTTAACGTTAGTTATAAGTTCTTTTAACGGTAGTAGCTTTATAATATAGTTAAAAGCTATTAAATCCTATAGTTTCTCTAGTACTAGTAGTAGTTATAATTCTCTATATAGTTTATATTATTTAGCTTTACTTTATACGTAAAGTTTATATTCTTTAATAACTTATTATACTACTTCTTTAAGTTATAGGAAGTTATATTATCGTTTAATCCGTTTTATTATTCTTTAGATTCCTTAGTATCTATATATTAGATATTTATATATATCTTATATAACTTTATCTCGTAATTCTAGTAGTATCTAGATTTTATTTTTATATATTAAAACTTCTAAATATCCTATATTATATCTATTCGGTACTTTATATTCTTTTATCTATTTTAGGATCTTTTAATAAGTTAAGTCGTTAGGTTATACTTTAAATATTATATTTAGCTATCGTTACTAGTAGTTCCCGTTTTCGTTAATTTCTAGGAGCTATCCTTTCGCTATAGGTACTCTTATATCGTAGTTACTTCGTTAACTAAGGGCATTAGCTTAACTATTTTCTATTCCTTTTTTATAGATTATTTCGTAGTCGAATTCTAATAAATATTCGGCCTATTAGATCTATCGTCTATTTAACTATTACGTCGTTGTAAAATATAAGATATTCTTATAGTCTATATAGACCTTAACTTTATATTTACTTTTAAAAAGGTAGTATTAAAATTCCTTAAAAGCTTAAATAATTATAAGGAATTCTTTATTATAAATAGGGTAATTAAGTTCTACGCTATATAGCTTCTTTAAATAGAATATAATCGGTCGTAGTTTTCCTTTATTATCTTTTTATCCGATTTATACTCTTAGAGTAAAGTCTAATATATCGGTTTCGAGTTTAATTTATCGTTTTAGATCGAAGGTAGTTAAGACTAGTTCTTACGTAATCGTAGTCTTAATATATTTAAAAGCTTCGTTAGCTTTATCGTCCTATATAAATTCTTTTTCCTTCTTCGTTAAGTTATATAGTAGTACTATAATCTTTCCGAAATCTTTAATAAATCGTTAGTAGTAATTTATAAATCCTAGGAAACTTTATATATCCTTAACGTTCTTTAGCGTTAGCTATTCTTTAATAGAGTTAATTTTATCTTATTATATTTATATCTCTTTTAGTAAGATTATATATCTAAGGAAGTCTACTTCCTATATATAGAACTTACTTTTCTTTAGTTTAACTAGTAACTTCGTATTCTAAAGTACGCGGAGTACCTTATAAACGTATTCCTTATATTCTTCTAGGGTATCTAAGAAGATTAGGATATTATCTAGGTATACTACTATAAAGATATCTAAGTATTTATATAGGATATTATTAATTATCCGTTAAAAGGTAGCTAGTATATTTATAAGTCTAAATAGTATTACTAGATATTTAAATAGTTTAAATTTCGTTTTAAAGGCTATTATCTATTTACGTCCCTTTTTTATATATATTAAGTTATAGGCGCCTTTAAGGTTAAGGGCTATAAACTATTTTTTACTATATAGTTAATCTCGTAGTTCTAATATAAGCGGTAATAGTATTTAGTCCTTTATTATAATATCGTTTAAGCGTCTATAGTCGATAACTAGTCGTAGCTTACCGTTTTTCTTTAAAATAAATATAACTAGATAGCCTACTTTAGATATTAATATTTATATATATTCTTTTTATAGATTCTCGTTAAGGTAGTTTAACGGGTAAGATTATACCCTTATAGATATTAGCCCGTTAAAGGGATAAGACCCCTAGCACCCCCCCCCCTCTAACTTTCTTCTAAGTATACTTAAAGGCGTTATAAAGACCTCGATTATCTAATTAGGCATTATCCTTAATTATAGTTAATTTAAATTTTTGTTTTTCCCCTTTAAAGTAGATGCCGCTAGTTACGCGACTCTAGTAGAAATAAAGAGGCATAGAGTAAAGAAATCTCTAAAGACTCGTATTTATAACTTAAAGCCTATAGAGCTATATATAGACTAAGTAATTAGATAATTGCGTAGTTAATTGCTCTGCTAATCCTTTACTACGTGCTACGTATGCTTTAGGTATATACCCTCGTCCCCGTTAAAACTAGTCTCTAGGGCGTGAACTTATTGTTCCGTTCTATTTATATAGCGACGAGTAGCTTTACGAAGCCGAGAATACCTAGAGGACGACGGTACTATTTAGAAAAAATAAAATCTAGGGATTTAATAATTAAAGCAGTAACTACCTTAACAGCTAGAGTTAGGGACCTAATAAGGCGATAGACTTACCGGGAAATAAATAATTAGATAATGCCTTCGCTAGTAGTAAAGGAAAAGCAATAAGCTAATACTAAAAAACCCCGAGCTCCTATTATTAGCCCTATGACCCCTAATACTAGCGACTCGGTTAAGAAACCACGATCCTTATATAATACTTTAAAAGACACGAATAACGACGATAGCGTAATCTAGACCGTTCTAGAACCCTACCGAGACCTCTTACTTATATACGTACTAATAATGCTAATATAGGTACTAACGAGGGATACCCTAATAACCTTAACCTTAGCTCTCCTCTACGCGGTAGCTTATAGAGAACGTCTACCTCCCGCTAATAGATAAGAAAGTAAGCAATAAGATAGTTATAATAAGATATCCTTTAACTCCGAAAACTCTAACTTTAAATTTCGTAACCTCGCAATCTACGGGCATACTATATCTAGAAACACTAGCCGTTAAGAAGGATTATCTAATCCTACTACTAGCGATATAAAGAAAATTAAGGTAGATATTAATAAGATTGCTAATAAACTTAGGGATATACTTGCTAGAAGCTAAGATAACCTCGTAAAAAGACTCCGCTAACTATAACTCCTACTTATTAGAAAATTTAACGGTAAAAACGTAACTAAATTCCTTAAGAAGTTCGAATAAGAGATACGCGTTAACTGTATTTACGACGAGGATAAAATAGACTAGCTCGAAGTCTATATCTCCTTTATATAAGCCCCTACTATTAAAATTCTTACGGATAGACTTACCTAGGAAGAAGCAAAGAAGAGACTCCTTTAATACTACTATATATATAATATTAAATAACTAGAAACTGCTAACGACCGCTTAGACTATTATAATACTAAAAAGCCTAAGACTATTACGGAAGTTATAGAGTAGCTTAGTCTCTACTTATACCTATAGCGTAAGGTATAACCTAACGGCTAGGAAGAATCTATAGTCTAGTTATACTTTATCTACTATATAATGCCGAAGGAGCTTATTATTAACGTTATAGAGAGAAATAGGAAGATATTTAAAGTTATCTCGAAACTCCTATATAAAAGCCTTATCTATATAATTAATAATTATTTAGCACCTCGCTAGGACGTTAAGCGACGAGATATAGTATCTAAAGTCTATAATTAGAAGCTTAAGAACCTAAAGAAAGACTAGCTCTTCGGGGAAATTAATAAAGTAATAAAGGAAGCCGAATCCGATAAGGGCAAAGAAAAACTTCTTAAAGAGCTAAAGAAAATAGATAAGAAACCTAGATAGCCCGTAAAGGAGATCTTAGACCTAATAAAAGCCTTTAAAGATATAAAGATTAATCTTACTCGCTAGTAAGAGCAGATATTTAACTAGCTTAATAGGGAATAGAGACGTATTAGTAGTAGAAGCTACTCTTTAAGTCGTAGATAAGGAGGTAGCGTAAATACTATCGGATTTTACTACCTATCTAATTAATATACGTAGCTTTAGGTTAATGCTTTTAACCGGCCTAGGAGATACTTCTATTACGGTAAAGAAGGATACTACCCTAATAAGTACGAGGTATACTCTTAAGACTACGAGATCGGATTTATAATATACGAAGTAGTAAACGGGACTCTTTACCTTAGAAGAAAAGATAATAGAAGCGTAATTCCCCTAGTACTTACTAATAGGTTTTCTTAAATAGGTATATATATTCGAAGGCTTATCGTATATTAGGTAGATACGTAGCTAGACTCCTTTATATTACTACTTATAAAATAGGTTAAAGCTACGGTTATACTATCTTACCTAAATTAGGCTACTAGTAAAAGAGAATCCGGTTTCCTAGACTAGTTCTAGAGATATAGAAGCCTATATAAGTAGAAGCTAAGGAATCTAGAAGTAAGCGATATAAGAAAAGAAGTAGGAAGGATATCGGTTATTATAATTATATATAATATATAATAAAGCGATATATATAATTAGATAATCTATACGACTATAATAGGGATTAATACCTACGAGGGGAAAAGATAAAGAGTCGAAGAGGACGTAGAGGAAATCGAGATAACGAGAATAGTAAAAACTAGCCTAAAGATTATCCCTATATACTATAGATATAAAGTAGATCTAGATAAGAAGTTCGATAGACTTACGGATAAAATCGTCGGAGAAATTATATATAAAAGAATCCCGATCCTTCTAAATTACCTAATCGACTTTATTCCTTAACTAAGCGAGAGACTTAGCACGAGATGCGTAGATATAGCCTAAGGTATAGAAAACACTAAATTCTAGACCCTAGAGAAAGCAGAGAGTAATATAAGACCTTTTAGAGCTACGATAACGGTTATAAAAGTAGCCGAAAATAATATAGAGAGTAGTTTACTCCTCCTCGAATGTTTATAAGGAAAACTCACGGTAGCTTTAATATAAGTTAAAGAATAGGATAAAGAATACTAGGTCGAACCGATTAAGCTTACTTGCCCTACTTATAAAGAATCGGATTATAAGTGCCTCGAAGTCTAATAAGCACTAAAGGAAGTTAGGTTTATAACTAATATAATTAGCGCAATATAACTAGCCTAAGGACTATTTAATTAATAAACTCTAGAGGCAATAAGACCGGAGAAAGACGAATTTATTATATAGGAAGTAGCACTCTCGATAAGATACTAGGAGATAACTCTAGAGGACCTTATAGCGATTCCTATAATACGTATAAACACGGTCCTTATGCCTTTCCGCTCGCTTAAGTATATATAAGACCTACCCCGTATTTAAGTACGGCTCGGTAGCTAGAAAGCTAAAGTTCTAAGCGCCTTAATCGATACCGGGTCCGAAGGAAACCTTATTACTAAAAGATATATAAACGTATATAGGCTTAAAATCCTACCGATAAGAGTATTAATAACGGCGTATACCGGGTCCCCTATAGATATAGTTAGGGAGGTAGAGACTAATCTCTATCTAGGAACGGCCTAGATACTAATCCGTCTTTATATTACGCTAGATAAAGTCTTAGTCCCCTTTATCCTAGGCATACTATTTATTAAAGCCGCGCGTATATTATTTAATTATTCCCTAAGGAACGGGGATATATAGGTTAAATATTAGATCGGCACTATTTAGGTAGTTACGCTAGCGGTAGGAGCTATTAGATAGGAGCTTCCGGACGAGGTTAATATAGTAAAATCCTTTTAGGCTACGACCTTAATAGTTAATAAAGACGTATACGAAAGACTAAAGCTTAAGGAGGCTATATAGGAAATAGCTACCTAGCTCCTAAGAAATTTTTTTTAGGCTTTAGTAATAGAAGTGGAAGAAGATAACCTAGGAGCTACTTAATAATTACGGAGAGAAACCCTTACGGATACCTATACGGCCGAGATTCTCTTGCCGGGAGGTAAGATCCTTAGTTATAGAGGGGGTGCTAACTAAGTCCCTAACCTAGCCTACGCTAGCGCAAACGAGCCCTTAATAGCACTAGTACGATAGTAATTAATTATAGACGAAGGAGATAAGGCGATTCTAGCTATCGGATCTAAGATAGTAGAAGAGATTATTAAAGTTATAGTTATAGAGGCTATAGGAGAATTTAAGAAAAACATTATTAAAGCTAGAAAGAAGTTCCGAAAGATCTAGAAAGTTAAAGTTAAAATAGGGAGGAAACGACCTATTAGATTATATAATCTAAGAGTTAATACTCTCTTTAAAAGAAAAGTAAATAAGATTAACCCTATTAATAATGCTTTATTAGACGGCTCGACGCCGGAAGGGGACCTTAACTAGAAGAAGACTAAATAGAATACTATTAAAGATAAGATATAGCCTAGACCCTACCTAGAACACTTAATAGGAAAATTCTTAAGTATATAGAAAGGAAAGCGGCTAACGTAAGAAAGACTTAAAGTAATCTACGAATAATTTAAGGGCTTTCTTATAGAGGCAGAAATCCGGATCTTCGATAGTATTTTATTTAATAGGGAAGTAGCGTTATCCTAGGACTTTATAGAAAGAGGTAGAGTCGACCTAGCTATAGCCCTACTATAGGTTATTAAGATAATAGAATATAAGGTATAGTAAGTAGCCTTAATCCCGATCCTAAAAGCGATAGAGCAGAAAGTTATCGATATCCTTAAAATTAGACTAGAAATAGGAGTCCTTAAAGAAGGGCACGGGCCTTATAGGAACCCCTTTTTCCTAGTAGTAAAGAAAGACGGAGGACTACGCCTAATTAATTCTACTACGTATATAAATGCCGTTATAATAAGAGATACGAACCTACCGCCGAATATAAACGAGTTTAGCGACTACTTCTCGATATATAAGATCCTTTCCCTCCTAGACCTTTTTTTAGGCTATAATTAGATCCCTCTTAATATTAAAAGCTATAACTTAACGATATTCGCGATACTTATTAGCCTCTTATATATATATATACTCCCTTAAGGGGCTATAAACTTAGTCGGCTAATTTATAAGGATAATATAAAGAATCTTATAAGACCTTATACCGAATATCTATAGGAATTTCCTCGATAATATAGGTATTAAGGGGCCCGATATAACGTATAATAATAAAGAGGTGGCGCTAGGAGTAAGGAGATTTATCTTCGAATACCTTATTAACCTTAATAAAGTCCTAGTTAACGTTAAACTCTCTGGTTATACGATTACGGGGGCTAAATCGAAATTCTACTAGTAAGCGACCGAAGTTATTAGTTATATCTATAGAATAAATAGAAGGTGCCCCGTAGAAGCTAAAGTTATTAAAATTAAGGAATAGATAAGATGCCTTAATATAATATATATTAGAGCTTTCCTTAGTATCGTAGGATACTATCGAATCTAGATTAGATAGTTCGCTGTCTTAGTAAAACCCCTTATAGACCTACTAAAGAAAAAAGTCTATTAGGAATAATGAGACGAATAAGCAAAAGCGATAGCTGCCCTTAAGGAAGCTATTACTAATCTAGTCTTTCTAGTATCCCTCGATATCGGCCTAAGAAGAGGAGATATTATTCTAATATATAATGCTAGTCTGCTCGGCTAGGGGGCAGTCTTAATATAAATCGTCGACGGAAAGAGGCGCCTTATAAGGTTCGAAAGTAGAACGTAGTTACTAGTAGAAACTAAATATAATACGATAAAGAGGGAGTATAGGGCTATATTAAGTGCGCTTAGGAGACTAAGAATATACCTATATAGCGTATATTTTATCCTAGAAACTAACGTATAGGTCTTAGTTAATTAACTAAAAGGTACCCTTAAAGACGTCCCTAGAGCTATAGTAACTCGCTAGATAAGCTATATTTTCCTCTTCGACTTTACTATATAATACGTCGAAGGTAAGAAGAATAGCGTGGCCGATAGACTCTTAAGAAAGCCTAAAGGACCTTCTAACGTATTAGATAAGGAAATAGAAGGCGATATTAAAGAATTTATAGACTTCTACTTAAACGTGGTATAAGGGACTAAGCTATAAGGGGACTACTTAAAGGAATCGAGGATAATTGCGAACTTCCTTTAAACGTTAAAACGGCCAGAGGGCCTTTCTAAATAAGACTATAGGAAGCTACGTCTAAAGAGTCTAAGTTTCTACGTTAAAGATTAAAAGCTTTAGCGACTCCCTAGGAAGGAAGAAAGGGGACCTATACTAGTTATAGATAACCTAAAAGAACGGAAAAGGATTATCGTAAAGTACTACGCGTAAATAAGGCATAAAGGACAATAAGTTATATATACGTTTATAAAAGATAAGTATTAGTAGGCTAGCCTTTAGAATAATATTTACGGCGTAATCTCTTCTTATAAAGAATGCTAATACTTTGCGACTAAGAGACCCTAGGAAGTTATAACCGCGACCGCGCCTAGCTACCTTATAAGTAAGATTTACTTTAATAGCTAGTATATACTATCTAATTATAGGTATTCGTACCTTATAGAAGCACGAGACGACCTTACTAGATAGGTAGAAGTAACCCTAGTTAAAGAAATTACCGCGGGAGCTATAACTAAATTTATACTCTCTATTATTTATAGGTATAGCGTAATACTATACGCTATAATCGATAGAGGGCCTAAAATAAAGAAAGACTTTAAGTATATCTTAGAGGATATAGGCGTTAAAGTTATTTAAACTTTAGTATATAATCTAAAGGCGAACGCGGTAGTAGAATAAGGGCACTAGAGGTTAATAATAGCGCTTATAAAAATAGCGGAGAAAAAGGGTAAGTAGATTAAATACCTTAACTAAGTAATCCTTATAGACCGAATAGTAGTTAGAGAGTCTTACGGAATATTAGCTTTCTACCTACTATATAGATAGGAACCGGTACTACCTCTTAAGATAGAATACCCGACTTAGCGACTAATCGACTAGGATAAAGTAAAGATAAAAGAAGAATTATTTAAAGCATAAGTATAAGTTTTAGAAAGGAAAGAGAAAAATATAGAAGAAGCTAAGAAAAGAGTAATAAGATATCGGAATCGATTAGTAGAGAGGACGGATAAAGCTAATAAGCATACGATAAGGAAAGAAAGCCTATAACCTAGAGACCTCGTCTTACTATTTAACGTAAGATAATTAAATAATCTAGGGAGGTAAGCTAAGTATTAGATAAGGTAGAACGGTCCCTTTTAAGTAGTATCGCGCTTAGAGTAGTTTAGGGCGTATAGGATTAAGACTTTAGATAGAATTATACTTAATAAGACAATCCTAGGAGAGTATCTAAAGAAGTTTAAAAAGGATAAGGAAGGTTAGTAGTGCTTTACTAGGGACGACTAGTTGCTCTAAGATAAGATTACTCTCGATAAGAGGAGGAAGGAAGAAATAACGGACGAAGTAAATAATTTACTACTCCTACTAAGTAGAGAAGCCTTAGATTAGATAGTGCTATAGTCGCAACGACTCCCTAACGAACCTTAGAAGGATTAAAGCTAGGAAGAGGAAGAAGAGCGACTACGGATACCTAAGAAAGGCCTAAGGCATACGATGAAGGTTTAGCTGCCGTAACTTAGTAAAGTAAAAAAGGATCTCTACGCTAGAGCCCTAAAGACGCTAATCTAATAAGAAAAGGAGGAGGTAAAAAGGAGCTAAGGAGGAAAAGGCGGTAAAGATAAAAATCTATAACTATTATAAGAAGCACGCTAGAACCTAACTAGTAACTAGGACACCGTCTAACTATCTAATCGAAGGACGACTATAGTAGCTAAGATATTTACGAGTGCCCTACCTACTACCTTATCGTTTTAAATTTTCTACTTAAGGCTCCTTAAGTAGATAAAGATAATACTTCCTACCCTTCCCTAATAATAGCCTACCCTCTACTACCTTAAAGAAGGCGAATAGAGATATAATTAAATAATAAAATAAGAAAACGAATGTTCTTACTACCTACCTCCCTTAAGAATAAGAGTTTTTACTTCGTAGATAGGGATATCTATTCTTTATTATAGAGGGGGAGACCCGCCGTAGCGAAAATAGACGCGCCTATAAGATAAATTTTAATGTATTTTCGACTTACCGAATTAAACGCGTATTACCTTAAGAGAAAAACTTTTGCCGCTAAAGATAGCGACTAAACGAGGCTACCTACTCCCGGTAAACCTACTATAGACTACTATAAAGCGAACTTAAAGACTATCTAATTATTACTTAAGAGAGAGCTCGTTAAACCTATGCAATCTCTTTCTAGGTAAGATAGGCGTAAGGTTAATTTCCTCCCCTTCCTCTAAATCCTTAGTAAGACTAAAGGGATTAGGGATATTGCAAAGAAGACGAGGGGCGGTCTCGTTATTAATATACTTATCGTAAAATTTATTAGACGGTTAGCGAATCTATTAGGGTCGTAAGTAGCCCTACGGTATCTAAGGAAGTACCGCTATTCGTAAACGGGCGCCTTAGTCGAATCCTAAACGTAGTTAGCGTAAGAACCGCCGGTAGTGCTTAGAAGAGAGATATACTTATAAAAAGGAAATATAACGTGCTCGTAAGCGGAAGTTATAGTTATCTAATAAGTTCGAATATACCCTTAATAAAGGCGAGGATTGCGAGTTCCGTATAAAGTAATTAAGACTACTCGAGAGTATTCTTACCGCCCTAAACTAAGCTAAGAAAAGAAGTATCCGCGCGGATAAGCGATTTCTATAGGGATATAGGTTACTAGCCGACGTCTATAATAAAGGGCATAGAAGACGATTTAATTATACTAACCTAGCGTGCTCTCGAGAAAGTAGGAGAGAGGGGAGCGACCGCGCGCTTTAACCCTAACGATATTAGGAGCTTTTAATAGAACCTATAACCGAAAGGCGATTTCTACGTAAATTAGAAACCCTTAGTAACCGATATTATTTCTACTATAGACCTAGGTCTTAAAGTAACTATAGATCTATAGAAGAAGACGGTTAGAACGAGCTAAGCGAGATTAAATAAGTTAGATAGTCGTTACTTAAAAGTACTTTATACGAAGAGGAAAGACCTTAGTACGATAATTTTAAGTAAGAAGAGTAGTAGTAACGAGGGAAGGTCGTAGAAGAGTAGTTAAAGAGAGGTTAACGATATCTAGTAGCTCTTTAGTTTCGAGTTTAGCGGTCTTACGAGATATAATAAGGAAGAAGAGGCAATCGTAAAAGGAGAAGATAAAAGGTAGCGGTCTAGAGAAATAAAGAAGATAGAGGAGAGAAGAGGGAGAAGAGGAATAGAGAGAGTAAAGAGGAAAAGAAAAGGGCGGGGATTAGATAGCTCCCTAATCGATAACTAGTAGAAGAAGCTATTTAGGCGTAACTGCTAAACACGCCCGAGACTTTACCGCTATAGAGGCCGGCTAAAGTAACTAATAACCGCGCGCTTTAATAACTATTTATTCCTCTCGCTATACCCTCCTTCTTCCTTCCTTCTTCTTCCTTCTATACGTATATATATATATATATACTCCGTATGCTTCCTTACTTATAACGATCCCCTCTATTAATATAACTCCTATATATATATATAATACCCTCTTAGCCTCTTAGCGTTATAACTTAAAACTACTTACCTTAACTATCTAATCTTAGCTTCTCCCTCTCTTTCGCTTACTCTACCCTTTCCTAAGATATAGCGGCGAACCTAAATAGCATCCTAGGCCCGGCTATAGACCTCCCTAAGGATGCCGCTATCTTCTTTAGCGCACTACTATTTAGGAGTAGGAGCTCTATTTTGCCTGCTTACCACGGCGAAGTTAAAGTAGAAGGCGGCGAAGGGCGCTTCTACGCTAAAGACGAGGAAAGGTTTATAGACTAAGACCGACGAGACGTTTATAAGTAGAAGCAACCTCCTTAGTACGTCTATAGAGATTATTAGCACCCGATGCTAACGGGCCCTATTAAGCGGCGGGATATTACCCTTAAAGACGCTCGGATAATATATAAGGGCGTTAAAAAGATAAACGGATTTACTAGGAATAAGGCCCGCTAAGAAGAGTATATTATCGATATATATAACTTTCTCCGTAGAGCTATCGATAAACGATAGGCTATGAGCTTCGGCCTTAGCGCGATAATTAAAATGTTAATAAGAGGCATCGAGAACGTAGTATACCCCTTACCTTACCCGCTATCGGTTTATACCGACTACTAAGGGGAACCTATCGAAGATATAGAAGATAGATATAAGAAGTACTACGAATGCCTAAATAATAGGGAGCATCTAATTAAGTTTACCGCTCCTACCTTCGACCTTAGTTACTTCGCGTATAAACGAAGGTATACGACTAGAGTTATTAACTTTTCGGTAGGCATAAACGAAGGGGGACTCTACTAGGGGGCGTTCTTCTAGGACCGTAGAAAAGGAAACCTAGTCGTTTTTAATACTTAGAAAGAGGGACGATACGCTAGACTTTATACGTTCCTATCAGTATAGCGGTAGTTTCTTTATATCCTCTAAGTTCCTTATAACTTTACCTATACGCTAGTCCCTTATACTGCCTAATAAGAAGGGTAGGAATACGGCTACTTAGCTTTAATAATAATCTAATACTAGGTTAGAGGTATAGTCGGGCTATGCCTTAAGATAATTAAATAGCGATGCTTAAAAGTTAAAGTGATTCTAGAGTAAAGGTATAGAGTAACGTAAGAAGCCCCGTAGATAGACGAGATCTTATACTAAGACTAGTATTTCTTTAAGCTAGATAAGAGGATAAGTATAAAAGGCTATATTAATAGGCTAATATATAGAATCTAAGCTATCGCGGTAAATAAGCTTAATTATACGCAAGCGATATTATAGGGCGGTAGAGTTTCCTAGTAGTTTAATAGCGGGGTTAGACGACTATAAAGGATACTATTTAATTAAGGTCTAACGACTTTCGGCGGAGTCTTTCCTATAAGGATTCCTAGGAGCGAGCGGATTTACCGATATAACCGTATTATCTTAGGAGACTAGGAAGAATAAGACCTCTAGGAAGTCCTAGAGGTAGTTAACCTCCTAGATAGGCCTACTAGATAAAGACTACCGCTCTAAAGAGACGTAGAACTAGCTTATACGGCGAGGAAAGCGAGAAAGGAGCTATCTACGCTAGCTGCCCTTACGGAGCAACCTAACCCGATTGCTTAAGCTACGCGCGGTTTCTTTACGAAACTTCTCCTTAAAAAGACCCCTAACTATCTAATTACGCCGACGGGAATTAAGAATAGACCTAGTCCTTCGTTACCTTAAGCGTTAACCGAATTAAGCTCCTTATCTAAACTAAGCAGCCTTTCCCTAAGTAACCTCGAGATAGGATCCCCGCCCTAGAGCCTATAAAGGAGAGAGCTAAGCGCCCCTACTAGTCCCTTTATCTACGTAGAAACGACGCCTTTATTCTCCCCCTCTAATATATAGCTAATTAGGCCTACTCCTCGCCCGCTACTAACGGCTCCTCTAAACGTATAAAGGAGCGAAAGACTCATAACCGCTCCCCCGCCGATAACCCGATAAGGAGCTAGTAGGGAAGAAAGGTAGATAGCCCGGCTGCCTACTTGCCTTAGGACCCCGAAATTACTAGGCGCTCGGTTAATTACCCTAAGGCCGAAGACTCTAGTAACGCCTACGGCACGCCCCGTTACTCCCTAGAAACGAAGTATAGCAATAGCTTCTCCGGCTATAGTCCCTATAAGGTTTATACCGGGCTTTAAACCCTCCTAGGTCGAAGGAGTTAAAAACCTAGGAATATATTAGAACTACTACTAGGATATTAACGACTATAATTCTATATATTTACGTAGGACTGCTAGTAACGCGATAACGATTAGCCTACGAGACTCTATAGCTTATCTAATCTAGCCGTACCTAAAGCTACGGACTAGTAAAGACGCTAACTACTTCGTTTCCTTAACGCCCCTAGGAATAATAAGCGCGAATACTTAGGAGCGTATACGGGGGGCAGTAGATAATTATTTAAAGAAGGAAGTGCGCGAGTAAAGATAGGAAAGAGCTAAATAAGTAGCTCGTAGGTAAAGGGAGGAATAAAGGACGCGAAGGGAAAGGATTATAGTAAAGGAGAAAAGTTCTATCGACGGTTTATTTACTTACTTACGTGCTTAGGAAGAGAGCCTTGCCCGTTATTATCGCGCCCTTTCCGTTAGTATCTTAGGTCGGAAAGTCGCTAGGGAGGAGTTTAACGGGTAAGATTATACCCCTATAGACATTAGCCCGTTAGAGGATAAGACCCTAGCACCCTCTAACTTTCTTCTAAGTATACTTAAAGGCGTTATAAAGACCTCGATTATCTAATTAGGCATTATCCTTAATTATAGTTAATTTAAATTTTTGTTTTTCCCCTTTAAAGTAGATGCCGCTAGTTACGCGACTTTAGTAGAAACGAAGAGGCATAGAGTAAAGAAATCTCTAAAGACTCGTATTTATAACCTAAAGCCTATAGAGCTATATATAGACTAAGTAATTAGATAATTACGTAGTTAATTGCTCTACTAATCCTTTACTACGTACTACGCGTGCTTTAGGTATATGCCCTCGTCCCCGTTAAAGTAGTCGTATAGCGTTTATAGTTACTTTTCGTTTAAGTTATAGATTTTATAGAACGTTAGCGTTATTTTATCCTTAAGATAAATTTCGTGGTCTTATTAGCTATATTTAGGTAACCTTATCTTAAGTTCTTCCTTAAAGAGTTTATTATATTTCTAGTATTCTTAAGGGATATTCTTTATTCTATCTTATAGGCTTTATTCTTTCTTTTAAGAGCTAGTTTCTCTTAACTTAAGCTCTTTATTAATTTATTTAAGGTCTTTCCTTAGACTAGCAATAACTCTTTAGATCTTTATATTATATCCTTTATTCTATTTATATTAAATACTAGGTTATATAGCTATATTAGTTAGTACGTAAGTCTTATTAGTCGATTTTATTATATCCGCTAGTTTAGTTACTATTTTCGTTCGTATTACTAAAGCCCGTAATAATTTACTTAAACGGTTATCCCTTTTATCTTATTTAGTAGCTAAATTATCGTAAAATTTTACTTTCTCTTAAATCTACTAGTCCTAGAAACTTATATCTTCGTTTTAATATAGCTAGCTAGTTCTTTAGTTAATTAGTAGGTTGCTCTCCTATAGCTATAGAAGTCTTAATATAAGGTTATATTCTTTAATATCTATAATATCGAAGTTAACTTATTCGTTATAGCCCTAGATATTAATATCGAGGTAATTAATCTCTATATTAATAATTCCGTTATTATAGTTAAAGGCCTCTCCTTCGATATTTATAAGTTTATATAGATCTATCTTATATCTCTATATAAGTTAGTAACGATTAACGACTTTAGGTAAAACGTAATTACTTATCGCGCTATAGTCTAAAAGTATATATACGTAATATCCCGTAATTTAGATATCTAATACTATTTAGTTACTATAGCTTACTATTACTATATATAGGGTCCTTAGATCTTATCGTATTATACTAGTTTATAGCCCTTTTATAGATAGCGTACCTTATTTTTTACTTAGTCCTTATTCGTTTTATTTAAGTATTCTTCTTCGATTTATTATTAATATTATTTCTTTACGTTTTTATCGCGTAGTATTATATTAAGGCTTAAGAGACTAATTTTTTATAGCTAATTAAAGATTTCTTATTTCTTAACGCTATATCGTTTATATTATACTACTTTATAGTTAATTACGTACTATACTTTATAATTTTATTCGTTTTTATACTAAAGGTTAAGTTTTCGTTTAGCGTCTTTTTATTTTTTATATAGTATTTCTATATCGATTCTTTCTTAGTTAAATATAGCTTATAGCCTTTATATATATTACTAATAATCTTTTAGTATACTATTATATTATTTATACTATACTTATACTTTTTTATATTTATAAACTCTATAGTTTAGGTATATATATTCGTTATAATCTTCTTCGTTATATTTAACTTATTATATAAGTCTTTAAAAGATTAAGGGTTTAGATACCTTAGAGCAAGTAGCGTTATACTATTCTTTTATTTTAGCGTATTTATAGATTTTATATATCTCTAAAAGATATCTCGTTAATAAACTATAATTATCGCGGTATTTAAGTAGCGTACTATAATTAGGTTCTAATAATATAACTTAGTCGTTTAGGTAGCGTTAATCGATTTTCTAGTAGTCTAGTTCTATACTTAGGTAGGGTTTCGAAAGTATTTATCCTTTAAACTTAACTAAGAAGGCGTTATATCGTGCCTTTACCTAGAAGTATATTATATAGTCTAGGTAAACGTATAAGATCTATAAAATATACTTATATTCTTTATAACTAAGTACTATTCTTAGGTTATCTAAAAATTCTCCTCGTAGTTACTATTCTCGTTATAGAGCTATAAAAGTATCGACCGCGGTAATAGCTATAGTATAGTCTTCCCTATATAGTGCCGGTTTATATTAAACTATTATAGCTTATTAATTTTCTATAAGAATTTAAGGTATTTATTAAGTTCTAATTTTAAGTATTTCTTTAAATTCTTTAAAGTATAGAGCGTGTTCTTTAATTATAGTATTTTCCCTTAGTAGTAAGGGTAGTAGTATAAGTTCGTTCTTATCTTCCGTTTCTCTAAGTATTTCTTATTCTTTAAAGCTTATATCGTCGATACTTCGTTATTCCTCTTTAGGTTATTATCTAAGTTTCGTAAGTATAAGGGCTATATTTATATCTTCTTTATTATATTATTTATAGACTGCCTATCGTTATTATCGATTTTTATTTCGTATATCTTCCTAGAATCGTTTACCGTTCTTCTTAATTTAGTCTTAGGAGACTCCTTTAAGATAAGGGTATTTTAGTTCTATAAATTTAACTTATTTCTATATTTTAGGATCCTTTTATTATATTATTATAAGGGTTTTCTTTAGTAGCTTTAAGAACTATCTAGTACTATTCTTATCGCTTAAGTATACTATATATTTATTATCGTAGTATATAGTTTAACTAAGGAGTTTATACTTTAGTTCCTATCTATTAGTAGCGTTTAGGTGTTTCTTACCTTCTAGGGCTAGTGCCTAGTAGGTTTTCTTTTCCTTACGAGGTTATCTATATTCCTTAGAGTAATATCTAAGTTTCCTATAGTTAAAATACTTTCCTTTACTTTTTTATATTATATCTAGATCTATCCTACCTAGGTTAGTTATATAGGCGTAGGTAATAGGAGTTTCGCGCTTCTTTTTATAGTTAGCGCGTTAGCTAAAGTTATTTCTATAAGAAGGGTTCTAGTTTCCTCTTCCTTATTTCTTTTCTTAGTATCGCGTATACTATCTATTATCGATTCGTACTACTATAGTAATATAGTCCGAGAGGTTATTAGGTCGATTTTCCTTATAGAGCTCGTCCTTAACTTCTTCTTTAAGTCCGGCGTAGAATCGTAATATAAGGGGTTCGTTATCCTAATTAAGCTTTAAGGTAACTTAACGGAACTTTATAGTATAATCTAATACTAAGATCCTTTATCGGAGTTCTTAGAGTTTCTATTTAGCTTCTTATTCCTCGTCGGTCGTTTTAAATACCTTTATAATAGCTTCTTTAAATCCTTAGAAACTAGTAAAGACTTTATCTATTTCGTTATCTCGTCGCGCTAGTTAGTTATTAAGAAAGTCCCTTATAATAAGTCTAAACTAAGCGAGTGCTATTCTAGATAAATAATTTCCTATATAGAGTACCTTTTTAACTAGGTCTAAGAGTTTAGTAGGGTAAATCCGGTAGTAGGCCTTAAGTTAGGTAAGAAAGTCTCGAAGCGTACTATAAGTACCGTCGAATAGTCCTAGCTATTTTAGTTTAACTACTTCTCTAAGGTCCCTAACTTATCCGTTACCTCCTCTATTCCTAAGTAACTATACTTTATATCGAAGGGTAATAATCTCGCGTATTATATCCTAAGGCGATATAGTAGCTCTAGAGTTAGTTAATCTAGCTTATTATATAGGCATATTAATAGTTACGATATTACTTAGCGTAACGCGGTATTATACTAAATAAGAGCTTTTAACGTATAACGACTAATATTATTTTTAAGAGATAAACCTATTAAGGGGTTTATATTAATAGATATAATAGGGCGTAGTTTAAGTAATAATAAGTATATTATATTAGTAATAAGTCGGAGGTTATAGACCGTAGACTATAATAAGGTAATTAAGTAATCGGAATTAAAGATAAGATCGTAATAGAGATCGTAATAATTATAATATATTAAAAGCTATCGAGCTATCTATTTAAAGGAGTATTTTATTCCTTCCTTATATATCTCGAGAGCTTCCTTAGATCGGCGGGAGCGCTAGGTAATCCCGTTATCTAGGAGCGTTAGAGCGCTAGAGCGATCCTACGATCCTAGCCGTAAAGCGTTAGAGCGCTAAAGTAACCCGTCGCTCTAAACTTAATTAGCCCGTCGGTCCGTTTAATATTCCTTGCTCCCTACGTTACGTAACCTCGTAATATATATTAGTCCCCGCGGTTTACTAGACCGTGGTCGTAATAGTACTTATAATCCGATTCTTTATAAGTAAGGTAAGTAAGCTTAATTAGTTCGACTTAGTATTCTTTGTCTTATTCTTTAACTTATACTAAAGCTACCGCGAGTTTTCCTTATAGATATTTAAGGAGGAGTAAACTACTCTCTATATTATCTTCGGCTACTTTTATAACTATTATCGTAACTCTATAAGGTCTTATATTACTCTCTACTTTCTCTAGGTTCTAGAATTTAGTGTTTTCTATACCTTAGGCTATATCTATATATCTTATACTAAGTCTCTCGCTTAGTTAGGGAATAAAGTCGATTAGGTAATTTAAAGGGATTAGGATTCTTTTATATATAATTTCTCCAACGATTTTATCTATAAGTCTATTAAACTTCTTATCTAGATCTACTCTATATCTATAGTATATAGGGATAATCTTTAGGCTAGTTTTTACTATTCTTATTATCTTAATTTCTTCTATATCCTCTTTAACTCTTTATCTTTTCCCTTTATAGGCATTAATCCCTATCGTAGTTATATAGATTATCTAATTATATATTTCGCTTTATTATAAGTTATCTATAATTATAATAACTAATATCCTTCTTACTTTTTTCTTATATCGCTTACCTCTAGATTCCTTAGCTTCTACTTATATAGGCTTCTATATTTCTAGAACTAGTCTAAGAAACCGGATTCTCTTTTACTAGTAGCTTAATTCGGGTAAGATAGTATAACTATAGCTTTAACCTATTTTATAAGTAGTAATATAAAGGAGTCTAGCTATATATCTACTTAGTATACGATAAGCCTTTAAATATATATACCTATTTAAGAAAACCTATTAGTAAGCACCGGGGGAATTACGCTTTTATTATCTTTTCTTTTAAGGTAAAGAGTCCTATTTACTACTTTATATATTATAAATCCGATCTCGTAGTCCTAAGAGTATACCTTATACTTCTTAGGGTAGTATCCTTCTTTACCGTAATAGAAGTATCTCCTAGGCCGGTTAAAAGCATTAACTTAAAACTATATATATTAATTAGATAGGTAATAAAATCCGATAGTATTTACGCTACCTCCTTATCTACGACTTAAAGAGTAGCCTCTACTACTAACGCGTCTTTATTCCTTATTAAGCTAGTTAAATATCTACTCTTACTAGCGAGTAAGGTTAATCTTTATATCTTTAAAGGCTTTTATTAGGTCTAAGATCTCCTTTACGGGCTATCTAGGTTTCTTATCTATTTTCTTTAGCTCTTTAAGAAGTTTTTCTTCGCCCTTATTAGATTCGGCTTCCTTTATTACTTCGTTAATTTCCTTAAAGAGCTAGTCTTTCTTTAGGTTCTTAAGCTTTTAATTATAGACTTTAGATACTATATCTCGTCGCTTAACGTCCTAGTAAGGTACTAAGTAGTTATTAATTATATAAATAAGGCTTTTATATAGGAGTTTTAAGATAACTTTAGATATCTTCCTATTTCTCTTTATAACGTTAATAATATCCTCCTTTAGTATTATATAGTAGATAAAGTATAACTAGACTATAGATTCTTCCTAGCCGTTAGGTTATACCTTACGCTATAGGTATAAGTAGAGACTAAGCTATTCCGTAACTTCCGTAATAGTCTTAGGCTTTTTAGTATTATAATAGTCTAAGTAGTTATTAGTAGTTTCTAGTTATTTAATATTATATACGTAGTAGTATTAAAGGAGTCTCTTCTTTACTTCTTCCTAGGTAAGCCTATCTATAAGAATTTTAATAGTAGGGGCTTATATAGAGGAGATATAGACTTTAAGCTAGTCTATTTTATCTTTATTATAGATACGGTTAACGCGTATCTCCCGTTCGAACTTCTTAAGGAATTTAGTTACGTTTTTACCGTTATATTTACTAATAGGTAAGAGTTATAGTTAGCGGAGTCTTCTTATAAGGTTATCTTAGCTTCTAGCGAGTATATCTTTAAGTCTATTAGTAATCTTATTAATATCTACCTTAATTTTCTTTATATTACTAGTAGTAGGATTAGATAATCCCTCTTAATAGTTAGCGTTTCTAGATATAGTATACTTATAGATTACGAGGTTATAAAATTTAAAGTTAGAGTTTTTAGAGTTAAAGGATATCTTATTATAACTATCTTATTACTTACTTTCTTATCTATTAGCGGGAGGTAAGCGTTCTCTATAAGCTACTACGTAGAGGAGAGCTAAGGTTAAGGTTAGTAGGGTGTCCCTCGTTAGTACCTATATTAGTATTATTAGTGCGTATATAAGTAAGAGGTCTTAGTAGGGTTCTAGAATAGTCTAGATTACGCTATTATTATTATTTATATCTTTTAAAGTATTATATAAGGATTATAGTTTCTTAACCGAGTCGCTAGTATTAGGGGTCGTAGGGTTAATAATAAGAGCTTAGGGTTTTTTAGTATTAGCTTATTGCTTTTCCTTTACAACTAGCGAAGGTATTATCTAATTATTTATTTCCCGGTAAGTCTATCGCCTTATTAGGTCCCTAACTCTAGCTATTAAGGTAGTTATTGCTTTAATTATTAAATCCCTAGATTTTATTTTTTCTAAATAGTACCGTCGTCCTCTAGGTATTCTTAGCTTCGTAAAGCTACTCATCGCCGTGTAAATAGAACGGAATAACGAGTTTACGCCCTAAAGACTAGTTTTAACGGGGATAAGGGTATATACTTAAAGCATACGTAGTACGTAGCTAAGGATTAATAGAGTAATTAACTACGCAATTATCTAATTATCGGTCCTATATATAGCTCTAAGGGCCTTAGGTTATAGATATAAGTCTTAGAGATTTCTTTACTCTATACCTCTTTGTCTTTACTAGAGTCGTATAACTAGCGGCCTCTACTTTAAAGAGGAAAAATAAAAATTTAAATTAACTATAATTAAGGAAGATGCTTAATTAGATAATCGAGGTCTTTATAACGCCTTTAAGTATACTTAGAAGTAAGTTAGAAGGGGAGTGCTAGGGGTCTTATCCCCCCCCCCCTAACGGGCTAATATCTATAGGGGTACGATCTTACCTATTAAACTACTTTATTTCCTTAACGCCCTTAAGAATAATAAGCGCGAATACTTAAGAGCGTATATAAGGGGTAGTAGATAATTATTTAAAGAAGGTAGTATATAAGTAAAGATAGGAAAGAGCTAGATAAGTAGCTTATAAGTAAAGGGAGGAATAAATAATATAAAGGGAAGGGATTATAGTAAAGGAAAAAAGTTCTATTAATAGTTTATTTACTTACTTACGTACTTAGAAAGAGAGCCTTACTTATTATTATCGCGCCCTTTCTATTAATATCTTAGGTTAGAAAGTTATTAAAGAGGAGTTTAATAGGTAAGATCGCACCCTTATAGATATTAGCCCGTTAAAGAGATAAGACCCTTAGTACTCCCTATCTAACTTCCTTCTAAGTATACTTAAAGGCTTTATAAAGACCTTAATTATCTAATTAAGTATCTTCCTTAATTATAGCTAATTCGAATTTTTATTTTCCCCTTTAAAGTAAAGGCCGCTAGTTACGCGACTTTAATAGAAATAAAGAGGTATAAAGTAAAAAAATCTCTAAGACTTATATTAATAACCTAAGACCCTTAGAGCTATATATAGGACCGATAATTAGATAATTATATAGTTAATTGCTCTATTAATCCTTAGCTATATACTACGCGTGCTTTAAGTATATACCCTTATCCCTATTAAAATACTTACTAGCTTAATTATTTAGCTTTACCCTTTCTATAAGGGTATACTATAGCTAAGGGGGTATACTACGAAGTATAGCTTAATTTATATTCTTAGAGATATCTTTTAGTAAGAGGGACCTAAGAAGCTAAAAATACCTAGTATAGAAGAAAGAAGTAGGAGCTAAAAGGAAATATAAAGAAGAGGGTAGGGGTATAAGGGGAAGTAAAAGTAGTAATAGCTTCTTATAGAAGTAGTAAGAAATAAGATAGATATACCGGTAATAGCTAGAATAAAGGAGAAAAGCTAGTAAAAAGCTTAGTAGTTATAAGGATATTAGTAGCTTCTTTAAGTAGGATCTTCTTTATTAATTAAGATACTAAATAGATTTAAAGAGGGGCGTGCTAGTAATAGCTAGAAAAGAAAGGGAAAACTAGTAAAAAGCTTAGTAGTTAAGAGGATATTAGTAGCTTCTTTAAGTAGGATCTTCTTTATTAATTAAGATATTAAATAAGTAGAAAGAGAAGAGTTAAATAAAAGAAAGAAGGAGAATTAATATAATATAATAATTACTCCCCTACTATAATTACTACCCTTATAAGAATTAAATATCTTTGCCTTACTTATCTAACCCCTTACTTTTAACTTTACCTTTATAGATATTTATATACTTCTTATATCTCTCTTCGTAAGAATTATAAAGGTTATATAGGCTTAATATAGTTACTTAAAAGCTCTAGATAATAAGCCTCTTTATATAGAGACTAAGTAAGATAGCCCTTTAAAGGTAGCTTATATAGAGCCTATCTTCGTTTTAATATATTATTTAAATAAAAGCTTAGAATTAAAAAAGACCCTTAGCTACTATACTAAGGGCTTTACTTTAAAAAATAGGCCTCTTACTATTACACCCTTTAAAATAAGCTTCCTTTACCTATTAAAGTAAATAAGCTTTATCTTTAAAGGGTTAAAGTAGACCCCTTAGTCCTTAGCTTATTTAAATAATTTAGTAGCTATAGCTTTAAGCTATTAAACGTTCTTCTTAGCTAAGGTTAACGTTATAGAAATACTAAAGTTATTTATATAGGATAGCTAGTATTACTTAGCCGCTAGTATCCCCTTTTCTTTACTTCTTAAAGTAAAGATAAAAATATAGCTAGGTAATTCTTTAAGAGAGGTACTTTTACTACCCCTTTAAAAGTTAAAGTAAAAAAACTAATTAAAAAAGCTACTTTTAGATCTTCTTATTGTTCTATAAAAGAAGGTATAGAGAGGTAAGTATATTTTAGCTCTACTATTTTTCTATACGTTTCTTCTTTATTTAGATTATTTAATATAATAGCTTCCTCTTCTTCTTCTTTATAGCTAGTATTATCCTTTACTACTTTAACGTTAGTTTCTTCTTTTATTTCTTTATTTAAGACCTCTTCTTAAGACTATTAAGAAAGGAGGATTTAAATCTTTTAAATTAGCTAATATTAAGAGAGTAAAAGGAGCTATTAATCCCTCTTTTTATTAAAGAAGCTAGATTTATCGAAAATTATATCCTTAGTTAAAATAACCTTTTATAAAAGAGGAACCTAGATCTAAAAACATTTATAGAATTATAGCTAATAAGGTATCTAATAAAGACTTTAAGATTAAGCTTTCTTTTCTTCTTTCTTTTTAGCTAAGTATTAATAATTATTATATATACCTTATAGTTATAAGTATAAAGGTAAGCTAGCGAGGCCCTTCTTTTTATAAAGAGTTTAAGGGGGGATTTCTAGTCTATTTCTTAGGTCTTAAATAAGGCCTTTAGGTCCCTATAGTCCCTTAGGTCCCTAGGGTCCCTTAAGGTTTAGTTCTTAAAGTAATAAGCGGTCTTAACGATTTCTCTTTAAAGGTTATTAAGAAGCTTTATAGTAAGTCTTATTATATAGGCCCTTTTTATAATAGCACGTTTTAATCTTTCTACCTTACTATTATAGGCCTAGGTATTAAGTGCTAATAAGACCCCCTTTTTAAAGCTAATTTAAGATATCCTTTATAAATAGCTCTTTATTAAATAATATCTTCTTTACCTTATAGCTAAAGTAGGATTTTATTTAGTTAATAAAGTCTTAAAAGGTAAACTAATTCTACTTACTTTAATAAGTTTATAAGAAATAAGGGAAAACTATCCTTAAAATAATATCTATAAAAATATTACTTAGATAAAGCTTTCTTAGTCCCTAGAAATACTAGTTTAGTTAACTTAAATTTCTTTATATAGCTAGTCTAGCTATAAAGAGTTTCGTTTAGAAATTTATTTCTTAGTCTTTCTTTAGCTTTAGTTCTTATAAAGAGAGATATAAAAAGTATATATAAAATATATAAAGGTAAAATTAAAAGTAAGTAGTTAGATAGGTAAGGTAAAGATATTTAATTCTTATAAGGGTAGTAATTATAGTAAGGGAGTAATTATTATATTATATTAATTCTCTTTCTTTCCTTTATCTAACGCTCCTCTTTATACCTATCTAGCATCTTAATTAATAAAGAAGATCTTACTTAAAGAAGCTACTAATATCCTCTTAACTACCGAACTTTTTACTAGTTTTTCCCTTTATTCTAGCCGTTACTAGTATATCCGTCTTATCTCTCGCTACCTCTATAGGAAGCTATCGCTACTTCTACTTCCCCTTATACCCCTACCCTTCTCTCTATATCTCTTTTTAGCTCTTTCTTTTAAACCGGTTTTTTAGCTTCCTAGGTCCCTCTTACTAAGGGATATCTCCGAGAACTACGAAATTAAGCTACGCTTTATAATAGAAGTCTCTATAAAATATCTATATAATCTACTAGGTTATTATTTCTAGGATTTCTAGGTAATTTCCTAGAGTTTACTTAGTAACTTCTAGGATCCTTCTTCTATAAGGAGTCTTAAGGAGTTAATAGTAACTTCCTTAAGGGAAGTAAATACTATTATAGGTACCTAGATTATCGATTTTAAGGTATCCTATAATAAATTACTTAGGTAGATTTAGTAATTAGCATATAAAGGAAGGTACTAAGCCTTACTTATAACTTTTAGAAACTATATATATATATAATAAGATCTCCCATTTAAAACCCCGCGATAACTAGGTTAGTAATAAAATCGATTATCGGAAGCACTAGCTATAACGTGCAATTATAGCTTTCCGGCACTATAGTAGCCAGAAACTTAGGAGGTATTTTATAAGACTAGTATGACAGTAGCAGGAGATATAACACTCACTAATACCACTCCCATCTAGGGGTGCCCTCATTTTGGCCAAGTGGTATTCAATGTGACACATTCCCCTTCCAAAATCAAATAGTAGCATTCTAAAAGCGTGCGAATAGCGGTTCAGCCGGGCTGGATGCAGTGCCTCGGCCATGCCGCACGCCGTTCTGAAGCAGCAGCGTGGCGCGGCTTCAGCACACGCGTGGCCAGCGGCGGGAAGACGGTAGATGACAGACCGTCCCCTCGCGCCTCAACCACAACCGGTGACCCGTGTGGCGTCCAGGAAGGAGGACCTCGTCATCGTCCGGCCCCCGTGATGACGCCCATTCCATTCCATTCTACGGCACGTCGTGGCTGCTTCGTCTCTTGCTGGCCCCGCCGCATGTACAGTACCCGCAGTCTGCGCTGGCGCCTTTTGCGAACTGCAGGGTGAGCGGCATGAGACAAGCCATGTTCGTTTCATTCCCCGGCGGCCAATCTAGATGCATCGAGGAGGCGACAAAGCGAAGACAGTTGAGCCAAGAACCTAAGAATACGGGGGCAAGAAGAACCCCGCTACCCCGCCTTTATCGATAAGCACCGCGGGGTCGTCACGGCAGCCCCGCTCCTCCCCCCTGGCCGTCTCCCGCCATCCATGTTGACGTCTGCTTGCCCTGTACTTACCGTAATTATATAGTATATACAAGAAGATGAAAACGCGCTCGCTCCCGTTCTCCCAGTTCCTCCTACAATTCGTCTTGTTCCACCTCTCCCTCTCTTCCACAGGGCAGCATCCGTAGATGGCGCTGCCACCTGCGCTGGTCGACGAGGGAAAAAGAAAGCAGGCACACCGGCAGGTGAGTCAGCGGAGAAGGTGGGTGTCATTTGGCGGCACTCGCATGTACAAGAATGTGAGAAAGGAGCGGCAGACCGGGGAGGACATGTGCTTATCGACAGGATGCGGCGCAGTCAGGCAAAGGCGGGGGCGCAAGTTGTTTGAGCCGGAAGCGTCGTGAGTGGCAGTCAAGTTGCGGCTGCCGAGGGGAGTGTCTGTAGACGGGGGCGGATATCAAAGGGGTCCTCACCACTTGCATACGAGCATCGCCGAGACGCAAGGATGGGAGGGAGGGAGCTGCTGCAGCTTAAATTAGCGGGGAGCTGCTGACTAACGGCCAGGGGGGCCGGGCACCACCACGTTTCCTTTCCAGCGGACATGGACTGTTCATCAACTAGCTGGCCTGCTCTCTTGCGTAATTGGTGGGATCTTTCTACGCACTTCCTACTCCGTACAGGACATAAGGTTACAGCACGAGAAGCAAGCTCAGAGGCGAGGAGCGTTGCTCTGCTAGGGTCTGGCGCACATGCGTGTACATCCTTCATGTTCGTGTAAATCTAGCCTCCAGTGGTATCAAAACTCTTTCCGTGACAATGAGACGAGGCCAACAAAAGAAAAGTCCGTCGCGTCCATTAGGCCTCGCATGCTTTACAGGTATACACGCATACGCACAAGAGTCCGGGGCTCACCCGCGCGCCGAGACGAGACGCCCTTACTCCCAGCGGTAGACACCATCGTCGTAAAGCACTCTGTGCCGCCGACTGCCTGGGCCTACTGTCGCCCGCCGCCGCGGCACCAGCCTCTCCCGCAGCCGCGCCCGCTGCGCCTCGTCCTCGCCGCGCTCGCGCTCGGCAAGCCTCTGCTCCTCCTCGAGCCGCTGCTCCTTGACGCTGAGCCGCCGCAGAGCGTCCACGAGCTCCGCCTCGCGGTCCGTTGCTTTGCTGCCGCCCGCCTCCGCGACTGACACCCGCCTGCTGGGCGTGGATGACATCGGCACGGCGGGGCGGTGCGAGATCTCGGCGTTGGCCTCTGCGATGCGCCGCCGGATCCGCAGTTCTCTCACCTCCTTTTCCCGCAGCTCTCTCTCCAACGTCTCGACCTCGCGTATGCGACGTGCCTCGCGCCGCCGCCGCCGCTGGAGAAGCTGCTCCTCGGCAACTGCGTCGTCGTCTTCAACCTCGGCGGCGCTCGAGTAGTAGGCCCGGCTGCTCCCACGCGAGCTGGCCGACGACTGCCGCGTATGCTGGCTACTCTTCGAGGCCTGGCGGCGCGGCGCATCGACCACCTCGATCTGCACATATGGGCGCTGGCGCTCGTCGACAATGACGGGCCGCCGCGAGAAGGGGGGATGCTCGGGCGTGTAGGGGGCGGAGGGGTTGAAGCTGGGAGACGAGGGAGCGGTATGGGGCGCGCTGAAAACCTGTGGCGGGGTGCGGGGGGTGGGCGGGTTGTCGACGAGGACGATGCGCTCGCGGCCGGAAGAGGAACGGTGGTTATCAGTGTGGGAAGGCTGGTGGTGCCCGTGGTCGGCTACGACTCGCTGGCCGGTGACGTAGACGCCGCTCGAGGGCCTGCGCGGCCTGCGCGTCGACGAGTTGCTGCGGTATGAGCGGTCCGAGTCGTCGGAGCGATAGAGGATGGGCGTCGAGGATGAAGGCGGCGTGGGGGGAAAGGTGTACGAGGCCGGACCGGGATAGACGGGAGCGGACGCCGAGGCCATGGGAACGGGCGCGTAATGAACGTATTGAGTGGGATGCTTGAGGACGACGTTGTCGACGCAGGGCTGGCCGTGGCGCGAGGCGTTGCACAGGGCCGGGCGTGTGCTCTGTCCGCGGCGCCCATCGGGATAGGCATATGCGTAGACGTGCGTGGTACACATGGTGACGATGTCTCCCGGATTGTGGCCGAGGAAGCGAGCTCAGGCAGAGGGAGGAGAGAACAAGTAGGTATTCGCCGGTGGGCAGAAGAGAGAAAGGGTATGAGGGACGGATGACGAGTGCTCTGGTTTTGTATGAAACAGCCTTTGCTCTTTTCACCGCCTCGTCAATGAGGTGAGAGACAGATGGTGGAGAGCGGCTGGGCCCGTGTAGGAGGGCTCGTTGGAATGTTGGTGGTAGTGGTTGGCGGCGCTCCGTGCTTCTGCAAGCGCGGTGGATGAAGACCAGTAAGCTACCAAGGTCAGGAAAGAGCCTGGAAAGCCGTGTGTGAATGAAGAAGAGGAGAGAGAGAGTGGAAAGGGAGGGAAGAGCATCGTGGGTATTATATCGCAAAAGCCGTCATGGTGTACGAGGTAGACGGGCGGGTACCTAGACCAAGCCCGGCCGGGGCGAACGATGGGCGTGCGGCCTCGAAGATGGTACTCCGTGCTGGCCCACACGACACGCCCCCCCATGCTGCATGGCGACCGCCAGCGGCATCAGCAGCAGCCGTGTCCGTGCCTCGTCAGGACCCTGGCAAGCCTTGCATGCCTCCCGGGGCGGCGTCTGGACGCTAGACGGCGTGGTGGGTGGTGACGGAGGCTGACCAATAGGCTGCGGCTGAGCCACGGCCTGGTGTTGGCGGATGAGAAGGAATCCGTGAGGCGAAGAGAGAAGGCATCGAGACATGAAGACTGATGATGGCGACGAGAGGAGAAGACGAAAAGGCGGCCAAAAGGCGTACTGCGTTCGTCCACAGTACCCGCACTGTGGAATGCGGCACGGCATGGCATGCCCACCAAAAGCCAAGAAGCTAGGGGCCCACCAGAACAGAGCCCACAGCCACACTTCTACCGTAGCGCCCGTACTGGTCGCACTGTACTACCTGCCCTGCACCTGGAGGAATGAGAGGAAGGCGCCCACCGTTGGCCCATTCCACGAACCAAGAGGCGGCCGCCTTTTCTCCCTTCACGCCTTTCCTCACGCCACACCAATCACTCTCGAGACTGGGCAACACGGCGAAGACGCGGACGAGAAAAACGGCAGCCGGCCAACGACAACTGACCAGGCGCTTGCTCAAACAGGGCCGCCCACGGACGCGGCCCCATTTCCTCCGATGCGGCCCGCAGGCCTCTCGCGCAGCGGCAGCAGCTTCGGGGCGGATATCGCGAACCCAGAGGCAAGCCCTCGATCACGTGGCCCGTCCTTTGCTGTCTTTGCTGTTGTTTATGCAGGACCAAGGCCAGTCAGTGTGAGTCACGGCGGTTCTGCCGATCTCTCTCGCGGCCCGTGTCGAGCCGTGCACGGATGGTCGGCGACGATGTCATCCGGTCTCTGTTCCCATCGTCCTACCCGGCCATTCCCCGTTCAGCCGCCAAGAGGCTATGTTGCTGCTGCAGCCTGGCTGGTAGAGGGCAAAGCCACAGACTAGCGACCTAATGTACTGAGCGACATCGCAAGCCACGGTGACGATATTGGAACTAGCGGGCACCCGGGCAGGGCTCTGCTAGGACCTGCGCCACGGACGAGCCAGTCGCCGTATCGTCTCCTCACAAGGCCGACTGACCCCTTCGTTTTGTGGGGATAGGACTATTCGTGGAAAGGGGTGAGATTATCGGCCCCGGGGATGCCATTCCGCATTCCTGTCTGTCTCTCCTTGCCCCTAGCCTCTTCAGCATGTACCCGCGGCGAGCCAGTTGCAGTAGATTGTGGTTGTCCCTGATGAACCAGTTCGTCATGACGGACATTGAGTCGCCTTCACTGCCTCATCCAGCCGACAGACGTAGGGGCGGGTGGTTCGGGCGGGAAAGCACGTCAGATCTGAGGTTCCTGGCCACAACCGACATGCCATGGCTGCGCAGCTGCTGGTACTGCCTACATATTCGTACTTGGTAACTTACGGAGTACAGTGGGAGCAAAAACCAGTCGCGACAGATATCCTTAGTCAACAGCAGCCCTTGCAGTGAATCGTGGAGCCCAGCCCATGCGCGGTGACGATGCTGCCTCTCTTGTTGCTCGCCGGTATGACACACGCACTCGGGACGGGCTCGAGAGACACGAGACAGAAACATTGCACGAGGACAGGATTGAAAAGGAAATTGAAAAAAAAAACCCGCATCTCCCTGGTTCATGATGCTCGCTGTCATTGGCTCGTGGCCGCGACTGGTCGAATGCGCCCGTGAGCTGGACAATGCACAGAGCAGATGCAAGGCGTACTTGGACGCATCTCTCCGCCGCGCCCGCTGTCCACGGTAGGTTCTTGTCAGAGCAGAGAAGGACTTATAATACGCGTTAATAACACCTCCAATGGGGGTGCCCCTATTTTGCATGGTGTAGCGGTATTTTACCAGCTTGACTGTTCTTGTTCGACAGTAACGTCCATTGGCCAAAAGGGCAGAGGGCATCGCGGCAGCGTGGGTGTTCGTCCTTGGCAGTACTCCGTACTGCAGTCTCAAAAGGCGTCCGGGGCCTTCCATGCCGCCATGATTCGCCGGCTGCCTCATTGATGCTGAGGGCGATCGACCAGCAGGACATTCGGTAATTAAGCTACAGGACAGAACGCCACTTGCGGAGAATGAACCAGGGGTCCGGGACGGGCGTGCTTCGCAGAGGCGTCGACGTCTCATTACACTCTGTGTTGCGTGAGCGATCGCATTTGCGTGCCAAAATCGCTCCCGAGACAAACGACGTGGATGAGAAACTGTTCTGCAAATTAGGCCACTGATTGCAGACGACTTCCATCATCCCTGGTCACAATGGATACGGGTGCTGGATATGGGTGCTTCCCAAGTCGTCCGCTGTCGAGTCTTCATTCCCATCTCGAATGCATTCCTCTTGTCCTCTCTTTCTCTGCCACAAATGACAGGCACCAGGCACAGGCGGTCCCTGGGCTCATTCCAGCGGGCGCTGGGGCAGCTCCGGTGGCGCATTGGCAGCCTTGCAGCAGAGGGACGGGGCCCAGGCCCAACACGACCCACAGTCTCCAGGGGACCCCCCAGCCAGTTTAGCTCTCCCGCCTGTCCCATCGGTTTTTTTCCCCTCCACGATCCATCCGTCATGGGATCCTCCGCTCGCGACGCCCGGCCGTCTACGGCCCCCAACGGTCGCACGCGGAGGCCGCCTTTCGGGGCAATTGCCTTCGTCTTGTCCAGCTTGAGCGTGAGCTGTTTTGGCTGTTTCGGCTGCTGCCGTTGGCTGTCCTTTGCAGCAAATGATTGGCCTCCGATGTTCAACTTCGCTTGCCCGTTGGCCCTCTTTTCTCTCGTCTGTCTGGCCGACGCGCGCGCTTCTCAGCGCTTCTCTGCATCTTCCATCTCTCCATCGACTCGAAACGCTACCCCTGCGACGGCCGTGTCACAGGTCGCAGCCAAATTTTCGACACCTCGCCAGTCGCTTTTCTTCCCGTCATCGCCTGCTCCGCAAACTGCCATGTTGGCCAAGGGGCGAGGCCCACGGGCGTTTAACTCGACAAGACGGACCATTTGGCAGCGAAATCCCTCTATATCGACGAGTGATTTATGCATTCTGTTCCTCAAGCTTCCGGCAGCGTCGATCCGGCCTTGCCCACCCTCTCCCCTCCACTCTCCACACTTGGTGGCCCTGGCTAACCCGGGCACGCCGTATCCTAAAAACAGAACAGGTCGCTACGCGAGGCCCGCGTAGATTGGTCATCAGACGCCTGGCCCGCCGCGATGCAAGGGGCCGACTCCCTGGCGTCAGGCGTTGGCAACGGCGGTCATGTTGCGTGGCAGACGGAGATGGGCCTACGTCAGCCTCTTCCAGCGACTCCCAGCTTCTCCCATCCACCGCACCCCTTGTTGAGATTTCCGCCCCCATGCTTGGAGTCAACGTATCTCCTTGTGGCCACGACGCCACCCGCATCGTCTGCCTACATCGTCTGCCTACCTGCGGAGGCCTCTTCCTTTGCCTGCGTTGTCCTTGTCTTGGCCGTCTGCCAGCTCTCAACCTCGTTTGCCACGATCCTTGCATCGGAAAACTGCTGCCTGGGTCTCGCTCACCCGCTCATTTTGTCACCTGGTCTCTTTTCCAACCCTCGTGTAAGTTGGGCAGCCACATCGGGTCTCGCTCTTCGTCTTGCCTTGTTGCCTGCTGATGAATTGCGCAATCCCGTGTCAGCCGCAACCTGGCTTCTTCGGTCTTCAACTGTCCTCTTTCCCCTGGCCTTGTTGACGCCACTCACTTCTTCGTCTTCGCCTGTTAGCCTCGTGCCCTTCTCCTGTTGCCAGGTGGGCGCCCTTATTCGCCCGAGGCTGTGTGGCATTTGGGAGTGCCTTGCGGTGGACTGCTCTCGTCTCGTCGTGCTTGGGGAATGGCGCCCCAAGTGGACGTGCTGTAGACGTGAAGACGCAAACTCCATCAGCCCACTGGCCTGGACATAGAACCTGCAGACGTCTTCTTCAGAGCGTCAGCCGGATACCCCGAATATTCTTCGTCGGCAGCGCTGTGTTATTATATCTTCCCATCGAAATAATGCCAACCCTACACTTGCTCAAGAGGACGATCCTTACATGTCTTTGTCCTAATCGCTTCCCAGAATCATTATGCTCTCCCTGTTACTTAAGATGATTGGTCGGTGTCTAGCTCTACACACACTGTTGACTCCTAATACGCACAGGTGAGAGGGTTCAATGGTTCCAGCAAGTCAAACTTATCAGCGCTAGCTCAGGTCCGCGAGTCAAGCAATACGAGCGCGCCCTTGCAGGACATTAAAGGTGGGTACGTACTGGTGAAGGAGATCGGCTGACTTGGATTTCTGGCTCGTCCTGGCCAGCGTCCTCGCTTGTCTTGCCAACTCACTCCCTCTCACGGTTTCATGCAAAATGGACGAGAATATGGCGTACCACTGCTTCAGAATCGACAAAGGCGACCCCGACATCCGGGCTCTGGCTGACAGGTATAAGCACCTCCGGCTCGCCGCCCTGCAGCAATCCCCCTCTTCCTTCTCGTCCACTCTCGAGATTGAGGAGGCCTTCACCGACTACGCCTGGACCTCCCGCCTCTGCGCTCCCGGTAAGGAGACTTTCATCTGCTGCTGCGTCGCCGCGGAAAAGGCAGCGCCTCTGCAAGACCTATGGCTCGGACAGGTGACGCTCCTCGGGCCCATCTCCGCGGGCGCCTTCTGCCTCTCCGCCGACTCCACGCCGGAACAAGGCGGCGACGAGGAGCGGTGGCAGATGCTGAGCCTATATACCCTGCCATCCCACCGGGGCAAGGGCCTGGGCAAGATGCTATGCCGGGCGGCCTTTCATCATCTGTCGTCTCTGCAAGGCCCAAGTAGGGTCCGTGTGCGCATCATGGTCAAACCCGAGAACCAGGTGACGCTCGGGCTGTACCGTGGCCTGGGGTTCGTTGACGCCGGCCGTTGCACGCTGGAGGAGGCCCTGAAGGCCAACGGAGACGCCGACCTGCTACCTCGGGGGACGCTGCCGGAAAAGTACACCACGCGAAGCGGCATTGTCATGACGGTGAACTTGGATCGTTTGGAGCCGTCTTAATCAGTCACGGACGCCTGATGGACACCGTCGTCATGGAGCGGTTCTCCCACTCTTGGGATCCGTCCATGACTTCATCTGGCCTGGCATACCCTGATACATAGACATCAGCCCGTCAACTCGACCCCGTCGGCACTGTCGCCTGTTATTCAATGGCTACAACGGCGTCCTTGCTTGTACATTCAATGCAAAACGCTTCATCCAATGCAACACGCTTAAATCGAAGCTTCCGACCCTTCCTCCCTGTCCCCCGACCGCTGCACGCCCCCCATGTCAGATCATCGTGATGGCCAACCCGCTCTACCCTAGTGTCTGCTTCTCGGACGGCTCAGACACATGCTGCCTCTCACACGGAGCGAGAACGTGTGTCGGCGGCGGATCCGCCGGCTTGGTGAGCCGGTGGGCCAGCGACGAGGGCGCTGTTGTCACTACTCGGGGCTGAGGCTGAACGGCGTTTGTTCCGGGCGTCTTATTCCCGCCACCACTCAACTGCTGAGCAGCGGCTTTGTACATGTCGTCGACGGCCTGGACCTCGTCAAAGGGGTCGAGTGGACACCCAGCGAGACAAAACTCGCGCTCGCGCTGCTCCACGTACTCGCGCACCATCTTGAACTCTTCCTCGACGCGCTTGAAGCGATCCGGCAGGCCCGAGCCCTTGAGGTAAGTCAGGATCCCGGCGATGATGGTGTTGATCGCGCCAAAGGCCGTAATGGTGGCGCGGGAGCCGTCGGCTGCGCCCAGCGCCGTGAGCGCCGCGCCCATAATAAACTGAATGCCTAGGCAGACGTTGATGGCGATGTTAAAGAGGCGGTAACTGCGCGCAGCCATCTTCTCGGCCCTCACCACGCGCGTGTAGATGCCCACGTTCTCGGCGGCACGCTTGCCGGCGTGGCCAGAGGACGTCAGCGCAGGGACTGTGTCGATGCCTGTGAGCGACCGAAACACGAGCAGCTTGTCGTTTTGCGGGACAAGGGCGTCGGCGTCGGTGCGGATGATTGTGAGCGCGCGCCGCGGCTGGGGCCGTTGCTGCGGGTTCGCCATGTCTGCGCCCCCGCCGCCGTTGCCTTCATGTCCATGACCGCCAGTCGCGGCCATGACGGGCGGACGGCCCTGCTCTTCCCGGTCGTGTGGCGATATGACGCGCTCGACGAGGCTCTGGAGTAGTTGGCCCATTGAGACGTGTGTCTCTCCGTCTCTCCGAGTCTCTCCCCCGGTTTCGGCTCTGCTTTCGAGACTGTGAAGACGACAAAGTGCAAAGCTTTGGTCAGAATTTGTTGTTTTGAAGACGTGACGGCCACTCTTGCTTTCTTTTTCTCGCCGTGCCCCTTTTCCTTTTCTCGGTACCCCGGCCGGTCAGGTCTAATGCATGCGTCCGGAGGCGATGCCCATAGCGCCCGGAAGACTACAGAGCGAAATACAAGACTACAAAGCAAACACAAGACTTGTCGTGCTCGCGTCTGGGGGCTGTATCTGACAGAACTACTCTCCTCATAATGGCCCGGCTCGCCTAGCTCAATTCCGCCCCCTGTGGTGAAGCACGCAGGGCTTGGAGATGCCACCGCTGGGAAAGCCTTGCGCGCCTTGTCATGATACCTGCTCTCTCTCGGGGACCAGGCCCTTGCACAAGACACGGCGCTCAGCCGCTCTAAACCCTGCCTCACCCCAGCTTTCAGAACAAGCCGGTATTCCTGCCGTGTAGCTGACACGGACGGGTAGTCATGATGAGGTTCTACGGAGCAAGTCACGGCGTGAGCGTTTTAGCTTCTACGACACTTATACGACAAGGTTCAAGCCGACCAGATTGGCAGTTTATTGCATTGATAGTTGCCGTTTTCCTACATCACTTGACATCACGGCCGACCTTGCCTACATGTATTCATGGGACACCACGCTTGAGTATCATCATCACCCTGTGACTGTAGAGTGGCGCTCGTCGTCAAATTGTTTCCTCCACGCATGACGCGTCGATCCCTGCGGCTTGTCCGCAACCATTGTGAAATCGGTTCCCTGTTGAAGAGAAATCCATCTCCATCTTTCAGTCCAGACGCATCCCCATGAAGTCCTCCAAAAAGCCTCATCTCAGACTTCTTTCCGACGACCCGTCCTCTCCTGGAGTCCGAACCAAAGCCTCATCGCTTCACCCGGTCGTGGACGTGATTCTTGAGTTATGTAGGAGGTTGAAGGGTAAGGGCAATGGAAACCAGGGGGCAAGGAGAATACGAAGGTGTAAAGAGTTGGAGTGAAGAGTGGTAAAGGCTGCCCAGCAACGGCTTAAGATAATAGGAAAGTGAACAGACACAGCGGTGAACAATAGGGAAGAAGCAGGGAAGTAAAGATGCATTGCGGAAATCTCAAACTAAAGGCTATTTGGGTCGGCACACCAAGCATTAGCAAGCCGCCTTGAGCGTCTTGGGAGTCCTACTGCCCGCGACGTTTGTCAGCCTCTTTTTTTCTCCGCTCTCACCACAGTATCAACCCATTGCTGGCAATCCGAGGTATGGCTCGTCTTCCAGTCGTGAACGAGAACCTTGAGCTCTTGATCCCCCAGCGCCACCATGACCCGCTCCAGAGCCTCCCGCCCGACCTTGACCTGCGGGGAGTTGCCCCCGCCGATTGCTTCGAGACCGTAGTCAACATGGGCCAGGGCCTCGATTAGTTGCCTTGGCGTCCCGAGATTGAAGACGAGGTAATCGAGTGCGCTAGAAACTTCGGAAGCCAATTTTTTCGGGAAACCGCCGCGCAGGCCTGCATCCACGGCTGCCTTGCTGACGCTGAGATTAGTCTCCTCGTGAAGCATATCCAGATACTCGGTCCCCATTACACGGAGTTCGTCGGCGTGCTGTATGATGCTGTAGGGCAGTTTGCCTGACTTGTTGCTCGCCGTAAGGAAGGCTACCTTTTCTGTCGCCTCCAGCAAAATCTTGACAGACTTCCATTGAGGACTGGCTTCCTCGTTCCGGGCGTTGCGTTGTTCTTGACCAGAGGCTGCCAGCCCGTCTGATTTGCCCGTTATCGTAACTTCGATGAGTTCCTCCGCTATTTCGGCAAAGTGGCCCGTCATCTCCCGTTCACAGATGTTTCGCCTCACCATATTGAGTTGTGTGTCAGGGTAAAGTGTTGAAGAATCGAGAATGATCTGGGGAGAAGGAAGGGAGCTAGCGGATGTTGAAGAGTAGAAATAGGCAAATGTCCAGGTGGAACAGCAGCAGCAGAGAAGCACAAGCAAGGCGCTCGGACTGAACAGGCACAGCAGAGGATGTCGGGAAGCACTCAGACAGAACATACGCAGCAGAACAGGCGCAGACAAGCAAGGCGCTCGGACTGAACAGGCACAGCAGAGGATGTCGGGAAGCACTCAGACAGAACATACGCAGCAGAACAGGCGCAGACTGAACAGACGCAGCAAGGAGCAAAAAAAAAGATTCAGACCCAAGAGAGTTCAAAAGCAGGGTAATAGGCTGTTTGATTAGAGCTGATGGAACAGTGGCCCGTGTACCGTGTGCATGAAGAGATCGCCCTCTGCGAGAACCTTGTATCCTTCTAAAACCGATAAAGATTCCAGTTCAGGCCCGGGTGCTAAGGCGGATGGACCATATGGTGCAATCTAGGATCCAGATGTCGGAGGGAAATGAGAGGGAGTCATCGGGTTCAGAATAACCCTCCGGGGGCAAGACGCACGATGCTGGAATCCAGTGCGCTTGTCCCGGGACGGGGAGGAGGACTCACGGAGGTCGCCAAAGAGGATCCAGGCTTCTTGAAGACCAACTAGGCGGCCAAGGCACGGGCCGAGTCGCGCTTGAAGCGACGGGAGAAGCTCGCGCTGGACACACTGATTCGCGCGTCATCGATGCCTTCCATCGGGGCCCGGACAAGGGATCGTGGCGCGCCTCTTGCGCGGATTCTGCCGTGTCTCGTAAATTGTCGGCCCTGGGATTGGTGCTCCAGCTGGCGGCACCATAGGCGGCTGTTGCTCATGAGGCGCGAGCCAGATGGTGGCAAATGTCCCGTGGCCCAACTCGAGAATGAGGCGGGGGTTTCACCGACAGGCATACGCTTCCTCGGCTGCTTATAATATGTACTGTATGTAAGCTATCGCGGCATATGTGAGGGTTGCACGAATGCCGGCATTGTTGGTCAAACCCCTCCAGGGCTACATGTGATGATGTCAAGGACAGGGGTAACCTGGAATTCAACAGGGCCACACATGCTCCTAACCAGTGTTGCCCGGCCGTATGGAGACGACTTGGAAGGGAAGTTGGCCATGGCCCTTTCTTGTGACAAGACTGCAAGTAAACGTCGCAGACAGACGGCACACATACTTTTAATCTGACGTCCAGTCATGTGCCGCGTCCGTTGGTTCCAGATGCAGCCAGGTGCAGTTGATATCGGGGGGTGAGGCAATGTCTCTTCACAGCTCCAGCGGTGGCGGCAAAAGCAAAAGTGCGACCTGGGCGCCGGGGCCTGGATTGCCTCGTCAGCCAGCCGCGCCCACCTGACCGGCTGGCCCATGACGCACTTGCTGGCGAGGGCTCTGAGGAGGACGTGGTCACTTGATGGGAATCAAGCCGAAAGATGAGCATCGCGGAGACGCAGATGGACGAGTGGTGATATGTCAACTTCAGGAGTGAGTCGGGGCTCTGGTGGAACCGGCTTGTGTCACATGTACGCCTACACCAGACGCGCGTCCGAGGCTGGTGATGCTTCGCCGGCTTGTATAACAGGGAAATGAGTCCTCGATGGAAGGAGAAGGCGGTGACGACTGGCTCTGGCCTTGTCCGACTAGCCGCGGCTTCCCAAGCGCCAGCTCAGGCATGCAGCCAAGCAGAGCCCAGCAGAGCCCAGCAGAGCCCAGCAGAGTACTTTGGATCTTCACCGTAAACATCCAGCCCCTTGCTTGTTCCCGGGTACCGCCTCAGCCGTTGGTTTGTGGTGAGCCGTCGTCGTCGTCTGCGTGGGCGCCGTCTGGCCGTTCTTGATACTGACACCGGTCTCAGACCTCATATATCGCTACCGCAACGACCCTCTTCGGACCGCCACGCCTCGATCGACCCGCTGCAACGTCGGGACCTGCTCCCGAAAGAGCACCCCCTCACCACTCAAGACAACGCAGGATACCATGGGGAACAAACACAGCTCCCCGCTGCAGGGCTGCCTCGACTCCGTCTGCACCGGTCACCGCGACTGCGTTGCATTCCCAGGCGACGTGCTCTACGACGCCCTTTGGGTCAGGCCATACAACCTGGACGCCCCAGTGACGCCCGCCGCCGTCATCCGCCCCAGCACCTCCGCCATGGTTTCCAACGCCGTCAAGTGTGCCGTCCAGCACGGCGCTTCTGTTCAGGCGAGGTCGGGGGGGCATTCATACGGCAACTATGGCCTTGGCGGAAGAGACGGCGCCGTCGTCGTGGACCTTTTGAATTTCAAAGACTTCTCCATGGACGCGAACAACTGGACAGCCAGCTTCGGAGCCGGCTTACGACTCGGCGAGCTGGACAAGAAGCTTCACGACAATGGCCGGCGAGCCATTCCCCATGGAACATGTCCCGGCGTCGGCGTCGGCGGCCAAGCCGTTGTCGTAAGTCTCCCTGCCATTGCCTTCAAGAAAATAATGACTTATCGACTCAAAGGGTGGCCTCGGGCCGAGCTCACGCATGTGGGGAAACATGGTCGACCACATTCTCGAGGTCGAGGTGGTCACGGCAAAGGGCGAGGTCCAACGAGCCAGCCAGCATCAGAACGCCGACCTCTTCTGGGCCCTGCGTGGTGCCGGCCCGAGTTTTGGTATCGTCACCAAGCTATGGATGAGGACGCATCCAGAGCCAGATTCCGTTGTCGAGTACACCTACGACATCTCCTTTGGTAGCCGATTGGACACAAAGCCCCTCTTTGAACAGTGGCTGGCTCTGGCAGGCGACCCGAGCTTGGATCGACGTTTCTCGTCGCTTTTTATCATCCATCCCCTCGGCGCCGTCATCACAGGGACCTTTTATGGCAGCCAACGGGAGCTTCAGCAGACTGGCATTCTCGACAGGCTGCCCTCGCGCGGCTCCGTGAGGCTTGGCGACTGGCTTGGCTCTGTGGTCCATGTCTTTGAATCACTCATCCTTCAGCTGGCCGACGTGCCGACGCACTTTTTCAGCAAGTCGCTCGCTCTGCGCCGACAAGATCTCCTCGACAGGAAGGAGACGGACGCCCTGTTTGACTACCTCGACAGAGCGACACCACCCATGGTTCTCATGTTCAATACCGAGGGCGGTGCTGTGGCCGACGTCCCCCTGAACCAAACGTCCTACCCGCATCGCGACAAGGTCATCATCTATCAGTCGTACGTAATTGAGGCGTTTGGCGTCTCCGACGAGAACAAACGCTTCCTCGAGGGCGTTCATAAGCGCATCAAGCGCGACACGCCCCTTAACGCCTCGACTTATGCCGGCTACGTCGACATGGCCCCGAACCGCTCCGAGGCCCAACTCGCTTACTGGGGGGACTTGCTGCCGCAGCTGCAGCAGATCAAGCAGAACTGGGATCCGTCGGACGTTTTTCGTAACCCCCAAAGCGTGGAGCCGGCGGGTGCCATCGCCGCGTCCTGTCAGAGCAATCGTGTTGCGGCCTGCCCAATGGGGCAGTAGCACGAGGATCAAATTGATGAGCCAAATAGAGGCTCTTGAAGATGTGGGTGGTTGTGTGTGTGTGGGTGGGGGGGGGGGGAGAAGCTCATGCCATCCTTTTCCTCAATTGGGTGATTTCCCTGAGCCCCTGAGCCCCTGAGCCCTCTGGGTCCTGCACATGAGCAATCCCGTGAGCATCCCCGTGACCTCCACTGTCCATACCTGACACTTTCGACGCGTCTGACTTGCAAGCCAGGAAGAGGGCTCCTCCGTGACCGCGCTGAGATCTGTGATATCCAGCTTGCAGCCCACGCTTTGACTTCGTGTGGGTCGACTGTCTCCCTTCCCATAGCAAGTGAAGCAAATTGTCGTCTGACTATAATTCATCATAGAAAAGCAGGAAGTAAAACCACCGCCCCCACCCTCGCCGTCGTTTTTCTGCTACCTTTGGGTGAGTTGTCGAACAAGCCAGACACCAACAGTAGAGGCACCTCCGCAAGGGATGTCTGGTCTACTGGTCTATCAAGGCTTCTCCATACCTCCCCTCAGGTTGGCTCGTAGCGTAAGTGGAAGGCTGAGCCAGAGCGAAGAACATCACTCCGGACATGTCTGGTCTGGTTCTATGGCTTTCCGAGGCTCCTCAACAATGAATGAGTCGCTGAAGCAGCAGCTTGAGCACGAGACCCTTTATAATTTTCTGAATACGACATCAACGCCACGCCCTACCCTAATGCCCATAGGATGGCAAACGACTCCATCCCAGGCAGCGGTTGGTGAATATAGTTGAGCAGCTGTTAACTCGGTCACCTTAAGTAGTTCTCAAGCAGTGGCTTGAGAGCACAGTGGAAGAAATAGGGGCACAGAAAGGTGAATTTAGTGATGCATGTCTTCGTCTATCTATTAGGACAAGGGAGGGGCTTATATAGGTATAGTGACCATATATAGCTAGCTAAAAGAGGGCAATAGGATGTTCCTATACCTAAGTCAGGCCTGCATAGTGTCCTTAGGCTAGGGGAGTTATGTTGTTTAGGCAGGCTTCCTTGTGCATGACTATTGGGTCCACTGAGCATGACTGTGGCCTCTTATACCCACTCTCTCTCCTCAACACACCCCCTTATTACACTAGCTTCTAGATGGTGGGGCAATAGGTAGAGGAGGGTTCGGTCTAATAAATATAAGGTTATTCCGATGTTAAATTCGGCTGCTTTATTGTCTGTTTAAGGAGGTTGTCTAAAAATAGGGGAGGCTCCTAATTATATCCTATAAAAAAAAAAGGAAGGTAAATATAGCAAAAGGCAAAAGCCGGGACCTAAGAGGATAGGATATAAGGAGAACCCTCCTCCGTATATCCTATCTCCTCGGGCCCCTAAGTTCGTTAACCGCGCCCCCCCTAGGGCGTGGTTATATAACCTGCTCTTCCGCCCTAGGGGGAGTCGAACTTACGATTAATAGGGTTATATAACCTGCTCTTACCGTTTAACTAGTAGTTATAAGTTATATTTATAACCTTCCTTATAAGGAGGGGGGATAGCGGGGTATCCCTTTAGGTGGCCTAGGTACCATAGTACCTTTGCCGGCGACGTTATTATTTAGGATAAAAGTAATCTTAAAGGTAGGCTTTCTAATAATATATTCCTTATATTAATTAGTCTTAATTTAGTAAAGCTATCGCGATTATCGTAAGTTTAAGCGCTATAGTATTATGCTAATTAAGGGGTAGTCTAGTAATAGCTTTACTTCTTAATAGTAAATAGGGCTAACTTCTACCCCTTAGATCTTTATAGTTTCTTAACTAAATTAAGATCTAACTACGCTATTAGAATCCCCTAATCTTAGTATATATAGTAGTGCTCTTATTATCGGGATCCGGCGATTATCGAGTTCGCTATAGTAAGGAGATATCACGCCTTAGTACGGTGGTTATATATATTATCTCTTAATATATCTTCCGGCCGTATTACTAGTCCTAGTTACTTAATAAAGCTCTAATACTTCTAGTATATAAGCGCCTTCGTTATACTATTAGCTAGGTTATCTGCTAATACGATCTAGCTAACTTATATCCGATCTTACTATACCTCCTAACAAAGCTAGTATCTATAAACGTTAACGTGCTTAAGGTTCGTCTTAAGCTTCGCGCTTAATTTAGTTAGAAGCCTAATAGTCTAAAGGTTATTATACTAGAGCTCTATAGTCCCTTTAATACTAATACTAAGCTCCTTAATTAGTCGGCTAAATACTACCTATTCCTTAGCTATCTATAAGAGTGCTAATAATTTAGCTTTTATAGAGGACGTTATTATAGTAGCTTGCTTAGTAGCTTTCTAGTTAATTAGCCTACTAAGGAGTAGGAATACGTATCCTTATAAGGACTTCCTAGTCTCTAGGTTATCGGCGTATAAGGAGTCGGATATATATATTAGCCGCCTTATTAGGTTTATCGCCGTAAAGTAGATATAGCGGTTTCTCGTATAATAGAGGTAAGCTAGGCACTTACGTGCTTCGTGCCTATAGCGCGGCCCGGGGTTATAATTATATTAGGCTAGCTTTCCGGCTATAAATACGATATCTAGCCTAGTATAAATTACTAGATAAATAAGCGACCTAATTAGAGAGAGATATTCGTATATCTCTTCCTTTAAGGCCTGCTTTTCGTAGGGGACGAGCTCTTCTATTATTAGCGGGATCTTAGGCTTACGAAGGATATTATTATTAAGGATATAATATTTCTTCGCGGTCTTAGAGATATAGGAAGCTTACGAGAGCTATATCTTCTTAAGATCCCTATCCCTAATAATCTCGATGCTAAGGAACCAGCGTAGCTCTCCTATATACGTAACGGTATATTTCTTCGTAATAGCCTCGTATAGCTCTTCCTAATCTTATTTTTTCCTTTTCGGATATATTATAACGATGTTATCTACGAAGATAAAGATAATAACGCCCTTATAGACTAGTATGTAGGCGTCTTCTACTAGCTGCTAGGCTCCTAGTTTAGTAAAGAAACTAGATATCTCTTTAAACTATAGCTTTAGAGAGATATAAAGCCCGTATAGTACTTTTAATAGCTTTAGGCATAGCCTAGGCATTGAGAATCCTAGTAGAGGCTAGCAATAGACTTCTTAGCGTAGGATTATATATAGAAATGCTATTTTTACGTTGTATTATTCCGTCTCGAAGTCCTCGAGGTAGTAGAAGGCTATTAGTAGTCGAAATATTCGTGCTCGTAGGGTAGCTATATATATATCCTCGTTACCTTTAGGTTATAGGTCTCTATAAACTATAATACGTGCTTTAAAGCATATAATATACCCCTATTTATCGGTCTTATATATAAAGACCTAACGTAAGGGGATTAGGAAGTAACCTTTCTATTTAATAATAGCTTTTAGGATAGTCTTCTATATGCCCCTTGCTAGGTTTTCTCTATTTCATGGTCTATAGCTTCCTTCTACTCGTATACGAATTCTAAAGCTATTGCCGCGTTAAAGGAGGTAGGGGGAGGCGGTATATCTTTAACGTAAAGCTTATGCTTACTTGCCTTTACGATAATATTATTAATAAGGGATTTCTTAGGCCTACGAGCCCGTTTTCCTTTAATAACGTTGCTTAGGTTAATCCCTTATAACGTATCCTTTCGTCTACGTTATTCTTATATTTATAATATCCTTAAGCCGGCCCTACTAACCGCTAGGTTAAGGGTACGGGGTTCGGACTAAGGGTTATCTTCTTAAACCTATACTATAATCGTTCCTTTACCCCCTAAGTTAAGAGGTATATTATTGCGTTCGTCTTAAGGAGACGAGTCGATTAATATAGGTATCGCATCTTTAAGCTATCTCCCTAACGAGATATAGGAGGGGTTGCTAGCTATAGTATCTATTGCGGGCGTAGGAGGCATAGAGCTTAGTAACTCTGTGTTAAATATAGTATTAGGTAGAAGGGGTAACGTTAAAATCTCTATCCCTAGGCCTACTATTTCCGGAGGGGAAAGATATATATATCTATATAATCCTTATAAGGGCGTCTTTAATCCCTAATCTTCCGGAGTATATAGGGGCAATAGGTCCCGTAGGAGGGTAATTGCTTCTTCTAGCGTCTAACCGTTATCCGTATTATCGTTAGATAAACTTAGTACCCTAAAGGTTTTAGGTTCCCCGCTATCTATAACGTCGGTTACGGCTATATCTCTAAGGATATCGTAGCTATATATTTAGACTAGCTAGGCTTACTCTTCTCTTTTTATATCGTAGCTTATAGACTCGTTAAACTATATATTAGCTAATACTATTAGTTTATTCTATCTAATTAACGGTATCTATATAACGTATTATTAAGTAGACCTATAGCCTACTAGGTAGCCGATATAAGCTCTCTGCTTAATGGGTAATTACGTCTTATATAACTTAATATATTCTAATACTATAATTATTATTAGGAACGCTATATAGCTAAAGACCCTTAAATGTATAATATCTAGTTTAATATCTTTAATATAGTAATATAGTAGATTATTTTCTTTTATCTAGGTCTACTAACGCTTATATAGGCTCTGCTAGCTATAATTATATAATTAGAAGGGTATTATATTAAGTAGGTATACCGCTATACGGTATATCTTTAGCTATAGCTCTTTTAGAAGCTTTAAGTTAAGCCTTATAACCCTTGCTTTTTCCTTTACTATTGCCCCTAATCTCTCTATATAACCGTTTTACGTAGGCGTTAAAGGGGCTAACTATATAACTTATATCCCTCTATTAGTTATATAATCTATTTATTCTATTATTAAAAGAGCCCTTTCCCCGTTAGTAACTAATATAGTTATTTTAACTCCGTACTAGGTCTTAAGTAACGCTACGAAGTTATTAAAGATATCCCTAATACCCGTTTTTCTTTCTATTAGGTAATAGAACCTTATAGATATATCTATATAGGTAAATAGGGCGAAGTTCTTTTCCCTGTTATATGCTATTATAGGGCTAGGGTAAAGGTCGAAGCTAACTTATACCCCCGGACCTTTAGGCCTTAGGGATAGTATTTTTTTCGAGACTTCCCTCTTAGCTTTCCCTATTACGTATATCTAATAGCTATATATTATAGGGCCTTAAAGCTTAGTGCCTAGGTAGGCTTCTAATAGCTTCTCTAGTAATTTTAGACTAAGATGCCTAAGGCGGCGATGCTATAGGTCACCTACCCCCTTAGTTAGCGGCTTAGGCGCTTATATAACTACGAATACCCGCTTATACTACGGGAGTGTTCCTATTACGAATTAACCTTTAAAGTCGGTTAGTTTAATACGAACCTCCTTCGTAGGTTCTAAATAAAGGTATCCTAGGAGCTAGTTCTAGAATATCCCTGCCGTTATCCCTAGCCTAGCTAAGAAGACACTTATCGGCATTTCTAGGATAAAGTAGGCATCTAGTAGGGTTATCTTTCTACCGTTAATTATAGGGATAACTGCTATTCCTATTCCTTATACCCTAAAGGCTTAGTCTCTAACCCAGACTTCGTTAGTAGAACCCTACTTAAAGGTTCCTTCTTAGAACTAACCTAGGTTATTAAAGAGGTTAATATCGGCCCCTAAGTCGTATATTAATTTATCGGTAAGTAACGGCGTTCCCTTTATAGCCGTGTTTACCCTAGATAGAGTAACCGTGTTAATAGTCTTTCCTAGCCTATTATTGCTAATAATAGTATCTACTAGTTCTCTTCCTTTAGGGTAGGAATTAAGGGTCTAGGCTATATATTTTGCTTTCTTATCTAGATAGTCCTTTAGCCGTTTTTCGATATTCTATTTAGCTAGATTACTATATTTCTAGCCTATCGGGGGCTTCTTATTATATATTACCCGTAGTAAGTAGCAATTTTCCTACTAGCTTATTAAGCTATTAACGTGCTGCTTATAGCTAGCGTATTTAGCTTAGGTGTCTAATTTCCTAGAGATTTAATCAGCGCTTCCCCTTTTTATAGGTAGTTGCGACTTCTTTCTATAGGTATATTCTTATTTAAAGTTAGCGATTAGGTTCCTTAGGGGAAGTTAATCTTTACCGTGTCTTTCGTTATAGAGGTCGAAAGCCCTTATTATTATAGACTAATATAGGTCCTACTCGTCTACCGCTATAAGAAAGTCCTATCTAATTCTTATATCGTTAAGTATATCGACCTTAAGGTCTCGTAAATCTATAATAATTTAGTCGAGCTATTCTGCCTATACTTTCTAGTCTTATATACCTCTTTTATTAATAGAGGTCGTATATCTCTCGTAAATTAGCTTTTTCTCCTCTGCCCCTAAAGGCAGGGCTTGCTTCTTTAATTCCCTAATTTTCTCTCTTAGGCTATTATATATTAGGGTTATCCCTTAAAGCCCTTTATTAATCGTTTTCTTAATTAATTCTTTAAGTGCGATTAGGGCTTTCTACTAGACCTTATAGCGATCGAATTATAGCTAGAACCTCTTCTCGAGGTTGCGAAAGGAGTCCTTTATATCCTAGTATCGTTCGTTATAGCCTATTCGCCTCGCTAGGAACGTAGCCTCGGTTTTATCTTCTCGTTAGGATAGTCTCCCTCTAAGGTTAACAATAAATTGCTCCTAGTCCGGCTATTAGGGCTATTTAAGCTCCTTTATGCCGTCTAGGTTAGCATATTCCTAAATCTTATAAGTCTAGGCCTACGATTTAATCCCCCTAATCTATAGGGTCTAATCGAGGCTTTCCTTTAGTCTCACGATATAATTATCCCCTCTTACTTCCTTTAACGTTATCTTAGGAAAATAAGGGGTTCTAGCTTAATAAGTAATATCCTTCTTTAAGGGATGCGTAATTCGTGCAATTCGTATATTTCTAGTAGTGCCCCTTAGTATGGCTAGGTTCCTTGCCTTAACACCACAATTTAAGCGTTATAACGGCGTTAATAGCTCGTAAATAGCTTTAAAGGTAATATCGGCGGGCAAAAGATGGTCTAGCCGTGCAGGCCGGGCTCATAACTCTCAAGCAGTGGCTTAAGAGCATAGTAGAAGAAATAGGGGCATAGAAAGGTGAATTTAGTAATGCATGTCTTCGTCTATCTATTGGGATAAGGGAGGGGCTTATATAGGTACAGTGACCACACATAGCTAGCCAAAAGAGGGCAATAGGATGTTCCTATACCTAAGTTAGGCCTGCATAGTGTCCTTGGGCTAGGGGAGTCATGTTGTTCAGGCAGGCTTCCTTGTGCATGACTATTGGGTCCACTGAGCATGACTGTGGCCTCTTATGCCCACTCTCTCTCCTCAACAGTAGTCCTTAACTAACCGGCCCACGCGTCTGCCTAACCCGCCCATGAAAAAATAGAGGAGGATCTAATGCACAGGATTAGACGAGACTGTTGCTTTCCTCAGACCGTCATTCCTTGACGGCATAAGTCCTGCGAAACGCTTCATCGATGCGCTCCAGGTAGTATATGCCAGTAGCCAAGGTGGACACGTCGCCAGTCGGCGTGTAGTTCTTGGCTCTATAGGCTTTTTCTCTCGGAGCGACCGCCTTCAAAACCATTCAGTACATGCACATTTCACTAAACGGAGTAACTTACTGCCTGGTATTCCTCCGGCGTGGCGACATGGCGTCGATCTAGTCGGCCTATTAGGTCAATCTTGTTCTTTATCTGGGTAAGGTCGCCGGTGGCCTTAATAGCGAATAGGGTACTAGCGATGCCACTTACGAAGCTAAATAGACTAATTGTCTTTTCGGTAGTAGCCTTAATATCGATGTTTCTCACTAAGCTAATAAGAGAGCAGTATAGGCCAGCGGTGTATATATTGCTATACTTACTAGGTCCGGCAATACAAGGCTCAATGCGCGAAACATAGCGGTCCTTACTTAGCATTACAAAGGCCTTCTCTAAGTCTTTACTATAAAGCGACTCTTCATAGCTTGGGTTACGCAGCTTAGCCAGTGCGGTACTCTAGATGCTGTCGTTATTAAACTACAGCGCATCGTTGTACAGCAGCCGGCCATAGGACTTACTTACGAGCTTATAATTCGGTATATGGAAAGCTAAATAGTCGAAGAGACCGAGGATGCTTTTGCCGTCATCCATAGGTCTATGGCCGTTTGCCAGAAGCTTAGCCTTCTCCCTACGCCGCTTTAGGTCTTTATAACATCCGTGGAGCGCCGAGAGATAGCACTTGATAGACTCGTGCCCGTCAACTAAGGGGTGCTTGGACTTAAGATCTGGCTTATAAAAGTCAAAGGCATACGTTATGAAAGTTCCCGGAATAAAAGGGTCTAAAGTAAGGGGAGCATTAGGGCCGACGAGAATAGCAACGCAGTCGGCACCGCCGGTAGGACGGGAAGAAGGCTAGTTATATAGCGCAATGTCAGAGGCCACGACGATTGCATCATGACCGTCCCAGGCGCGAGACTCTACCCAGTTGACGGCGTTGAACAGGGCATTGGTCCCGCCGTAGCATGCGTGGATGGTGTCGGCGCCCTCGAGGCTCGTGTTGCCGGACTTAGCCTTGTCGATCAAGGACTCGGTGCCAACTTCTAGCCGGCCGATCGACGTTAGATTAATGTTGTACTTACGGAGGAGGGAGAACACTGCCGTCAAAGCAAGAGAACAGACATCTGCCTGTAATGAGCGAGCGAACATGTTCGCATTCCCGAGGGCGGCAGGGAAATCCACTCACCTTCTCTGTCGGTGCAAAAGTTCATGAGCTTGAGACCCAGACCGATCGTGTATTTGCCAGCCGAGACACCATGGTATTGCTCGAAGAGCGTTTGGTCGAGACACTGGCTCGACAGTGAGCCAGAGCCTTCGCGACACCACTGTGAACGTACCTGGCTGGGAACATAGATCTCCATGGCCTTGATGCCAACATTTTCAGGATAAGTCATTGCGTCAGTGTGTGGCCTGTTTTCTCAGTCTCGTTAAGGTCTGTCGGTCGTCTCGGGACGCACAAAATAGAAGGAGGGGTCGCGTTAGGGCACTGATCAGGCCCCGAGAGAAAGTAATGGAACAGAACTGCCCGGACGGACTGGCGATGCGGTTCCCTTTGCAACTCGAAGTGCCTGAGCCGGGGTAGTGTGGACCGTCATTGGTTCCCTGCAGCCAGCGCTCGAATAATCATCTGTCGGGTAGAGCCAAGAGCAGGGGGTGTCAGGGGCGTCGGGGTCAGCCGAATCGAGGCACCAATGCAGTTACAACCCACTGGTGCCTCAATGACTCTCTTATTAGCAAGACGCAAGAGGGGCAGTTATAATTAACTTATATATAGAGACCTCTCAGTGCCTTCTGTTCTTCTGTTGACCAGTTCCCGGGGTCTACAAGGGGTATCTACCTATATGCGCAACACACCCGTCCTAATGGATAGACCAAGGCATGTATCACTAAGTTTATCTCTTTGAGACCCATACATCGTCCACTGTGCTCTCATGCCTCCTGTGAGGTCATCACATGCTTCCCTGCCTCCTGCATTTGCAATGAAGATACCGACTTCCCAAAGTCTTCAACATGCTCTCGCCTGCTGCGTTTCCCACAACAATGCCCACCGGCCCCTGATTATCAGTATGTAGGGTATTGCTATATAAGTAGTAAAGACCAACAAAGGACTTCTATCATTTGCATGGGTTAAGTGGCAATCTAGGATCAGCTCAACGTGCGGTTTCTGAGTGGTCAAGGTCCCCAAGAGATATCTTGCTGCAAAATTTTGGACTTCTGAAGAGATATACATAGGGGGCGCTTAAAAACTCTGCACTCAGGGCGCATTCCCACCTGAGCTTTACCTCACGTTGCAATGAAGGCTCAAACTAGCCAAGAGTACGCACTGTCGTCACGTGGATTATATAGTTGACTGCTGGATTTCACATGTCTGTGGCACGCAGTGTAGGAGTTGAACCCTAGATAAGCGCTTGCTATATGGGGGGATGGCCGCGCCGCTCGCGCTCCGTCCCCTGCACTACATAGGGTGGGACCTGTCCGTTTAGGGATCTTGAGCACCGAAGAGATTCACTGCGAGCAGTGCATCAGCTGCCACCTACTCTACGTGGCCGGCAAAGTACCGTGATCATGGTCTTTAACGTCGGGACATATAGCAACTTCGTACACCAACTTCGAAGTCGGTGGAGGTAGAGTCGTAGAGACAGGGGAGCACTGGAGCAGATGCCCCTTTGGAAGCTTGAGACCTCTAACGGGATAGCTGCGGCTGCACGACGAGGTTGGAAGGATGCCGACCCTGGCAACGGAAGGATAATGTGGTAGGAGCGGTCTTGATATTGATTGGCAGTTGCTTGTAGCCGTGCAGAACAAGCCAGCAAAAATGGGCCACGCCCTCGGACGTTTGTCCGCAAGTGAGAATGGTTCTGTGGCTACGGGATGAAACAAGGTACTGGTACCGTATGGTGGCAACAGAGGCAGGAAACGGCCACAGCACACCGTGTAGGTACAGAGATGGCGTATGTGGTTTTGCCTCCCTCTTCCTGTTACAGACACTCCTTCAGGCGTGGATAGGTACAGCATAAGTTCGGCGTCAGACTCAAGGGTACGAATGGCTGTCCCAGCGCTTGGAACTGAGTATACATACTTCCAGGCTGTCTGAAAATTGGGGTTCCGGACCGGAAGCCCCAAGTTGAGCAGGCGACAACCGCGATTGCATACACGTGGACCGATCTGGCATTCTGTCTCAATCCGGCGCGGGCCTGTGCAGTGTGCAGGCGCATAGCCCCCGAACCCTAAGAAGTCAAGAATGCGACCTTCTATAACGTTGCCATGACGTATACGCACCCGGGGCTGGACGGTACTATCAATATCGAGGAATGGCTCCCTACCGGCGACTGGAACGAGAGCCTGTTTTTAGTACCGTAGGCGGAGGAGCTTACGTTGCGGGCTGGTTTTCGTACTCTGCATTCGCCATGGCCGGGAGCCAATTAATTAATCAAAATGTCCTACCGGGCCGTTATACGCATATTCAGAGCTATATAGCCCATTCGTATACTGGATCAGTACCGTGTCTGCCTTGCTCGGTCCATACAAGTTCTGATAGCGCCCAAACCGATTAACAGTGTCAGAATGGTCCTACCACGACTTCAGCCCGCCAACTCCTCCCATAGGGAAGATGGCATGACCAAAGTCCGCAGCCAGGGGATCGCCTTGTTATCGCCCCGCAAGCCATATAAACCAGTTGATGAATCGTAGCATAACCCGGCAGACAACATATCGGATGCCGGTATAGTGAGCTAAGCGGAGACGTTGATGCGACCCCTTGAGCGCCTTGGCAGCTCGCGGGACGGCCAGCCTGTCGTAGGCAGCAACAGCATCGTCGAGCGAGCCACTGGTGCATAGCAGGTTCGCCAGGTCCCAGCCGTCCTTGAGCGCCAGGTTGGCTCCGCTGCCGGCGAAAGGGTTAACGGCGTGGTTACTGTCGCCGACGAAGACGACGTTTCTTGGGACCGCGTCGTCGTGGGCAAAGGGCTGCTTGTCGTAGGTGGACAAGGAGAGGAAGGCCTTCTGGTCGGTTGCCTCGATGACCCTTGCCAAGGGTTTGCCGAAAATACCCAGAGCTTCGCGCCTGAGGGCCTCCAAGTCGCCGCTCTCTGTCCGCTCCGGCTGTGGCTGGCTTAGGACCCAGAGGAGGCCCGTGTCGTCGACCGGGGCGAAGAAGTAGCCGATGCCCTGTCCCGACACGACCATTCCCCAATGATTGAGAGTGGAGGGGACTCCGTCGACGAATCGGCCCACTCCGCCCACAAGCACGGTGCCATTATACTCCGGTTCGTCGTCAGGCCGGAAGCTTGCGCGCACCTTACTGTGCGCCCCATCTGCGGCGATGAGCAGATCGCAGTCGTCGGTCCGGGAGACGCCGGGGCCGTTGGTGGCCGAGAGGTGCACGCGGATGCGGCCGTCGGCGAGGCCCTCTGCCGAGGTGCATGCCGTGTTCCATCCGATGGCTACACCGGTCTCCTCGGCGGCCGTGATGAGCGTGTCACGCAGGCTACTACGCGTGATGCTAATGGCCGACGCCCGGCCGCAGGCTGACTCGCATTAACTCGGCCCAATTACCATCCCAGATCTTATAGCTCGTGCTGCCGTCGGCCCTTGCCCCAGCGCGGCCGAGCACGGCGTCCAGCAGACCGAGATCCCGGCAGGCGACGAGGCCGCCGTCGCCGTCAAGGCCGTGGAGCGCGAGCGAGTAGCCCTCCCGGTCAGGGCCGATGCGTCGGCCGTCGCGGTCGTAGATGATAACCTCGGGTGGATCCAGGGCCGGGTCCCAGAGCCTGCGGAGGGCGATGACGAAGGAGAGGCCGGCGATGCCGGAGCCGGCGACGATGATTTTCTTGCCGGCGAGGAAGTGGGACTCGGACTTCTCCATGGCGGGTTTATGGGATGTAGCGGCAAGACGACTATTCACACCCGCCTGTTGACAGAGCCAAGATGGCTACCGAGTAGTACTTATACGTCTGCTATGCGGTGATCTCATCTGGATGCAAACTGACGAGTAACTTGCTGCTGTAAGTTACATGGCCCCCGCGTCTCATCCCGCGGCGAAATCATACCCTGCCCTATTACAGTAGTTTGGTAAACTAGTTGCTACAGCAAGGCGCATTTTAGCAGCAATCGCACTCTCCGGATACCCGGAGAATACGAAGCCCTTGAAAATACTGAAACACGGGCCGCCAAGCGATAGGGTGGCAAGGGCGGCGCAGGCCACATAGCTAACAGGGCCCGAAAGAAGGGGAGGTAGCGGCGTTGATAGAGCCATCGGCCTCCTCCAAGACCCGTCAGTGGCCGAGCTCACCGCCCAGCGAACCAAGGCTCTTCAAACCGTGGATCAAAAGCAAGACTAGTTTCAAGTCGGCAATGGTCCCCTCGCGGCTCGGCCCTTTTGTCGTGTCACGCGCGTGATTGAGAGGCTTCTCCAGGTAGAAAGTAACGTCGCACATGTCAGTATGCGTCCTCCCAGAGACACTGCGGTATTGGAGCTATCCTCTTTCAGCCTGGCGGGCTAGAGGCCATGGAGTCTGTGCGAGAGAATCCTGGTCGGGGCGAATGTACGCTCTTAAGCACGCAGTTGACCTTCTTCACTTAACCTTCAACCAATGATATGGTTCTTGAAGGCGTCGGGACTCGGACCAGCTTCAAGGATGACCCTGTAGCATGGCCGCAATGATTCACTCTTCAATAGCAAGTAACATGTAAACGTGTTAGCCCCAAGATCGAGCACGACTCCTAAGAACCAACAGCGACGTGCTTAAATCATATAAGCCCCAACAACGTGCCCTCCGCCGCAAGTCTCCAGCTATGCTAAACTGCTCCCAAAGACCATGATTCCCCCGTTCAAGACCATGACGCCATGCAGTTATTTAATGGCCTGTTGCGCCCACCAAGGATGTCATGCCCGCTGCCGCAAACCGAGCCCCTGATGAGGGTTACTCAGAAGGGGACGCCAAATCGCAGCTCGCGATACACCTGTACCCATCTATACCGCACTCGCCGCCCGGCGCGCGTAGTCTCTCCTGCTGCGAGACTCACAGTAGCGATCACAGCACCAGTAAACCAAAAAGACAATGCGCAACATGCTGCATGAGAATTACAGATGTCAGCGGGCAAAACGAGACGAGGAATTGGTCGAGGAAGGCAAAGGGGGACATCGAGGATGTAGGTGAAAAGGGGAACAGTAGAGAGGCCCCAGGCAAATTGAACGTCATCCACGCACCTGATGACGGCAAGCGCGCATACGGCAGCCCTGAGCATGTCGCCGCACGCAAGCTGGCGATGGCGACTGAGGCGCAGGTTGGCGGCAATGACGGCCCCGTCGTAGCCGCGCGTCTCGGGAACCAGTATCTTCTTGAACAGTATTATGAAGCCGCCGGCCAAGGAAAAGACGAGAGTGGCGAAGTCGGCAGAAGCCACGTTCCGCCGTGTCAGGGGCGGGAAGCCGATCTGGCCGCCGAGGGCGATGGCCTGCCAGCTGTCGACGAGCAGCGCGGCGGCGGCTCCGGCAAAGCCCGGGGCGACAACTCGGCATTCGGTATCGGGCCAGCGATGCACAGTGAAGCTCATGATGAGAAGGGCCCCGAGCGCAGCCAGCCACCCCAGGCCTCGGACCGTGGCCCACGCCAGGTCGGGCCAGGCCAGAAAATGCCAGCGGGCCATGGTTGATTGCTCAGGCTCGGAAAGCTGGTCTCGGGGACATCGCCCCGGCGTCTGATCTTGGGATGCTGGATGTTTGCTTTGTGAGCGTGTTTCGAGTCCAATGCGGCTCCGAGTCGTTGAGTGGTGTTTTGGATGCAGTGCGTCGACCAGCTTGCTCTGCGCAGGGGAAAAGGACATGTGCTTGTGTGCTTCCACGGCCACAAGAAGAGGAGGTAGCTGAAGTGACACCTGTTCACTTGAAAGTCGACGCCGTGGCACATAGAATACAGTTCGGGCGTGCCCTGATCGGATGATTCCTCCCCCGTCCTCATCATCAACTTGATGAGCGGTGCGCCCCATGGTCTCCTTGGTGCCACGCCACGGACGAGTGTTTTCAACGCCACCAGTCTTTGCAGGAGCTTCGATTGGACGCCCAAGCTGCATCCATGACGACTGTGAAACCCAGTCCACGAGGGCATGGCATCGAGGCGTGCTGCGGGGGCAAAGCTTGATGGCGGTAGTTTGAGTATGATGCATCTCTGAAGGCTAAGCTGCCACCGGCCCAGCACCTGGGGGCTTATGCCCCATGCTTGGTGTGCACTGAAGCTTTCGGAGCTTGAGTCTCGATCATGTGGCCCCCTGGCTTCCATGTTCCAAGGTTCAAGCCCCGAGCCTGCTCGGGCCTTGTCGCCAACTGTACTCAACGCCTTCTGCAGAGCATTGGAGCACAGATGCCCCAGAACAGCTTGTGCAAAGCGAGAAGTATCGACCATTATGACGTTGTCTCGTGTTCAATGCGGGTCGTGGCGACTGGAGACATCCCGTGCCTCTATCGCTTTCACAAGGCATACTCTTCTACGTAAAGAGAGATGCCCTGCGCCCCCGTGCCCTTGTGCACCGCCCGCTCGTCGCTCAGCCGGCTGACGCAGTTGCGCGTGCTCGCAGCCAACTCGCGGCCTCCGCAAACGATGACGCCCGTCTCGCCCCAGGCCTGCTCCACGGGCTCACGAATCAGGGTTTCTAGGTCAGGCCTCGCCGCGTATTGCCGGAACCCGACGCCCGAGGCGTTCTCGCGCGAGTCCCCCAAGCAGGCGTTGCTGTCGACGCTGCTGATGCTGCTGCTTCGGCGGCCGTAAAGCCCGTCCGACGGCCCCGGTGCGCGGCCGGCCTTCTCAACGTCTGGGGAGTCCCTCTTGTTGCGCCGGAGCTGGACCAGCGGCACACCTGCATCTCCCTCGGGGCCGCTGCCCGTGATGGCGACGTGTAGCCGCACGTCGATGCCCCTGTCGCGAGCCAGCTTTGCCGCGTCCATGGCCCGGCGCACGTAAAACTCGATCTCGCCGGCCATCCTCGCAATCAGGGCCACTTCGATCCTCCGCACGCATGTTCGGCGGGACGATGCGGCCGCAGCCTCGAGCATGGGGATCGTGAAGCTCGCCCCGGTCGACGCGCTGATGAGGACGAGCGTCTCGTACGTGTCCCACTGGGGCGGCACGCCAAATGGGCCGGAGAGAAAGGCCGTAAACGTCTTCTCCGGGTGCCGGGAGGCACGGGCATGGATTCTTTTTGAGAACCCTCCGTGGGCCCGGACAATGAGCTGGATGCTATTGCAGCCTGCGGGAGAGCTGCTGAGCTCGTGCGCGCAGGCAATGGTGTAGGGGTGCGCCTCCAGCGGGCCGAGTCGCGGAACCCAGAGATAGACGTGCTGGCCGGCGTGCCACTTGAAGCGTGTGCCCCGGATGGTCAGGATCGTTGTAGTGCCTCCCACGGCTCGCATCGACATCTCGTGGCCGAAACGTATCGCGCTCCGGGAAGACGAAGAGTATGGGATGGAGGCACTGGGAGACCAGGGCCAGCGCGTGTTCTGCAACAGGAGCAGCAGCCATCTGGCGACGCGGTCAAAGATCAAGAAGGAAATGGCCATGAAGAGCAGATATCGGGCGTTGGCCGGGATATGCCTGTGCAGCAGCCACAGCATGACGGCTGCCGAGAGAACGTGCTGCAGCAGCCAGACCTCGTAGGCCAAGCGGCGGACGGGGACAAAGCCGACGACGACGGACCACAGCAGCACGGCCCAGGCGGCGAGGCCGTACTTGACCAGGGGCATGATGGCCAGCTCGTAGGCAACAAAGTCGGCAAGAGCCCACTCGGTCCAGAAGTGAAAGCCGTGGACCGTCGCGGTGACGAGCATGGTCCGGGCGACCCAGCGGTGCAGCCAGTTGAGGCGCTCATGGCCGGCGCCGATGAGCCAGCCGACCGGGTTGCACTTCATGGCCAGCAGGTAGAGCGCGGGCAGCTGCATAAGCGAGACCCAGGCGTTGCGGTAGCCGATGCGCTCCCAGTAGTAGGCGTCGTCGAGGATGGCTTCGCTGCTCATCATGTAGGCGATGACGGCCCAGTAGCCGAGCAGGACGAGGACGCGGCCCAGCGGCGGAGGCGTGGCCCATGCGAGGCCCCGAGTCGTGACGAGAAGCTGCGGATGGCCCGTTTCGCGGATGAGGGCCGTTGCCGTGGCCCATGCTTGGCCGAGCCGGCCGCCGGGTCGGGAGCAGGTGGCGTGAGTGATGGATGGATCGGTGCATGCTTTTCGCCTGCGCCGGGAGCGAGTGTTAGTCAAGCCCGAGAGAACATGTTTCCGTCGACCACATGTAGCAACGGCTCCCCGTGACGACCCAGGGGTGCCCGAAGCGATTCTCTCCTTTTTCGTGAGACATACCTCTGGACGGCGCCGTAGTGGTTGACGGCCCGGACGGCCACGAGAAGGCCGACGATGCCGGCGGCAATGTACCAGTAGTCGCGCGCAAATGCATGGTTCAGGCCGGAGTCGATGCCGGCTGCGCCGTGCATGTGTCCCATGTCCATGTCCATGTTGACGACTGCTGTCGCGGGCTCAGGCAAGCCGGCGCCGTGTGCTGTGTTCTTTCTCTGCAAGCACGATGGCGGGAGGTAAGAGGGAGGGGATGACCCTTTTCGACTTTACTGAGTACCCTGTCTCGACGGCTCATGGCTTGCAGAACATGCTGTCGAGATGGACGGATGGGCGAGGTCGAGAGGGTGCCGTGTCGTGTGGTAGGACGTCGATGCGATGGCCCGAGATGAAGGATCAGGTCTCGCGAGCAGGCGCACAAACATGGAAGGAAGTACAAGAAATCGTCGCGGTCGTCGGGAGTGCAGAAAGGTTCTCTGATGCAGTCGAGAGTACATGTACATGGAGCCAGAGCACACAACGTGATGGCAGCGTGGATGGCTTCAACCGCTTGGACTTGATTCAGGCAGGGCTGACGGAGCGGTGGGTCGGAGCTGGTTAGTCTTTGTGAGCAAGTTGCAAGTTTGCCCATCAACTTGCTCAAGGGGGTTCAAGCGGGAAGCCGTCGAGCCGGGGGCCCCTAGCTTTGCCTTTAGACGTGTTTCTTGCTGCAAATAGCGTCGACGCCCAGCCCTTTCGCCTGGAGCTGAGCCGGGCAGAGTTCGGCTGCTGTTCAGTGTTTGCCGTCCCAGTCAGCTCGTGCTCTGTGGTGTGGCGTCTATGCCTCGGGTCCAAGGCGAGAAAGGAGCTTGTTGGCACGTCGTGGGACGATGAGAAGACGAGTCCGAGCTTCACGACGAGAAGTCATTGTACAAGCAGAATGGCCGATTCCTGCGATCCCAGAGCCTGACAAACACGTCCTGTTTCGTAGCTTCTCCCCCTTTCCTCGACGCTGATGATTAGATTAGTCTGCTGCCGCCTTATACGTGGATGCGGCGGCCTGTCTCGACTCCGTACGCCCGGGATAAACTTGCTCAAACACACTCACCCCATCCTCATCGCCTCGCCTGATTGGACACTCCACCATCTTCGGACCAGCCCGTCCAGGTCACCTCCTCCGCACGGACTTCATGTACTATCACATCTTGTTAATATACCAGAACATCGTCAAAGCAGTGGGAAACGGGCCCCATCCACGCACACCAGAAATGAGCATCTTGTCTCACATTACATTCTCTTTTCTTCTTCCAAGTGTTTAATTGCAGCCATCAGTCCCCGGGAACGTGGCACCCGCCTGATGATGCTCCCCCTAGAACACCCCCCTCCCGGCAGCCTGAGCTTTGCCCTGAGTGCAACGACGATTGCCCCCATCACAGCCCATCCGTCTTCGTTAGCAGGCGCAAACATGCGGCCAGTGCCAAGCGTGTGCCCGGGGCTCGTGCTCATTCTTCGGCCCGGGCTATAGAGGCACGCCCGTCCCGGCCTGGTCCCTGATATTTGCCGCGCCATTTCTTTCTCCTCGACCATTGACGACACTGTCCTGTCCATCTACCTGCGTCGACGTGCGGGTATAGTCTCGTTGCAAGTCGCGGCTCTCCCGCCAGCTCTACCTGTTACATGTGACCACAGACCTACCTACCTCGTACAAAAGCTGCCCGCCCGGCACACCTTTGCCTTTCTCCTCCCCTTTCGCTGATCCTGTTGCCCCTCTGCTACGTCTCCTCCTCATTTCTCCTGTCCGTCGTATCCGTACAATCCTCTTCATTCACCCCTTCGTTACGCATACAGACGGCCGGCCCGCGGACCATCCGACGACGATCTCGGCAGCACAGACCACAGGTCGACACCATGGTCAAGTCCCTTGTCGCCCTTGCGGCGCTCTGCTTCGGCCTCAGCGCCGCCCACTTCCAGATGCTCTACCCCGAGTCGATTGGCTTCGAGGACGACAACGAGGATAAAGCCCCGTGCGGCGGCTTCACGCCCGACTTTGGCTCGAACAAGGTGGTCGACTTTCATGTAGATGGAGAGGCACTTGCCATGAGACTGTTGCATCAGCAGAGCAACTGGCTCTTCCGCGCCACGACGGACCAAAAGGCCGACTCGGGCTGGCAGCAGATGTTCCCCGTCGTCATGCAGAGCGGCCTCGGCGACTTTTGCGAGCCTCGCGTCACGGCGCCGTCAGACTTTGTGGGGAAAAAGGGCGTCGTCAGCGTCGTCTCGTCTGCCGTTGACGGCCTGCTGTACCAGGTGAGTGCACAGATGGCCGGGCTATGGCCCTGAGTTCAAGCAGTAGAGAGTCGTGATGGCGTCAGCGGAAGGAGAAGAAACACCTGCCTCGTACCTAAGCTAACTTGAAGACAGTGCGTCGCCGTGAACTTCGTCAAAGGCTCCGCCGGGCCTCCGTCGGCGTGCAAGAACACCTCGTCGGTCAAGGCATCATTTACCAACGACGCCAAACTGTCGGCGCTCCTGGGCAGCGCAGCGGGCTCTTCCTCGTCGACACCGACGCAGTCGTCGGCATCCGGAGCAACGAGCAGCGGCGCGGCCTCAGCCTTGAAGGCGTGGTCGGCGGCGGGCCCGGGATGGAGCGGCGCCGCCGCGGCGCTGCTGGCCGGAGCGGTTCTCGGGGGAGTGCTGCTGGTGTGAGGGGGATATGGGATAGAACAAATTGGACATGGATGGCCTTTTTCCGCTTTTAATGATTCTGCGGCATGCAAAATGCCCCGGATGGATGTTTCGCGTCTTGAGATGGAGTGCAATGATGGACGCGACTTGACGCCGTTGATGCACCAGACAGCGCATGCAACCATGTACGATTCTCGTGAAACCAAGTCAATTGGGTCTATTATTTACTCGTCGAGCACCATAGTCTTGAGGGGATCACCCACGCACATGCTACGCCGCGTCACCGCTGCCAAGCATCGCCCATCAGCGGGGGAAAGTTGCCGTCCGACTCTACCTGGAAGGCCGCATGAAATCCCCAAGATCGGCATTGACGACGAGCGAACCTGATTGGGCCTCGCCGATCCGCTCGCTCGCCGGCGGTCGGAGCTTCGTCTGCAAAGCCCCGCGTCAAGGCGAAAATGGGAACCTCTGGGTCAACGGGGGCGGCCAAAGACGGCGCTGGCCTCCACTGTTTTGACTTTCAACGTCCCCGTCTGCGACTAGGCTTTTCCGATCTTGCCTTGCTTCCAACCTTGTATGCCGGGAGGGAAAGCTTGTCTGGACGTGCAACTTCAATGGCTTTGTTCGCAAGAGCAGGCTGCAAACTGAAAGGAAGAGAGGAACTGTGAGTGGTAGAGAGTCACTTTGCGCCAGCGCCGTTGCCTTGCCCCGGGGCTGGTTCATTCGCTTCTGCGGCGTCCCCTCTTCAGTTTCGCGTCTCTCACTTGCTTCATCAATCCCTTGTTCCGCTGGTGACGGACCGACGACGACCGGACGCTGACGCCTGGGCATGGCAACACCAACTCCCTGAAAGAACATTGTCACTACCTGGGGGTTGTGCCGGGCCTCGACTTGTGATACCCCGAGCCGCGTGAACCCGTCGTCCTTGGGCAGATCGGGCGGATTATTTGAAGAGACTGGCGCCTACTGGCCCTCAACCAGTCGTATTCGGCCGGCATATCGTTAACTTTTGCGGCTTGGTCCCAATCCCAAGCCTTGCAGCTTGAGGCTTTTCGGCACAGACTCTGACCTCGACGGCGTCTAATCAGTCGGTCCCTTGCTGTCGCTATCCAGTGAATAACTTTCGGCCCGCGGGTCTTCTTTCGACTTCAACCCCTCGAGAAGGGAACGGGAATTTCTCGAATATCCATTCCCTTTCCCAACCGCGACTTTGATCGTCGCCCCTCTTCGTCTCAGGTCGCCCCTCGGGCACACCGTTCGCCCATCATGACGTCCCTCGACGCCCTCAAGCAACGCCTGCACCAATTCGCCGTCGCCTTCAGGGTCCCAGGCCAGATACCCTGGCTCAACGACGCCCGCGTCGTGTCCGGAGCCTCGCTCACGGAAACCGATGCCATCACCCTCTACGTCTTGGCCGCCCTGTCCGTCGCCGTCCTGCTGCTCTACGCCTCCAACCGCAAGATCCTCTCCCTGTTCCCGCCATGGCTTCAACCCTTTGCCAAGGAGGAGGGCCCCGTGCCGGAGAAGCGCAAGGCCTGGACGCACTGGACGCTTCTGCTCGGGTTCGTCTGCCTCGCCGGCATCGTCCTCGCCATCATCCCCGCCTGCCTCAGCCCGAGACAGCCCGTGGCCGTGCTCGAGGTCTGGCCGTGGCTCGTGGCTGCGCTTATTTCTGCCTTTGAGCGGCCGACCAAGACGCCACGGATATTGCTGCTGCAGTACATGCTCATCTTCACCGCCGGGCTCACGACTTACTCGGTTCAGTTCCTCGACCAGTCCCTCCGCGCGCTGGACCCGTATCGACTCGCCCGAATCGTCCTCGCCGCCACCGCCGCCGTCTTCATCGGCCTCATGCCCCTACGCAACCCGGCCTGGGACACGCAGAACATCGGCAACCCCAAGCTGCCCCCCTCGCACCACGTCCGCAGCCCCGAGGACAACCTCAGCCTCTTCCGCTTCTGGGCCATGACCTGGGTCTATCCGCTCGCCCGCATCTGCCGCCACAAGGACATCACCGTCGAAGAGGTCTGGCAGCTGCCCCTCGAGTTCCAGCACACGCGCCTCTACATGGCCTTTCGCGAGCTCCGCGGCAAACTCATTCCACGCCTTATCCAGGCGAATGGCCTGGACCTCTTCATTGCCACTGGCCTCGCCGTCGTCGAAACCGTCACCGAGGTGTCCACCATCCGCCTCACCGGCCGTCTGTACCGCGCCCTCGACGCCAACAGACCCGAAGAGGCCGTCTTCTGGTGCCTAACCATGCTGTCCCTCGATGTTCTTCGCCAAATCTCCAAGACGACTTCGTCGTGGTACTCGCGCAAGGCCTACGAGCGGTCGCGTGGCGAGACCTTCATCGGCCTCTTCAGCAAGCTGCTCACGCGAGCCGTTCCCGGATCCGACGTGACCGAAAAGGGGCCCGCTAGCAAGGTGCCCCGGGTTCCTGGCAAGCTTCGTCGCCTCCTAGGCCGCTGTTGTGTCGGCCGGAAGCCGTCCCCTTCTGCCGGGCAGCAGCAGCAGCAGCAGCAAAGCCCCCCCCCTGCGTCCAACGCCAAGGTGGTCAACCTGGTTCGAGGCGACACTTACGAGATCTCGCAGCGGTTCTGGGACCTGCCCAAGCTCATCTCGCAGCCGATCAAGGTCCTCGTCACCATGTACTTCCTCGTCGACATCATGGGCTGGTCGTCGTGCATCGGCTTCGCCCTCATGGCCATCTTTCTCACCGCCAACTCGCTGCTCGTCCGTGAGCTCATCAAGCTCGAGCGCCAGCGCACCGCCCACTCGGACAAGCGGGCCCAGGCCGTCGCCCACTTCGTCGAGGCCAGCCGCCCGCTCAAGCTGAACGGATGGACCGCGTCGTGGAGCCGCCGCATCATGAAGTTTCGCGACCTCGAGATGCACAAGAGACTGCAGATTGCCCGCGTCACGGCCGCCATCTCCACCATCAACGTCGCCGGTGGTGCCGCGTATCCGCTCGCCAGCATCTGTCTTTACACCCTCATCCTGCGGCGGGGCCTCCCCAACAGTGTCATCTGGCCCTCGCTGCAGCTGTTTGGCCAGCTCGAGACGAGTGTCAAACAGGCCTTTGACCTTGTCTCGGCTTATTGGAAAGCCACCATCCCTGTCGAGCGTGTCAACAAATTCATGGCCGAGCAGGACCGCGACGAAAGCGGCCTCAACTCGGCCGGCGCCCGTGACATTGACTTCTGTGACGCCTCCTTTTCCTGGCCCTCGACGGACGGTGTGGTCCTCCACTGCCTCAACCTCAAGTTTTGCCCGGGCCTGACCGTTGTCAGGGGCAAGGTCGGCTCCGGCAAATCGAGCCTGCTCCTGGCCGCGCTCAACGAGATGGAACTGCGCGAGGGCCACCTCCGCCGGCCGGACGAGCCGCTTGGGTATGCGCAGCAGCTCCCCTTTCTGCAGAGCAAGACGATCCGGGAAAACATCGTCTTCCACCAAAACTTCGATCCGGTCCGGTACCGGCAGGTCATCCACGCCTGCGCGCTGGCGCCCGACCTCGCCATCTTTCCCGACGGCGACCAGACCAAGCTGGAAGAGGGAGGCGTGGGCCTCTCCGGCGGACAAAAGGCACGGGTGGCCCTCGCCAGAGCCGTCTACAGCCCATGCCGCATCCTCCTTCTCGACGACCCCCTGGCCGCCCTGGATCACGACACCGCGAGCAACATTGTTCGCCGCTTTCTCCAGGGCCCCTTAGCCGAGGGGCGCACGATTGTCATGGTTACCCACCGAGACGACCTGGTCCTCCGCATCGCCGACCAGGTCATCGACATGGACGACGGTAACGCCAGCGTCTTGTCTGACGAGCGGATTGAGGCCGAGCTCGAGCACCCGTATCACGCACCCACCGGAGCCGCCCACCCCGAGGAGACAGACCCTTCACACGGCGGCGCACACGAAGACGAAGTGACTGGCCTAAAGGACGCGCCTGAAGAGCCGGCCGAGACGGGGGGCGTCTCCCTCGCCGTATATACGAGCTACATGAAGGCGGGAGGCTGGCACCTGTGGCTCATGCTGGCCGTCTTCTACGGGGCGTCGCGATACTGCGACATTGCCCGGGCCCGGCTCCTCGAGGCTTGGGGCCACCACACGGCGTTCCAGTCGAGCGGCGCCTCTCACGGCTACTGGGGTCTTCCGAACCCCGAGCACCACCCACGCATCTGGCTCGGCGTCCTCGGGGGCCTCTCGGCCGGGCAGGTGGTCATGTACGCCGCGGCGCAGTTGACACTGGCAAAGGTCAGCGTCGACGCGGCGCAGGCCCTGTTCCGCGTCGCCGTCGACCGCGTCAGCAAGGCCACGTTCCGGTACCACGACACGACGCCGACCGGCCAGCTCAAGAACCGGCTCATCTCCGACATGGGCATGGTCGACGGCGGGATCCTGGCGCCGCTCGAGGCCTTTGTCTTTCACCTCATTGCCCTGGTTCTCAGCACCGTCGCCATCGCGACGCAGCAGCCCCTTTTGCTCATCATCCTCGGAGCCGTCGCCCTCCTCTTCGTCTACGTGTTCCGCATCTACGTGCCCGTGTCGCGCTGCCTGCGCCGGCTGGAAACGAGATACTTGACGCCCATCATCGCCTCCATCGGCGTCATGCAGGACGGCCTGGTGACGATCCGCGCGCTCAGGGTCGAGGGCCATTTCCACGACCGCCACCTGGACGCCGTCGACGACTTCCAGAAGCAGGACCATTTCTTCTGGAGCGTGAACTTTTGGCTCGACTTTCGGCTGAGCATGGCATCGGCCTGCACCCGCGCGCTCTTGGTCCTGGCCATGGTCTGGCTCGGGACGCCCGCCAGCGCCGTCGGCTTCGTCCTGACGCAGACCATTATTGCCATTACTTGTGTTCAGCAGCTGTGTGAAAAGTTTGCCCAGCTGCAGCTCGACGCCGTCTCGCTGGAGCGTGTCAACATGCTCAATCGGATTCCCGAGGAACCCAACGGCGACGACGACCCGCCCGAGGACTGGCCACGGCCGTGCGACGACGTCCGGTTTGATTCCGTGTCGTTCCGGTACGCCGATGGCTTGCCCAACGTCCTGGAGAAGGTCAGCTTCAATATCCCCGGCGGCTCGACGTGCGCTGTGCTCGGCAGGACGGGATCCGGCAAGTCGACCATCGCCAACGCCCTCCTCGCCACGCAGACGGCCTGCGAGGGGGCCGTGACGGTGGGCGGCATCGACCTGGCCCGGGTCAACCGCGCAGCCCTGCGCCGCCGCGTGACGTTTATCCAGCAGGACCCTACGCTTTTCCCTGGGACGCTCCACGACAACCTCGATCCCGAGGGCAACTTCTCAGACCAAGAATGCCTCACGGCCATTCACCGCGTGCTGGGCCCGGCCTGGAGCCTCGACTCGCCCATCGACGCCGGCGGCAAGAACCTCAGCCAGGGACAGCGCCAGCTCGTGGGCATCGGCCGCGCCGTGCTGCGCCGGAGCGGGCTCGTCATCCTCGACGAGGCCACGGCGTCCATCGACCGAGGCACGGCGGCGGTGGTGCAGCGCATCCTGCGCCAGGAGCTGTCCGAGAGCACCGTCATTACAATCGCGCATCGCCTCGAGGCGGTGGAGCACGCCAACTGGTGCCTTCGTCTCGACCGCGGCCATGTCCTCGAATGCGGCCCGGCCAACAACTTGGGGAAGAGTGGCGTGACTGCAGAAGAGTGACGAGTCACTTCAAAATGAGTACAAGAAAGGTTCATGACGATTTCAACTGGGGCAGACATAGGGTTGGACAGTGGCTCTTCTTGCTGGGGTGTTTTGATATATCCACTTCATGTTATATGGCGAAGTCCATGCTTGGCATATGTTTCTTGGGCTACATATATGTAAATGGAACTTGTCGTAAGTGTAATTCCCCGAGACCTTGCTGCGCGCACTGCCAGATTTCCGATTCCCAACATCATCTTCTGTTTTTTTGAGACTTTATTCCCAATTGGTCAATATGGCTCCCAAACAAACTTTGAACACGGAGAAGAAGGCTCCAGCGAAAGGTTGTAAGAGGCGCTGGCCGGCAGAGGTGCGGGTTCTCATAAGGCCCCTTTTCACCGGCAGGGCCGTCTGCTGGGTTGTCAAGGCCCAGAAAGAGACGTCTTTCTCGGCAACGTTCCTTTATGAATGACAGCTGAACGGGAAACAGGCAGACAAGGGAGACTTGGCCCACCAAAATTTAGTGGGCACGCACTCCTGTCCTGTTCCATACCCTTGCCCGCCGCGACCCTTACCGCCCTACCCCCGTTTGTATGTAGTATTGTGATGCCTTTTCGGGCCCTTTTGAGGGGTTCGTGACCGTTGAAGATGCCAAGTCAGTCGTCAATCCATCTGCAAAGCTCGACAAACCCTGCCTTTAGCATGAAAAAGGATATCTCTAAACACGATTTCCGGTGCAGCCATGACCCAATCGCAACAGGAGCAGGACAGCATTAAATAGCTCCGCGAGAGGCTGGTTCGTCTTTACGCTGGGAAAATCGAGCGGCCGAGGCCATAAGGCCGCCGCCGTCAACGGCACCAGTGGCAGTCAACACCACGAAGACTGCCGTTATAGTCGCTACACAAGGCTTGCAATACCTTCCAACAACACGGTGATACATACGAGTCGGGTATATACATGCTATGGGCATATCGACAAACTATTCGCCGTACACCAGTCTCTCACGACGAAGATACGCTTGCCAGCGACCCTCAACCCGTCTCGTCACAACACCAGCTTATTAACCTCATACATGATAAAATCATCGTCGCAATACCCTTATACGCGACGCGCTCTTAGGCAAGGGCCTGCAAGATACCAAGCACAAGTCATAGAGACTGGCCGAGGGGGGGGTAATAACTGCACAATGGGACAAGGCGGACGTCCGTAGCAGTCTAAGAAGGACGGGCACGGCAAGATTTGTATGAGGTAGGCCTCTTATAGAGACACACTAGTCACAACGCCGCCGGGGCGCACATAACACAACATTCTAGCCCTGCTGTAGTCTCTACTGTACGCACCTAATTGTGCGGCGTGGGCGTTGCGTCATGGCCGGCCACACTCATCCACTTTTTGGTCTACTGTACCTACTAAACAGGATGGTGTACGCGTCAACAAAAGGGGCCAAAAAGGCTTTGGAGCCGCCTGAATTGATTTCAGGCGAAAAACAGCGGGAAAAGACGTCTTGTTTGGCAACTTTCCCTAATGAAGCATCGACGCGGCGCTTCCTAGCGCGATACATGCGGAATAGGGGTTCACATGCAACTACGAAAGGAGGAGTCTCGAGCCTGTCAAATACATACACGGAATATGCAGCTAACTCGAGTGAGGATGCTCTTCTAGCCGGTGTGCGCGGCCGCCGTTTTCCCGTTCAGCTGTCGTCGATCAGGCCCTAAATTAAGAAACACTAAACACTATCCGCCAGTGCATCTCGCAAACTGCTGCCTGCCTAGCTGGAGACGGCGGACACTACGGAGTACGGCGGCCCCTGCGGCGGCACCGACACTGGGGCCTGGGAGAACCTTATGCCATCAGGGGCGGTAACTCGATCCATCACGGCAGGAATGTGGCCATGCCCGTCAGAGACTGGAACAAATGGGGCCCTCTCGAGGACGGGGCGAGGTGGGAACAATGGTAATTAATCAATCCCATTTCGGTTTGGTATCTCTGGACTCCTCGGTCTCATGGACGTGGTGAGGTCAGGTTTCCTCCACAACGAGGGGCTTAGTGAGTTGATGAGCCACTTCCATCCGAGCCGCGAGGTAGTTGTGCGCCGCTCGTCGTTCCTCTCGGACCAGCGTCAACCGCTGCTTGAGTCAAGGCCAAGCGTCGAGAGGCTCTAGTTCTGAGGCATCGCGTCTCGACTCTACACGCGCAAGTTTGTGGTCATCCTAAAAGGTGTGATGATCAGGTGCTTGTGCTACCTGGATCGTCGAGAAGATGGCGTGCAGGACAGATGGAGGTGCAATTTGGGTTCGTGCCTGAAACATGCAACAGCGACAGCAGATGGCATTGATGGACACGAGGCACTCCTTGTTCGTGTCTTCTTACATGCACCATCTCTCGCCGTATCCAAGCTTTAAAACTGTGGCTTCGTATTTGGTTTCTACATGTGGCCAAGCCTCGATGGAGGCCGCAAGTTACGTACATGGGCATTGTTCACCGTTAGCTTCACGTCTCAGCCTTGATTCATTGTATACGACCATAGTCTATTTGTAAAATGGGCCGCGGTTCACTACGCGCGGCAAACCTTACTGCGAACTGGCTAGCACGACCGGCGATGGCCGGGTCGTGTGTCATCCGTGCACAGTCAATGCTGAGTGCTGTGTTGAACGGGCATCTGTCACTATTTGTAAAGAGGACATGTTGAGCGAGTATAAAGAATGTCGTTGGATCCTCCTTCCATTGGTTTTTGGACATCCATCCTGACCTCGCCAGCCCAGTGCATCTCTTCGAATACCTTTTAATATCTTCAGTTGCCTTATACAGTTGCCTTATACACTCTGTCCATTCTTCTAGACCATCTATTCTTCACATCTATCTAATTAGAAGCTTCATCCATACTTGGCCTTGACGACATACTAGACTTCCTTTAGATATCCCATCAACTCCACGACCTCCGACACAATGGCCGCCGCTAGCAACATGAAGCTCTACCTCTTCGGTGACCAGACATTCGACGTCCAGCCCCAGCTCAAGGCCCTGCTCCGGCAGAGGAACAACCCCGTGCTGGAGGAGTTCCTGGCCAAGGCATACGAGGCGCTGCGAGGCGAGATTTACGAGCTGCCTTACGAGGCGCGACAGAGTGTGCCGCGCTTGACGAGCCTCGATGACTTGGCCTCGTGGAACGAAGGCGAGAAGCGATCCATCGCTCTCGACATGGCGGTGACGTGCATCTTCCAGCTGGCCACGTTTATCGTGTAAGTGTTTCTCTCTCTCTGGCCCTCTCACCTCTCTCTCACTTCCCCTTTCTCTCACACACACATACACACTCTCTCTTACACTCTCTCTCACTCCCCCTTTCCCTGCACACACACACACACTCTCTCTCACTCACTCTCTCACTCCCTCTCTCTCACTCTCTCTCACTCTCTCTCACAACAAACACAGCGCTGACTCTCCTTCCAGCCAAGCCAAGAACGGCAGGGTCGGTGGCGACGAGGCTCGCGTCGTCGGCATCTGCACAGGCGCACTGGCCGCGGCAGCTGTCAGCTGCAGCGACAACCTGCTGGAGCTTGTGCCGCTGGGCGTGGCCGCTGTCAAGGCCGCGTTCCGCGTCGGCAAGCAGGTGGCGGACGCCGGGCAGCGCATTGCGCCCCGGGCCGACTCGAAGGACCAGAGCTGGTCCATGCTTGTGGCGGGCGCATCGTCGGAAGCGGCGGTGCGCGACTTCTGCGAGCAGTCGGTGAGTCAACGACGACAGCCCTGCCACCTTCCCACCCTCTCTACCCGCATCACACATACTGTCACACATACTGACGGCCACAGTCGCTCCCCATCACGAGCCAGCCCTACGTCACCGCCTACTCGCCCAGCGGCATCGCCGTCGGCGGGCCGCCACAGACGCTGGCCCAGCTGGCGGGCTCGCCCGGCTTCCAGGGCGTGCGCTCGCGCGCCGTCCCCGTCTACGGGCCCTACCACGCGCCGCACCTGTACTCGCAGCTCGACGTCGCCGCCATCGTCGACGGCCTCGCCCCCGCCGGCGACGCCCACGAGCGCGTGCCGCTGCTGGCCAGCACGTCGGCCGCGACTCCCGCCAGGCCCCGGGCCTTTGACGCCCTGCTCGAGGCCGCCGTGGCCCAGATCCTGCTGCAACCCATCCGCTGGGCCGCCGTCCTCGACTCTCTCCAGCAGAGCCTGCGCGAGGCCCAGCCCGCGTCCTTTGCCGTCGTGCCGCTGGCCACGACAGCCGACCAGCTCGTGTACGAGGCGCTGCAGCAGACGCCCCTGCGCTCGCTGGTGCCCTCGTCGCTGCCGCCGCGGCCGCAGCAGCAGCAGACGCGCAGCAGCGGCAACGCCAGCAAGTCCAAGCTGGCCATCATCGGCATGTCTGGTCGCTTCCCCAGCGCCAGTGGCAACGATGCCTTCTGGGAGCTGCTCCACCAGGGCCTCGACGTGCACAAGACGGTGCCGGCCAAGCACTGGGACGTGCGGACGCACGTGGACCCGACGGGCAAGGCCAAGAACACGAGCAGGACGCCCTTTGGTTGCTGGATCGACGAGCCAGGCCATTTCGACGCCCGCTTTTTCAACATCTCGCCCCGCGAGGCGCCACAGATCGACCCGTCCCAGCGGCTCGCGCTCATGACGGCCTATGAGGCGCTTGAGCAGGCCGGTATCGTGCCGGATGCCACTCCGTCGACTCGTCGTGACCGCGTTGGCGTTTTCTATGGCGTCACAAGCGACGATTGGCGCGAGACAAACGCCGCGCAGAATATCGACACATATCTCATCCCTGGTGGCAACCGCGCATTCATCCCCGGGCGAATCAACTATTACTTCAAATTCAGTGGGCCAAGCTATGTTGTTGATACGGCCTGCTCGTCGAGTCTTGCGGGCATCCATTTGGCCTGCAACTCGCTCTGGAACGGCGACGTCGATATGGCTATCGCGGGCGGGACAAACGTCCTGACGAACCCGGACCTGTTCGCTGGCCTCGACCGCGGCCACTTCCTCTCGCGGACGGGCAACTGCAAGACGTTTGACGATGGCGCTGATGGCTATTGCCGCGGCGAAGGCGCCGCTACCGTCCTCCTCAAGCGCCTGGACGACGCCCTGGCCGATGGCGACCCGATCCTGGCCACCGTCTTGAGCACCTCTACCAACCACTCGGCCGAGTCTGAGTCTATTACTCGCCCAAGCGAAGGGGCTCAGCGCGCCATCTTCAAGAAGATCCTCAACCAGGGCGGCATCGACCCGTACTCGGTCGGCTATATCGAGATGCATGGCACCGGCACCCAGGCCGGCGATGCGAGCGAGATGTCGAGCGTCCTTGGAACCTTCGCCCCGGCCGGCGCCCCCCGCCCCCGAGGCCCGGACGAGGCGCTCTACCTCGGCTCCGTCAAGGCCAACATCGGCCATGGCGAGTCGGCGTCGGGCGTGTGCAGCCTGGTCAAGGTCCTGCTCATGCTCAAGAAGGATACCATCGTCCCGCACTGCGGCATCAAAACGCGTATTAATCAGAAGTTCCCTACCGACCTGGCCGCCCGCAACGTCAACATCGCCATGGAGCCGACCCGCTGGGCCCGCACCTCGGCGCCGCGCCGGGCGCTCATCAACAACTTCAGCGCCGCCGGCGGCAACACGGCCCTCCTGCTCGAGGACGCGCCCGCCCGTCCGGAGACGCCGGCCGGGCCTGCCGACCCGCGCGGCCCGCACCTCGTCGCCTGCTCGGCCAAGAGCGTCGTCTCGCTCCAGGGCAACCTGCGCGCCCTGCAGGCCTTGCTCCGCGCCAGCCCGGACATGGCTCTGGGCCAGCTGTCGTACACCACGACGGCCCGCCGAATCCACTACAAACACCGCGTCATGCTGGCCGCCACGTCCATCAACGACGTGTGCGCCCAGATCGACGCCGCCCTGCGCGACAGCGCCGGCACGACGGCGGTCAAGACCGTGCCCCGTCTTCTCTTCACCTATACCGGCCAGGGCGCCCAGTACCCCGGCATGGGCCGCCAGCTGTTCGAGCACCTGAGTTTCTTTCGCCGCGAGATCTCCCTTCTCGACCAGATGGCCCAGAACCTCGGCTTCCCCGCCTTCCTGCCCTTCATCACGGCGCCCGACGGCCAGGATATGGCTGCCTTCTCGCCGACGACTATCCAGCTGGCTGCCGTCTGCATGCAGATTGCCCTGACGAAGCTATGGTCGTCGTGGAACGTGACGCCTGCCGCCGTTGTCGGTCATAGCCTGGGCGAATACGCTGCTCTCAACGCCGCCGGCGTGCTGTCTGACGCCGATGCCGTCTATCTCGTCGGCCGCCGTGCCCAGCTCCTCGAGGCCAAGTGCACGCGTGATACGCACGCTATGCTCGTCGTCAGGGGCTCGACCGACGAGATTGCCCGCGCCCTCGACGGCCGCTTCAGCTACGAGACGGCCTGCATCAACTCGCCGGTGGAGACGGTCCTGGCCGGGACCAGCGGCCAGGTGGCAGACCTCGCCGCCGCCCTTGGCGAGGCCGGCTTCAAGACGACGATGCTTTGCGTCCCCTATGCCTTCCACTCGTCCCAGGTCGAGCCCATCATGGACGACTTCAAGTCCGCCGCCAGCGGCGTCACTTACTCGACCGCCCGCGTTCCTGTCTTGTGCCCGCTCGACGGCTCCGTCATCGCCGAGGGCAGCGCCGGCGACTTTGGCGCCGACTATCTGGCCCGCCACCTGCGCCAGCCCGTCAACATGCAGCAGGCACTCCTCACCGCCCGGAGCAGCGGCCTCGTGACGGATCACACGTCAGCGCTCGAGCTCGGCCCGCACCCGGCCGTCGGCGGCATGGTCCGGGCCGTGCTCGGCCAGAAGGTGACGACGCTGGCGACATTGCAGCGCGGCCGCCCGGCCTGGGAGACGCTGGCCGCGACGCTCAAGGCCCTCTACACCGCCGGCGCCGAGATCCGCTGGCCCGGATACCACCGCGACTTTACCGCCTCGCACGTCGTGTTGCCCCTGAACGCCTATAGCTGGGACCTCAAGGACTACTGGATCCAGTACGTCAACGACTGGACGCTGCGCAAGGGTGACCCGCCCCTAATCCTGCCTGGATCGTCATCGAGCCCTGTGGACGGCCTCACCAGTACCACGATCCACCGCATCGTCGAGGAGTCGGGCTCCGCAACGAGCGGCCAGATGGTGGTCGAGGCCGACATAGCCCGTGAGGACCTCAGCCCCCTCGTCCAGGGCCACGAGGTCGACGGCGTCCCGCTCTGCACGCCCTCTGTCTACGCCGACATGGCCCTTAGTCTCGGCCGCCATCTGGCGCAGACCTACAGCCTGGGCCAGGCCGCCGGCGTCATCGACGTCTGCGACCTGACCATCTGCAAGGCTCTGATCCTGTCCGCCGGCACCACCAAGCAGCTGCTGCAGGCCCACGTCAGCTGGGCCGCCGGCAAGGCGGACATCAAGTTCATGTCCTTTGACAACAAGCAGCGCCTGCAGGAGCACGCCCGCTGCGCCGTCCGCTTCCCCGATGGCGGCCTCCAGAAGCAGCTGCAGGCCAAATTGGCCACTACCAAGCAGAACATGAAGACGCTGCGCGATGGCCTCGCGTCTGGCAAGACGGCCCGCTTCAATCGGCCAATGTTCTACCGCGCTCTCCGCCCGCTGGCCCGCTTCCACGAGGACTATCGCGCTGTCGATGAGGTTCTTCTCGATAGCGATACGCTTCAGGCATCCAGTCGCCTCAGCTTTAATACCGTCAAGAAGGACGGCCACTTCCATACCCATCCGGCTATTATCGACGCTCTTACCCAAGCCAGCGGCTTTTCTGTCAACTGCAATGATAACAATGACCTCGATGTGGAAGTCTTTATCAATCACGGTTGGGGCTCATTCCAGACCTTTAAGCCGATTGACTTCAATAAGGTCTATACTACCTATACTCATATGAAAGAGGGGGCCGATAAGCTATGGAAAGGTGACATCGTTGTCTGCGATGGCGATGAGGTTGTCGCTGCCTTTGGCCAGCTTGCGGTATGTGCCCGTCAACTTACCTGAATCATAGGTATATATATGCTGACCTCCCACTCTAGATGCAAGGCGTCCCTCGCAAAGTCCTGAGGGTGATCCTGTCTATCGAGAGCGGCGAAAAGACTCGGAAGCAGCAGCCGCAGCAGGTCGAGAAGCCTCGGAAGCAGCAACAGCAGAAGCCTGCCGCCCCTCCGGCCAGCAACCCTCGACAGGCGGCAGCCGAGCCTACCGGCGTCAACCCCTCCAGTCTGGCCAAGGCGCTTCAGATCATCTCCGAGGAGAGCGGGCTCGGCCTCGAGGAGCTTGGTGACGGAGTTGCCTGGGGCGACGTCGGCATCGATTCCCTTCTCGGCCTGAGTATTTCGGCCCGCTTTAAGAACGAGCTTGACATAGACCTCGATTTTAACGCCTTCTTTTACGAGTACCCCCTCATCGGCGACCTCAAGACCTTCTTTAACGGCCAGACCGCTACCTCGACCCCGCCCTCTTCCGACAGCGAGGCCAGTAGGTCCGTATCGAGGACCTCGAGCGTCACCGACGTCACCATGCTCGAGAGCCCCTTCCCCGAGGTCGACTTCAAGCGCGCCCTTACCATTATCTCAGAGGAGAGCGGCTTGGAATTAGAAGACCTAACCGACGATACCAACTTTGCCGACTCAGGCGTTGATTCCTTGTTATCCCTTGTCATCGTCAGCCGCTTCCGGAGCGAGCTCGGCCTCGATATTCAGCATGAGTCGCTCTTCCTCGAGTGCTCGACCGTCGCCGACATTAAGAAGCTGCTGGCCCCAGACTCGGAGGTTAAACAGGAGAAGAAGCCTGCTATCGCCGAGGCTGCCATAGACCAGAGCTTCTCCGATGTCGACTTCAAACGCGCCCTTGCCATTATCTCCGAGGAGAGCGGCTTGGGATTAGAAGACCTAACCGACGATACCAACTTTGCCGACTCGGGCGTTGATTCCTTGCTATCCCTTGTCATCGTCAGCCGCTTCCGGAGCGAGCTTGACCTCGATATTCAGCATGAGTCGCTCTTCCTCGAGTGCTCGACTGTTGCCGACATCAAGAAGCTGCTGGCCCCAGACTCGAATGTTGAGGAGGAACAGCCTGCCATCGCCGAGGCCACCAAGGAGCAGAGCCAGCAGACGGTCAAAGCCGACCATGAGAAGGACACGGCTGCGCGCGCAGCCCGCAAGGCGGCCGTCGACGAGCTCGTGGCCAAGCATGTCGCCGACTTCTCTGGCCCGACGTCGTCGCCCCAGCGCGCTGACAGCGGCAAGGTCGTCCTGGTCACGGGTGCCTCGGGCAACCTAGGCTGCTACCTGGTCACGCATATCGCGCAGCTGGCCGATGTCGAAGCCGTCGTCTGCCTCAACCGCAAAAACCGCAGTGAGGCTAACGAGCGTCAGGACAAGGCCATGACAACCAGAGGCATTCGTCTCCCCGAGGCGCTCAAGCATAAGCTACAGGTCTATCAGACAGATTCGGCCAAGCCTCGACTTGGCCTCTCGGAGAGCGACTACGAGCACCTGGCCGGCTCCGTTACGCACCTGGTGCATAACGCATGGCCTATGAGCGTCAAGCGGCCCCTCGCCGGCTTTGAGTCGCAGTTTCAGGTGATGCGCAACCTTATCGACCTAGCCCGCGATGCCGCCTCGCGCCGCCCGGAGTCGTTCAAGTTTAGCTTCCAGCTGGTGTCGTCTATTAGCGTTGTCGGCCATTACGGCACAGCTGGGCACAGCGGCAGCATTAGCGACAGGATTACAGTGCCCGAGCAGCGGATGAATATCGACGCAGTACTGCCTACTGGCTATAGCGACGCTAAGTGGGGATGCGAGCGCATGCTCGACGAGACGCTACACCAGTATCCTAACCGCTTCCGTCCTATGGTCGTCCGCCTAGGTCAGATCGCCGGGTCCAGGGCGAGCGGATATTGGAATACCGCGGAGCACTTCCCCTTCCTCATCAAATCGTCGCAAACGCTTCAAGCGCTGCCCAACGTTGACGGTACCGTCTTCTGGACGCCTGTTGACGACGTTGCCGGTACGCTCTCGGACCTAGTCGTATCGGATCGCAAGCCTCACGACTTTTACCACATCGATAACCCCGTCGGCCAAGAGTGGCGCGGGACAAGCGCTATCCTCGCCGACGCGCTCAATATTCCCAAGTCGAACCTTATCCCCTTCCATGAATGGGTTGAGCGCGTCCGCCGGGCCCCCGCTCACAACAATCCGGCCTCGGCCCTGGTCGACTTCCTCGATAGCAACTACTTGCGCATGTCGTGTGGCGGCCTTGTCCTGGGCGTTGAGAATGCACTTGAGCACTCCAAGACGCTCTCTTCGACCGGGCCTGTCAGCGAGGAGGTGATTCGCAGCTATATTCACTCCTGGAAATCGCTTGGCTTCCTGACCTCCTAGAGGCGGAAGGGCGCCATCGAACTTGGGTGTTTTCTATTTCTTTCTTGTCTTGTCTTGTCTTTTGTCACTTTTTTTCCTTTTGTCTTAGGCTTCGCTACATGTGGTTTAAAAGGGATTGGGCTGGCTATAGATTTAGACTGGAATATTGATGTCGCATAATACAGCAAGTATTCACACACAGATTCACATTATGCTGTAACGGTCTCAACTGAGTGTAGTGACAACTAGCAGAGCGACTGCAATAAGTATCTGTTGAGGGGGGCTGAGCCCAGAGGGCCGACCCGAACCCAGAGGATCCAAAAGTCGGAAAAGGGATCTGCGGGCCAAGGCGTGCAAAGGACGTGACTTGCGTATAGAAACATCTTAATACCCTCTTTTAGCTAGTTATCCAGGTTTCTTATACCTATATAAAGCTACCAATGGCTATACAGTTCTTGCATTAAGAGAGAGAGTATGGATTGCGCTATCCTCCTAAAAGGGGATATGTGTACATAATGTACGAGGGCCAACAGGATTCTGTGTTAAACAAGCCGGAAACAGATATCCGGATCCGTATGGGACTTCCTGTGTGTTTTACACGTTAACCGCCGCATTTGTTGCCTCTAGAAGCGTCCCTAATGCTCTTACCTGCATCCGTCACTAGTTGGCGCACCCTGCTGATGCGAGAAAGCCACGGTGCTAGAACCACCATGGTAAAAGGCCTTGTCGCGACCCCTACCTAGTTAAGGACATACGATGTAATTAACTCTAGGCCAAAGTGAAGTACTGAGATGCATGGGCTATAGTGCACCATCTCCCAATAGGTAGACTAAGACATATACTGCTAAATTTTACTTCTCAATGTAATGGTCTTAGCCCGAATGGGCAAAAGTAGTGGTCGTGCTATGCGTGTGAAGTGACAAGAGGGATCGAAATTGACTAAGCGATAGCTTTGTCAACCAACCACACATAAGAACGTTTGTTCCAGACCAAACAACCAAGGTGTCCCATGACACCTTGAAGAATTTCCATGGTGCTAGAGTTAGGGGGTACTAAAGGCTAGGGGGACTGATTAGTTTTTCGGTCCTCATTATGGTTATAGCCAGGAATACTTGCTAATAAATGCTTTCTTGTATCGAGATATTCTAGACAGAAACCGTCGCTTCCGCTAACTGCAAACACTTTGCTCTGCCTACGCCTTAGTCGGGTGTAGAGACAATAGATGCTTGTTACCTACAGCGAGAGATACATCAAGGCCATAACAAGGTAACTGTTTATTGGAGCCAAGATGACGACTCCCCCGCCAAGGAACAAACGAGAAAGAACACGCCGTGAATCCACCGAGACCAAGGCCCCAACAAGGCTGTCTGCAATATGAAACTGCCACCGGTCTGCTTTTCTATATTCTCAGAGCGAAGGGCGCACGCATCATCAGTCCGAGCCACGACAAGATTGTACAATCCTCTAGAATCAGAGTAGAAGTTGTCCGGAAATCAACGGCAATCATGCTCGGACGCCAAAATTCCCCAAAGTGGCTAGCTCACCTAAATATCGGGCTCGCCGGTCTCTCCTTGCGCCTGTCATCGCCGCATTCTCCCTAGAGATTCCATGGGATTTCGTTGATTTTCGTCTACTAAATAGAATGAGTTAAAGTGCCTGGCACTAAGGAAACACACAAGCTCCGCTAAGTGCTCTTGTTACTAGGCCCTTGTTCAGGTCTTCTTGGTTGATTGCATCCCTTGCATCCACGAGAATCGTCTCGTGCTGGCGGCTAGCTGCAATAAGCTTCTCTAGCGGCCACACGGGCCTGTGGTCGATGAAGCAATCCATTCGCCGCATTCGGTCGTGCTGCTTCGAGTGCTTTTTCACATCAAGTTTAGCCGTCACGGCGGACCCGGGCGCGTGACGGATAAGCAAGTGACTTTATATTACAAAAAGACATTTCTCCCTCCTCATTTTTCATGTTGTTCGAGACACCAGACCTCGCAGCATTGCCTCAATCATCGAAACACATTATTCGCCCCCCGACTCTGAACCATCCCGATGTCATCCTCCTCTCAACAAGGACGCCCCTTGGCGGGGAAGGTGGCGCTGGTCACCGGCGCCGGCCGAGGCCTCGGACGGGGAATCGCAGTCGAGCTGGGGCAGCGGGGAGCCTCGGTGGTGGTCAACTATAACAGCGCCGAGGCCAGGGCCAAGGAGGTGGTTGCCGAAATCGAGAAGGCAGGCAGTAGCGCCGTGGCCATCAAAGCGGATGTGAGCAAGGTGCCTGAAATCAAACAACTCTTTCAGCAGACGATTAAAAAGTTCGGCAAAATCGATATTGTCGTATCGAATTCGGGCACGGAAATGTTCAAGCCCGAGGACAAGGTCACGGAAGAAGACTACGACCGCGTCTTCAACCTCAATACCCGAGCCCAATTCTTCGTTGCCCAGCAGGCCTACGTGCATCTCGAGAAGGGAGGCCGCATCATCCTCATGTCCTCTGTCGCGGCAACCATGGCGGGAATCTCTGACCACGCGCTCTATGCCGGCAGCAAGGCGGCTATAGGGGGCTTTGCCCGCAGCTTCGCTGTCGATTGTGGCCACAAGCAAATCACTGTCAACGCCATCGCCCCAGGCGGGGTCAAGACTGACATGTACGACGAGTAAGTGCAGTGACGAATGCTCGTAACAATATCAAGAACGCTATGCTCACGCAGCATAGTAACGCGTGGCGTTATTGGCCCGGTGCCAGCGCGTCATCGTCCATGGACGAAATCGACCAGAAAGTCGCAAACTCTAGCCCTCTTAAGAGGCTTGCTGTCTCCCAGGACATCGCGCGTGTGGTGGCATTCTTGTCCAGCCCAGATAGCGAATGGGTTAATGGTAGGTTACCAGATCCCAGTCTCTGGTTGCTCGTCAACATCACTGACACACAGCAGGTCAGGTTCTCCTTTGCACTGGAGGTTCCTACTGAGTACATGTGGAAGGCTGGGACCAGGAGGGAAATCAGGAAGGGAACGATTTTAGGACGCATGAGTGGTTGATAGCAGACTGAGAAGTACATGTAACTGCAGTCGTGAAATAGTCGACGTGATTAGGTAGTGGATTGCATATATAAAGTGTTGGAAAAGCCATGAAACTCATCTTCCTTAAAATATAGAATCTTTTTATGTAAACCTCATGTCTTATGTGCAATGACATCCCTATCTCCGCCTCTGTAACATGGTAGCATCTGAGTCCACTTTACCTGGTTTCTCCTCCTAGATATCGATGTAGAAGTCTTATAACCTCTGTATTCTGGGTCTTTAGAAGATCTGTAATTATCTGGTGCGAATTCCAGGCCTTCCTTCTAGCCTTGGTCCTTTCTGCCTTTTATTATTCTCAGGACATAGCCTACGACGTAGAGTCCTTTATGGCACCGCTTATTTATCGCCCCTCGTCTTTCTTAAGTTCTCTACGTCGCGAAGACCACTGCGCCACGCGGGCAAAAGTGGAATGTATACTCCAATAAGTGCACTACAACTGACAGGTATCTAACGGCCGAGTATTCCGATACACGCCGTTAAGGATTACGGCTCCACGGGAATTCCTAGATGGTCAAGAAGCAGGAATTAAACACGTACCATGCCTATAACCGAAGGAAATCCAAGAGAGATAGTTACTGTGTCAGGACAAGAAAGGGCCTATAATGCGCGTTAGTAACACCTCTATTGGGGGTGCCCTCATTTTGCATGGTGTAGCGGTATTTTACCAGCTTGACAGTTACCGTAAAACTCGATAAATTCGCCAGGTCTTCGAGGTCTGGGGAGCGCGGGCTACCAGGACTAGCCCCAGACTCAGTCTATACTGATTAGAAATCCGCTCATACTAGCCCTAGCTTCAAAAATGACTCCACAAAGCACGAATGTGTGTGCGTGTGTCGAGCCGGAATAGCTAGGGCTGGTACGAACGGATCTATACCAAGTACAAATGAGGTGTGGGACTAAATCCTAGTAGCCCCGCTGCCCCAGACCTCGAAGACCCGGCGAATTTATTGAGCTTATGGTATTAATAAGGAATTATACCTTATACTATTTATAGCTAATTGTGCTTGTTAGCTAGAGCCGTGCCCCTTGATAATCGAGGCGTAATCTGAAAGCGTGGCCTACTACTAGCGCTCGAGGGCACTGGGCAAAAACATAGCTCAAGTGGCGTCATTTAAAGGAAATCTAAAAGAAACCTCGATTTCTTCTCATACTCAGTGAGGTGCAAAGTTCCTCGCTTTTCCACTATCGTTTTAGCTGGCGAGGTGGAGATGACGGAAGAGAGCTGGCGTCTAGGGTGTTTATCTATAAATTCAATTCAAATTGCGGTCAATGCCGCATTTGGCTTTCAGCTTCCCCTGCTCAACCCTGCTGCTTGCTGCAAATACACCATGAGAGGCTCCAGCTTAGAAACTAATCCTCTATCGTTCTCGCCTGGGCGAGAGTAAAACAGCAGGCCAGTGCACGTCGTACTGCACCGTAGCGGGTTAAAGGAGAACGCAGCCGCATGAAGTATAAAGCCGGGGTTCTCGCTACAACTTCAATACCATACATCTTCCTTTTGACCCCATTCCGCGCGGTTGTCGACACCATGGATCCATCTCCCACTAACGGTACTAAGACCTCCTCGCGAGGGGGCTCACTCGAACCCCTGACCTTCCAGGGTGAGACCTTCCAGGCAAGCCTCGGTTAAGCAGGGTCACTGATGTAGCCAGAGTATCTCGAACTGAGCAACTTGGCTTTCAATTGGGGAGATAGCTATGATGCAAAGGCAGGTGGTGAAATGCCCTCTGGGTGCCGCATGTTTGACTGCTAACGTCACCCGGGTTTTCCACTTCCAGGATTGGGCTCGATTGAAAAGCATCATCGCACCCACTCTTTTCGTTGACTACACGCAAATCGGAAAGGGGAAATGGGAAGCCATGCCAGCGGAGGACTTCATGGCGATGGCGTCTCATGATGACTTCCTTGGCGATCCTTGCGTCAAAACCCAACACCTGTTTGGCGCAACCCGATGGGAGCGGCTATCGGAGTCTAAATTCGTTGGACATCATCAGCTCCGGGTTGCGCATCAGGTATACACGGCGCCGGACTTCAAGACGGTCAAGGTACGGGGCCACGGCCATGCTACGAATGAACATTACTATACCAAGATTGACGGGGTGTGGAAATTTTCAGGCATCAAGTCTTGCGTTAGATGGTTCGAGCATGACTTTGAGAAGGTCTTCAAGGGCTCCTACAAGGACGGGCAAAGTTGAGGTTCTTTCCTATATATTGCGAAGTCGCATAATTCCCGCTGGCTAGATAGAAACTAACAGTTCTTTAGCCCCTGACTTATATGCCTGCTTTGCTTGTCACCCATTTAAATCTGGTATTTCCAAACTTTCATGAAACCTTACAACGTAGCCATGACATAAACAGTATATAAATCCCTTCAAACCTGATAGACTCTCTTTGTGTGATAGAGCAAGGATATATATAGCTGCTATTAAAATACCACATACTACCCGCCCCATATCCTCTGTCAGGAACCGCCTATTGCCAGAATACTAGTACAGCCCGCCGCCGGGCATTGTCTCCCCCGACGGAAGATGCGGTTGTTAGATATATGTCGATTGCAGCGCACCTATTGGAGTATGTATCTGTCAGCTGCCACCAGCACCCCCATGGCATATAGGGTCCACTGTCATGTCTTCTGTTTGAGTGTCACTTCACTTTTGCCTGCACAACCCCGTGGTTTCCTCACAGTATCCCACTTTTGCCTGCTTGACACAGTAGTCTTTGTGACAGTTACAAGCACGGAGGGAGTAGCTAACCACCCCCATTCTCTTGGTACCTGCGTGCAGTGTAGGGTTTAGTCCCCTATAGATGACTACCCCTCTTGATTAGGCATGGTGCATGGTGTTTGAATCCCGCGTCTTGGCCTATAGTCCAGAAATCCCGGTGGAGCCGCGATTCCTGAGGGGATGCGTCGGAAGACCCGGTCGTTAGATATATGTCAATTGCGGCGCACCTGTTAGAGTGTGCATTCCACTTTCGCCTGCGTGGCGTAATGGACTACGCGACACCAATTTGAGCACTACCGTTAAGCTGGTAAAATACCGCTACACAAGGCAATACATGGGTACCCCCAATGGAGGTGTTACTAACTCGTATGATAAGTCCTTTCTCGGCTCTGATGGTTACATATAAGCCTCTCGACACACCCCCTTGGGGATCCTGGACCGCGGGATCTCTTGACCCAAGAAAATAAGTAAGCTCCAAGACAAACGGTGACTTAAACGCACGAGGATATATGCTCTTAAGTAGTCCGCTGGCAGGTAATGCCGGAAGTTACAGGGATGATTCGCCATCCATCCCGGGGTTATAAGAGTGGGAACCGCTTGTTTAATACAGGTAGCCATGTTAATTAACACTGGTATGAGCTTTGCGACGACACGAGTAAAGCTCAAGCTCACCGAGGTAAGATTGAACCTAAGGTAACTTTAAATGCTCTATGTCGGCTTTGAAACCTTACGCCTGAATACCGTCACGTCCAGGCCGCGGCTTCGTTGTAATAATCAAACGTATATGCTGTTGCATAAATTACTTTGGACACTTCTCTATTAATTGCCTTCGCTATCTTTGCACCGAATAATGCCAATTGTCTCACGGAAATGTTATACGGTTCACTCTTTACCCTTACCGGTTTGCTATCATCTAACCCTACCAAACGTAACCTTCACTCTAACCCAAGACACGCTTCCTCCCTCTACAAATGAGACAGCCCCCACCTTAGGAACAGTTCTACCTCGCCTTCTCTGTTCGAGTGGCATGTCGACATTGACAGTGGGGTGTACGCTTTAACATTACGCACAAATTATCATGTTTTGTCACAAACAAACTCACATTTAGCGTTTGAAAGGGCGTGCCTATATAAGACCGTAGCTCAAGTTTGAGTTTGAAGCTTTTAAGGCCAACCAAAGTACACCATCTTTTTACGTGCTTCTAGCCTCGTCGAGTACTCGAGCTAACTATCGGTCGCGTCGTCTTACATAATGCAGGTTCTTGAGAGCTTGGATTTTGGTAGCAGCATTAGCGGGCCCGAGGACATCGTGACGGCCCCCGAGATGCGCGAGCTGTGCCTCGCAACCGTCGCCGCGGCCTAGACTGTCAATGATTCCGTGCGCTTGCGCCAGGAGATCAGGGAGGGCTTCAATAAGGATATCGTTTGCGATGCTCTCACGGCGACGCCCGACGGCCGAAGGGGGCTTGACGCTGCTGTCGTCCGGTTGCAATACGAGATCAACGCCGTCAACAAAGCCGCCGGGGCCGCGACTAAGCGATTCGCACATTGCTCTTATGCTCAGAATATTACCAAAAACATGTGCAGGGCAAACTGGCTCCAGAGGTCCGTGTGCCCTCACAATGCACCACATTGCTACGACTAACTCGAAGCAGTACTGGGGCTTCTTGGTACTGCCTCTGGGACATTACCCCGGATGCGGAAAGGGTGTAACTTACCAGAACTCCTTTACGATTGAAGCCCCCCCCCCCGACTGGTTTCAGCTGATATGAGGTCATGCGGCCAAGGTGACATTGGGAGTCGCTACAAATCTTGAATCAATTGTAAAATAGGCGGCGCTTTTACTGCGCACGGCCAGAAAACCTACTTTGTACTTGGTGCTCTGACTCCCTTTCCTCCATCCCAGGCTAACTGGCTAGCGCAAACCGGCGATCGCCGAATCGTCGTCTGGATCCGTGCAGTCAGTCGACACCTAAGGGGGCGGGGAGCGCACTATAAGAGAGAGCTCTAAGGAGCAGGCGGTCGGGTGGGCATCTCGTGTCATAGTGTCCCTATACGCTGCAGAGATAGGTATAAACATCCAATAGCACAAACCAGATCGACGACGACGACGAGGTGATCCCAGTCGACCTTTTACCGCGACCCCTTTCAGCCTCTTCCCGCATAAGAAACAAGCATGGCCACTAAGAAAATCATACTCATTACTGGTCAGTAAAGCTCATCTGGGGAGTCCATCAGAGACTCCTGCCGCTCTACAACGACCTCTCTGACTCGGCATCACAGGGGCCAGCGACGGCATCGGCTTAGAATCGAGCTACGCCATCGCCAATGCCTCGCCCTCTAATCACGTCATCATGGGCTGCCGGAGCCTCGAGAAAGGCAAAAAAGCGCTGGAGCAAGTCCAGGCCCGCAAACCGGCTGGCACAGTCAGCCTCGTGGAGCTGGACGTGACCAACGACTCGACCATCAAGGCCGCTGCCGACAAGATCACCGCAGATTTTGGAGTGCTTGACGTCCTGATCAACAACGCGGGCGTCTTCCCGGCCGGGACAAAGGAGAACCGGCGGGCGGAGATGATGCAGGCCTTCAATACAAACACGATCGGACCCATGGTGTTATTTGATTCGCTCGAACCGCTTCTTCAGAAGTCAGGGAACCCTAGGATCATTAACGTCTCTTCCGTTCTGGGCTCCATCAACAACAGACTGAATCCGCAATGGGAGCACTATAACGTTCTCGGAGAACCCTATCGCATATCAAAGGCGGGCCTTAATATGGCGTCGGCCTGCATGCTGAAGTACTCTAAGCAGTGGGGCGGGAAGGTTTGGACGTATTGCCCGGGATACGTCCTCACCAATATTCGGGGTGAGGGAGACCGCCAGCGCAGGATAGATACGGGCGCTGAGAGCGTCGAGACGAGTGCCGAGGGCTTGCTCGAGATCATTCAGGGGAAGAGGGACGGTGAGATGGGACTCTTCCTAGAGAGAAGGGGGAAGGTGTCTCCTTGGTAGAGGGAGGCAGTATGTCTTGGGGTTAGGTGACGTTACGTTTAGTAGAGTTAGTAGGGCGCCACTAAAGGAATTCACTAATAGTCAGGAATCCCTCTGCTGCTTCCCAACTGGCCCAATTTAACCATGTGCACTATATTAAACCTCCCCCTTCTATGTAGCGTATGGGAAGATGTTATTTAGTTAATCTAGAGTGGTAGATTGCTAACTCTAACTAACACTATTACTAGCTCGCAAGGTGCATTTATATCCCTGCTTTGTATTTAGCTGTAAAAACAGCATGTGGAAAGACAGGCTTGATAGACTGTAAAGGTATTCATCCTTGGTAGTGGTTCAGACGCTGGCCTAAACACCTGAAAGAAAAACGAATAGAGATGCAGAAAGAAGGGGAAATTGATGGTAAATCATCGGACAGGAAGCGAAAAGTTATTTGATTCTTTAGAGGGCAATAATGTCGGCTGGGCAGGGTGGTTTTGCATTTCCGTATTCTCCTTCCTTTCCTCTACCCAATGCCCCCTTTATATCCCTACGGCATCTTAATTGACAAATGAAATCCCATACCGTTATAGCATACGAATAGTAGCTTCCTACATTATACACTGCTCCTTTAATAGCTTTTGGCCACCTTTCTTGCGCTCTATAGACCGAGATGGGGGCGGATGCTGAGGGAATAGGGCTCGGCGCAGGCAAAGAGCCGCTAGCTGCCGCGCCTACGTCAACTTTGCTAACCACTTTGGCAAACGATTGAGGCCTATCTCAAGTTTTTCGTGGTATTGATGTTATGAGACGGGCTTTATACGACTGCTCCGCCATGGTGCAGTAATTATAAGGCTTGTAACTCTCAACAGAGGTTGAATCGGTTCGCGAGCCTCCTGCCGCGTTCCCCGTTGATGTGCGTGACCATTAATACGAGGGACCAAACAAAGGTGATGGTCGGCAAAACCCATGGACCTGATAGGAAGGCCTCACTCTTCTCCTCGTCATACCATAGCAAGGCAGTTAGACAGGTTCCCAAAGCTAAGAGATAGACGAGGACAATTCGGACAATGGGCCACGTCTTGAACGGCGCCGTCCGCGCGATGATGGCTAGTGTGGCCATTAAAGCGACGGTTGAGCCAGCTGAGATGTATCCATAGGCAAACTGTTGAGGCTTTCTGTTAGCAAGTGCACAGGGTCATGACTCAAGGGACAAACAGGTCAGGGGTCAGCCCATGGGGAGTGAATTGCATACCACTAGCCGACAGCGACTCCACGTTTTTTCATGGACCTTGAACTGCAGCGCGCCCCCTTTAAGGTTTTCTTGCGTCTTGGATTTTTGGGCGGTAAGTTCACCTTGGATCTCGATGCCGAACGATTGAAAAAGGACATTGCCAAGCGTTGTAACCAGGTAAAAGATTGAGTCGACAAATGTGCCGAATCCTTGCACGTTGCTGGTTCTCGAAATGTCGCCTTCAAAATCCCCCGAAGCGGAATATTTTGCAAGCGACGACCAGAAGCTATCAGGTATCGTG